>NW_017253238.1:0-600000 GCF_001299255.1 Cyphellophora attinorum | reverse complement strand
GTACCTACCGTACTTCAGCGCCATTCAACATGCTCTAACAGGTAACCTGACCATTTCATTGGACGGTCTGATCAGTGTAGCGCGAGGGATATTGCGAAGTCAGTGGTTTAGCGGCTCAGCGGCAGGCTTGCACCGATTCTGACTCATACTGCGAAAGAGTCCATCGAGCAAGTGTAGCGATTACCTGGTACTGGTGCTCGCTGACGCCTCAAGGACGAGACGAAGTCGTCGAACCTGCGTCTTGTGAGCGCCAAGCTCCCGCCGTCGTACATGCGTGTCTCGCACTTAGTGCTGCGTCCTGCGAACGCGTGTAGAGGTGATGCGGGAGAGGGGGAAAGTGAAGATCGATACCGAATATCGAGACTCTGTAGCGGGAGATAGGATCAAGCATTCGGATAGGTTAGGTACAGTGCACAGACACGGGAACAAGCCTAGAATCTGCGAACTCAGCTGCTCAGGGGTGAACACTTCGTGTGTGCTCGCTTGCCTATGATCGTCGTTGTGATTGCTCTTTCAGTCCAAAGAGAGGATAAGTGTAGCACCTATCCGAAGGGCCGGAATAAATCATCGAAGCGATTTTGCACAGCCACAAAGACCCTGCATAGCAGTTCAGGAACCGACAGCATCGTGGCGCTAGATCCTCACAAGAGCGGTGAAGATCGTCATCTGACGTGACAACACTTCGCTGTCGGTGCTTGCCGTGTGCAAGGTCGAATATTGTCACGATCGGGATCGAGTGGGTTTGTGATACGCCGCGGACTGTCACATTGTTCCGCCAGCAGAAGACGTGCGGTTGGTTGGACAGCACTGGCTATCTCTGGCGTAGTATGACACTTCCCGCATGCAGCATCGTAGCTAGAGAGGGGTAAGTAAAGGTCATTAGATCTGTTGTTCCTTTAGGCTGCCGTGATAACAGCGCCGTGCTAGCGACATCGAGAATTGTCCTAAGACGAAGTAGTGCTGGCTTCATGCATATCGGGTCTCGAACGGGTTGCAGTGCAGGTGAATTCAAGGTTCGTTCGAGGGGTCTAGCGTGCGTGACAGAAACTACTCCCCAGCTTTTCAGCCACAGACACAGCCACATGTACCCACGTGCTGTGGCTTTCAGGAAGATGTGGCTAGAGATGTGGCTAAAAATGTGGCGGTGCGGCAGAATTTAGGACCCGAGGATCTGGACCGACTCCTGTAGCCATCATGACTCTGGTTTACGAGGCTAACGTTGAAGTTACCAGCGAAATCACAAGCCCATCCCGCGTCGGTACCTATGATGTGTTCGGTGTTCGATTCGACCGGCTGATGATCAAACTCGTGAAGGTGCCCAATTGGTACCCATACGCCGGACGGCTGATTTGAGCCGTTGTAACGGTGTGAAGCTTTCGGCAGTCTAATTCCTTCAGGTTTGCTGTACAAAGCCTTCGCCTGAGACAGCGGCTCTTGTTCGTAGCTGTGGCAACTTCTTAATTGCTTCATCGCCTGTCATCAGAGCACGGCTGATGTTTGTCATTGAACGCGTGCGATCACATAAGAGTCAACACAGGGTGGTGAGCGTCGTGTAAAGATGGCTTTCGTATTGAATTTGAGCACCATCGAGATAGGGTTTCTCTTTGCGCCACACATGCTCATCTTAGTCGATCATAGAGTTCCGAGTCGCGTATTGCGCGAGCGGTGTGATTACTGATTGGGGCTTTCCTTGCGGAGGTAGCAGAGTCGTTGGAGTTCAGTGCTGTCTGTGAAGTAGCTACAAAGTTCACATCGAAAGTAAACGCTGACGCGGCTCTGAAATGAATGTTCGTCTATCATTATTCTGCGACTGGACGGCCAAGAGAACTTGAAGTGCACGAATACGACGATTCAGTCACATGAGCTCAAAAAGCTTGACGCAAAAGTCGGGTCGCGCTGCCCAAGCTACGCTTCAAGTTGTGCATAAACGTTAATCCTATGCAGCAAATTGTCACAATGTGCTCCAAAAACCTTGGGCACGTAATACTGGAGCTTCTGAAAGAGCTTCATTTCTGGGGCCGATTCGAAATGTGCCTGATGACCTCCCCGGCAGCTGCCCGTTCTGACCCGTGGGAGGCACATGGCGGTATGGCGTCTTCATGCGATGGCGATGCGATCGATCGGCGATGTCGCTGTTAAATGAAAGATCCCACGCCGGGCAATGGACTAGTCTGGTCTAGACGCCGGGCCACGATGAAACGCACGGCACTTGTGGCTGAGGAAAGGACTCTTAGAATTCGGCGGCATTGTAGCCGCCTTATACATGCTACTCCAAGGATCCATCCAGAACTGACAGCGAACGACGGGACAGAAGCTGGTGAAACAAGGAATGGGCGTCGAGAACACGATGAGGGAGGAATGGTATTCACTGGCAACCACGCGATGCGCAACTAACGCACATCCGCCTTGCTAATCTCAGCGCTGGACCTGCGTTCCTGCAGCAGCCGATTCTTCACAGAAATGGGAGTTATCTTGAAACGGAAACAGCTCCATGAGTACTTTGCATCAGATGAGCTGTCATCGTCATGAGCGCGCCGAGAATAATTTTCTTGCCTAGCATCCCTTGCCTTCAGATGAGCGCTTGACGCCTGAACTCGGCAGAGAACAATCCGTCTACCAGCATTACCCATTGAGCCATCAATGCCCTCCCAAATGCTCTAACAACGCATCAATCCTTTCAAGGATGTTTCTTGTAATAAAGTCGCAAGTCCACTGCAGACTGACTGGCGGTCAAGTCTGCGGACAGCTCCCAGAGAAGAGAGAAAAATGGTAGACTTGTATCGATTGGTTTTTTCGGGCGCGAGCCTGATCCGATACAGCTGTCATATAAGTTATGACACTCCAAAACAGAACAAATGGGCCATCCTCACAGGCCACCACGGGTATCGAATAGTCGTGTACTCGTTACAAAGAAAAGCGCGGATACCTCTCGGGGTTGAAAGTCCGGGCCGAAGAATCGAAAGGTGGTCGGTCCTCTTGCGTATAGACCGCAGGAGTGTTCAAGTGAATATGAACCAAAGTCGCATGCGCCGCCCAGTGAAGAATATGTATATATGCTCGTGTTCGTTAAGAGAGGCAGTCGCCGTTGTTCGTAGCTGTTGGGGTATCATCAAACGTAAAAGAAAAACCGTGTGGGTTTTCAGTCTCAGGGTCGGGGGAGACACAAAGTACATCGCGGTCGAGAGGTCGCCCGCGTCAGTAGTTTAGCCACATCTCCAACGGATCGGATACTGCAGTCGTCGCCGGATCGATTATGCCGTCGACCATTGCTTCAGTAACGGCATTGGACGCGAATTCCTGCTTCACAGCAGTTGCCCCAGTCTGGCCGGGCGCGAATTCCACGAGCATGTCCTGGCCTTCAGGAAGCTCTCGGACCACATCCTCGTCCACTATAATGTGCAATCCTTTTGCATTGACGTGCATGACGGATGTTACCCGATGTGCGTCAATGTTGAATTTCTGCGAGATACCGTTTACGAGATCGTGTACGGTCCGCTGCGTGAGGTAGACTGCACGATAGTAGTCTTTCCCATCATCTTTCTGCCGTACATAGAAGCACGCAACTGCACGTATGTTAGTGACAATCGTGAACCTGGATTTGCGCAACCTACCTGGTTTAATCGCTGGCTCCGCGGGTGGCTCGTAGGTCTTGTCGACGTCCAGTGCAAGCAGATCTGGTTTGCTCGCCTCAGACTTCGGAATCTTGGTTGGCCTAGGTGATCTTTGGCGGCTGCTGATGACGCTGTCTTCGTCTGCCTCTTCGACGATTGTGGATTGTTGCAGTTCCGAGAATTTCCGCTTCGGCGTAACCTGTGTTGAGGAACTGCTTGTAGGTGAAGCATTCGATACTGGAGATTCAATGCTGGCTTTGGACTCCCAGGTCTCTGTCCGTGTCATGATGTTTCTTTCTACCACATCACCGCCTGTGAGCTTCACGGGAAACAGATCTGGATCGTCCTCAGGCTCTCCTTGAAGGTACAGTACGCTAATCGGACGAGTCGACGAAAACATATCCTGCATACTGACGAGCTTCATGTGAAGATCCTCTTCGGCGGCAGAGCGACCAACTTCGACGTCCGAGTTGTCCACACTCCACGTCCGCTTGTGTTTCAGGACCTTTCCAGGTTTCGAGGATGAAGGTTTGACCGTAGAGCCGCTGCGCTTCCTCTTTCCTGAACCACCCAAGCCGGCTTCTGCCTGTGCAATCTGTTGCTTGAGCTTTTCGATCGTCTTTTTGACGTGAGCTACGTCGTTTGACAGTTTTCGCTCAGCCCCGTGATCGCGGAAGAGTTTGACCTTCGAAAAGCAGACCTCGGGGTCATTGGCCTCATTAGCTTGCGGCACGAGTAGCTCAGTCTTCGCGCACAGGCGGACTGGGATCCCTTTGACTCCTTTCGAATGACTAAAGTCGGTTGAGAGAAAGTTGAAGCGGCAGGACAAGGTCAAGTCGGGAACCCCGATGGCGTTCTTGGGATTCGGATACCAGGTCACTGCAAAACCATCGAAGGACGCATGCTCCAGCTCGACCTGGGACTTTCGGATCGCATCGTCACCACCTTGGTTAGGGTCGACATATTCCACGGCAAGAAGCTTGCCGCCTCTTTGATGTGCCTCGTTGGTTCCGCGGCCTTCCTTCCAAAGCTGCCAGCATGCCCCAGGCCGCGCTCTCTGTTGCTCGTCTTCAAACGAGATGCGCACAAATGTTCTGTACCGGACTGGTCCACTGAGCTGCATCATTGGTGCTTTTGTGTCAAATATTGACAGAGTGTAGGCCTGACCCTTATTTAAGTAGGTCACGGGAATCTCGTCGGAGTGCTTGATCATTGCTGTTGGCGCATTCAACGTGGTGTGAAAGCGAAACCTACTGCGGTCAGTGTTGGCTCTATGTAAATCGCTTGTCAGGCCATACTTGTCTCCACCCGTAGGCATGTTAGGTATCGATGGAATGACTGCCATTGATGTCTGGATACCTTGTTGAACACTTGGTGCCATCACCATATGATTCTCTTGTGGAGTCGTCTTGTGCGGAGACCCATCCAGTTCAACATATCCTGAATCCTGATGTTGTAAGAACTGGTGGGGCGCATATGTTTGCTGATGCTGTTGCTGGTGTTGGTGATGGTGTTGTCCGAAAGGATCATGAAACAGCTGGGGGTGGTGCTGGTGGAGGAACTGAGGGTTGAAGTGCTGGAGATGCATCGTTGTGTCGGCAGCGTGCAGGCTATGCAACGAATGCGGCATCGATAAAGGCGTGTTCATGCCCATTCCAGGCGTGTGTAAGTCGCCAGCCTGACTGTGGTAGAGGGTGTTGAAGCCGCCAGGCGTTGGTGTGTAGTAGCCAGGCGGCTGATTCGCAAATGCGCTGAATGCGAAAGAGTTGGGGTCCATCAGGGATGGAGTTAACCTCCATGAGTCGCCGAATGGTTTTGGTGAAGCGTCGACTTCCTTGCCATCACCGACCGCATCAAAGGGTCTGCCGAAATAGTCAGACGAGGTCTCAGTGTTGGTTTTCATTTCATCTTCCTCAGCAACAACAGACATGTCAAAGTGCAAGAATGGTAGGCAGCGACGACATTGTGGGTGCAAGGGAGGAACATGTAGTGGGATAAGCGAGAGAGACATACCTCTGGGCTGAAGGAGCCTCGATCAATGCCTCACTTAGCGAGGCCGATCTTTCAGCGTGAGCAGGGACCGACCCAGTAGGCGCTCCACCGGAGCCAGGTCCAACATCTGGAAAGGATTGTTTAAAGGCCGCGTATAGCTCAGCACCGGGTTTCTGAGAATTGCGTCTGCGAGAAAACATGCCGCTGAGTGTTGGCCGTTTCTTGTTACGGAGCGGTAGTGGTTAGTACCAAAGTAGGGTTGCCTAGGTACGAAACATTTGCGGTGGCTAAAGCGTCGCAGGTGGGTTGTCGGGATGGGTTGTTGTCAAATCATCTGGTTGAAAGCGAGCGTCGGTCTGACAGTTGTCGGATAATTGGTGTGAACTGCTCGATAGGCTAGCACAATAATCACTGACGTTCTGTATAGTTGTGCAATTGTGTAGGACGCTAGAATGAAGTACAATCCGTGCTGCGCCTCTGGCTGCTTGCGCGTTTGGCGATCCAGGTCGTTATATTCGGATATGCATAGACTGTAGCGTCATTAGACGACGAGCGAAGAGGCCTGGATCCAGAGTCGGGCGCGATATAGATGTAAAGGAAAGATCGACAATCGAATGATGAAGTTGAAGTCGAGGTCAGTGTAGAGGCCAACAGCCACGAGTGGCATGGTAGGGCCACTCATAAGTGGATTTCCGGAACATGGGTCATGGGAGATGGGATGGATGAGAATGGTTAGACACGCATCGTAGTAAGTGTGAGATTGCAGGGATGCGAACGGAGGACTGGAAGTCCAAGACAAGGGTGAAATCGACGCGACGCTCCGAAGAAGGCCCACGCTGATGCCCTCATGTCAGTGTAGAGTCAACAACGCTAGGTCGGTGTGGCACCGTGTGAGCCACCTCATCAGTCGGGCATCCAAGGGAAGCGGTAAAGTTCACTGGACTGTAGAGCCTGGGTGGTGTGCTCCGCAAGCCGTGAGTGGACGACTGTCGACACAGTGGAACTGACCTGTGGCGCTCACAAAGCTTACAAGCCACGGCCTAGCCGCACCGTCTCTGAAACGACATTTCATGATCATGCGCGGAGCGAGAAAAGGGCCCATAACGACCAGGGTTCCCTGCAACCCAGCTTAGCTGAATGCGAATAGGCTATCCTCTCGGCGGCCTTGTGTCCCTTGGAGCCTATGGCTAAATTTGCCAGCAGATTTCGTTCTTCGTCTCATTTCCATGATCGCCATCGACCTCATTCTCTGCGGGAATCGACGATGCAAAACTCCTCAGCACCGCCACATTGTGGCGAACCTGGACCCCTCTGATTGTGGCTCGATTGCCGTGATTCGTTGACATGAATGCCAACCCTTGGGCTTACGCACTCCTCTTGCCGATCGTGCTGTGGCTTGAACGTGCCTCGAAGTGTGGCAGAGCCGTTACTCCCGTCAAGAGTACCGTCGAGCCGACTTGAGACAACCCTGCAGCGCGGGCTGGAGTGAGGAGTCCTCTCAGTATCACCTCGAAGCATTCCGTTTCGTGACAATCCTTCTGGAAGCGATTGTCCTTCGCATCGATATCGTACAGTGATCACGATCGCGCTCACATATCTCCTCGTGACCTGTATTTGCTGACTGTCGGAAGTGCGCAATATCGTACGCTATCAGTGTCGGCCGTGAGACAACCTTCGCAGCTTAGCTGTTGGAGTCATTGAATGATTGGAGAGCGCCGAGCGATTGAAGAAACACAGTGAACGTTCCAGATGCTGAGTAGCCCGATCTATGGATTTGGCCGTGATCAGATGCGCCTAGTGACCGTTCAATACCGAGAACTGCCGTAGGAGGCTGACACAGGCTCGAAAGCTCGAAAGCCTTCCCCTCTCACATGAGATTCAAATCACGATCGTTTGATTTGCGATGCTCGACTCTCTGACGGCGTCAAAGCCGAGTGCATCACCCATCCTGCAATAGAGGGCAGCGCAAGATGACATCATTTCATATAGGCTGAACAACGTGAGCCAGATGACTCGGAGTCATGAAACCGCTTCGTTGCACATTGTGACATGGTTGCCTACATTAGGCTAAGCCAATCCTTCCAAGCAAATGCGCATTCTTCGCACGCTCGACAGCGAAGATATTCTCTTGCAACTGCTGAACCTTGTTGGGGCATTATTGTTGCGCCCTTTCTGGCACTGCTGGTGACCTTTTCGCCTGGCACCCAAAGGAGAAGCGACTTTGGAGTTCCCAACCCAAGCATCGTCTGAACCCGATTCCATATGGGCATGCATTATTGAAGCGATCGCCTTCGTTACGAACAATTGACGGAATACTTACCTTGTTATTCGTCGCTCCGAGACCAAGCGACGTGCAAGTAGACTTCGCTATCGACAACGTGACTGCCGCAAGCTTCAACCGTGAGAACTGAGCGACGAGCTGTCGACATGACATCGCTAAGCCAGGCAAGATACGGAGTACGGCACGGCGGGGCACCAATGGCTTGGGTAGCGCATGTCGTCGTCGCTAAGACCCCCATGTGGCGTCGATAGATTCACCGCTTCACGGGCAAGTCGCCGACGACGACGTGAGCAGTATAAAGACCGGCGGGCAACCCAATATGTCAATTCGCGAGTTCTTCGTGCCCTCGCGTAAATGCAATAGATCTGTGTGTTATCGTTGATCAATGAGATCGATATGTCTCGCTTATGGCCCCCTCAGCCTTGGGCGTCGAACCCGACTTGGTGGGTTTCGACTTCGGCATACAGCCCCGAGCGGGACAAGCCGTCAAATCTCAACGGCGACAACGAAATCATCACTTGCCCGGCGTAAGACATCATGCTAGCCATAGGCAAGGTATTGCGCATTGTCCAGGCGGCAATAAATCACCATCAACGGCCTGCAGAAATTGCATTGCATCACAGATACTTTCTTACGACCAGGGTCCGAAATTGATTGAGAGTCTTTCGAATGGATTCTCGAAGCGCCCTGGCAGGGATCACTCATGATGATGATTTGATGCTAAGGATGAGGACGTGTACGTAGGTCACCTTCAGGCACTTTTCGTTCGTTCTCATGCTTCTTCAGCATCCGTTATTGCAAGAAATTGGACCGTGACGTATCACATGTGCAGTTTCGGCACGTCTTCCTTCTCCCTTGTTGCCGGGTGATCTTCATCGTTCGATGCGACTCGATGGTCGCACGTCGGAAAATGTTTCCGTCGTCTTCAGTTCCTACGATGGTCGGAAGCGTCTTTGCTTCCTCCAACAGCACTCAGCAATGTACAGGTCCCCTGAAAGTGTGGCAGTCTTAAAACACAATGCTGTCTTGCCATGCGTATTAGGTATTACCGTTGGCTCTGTATGCCAATTAAGGATGTTCGGTGTGCAGCTGAGCACGGAACTGTTGTAGGTCTCTCCTGGAGTTTGTAGGCAGTGTCCGAAGGAAGTAGAACAATGGCTGGGTGCCACTGGCTTCTGTCGCGTGGCTTTGGCCTTGTTCTTAGAATGCGATGTCGACTCAGATCAAGTCGGCTCATCGGGTGATGATGATCTGGAACCCATCCATCCAGGATCCGAAAGTCCCAATAACTCCGGCCAGGTAGTACCCTCTAGGGACCATCAATGTATGCCTGAACGATTGTTAGCAATGCTAGACCAGATGCTTGCGTCTCGACTTACCCTGAACCACCAGGTGACCCGAAAATTCCAGACCGTCGACCAGTGCTCGTCAAGATTTCGATGCCGTCGATCCAAGCTCCCGCACGTACATAGAATCCGAGAACCGTTTCGCCCCTTCTCGTATCTGACACGTATTAGTAGCGGCTTAGACGTTGCGCGGTTCTGGCTCACCAAGAAAGAATTCATCACCACCAGGCTTGCCTCCCCGAGCACCGAAGAGCTGATTCTTGCCATCTTCATAGCAGAACTCGATACCATCGACCGCAAGGCCCGCGTAGACTTTGACCGATGTCAGGAGTTTCGTTTGTAATGTAGCACTGTCCAGTATGACCACTTGCTCTTTGGTTCCTTCCATTGCTGAGGCACCAAACTTGTTGCTCTTGAAGCCTAGTCGAGTCTCGAAAGACTTGCCAAGACCAACGACCCCGTTGAACGCGTTCATAGTAAGACCTTCGTCCTGACGTGGAGCTTGTCTGACAGGCGGTAGACGGATCGTATTATTTTTTGACAACAGCTCATCCAGATCTTCGATCACTATTCTGCCAGAGCCTCCTGAGAATATGTCTAGCCTGATCTTGCGTTTTTTGAGCTCTTCTGGAAGCCGACCCCTGATTTCCGATGCGGTCAAGGTAACCTGCCGTGGGATCGCAGCATTTCGAGGATCGTTCGGTGTGTAATCGATGTAGTGTCTGCACAAGTCATCGCCTTCAGTGAAGATTTCGATGAACGATATGCCGCTGGCTGCCGAGCAGATGAGTCTACCATTGTCCACGGCGAAATATTGAATGCTGTCATCTTGCGATGCAGATGTATCGTCGCTCGGGAGTCTGAAGCAGGGATGGTACCGAAAACGCAGTGTATCAAGACGATGCCAACTGCACTCGTCTTCTATCCTGCAAACTTTCATTCCTTGCGATTGCGTCCGGGTTGAGTAGCATTCCTTGATCATGAATGTTCTGTTGAGCGTGACGTAGTCGCGCAGCATCACACCGTTCTCCTGATGAGGACAGCCGAAAAGATGTCCTACTTCATGCATGTGTGCTCCAATACCGATATTCGCCGCTTCCCAGCTGCTGCCAGATTCGCCACAGTCATTGGCTACGTAGTCCAGATCGGTTGGAGTGCAGTCCATGAAACTTGGGACGACTTCTTCGATGCACGACGGGTAACTCTGCACAGCGTGGGAGCCGAAGATGCCCAGGTTCAGAGTATCCGAGCAACCTCCAAGGGCAGCATGGGCGAGAATAGTGTTGCTTTCGCGATCCCAGTGCGAATCAAGTATGAGACACGCAACATACTGTTTCTGACCGTCGCGTATATTGAAATACTTCTTAATGGCCTCTGCAGCAATCGAATACAGATCGCCTTTGTTATCGGCGCCAGTGTTTTGTTGAGCACGGCTAAGATCCCGAAGCTCTTCGACAGTTCGTTCCGAACGCACAATGTGAACTTTGGCTTCGTTTTTCATGTGGCCGGCTTCCCAATCCCGAATGGACAGTGTACCTGGTTGCCATTCTTCGTCGAAGCGGAAACATCGCCGGCCGAATTTCTGACGGTACATTTGCTCAGCAGTAAATGCCTGCCAGAGGTGGGCAGCCATGCGGAACTTCCGGACAGCAAGAGGCAAGTCGTTGCCTTCCTTCTCCTTTCGCTCCGGAGTTGCGTCGTACGTACCTGGCGAGTCGGACCCGACCAGAATTGCAAGATGTAGTGGTGGTGCGCTGTTCAGTGGGAGATAATTAAGCATCATGAAAGATGAATGCATGGTTGGAGTGGCCGACCCACCACTATTGCTGAGCTTAGGCGAATTGAAATCAAAACGAATCTTATTCCAGCCCGGTGACAAATAGACCAATGCTTTGAAGTAAGACTCCGAGACTGGCCAGTAGGTAGGAGGAAACGAAAGACCGTCCTTATCATGTTGCAGGGTCAGAGTGCCGTCAATGGCCTTAACGTTGGGATCTCCGATCTCTCCCTGTATCAACAACACTTTTTGGTACACGACTGATCCGTCTAATATTGATGTGATCTTCGGCGCATACGGCGAGGTCGGCGCAGGCATGCGCATCGTCGGCGTCGTGCCAGACGGTGACAAGGTCTGCGTTTGGCATGAGTGCTATCCATACGAGATCGAAGCGTACTTACAATCATGCTGTTCCTGTTCGAATATGGTACAACATTAGGTCGCTGAGGTATGGGTGGGGCAGAAGCGGCGTCTGCTGGTGGCCGCGCCTGCGCGAGGTTTCCAGACGAGCCATTCGTGTACTGAGTCGACGGCGGTGTAGTGCTACCACCCAAGGCAGAGCTCAATGTTGAAGAAGACTTGGTCGTAGGAACTGTACCATGCGACTCGTTGGACGAATCGGATGTTCGGAAGCTAGCCTTTGAGCGCCGACGCAGCTCTTTGAAGAAGGGCATGGCGAGTCCAAGTCAATGCAAAAGACTGACGGCCTGGGGAGCCAGACAGCGATGTAAGCACGGCCAGACGACAGTGTTGTTTGACGGAAACGCCGCGCGGGTATTCAAGCAAAGCAAAGCTTGCGACTTTGGTGGGAACCGCTTGCAGATGTCGGGCGTCAACCGGATGTAGATTTCTCGCGACGTGCACGCTCAATTAGTTGACTGGATGAATAAAAGAACGACAGGCGATAAAGGCGAGTAGGAGATGATGGTGCTTCGAACGACAGTGAGAGAAGAATTAGCGACGATGTCGAATGTAACAAGAGGAAACTGCGATGGTTGATCGCACCTCATCATCCAGTCCCCGGAGGTTGAGCAAGCATGTGTCTTGGCCCTGATGAATGATGCGCAAGCACCTGCATCACATTTCATGGGCCAACAAGCTCTTTCTCCATGCGATAAAGACCTGCGCATGGTCCAATCGTCATGCCCACCATCTCAGGGTTGGATTAAGCTTAGCAACGGCACCTAACGAGATCTGGTTAGAATCGGCATTCCAGAGCCGTGGATAGAATGAAGGAGTGAGTATGATGGAAGAAAGCATCGCATTAATTCCAGCAAAGTGTCTGAATATCTGCAGTAAATGCGCTTGAAGACTCTGAATGAACCGGAGCCTAGAGGCTTGTGTACGCTACGCTGGTCTGAGGAAGTCATTAGTGCCCAGGGGCGGTTCTGAAGCTCGAGAGCGTAGGGACCAGCGGGCTTGATCGGATATATAATTCGCTACGAAGTGAACACAGAAATCACCCTCAAGTCGTCGAATGCATGAATCGGCCGTAATGTGCGCTGCGATGTAGAGCACCTTCGCTGCCAGGAGACGGTCTTCCGCCGGGCATTGAATCACAGACTGACACACACGACAAATTTGCTGCAGACGAGACAGCAAGCAGAGCTGTCACTGCGTCTCTTGAAATTGGCGCTGCATGTCTCCGACGAATTATTTGCAACATGGAGAATTATCATGCAGCACACGGAGGAAACGGAACTCCAGTACTAGTAGAGTCCTCTCCCAACGGGAAGAACGCAAGCTTCCAGCTATGGTTACGGACTCGCTGTCGCTTCGAGTCCAGGACGCGTACATGATCGATCTGCCAGCACACGACCCATCTATCAAGAATTTGGGCTTGTAAGAAATCAGGGACAGAGACATCGTCCGCGTCGGAAGCTAGAGCAAAGAAAGATACTCGAAAACTCGAATCTTGCATATACAGGGATTCTCAGGTACCAGCGCAGATTCAATCGGCGATGCATTGCAGAGATGCCACTCCTCCCGAGACCGAGAATAAATGAGGAGGGTTGGCCTTGGCCGTTGTGGAACCTTTGTTACCATTCTGATAGCAACTTGAGGTGAACAAGAATGTGTTCAATTGCAATAGTAGAGCGGTCTGGAGGACAAGCAATAGGTCAGCATGAGAGAGGCCGTGGGTGTTCTTGAACGAAGTATCTGGGGCAACCACAGTGCTCTCAAAATGCACCGGTAGCTGGCTCCTGCGCAGGCGGGCTGGGCTGGTAAGGTAACCTGCGGTGGGTTTGGGGTCGCTTCGAGCCACTATTATAGAACCCCACTGGCCAATCATTCCTTGGGCAACGTTCATTCTTCAAGTTCATGTCAGGCCCTGGCTGCAGTAATCGCTTGCTCATTGTTCACCTGTTGAGCCTTGTCCACCCTGAATTCTCCCTGTGTGTCGAGGAATTCTTCTAGGAGATACTCAAGAGCCTCAAGAGACTATTCATCATCTTCCTCCTTTAAAAATCACCAGAGTTGAAGTGCTCGCATGCTCGTTCAAGTTTAGGATTGAGTGCCGAACAAGCCATTTCAGCTCAGCCGCCCGCCCCTCTTGCTCACACCTGCACACCATCCATCTATCTTACCACATCTCAATGCTGCTTGCAGACTCTTTCACCTCGACTACTATGGCTCCCACACAGGTGAATTCCTACGGCACTTCAGACATTGAGAACAAGGTCTTGAGAAGAATCGAGATCTCTAAAGTAGCCAACCCCATATCCTCGGCTGCTTTTCCGAGTGCTGATACGCTGTGACTACAGGTTGCTAGAAATCTGCAAGACTGCCTCGCCTTTGCAAGCTTCAAAGCTCAGAATGGCTGGCAGGACAGAACCCTTCGCTCGATCGAACCAGAAGTTGCAGAGCAGCTGAAAAGGAAGCGGCCTCATAGTGAGGACATGCTCTCAGACGACTCGGACGACTTACCTCCCCTCGGTGGGCTCAGACGAGCAAACACCACAAATTTCAGGGCTCCCAACCAGCCATACACTTCTTCCAGAAAGAGAGTCCGTTCTGCTTCTGCCACGGCTGCAGACAAGACTGTGCATTTCTCTGGCAATTGGAGGCAAGAGAATGGCATGGCCCATACCTCCCCTGCACACAATCATACCCACTCTGCACCTTTCGAGTCGACTTTGCATGAGATGGAAGACTCTCCCATGTTCGATGTTCACAGCGACGATGAAGGTGCTGAGTTGGGTCATGAGCCGTCCAGCAGCATCATATCGACGTCGCCACCACGGACTCCCCCGCCAACGAGACGTCGCCTTCAAAACACGAAGCAAGCTGGAGCTGATCTCCTCCTCTACTTGGCCAACTCGCCCTCGCGATCTCCTGCCATCAACGTCACTCACATTTCCAGCTCATCCAAACCGCCCTCGACACCGCCCCAGCACAATCATCTGCCATCGTCGATGATGAACACTCCTGGCCAGAGCCTTGGTCTATTCAATGGGGCTCTGACGCCTGGACAGAACTTCAATCTTGCAGACTACTGCAACGTCACACCTAGTCCAGCACAGGCACCATGGGGTAGTCGTGCCCCTGCCTTGAGAACACCCGGACGGTTCGGACGACCTACGGGTATGGACACTCTACGAAAACCTCCGACAAGTCAAGGCCTTGCACTACAGCTAGGCGAGGAGCTGCCTCGATGATCAATCGTTGTGGTCGATATCGCAAGAACTACGTTTCTTTTCCGTCACTACTTGATTTACAGCGTTGTCTTTATCAGCATGTCTCTTGTTTCTGGTGTTTCCGAGCAAGGAATCATGCATTCTCGAATCATCAAGCAGCCTTGATGAACTTCAACACCTATGTCACAAGCACAATCATCTGTACTCTTTTCGCTGGTCGAATATTACGAAACAAACCACCAGCTCTAATGCTGATGGCAGTGGAAATTGCGAGGAACATTATGAAGGAATGGGATTAGGTCAGCAGAGAGTGGGGAAGGAACGACCAGAGGGCCCATGCTTGCATAGGAGCCTCAATGGCGCAGGCGGAAGGGTCACAGCAAGCACATCATAGCATAGCATACTTAGGTAGCAGTAGCAATAGCGAAGCGTGTGTTCACAGCACTTGGCTGTGATCGGCAATACAAATCTCGATACAATTGCTGATCTGGTTCCTCTCCTCCAGGTCGCTCCTGCTCCGTGATCAGTTACGATTTTGTGTCAGACCGAGTCAGATCGCCTGGCAGAACGATGCTGATAAACAGCTACTACTTTCTATATTGGCATTCGGCAGCAAGAAGGGCCTGGAATGATAGTGGCTGGCACGTTGTTCTCCTGCCGACATCCGGAACAATTAAGACACGCGACACGCGCTGACGATCCCTCGCAGCTGCCCGACCTCGCTCTCACTGACAGAAATCCGGCTGATGAGGCCCCTACGTTCTGCGATGTACTACTTGCATCGACGCTCGATTGACCATCATGATCGCAAAAGACCAACCCCTCAAAGATTCACAGAGCCTTCCGCGTGGGGACGCCCCTCAGCATCCCCAAAACTTTTTTATCAAAACCGCGTCCACTTTACGCGTAGAACCCTGCCAGCATGATGTCAAGGGCCGATAAGCGACCCCGGCTTTCCTTGAAGAAGGAAGGCGCGAACATCTGGTGTTCATTTCGTGTTCCTTTCGCGCCAAAAGTGGTCCCTTGTTTTCCCTGCTTCTGCAGCATGGCAGATCTGGGTTTAATTTTACTGTTCGTGTGAGATTTTGAACATTGCTGGATATGGTATAAGTCATGCAGAATCACCGTGTGGATGATGTTCTGTCGGATCTGGGAAATTGGGGCCGTTGGTCACGCCTTATAGCGTATGCCGCAGGCAGTACGAGGTAGAGTAGTGCCCAAGCTTCCAGGTGAGCTGGCTGGTTCACTTTCGAAGGGCATCTACGTCTGCTGGCGAGCTCGATGTAGCTCTGACTGCACACTGCCAACCCGTGGCTGGCCTGATGGTTGCTAGTAGTTCGCCCGGCGGTTTGTCAAAACTGTCAAAAGGAGGTTGACAGCGATGTGGTCGGCGCTCAACGCCGGTCTACACCACGCCCGGAGTATCTGACTACCTGGCCGTGCATTATTACGCATCGTTGTCTGATAAGCGAAGCGGAGATAGAAGCACGTTTTGGGTCTGGTCCATGCGAAGGTTGCTCTACGGAAACATCTTTCGCGAGGAAAAGATACTTTGCCGTCAGCACCTCGCAAAAGTTCGGCGACAGCGGGCAGGATGTCTTGGTTAAATGAGCTCGATATGCCATTGATTGGATCTGGGCACGGCCACGCGACTTTCGCTACTGTGGCGTTGATCGGCTGCAGCACTAGCGGCCGCGTGGCTGTGCCAATCAGAACTGCTCTACGCTAGACATCCCGAGATTCCGGCTGCTTTGGCGCCCTCCTGAACTTGGATCCAACTCATGGTCAAGGCGAGCGAGTTATCACTGCGAGCGATACTGTGCCGGCGTGCCGCAGAGCTCGTGTACAACATGCCGGTCGTGGGCGCACCCGACGATCAAGCACTGCAGATTTGATGATGGTCGGATGGTAGAATAGATAAATGCGTGGCTCAGAAGGTTCTTCTCATCATCTTCCAGCTTGACATGGTAGCTGTAGCGCCTCGGAAGTCAAGCTAGAGTCGTGCCGCTCGAAGCTTCGTCAAGTAGGTTGTTGGAAATCCTCAAGCGAAATGAGCCCCGAATGTCAAGAACGACGCCTCGAACCATGGCCATCGTCGCTGAGTGTGGTGGCATAACCTCCGGCCTGGAACCGGCAAGCTGCGGCAACGACCAGATCTTCGATGCAGCAGTATCGGCTTCTTCGTTTGCAAGCAGGTCCCAGGTGCATGACACGTCTTTCTGTTCAAGGGATGTTCTGTGCCGGATGTGCTCTCTACACGCTTGACACAAATCCTTGAGCTTTTCGAGCAGTCTTGCGAAAGCGCTTTCGACGTGCGTGCAATCGTGAGATCATCGCAGCCTGTCGTGTCATCAAGTCGTCTTCGCAGTCCTCTCCTCCCATTGCACTCCCACCCACTCTTCCCGGAAGCTGATTTGGCCAGTATCCCCACAATTATTCGTACATGTGCCAACCAGTATCGTACCCCATTCCATTCCATCATCTAGGTCCATGGTTTCGTCCTTCTCTAGCTCAAAGATGAGTCCTGGCACCAACTGTAGCTCGAAGGCTCTTTGTGCACCACAGCTCTGACATCTCGGAATGCCTCTAACGGCGCCTGCTTTGCCATGTGGCACAACAAAGCGAGAGGCCACGTCGTCATGACCAGAGTAGAGAAGAGGTTGGCCCTTGAACTCATACCGCAGTACTTGTTCCGAATTCTGGGCTATGCGATCCGAGAATTTTTGGAATGTTTTATCGAGCGTCGACTCGAAGGTGTCCTTGTCTGCACCGACGGCGCTTGAATCATCTGTATCAAATTGGTTGACTGCTGCTGCTGCTTTTGACCCTTCTGCCGCCGTCGCCTCAGGCTCCAATTCCTCTGCTTCTGCATCAAGGTAACAGTGTGGGAACGCTGGAGGCAGCGACGAGAGTACCGGCCAAGGCTCCGCAGGCTGGGTGCTTGACGGGCTTGTGGATGAAGCAGTCGATATCTTCAGCTTGTCTGCAAACGTTGCTATGGGTGGCTCACTGTCATTTACAGGACTCTGCGGCGGGATCGCTGCCAGCGAGGCAGATGTTGAGGACGTCGAGAAGGGATTCACTGCAGCAGATGAGCTCGAAAATAGAGAAAACGGGTTCGCGTTTGGCGAGGCTTTGTTAGCAGCAGAACCAAATAACGCAGAACCAATGTCCACGTTCGACTTGACATCCGCTGCGTTTTCAACGGCATTCTTTGACTCTGTCTGACGCTGTCTGACTGCTGGCTTCCGCACTTCTCGGAATGCTCTTACACTTCCAATCTTTTTGGAGCAGGTCTTCTTGCGACAGCAGAAAATATGAAGTCGGCGATCGTCATTGGGAAACTGCTGTTGCAAGTCTGCATTGAGCTGAAGAAGTAGCGATGTATAGCCATTGCAGACTTTACACTTCGCAAGCGCTCCAGACGGTTTGTGACCATCATCGATCCAGGTCGAATGACCTCCCAGGTGGCTGATGTCGTCGCCGACTGGCTCGTGTGATGCGTATCCTAGAGTCACGTTCGTCGTAGTATAGCCATCGTTGTCGTCTTCTGACGATGATTCGGCATCTCTAGGAGCCATGATGACCGTACACGCACTGATGTCGCTGTAAGTCGTCAAGCCGAATGTTTTTGCAGCGCGCCAAAAAATTGTTGGCCATCTGTAATGGAGGGGCAATTTAGAGTTTGTCTACGGGCCTAGCCGTCGATCCGCGGATCAGCGCCCCAACGCGAGATCTGTGCATCATCACGTTTGCCTTCACGCGCCTAGTATCAAGGCAACAGTTATCGTCACTCGACATCGGGAGATATGGACTTGTTCGCCGGCACTGAATCGAGGTCTCTCGATCACTACCGACAAAGCAAGAGTTGCACGTACTTGATGTGCACCGCAATGATAGAAAAGATCCACCTGCGTCGAATCCGCTGTCCAGGATAGCCATCGATCTGTTGAACGCTGAAACGTCCTCATCGTTACGCGACTACTTCGATGCAATGGAAGCACTCTCCTTGTCGGCCGTTGACCATGCCGTTTCAGAGCTGTCAGAGACGAGTGATGGAGGCCAAAGTGATGTTCTGAGACTTCTCATTCGACAGCCACCTGAAATTCGAGCCAAAGTCCTAGAAATTCTGGAAGTCAAAGACCTCCTCACACTACGTCGGGTCAATCATGCGCTGCATGAATTGATTCACGAACACGAAGCAGGGCTGTGTGCAAGTTATCGCCGCACTCGACCTCGAACAATGCCTTCGATCTCGCCGGTCCACGGTAACGCCAGAGATCTGATCTTCTACATTGATCTCAAGCAGCAGGACGTCCGCATGTGGCACCTTGCCCATGTGCTCGTGGATTACTATTACCCTCAGTCGAATGAGGAAGGCGTGGCGGACAAGGTGCGAGATCATGTCACACGAGACAAGAAACGCCTCTCCTTTCGTCAGGTGCTTTTCCGCGCAATGTTCATGCTCGATAATTTCCTTGAAGCGCTATGCGTGGTCATGAATGACGCCGACGAGGCGTTCAAGGACTGGGATGACGACACGTACCTGGGAGCAGTCGTAAGTCGCCCGAGCCCCTCCACGTGCCCATCCTCCCCTCCTGAAGCGAATAGACTCGACTGCGGTCCTTCACAGCGGTTCTGCGTGGCTCCTCTTTGAACGCTTTGAGAGGTAGCAAGGGTACACTGTACCTACGCAAGGGCTATCAAATACTGTTTTGCTGGAAAGTGTCACAGGAGCGCCATTTTCACCCGATAATCTGATGAGGTCAAGAGCTGTACTAACTGGGCTCATAGGATGTCTTCATGCTCGATCAACAACATATCATAGAAGATCTTGCACAGACGCCACAAGACGTCGTCGACATGCTCGCCGCATGGAAGTTGTTGCTCGCGATGTGCGACGCTAAAAAGCTGAAGTTCACTTTGCACGCTCCCCACGTACCCTTTGCCTCGATCAAACGAATTGTGTTGTACTGCGGCCTTTCTGTGCTCTCTGAGTTGTTGGAAGGTAGTCAGGATGTTGCTGTACGTCGAAATCTCCTGGGCGAAATGTGTGGTCGAGCATCGAGGTATTGGAATGCTAGGGATACGACTTCACTGCTCGGGAATCCGCCTCTCGATTCCATTCACCATCTCGCAGTCGATCGTCACAGAATGGCTGGCTATTGTTCCCGACGAGCGTCCAGAGTCGTGAACAAGTTTGTTGAAACTCAGGATATCATATCTCAAGCTGCATTCTCCGTGCTGCAACGGGAGAGCAACATCAGCGATCCGGAAGCAGGCACCCAGCCATCAACATGGGCGTCGGCGGTACTGAGCGGTGTGTTCGGAATCACTCTAGCATGAAAGAGACACCGTTGCGCGCACTTTCCGGCCCGCACGGCTCAGACACGATGATACAGCTTGCTCAGGCTCCTAATCGAGCGGGAACGATTCTATCGCAATCGTATGCTATGCGTCGTGTAGCCATTGCGATGGGCCGACCGACATCAGCCTGCTACGACACTCAACGATCTGACGCTTCGCCTGTCTGATATTTAAGATGTCACGCTTCGCAAGAAAACGAAGGCTCAGACGACGAGCACGCGTCACCATACAACTGTCATTCGGCAAAGCCGTGGTATATTGTTGAGGAGTATCCTGGAGTTGCCTACAATGATCCGGCAGTTCAACAGGTGTTCTCAGGCCAAGGAAGGGGGTTAACCGGCTCCGCGGGGCTACCCTCGGGACCTCGGCACCTTGATGGTGCTTAGTACTTTATCAGCAAGCACACTTCGCGACACGAGCAACGTGACAACTTCTTGCAAGCTCAATTCAACGAGCTCTTCCAGGCAAAATGGCCTCAAACTCCAAACCAGTTCAGATCCGAGAATACCAATTCCCCAAGGGTGAGCTGGGGCGAAAGGTCTTGATCACTGGCATTATTATGCTGCTATCCGCCAAGCGGAGCATCATCGAGCCAGGTTCCGTCCTTTATAACAATGTATGTCCCTAGGCCTTACCTTGTGTTGACTCAAGTGAGTATTGACAGGGACAAGGTGCTATCTTATGACAGCCGACTGTACACCGCAGCGCGCTACATCCAGAACTTCCTCTTCTACTTCCTCTTTGGTGCACACGCCATCGAAACACCCCTCTTTGCCTGGTCTCGCCTGAGGAAACATGGCGTTCCGGTACTGAGTCTGACATGGCTCAAGTGGATGTTGACGATTCCAGTCGGAGGCAAATTGTAAGTGCAACGTCGTTTTGAAGTGCAGTCAGGCGAGCAGAAGCTCGAGTGAGCGTGCAAGAGACCCCTCCAGACATATACTCAAAGACCGTTCAAGACTTGCGCGTACCGTCCTTCCCATATACATTATGTATGTCAACGTGATGCTAACCAAATCCCCATTGAAATAGCACATTCGAGCAATTCGATCAGCTTGTAGCCAGTAAAGCAGCGTTGGGCCGTTAGGCTACCTACTTCCAGAATCAGGGTCCTCGAAATACTTTCCCAATCGATACTACAAGAATCCGAGATACTTTGGGGTCCGCGAGCTGTGGATCTAAATTCCCTGCGGCTGAATGCCGGACCGTACTTACGACACGACGCTGATAACGGATGAGGCAACGTTGCTGTACTCGTCTGCCTTGGTCAGTACCCATCAACTGTGCACATCACAGTACAAGCAGCCTCGAACATCGGATATGCCTGTATGACTGGATGTTTCTCTCGACAACATTGCCCGGTCATGGGCATTACTGAACGATGCTTGGCTTTTCGAGGGTTGCCTAGCTAATGGTCCTGGCGCTACGTTTCGCTTCACGTATGCTAGCTCTCACAGCAGCCCTTTCCAGGATATCAAAATGCTCGGCGCCTGGCGAATAGTCGCCGAGCTATGTTTCCGGACCACTTGAAGCAGACATATTTCGTTCGTCCACGCGGCTTTGGTTGGCGAAGTTGGCATGATCTGACAGAAGTCTCCAGATCAGACCTTAGCAAAGCTCTCATCCTCCGAGAGTCTAACCTTGTACTCAGCTTTTCCAGTTCATTTATACTCCGCTCTCGCCTTATGTGTTGTTAAGGTGTATATCTCCGCGCTGCCCGCAGTAATGACCGCTTTAGGCCATCCAACTAAATGCTTTAGTCGAACTGTTTTCTCACGCCGTATCCTGTCCACTAACCAACCAAATTTCAAAGCAGGCACGATCAGGTGATACAAGGTATCGAGCAGTTGCGCCATTGTGTCCCTGCTATCTGACCACCCTGTTTTCAGACAAACTCGCTGAAACACCGCTGCTCAATTCGGCTGGTCATCACAGCCACCGTACTTACCTCATAGCAAGTTACTTGGGAAGCCGCAGATCTCACGTTTGTATATCAAGTTCTTGCTGCTTACTTCGTCTGTCTTCTTGTCTGTCGCAGCACTCTCGCCTACGAGGGCATCACTGTTGAACATTGGCACATCGCCACACTCTGAAGTCGTTACAATTATACAACCTCAACCATGTCTGCACGTGTTGCTGTCATTGGCGCTGGCCCATTTGGCCTGGCTGGTTTGAAGAACATGAGAGAAGCTGGGTTTGATGCCATCGGATTCGAAAGGCGCGGCTATGTGGGTGGGATCTGGAAGCACTCTCAGGACGGCAGAATCTCTGTCGTTCCAAACACGGTGTTCAACGGAAGTCGAAGTCGCAGTGCCTTCACAGACTTTCCTTTCAGCGAGACTGTCAGCGACTACCCTACCTGCGACCAACTCTACGATTATTTGCAGGACTACGCAGACGCATTCAAGCTGCGAGATCATATCAGACTCAATACATCGGTGAACACTATACGGCGAGTTGGCGGCAGATGGGAGCTTGAACTACAGACGGTTGGCAACGAAGACGTCTACACCGAGATCTTCGACAAAATCCTCGTAGCTACCGGATCTTTCCAGACTCCAAAGTACCCAACCGTACCAGGCATCGAGCTGTTCGATCCGAAACACGTCACTCACTCACTCCACTACACACCCTCAGAAGACTACAAGGACAAGAAAGTCCTCCTTATAGGATTCCATGCCACGGCAGTAGACACGTCAGAATCTTTGGCACAGACCGGTCCAAGAAGGTCTATCTATCGCGACGAAACAATCTGCTGCTGCTGAGGAAATTCGATGATGAGGGAAGACCATTCGACCAAACTCAGACAATGGTCTTCTGCTCAGTCATCGCAATCTTTGAGGCCGTCTGCCCGAGATTCTTCTACTGGCTTCTCGACAACTTCATGGCGTCGCAAACCAAGAAACAGTTTCCCAGCTTAAAGAAGTACAACAACTTCCTTCCCGCGCCTTCGATGGCAACGACAACCCCTGTTGCTGCCGATGTCTTGGTGCCATACATTGATAATGGCTTTGTTGAGCCGATCGGTAGCATCCGACGCGTTACAGGCCCTCGATCGGTGGAACTCAATGATGGACGTGTCCTTGATGACGTGGATCGTATCGTAAGTGCGAAGAATCTCCGTTTTGTCACTGCTTGGTTGCCTGACTGCAGACTAATTAAGCACAGATCTACTGTACGGGCTACCATTTCGACCAGCCCAGTCTTCCGACAGAATACCAACCCGCGCCCGTGCATGGAGTCCCGCCTAAGCTGTACCGTAACATCTTCTCGCTGCACGACGACGAAGGCGTGCGCGACAGTCTTGCGTTTCTTGGGCAAGGCGCGGCTTTCTTCTCGGGATTCTCTATGTTCGAGGTCCAGTCTATGGCTATCGCGCAAGTCTGGAAAGGCAACTCGAAGCTGCCGTCCTACAAGGAGAGGCTGGCCTGGTATAAGGCCAACCTAGACGACTTCAACGCCAAGCACGGCAGGATGACGACGAATGCCACTCACTACTCAGTCCTACTTCCACTCGGTGAAACGCTAGACTTCTTAAACAAGACTGCTGGCCTAGGTCTTGAGAATTGTGGGTGGTTCAGTGCGAAAGGGTGGTCACTCTGGTGGAATGACCGCGAGCTTTACAAGATTTGCCGAACTGGGCTGTTCTCACCTGCTATCTTCAGGCTGTTCGAGACAGGGAAACGAAAGACATGGAATGGCGCAAGGTCGCAGGTGTTCAAGGACAATGAGTTCGCCAAACAGCGAGCTGCGGAGAGACGGACGAGGATCGCAGAGGGTAAGAAGGTCCAGTAAGTCAGTAGCAGCACAATTCAGTCGGAGAACCTGTGTGCCGCAATGGCGTCGTGTTCAATTTGGCAGAACACCGCGCTGTATCTGATTGTCATATCATGCATATCAAATAGAACGGTTGTACCCATGGACGTCAGCACAGGATGCTGCTGCCGCTTTAAGGAGGGTTTTGGCCGCAGTCGTTACCCCAAATTGTTAGTAGCGATGACTCGTGGACCCCGGGCTTCTTAGCTATAACTTTCCGTAAAGCGGTTGCCTAAAATGTATCTTGCGACGCCTGATTCCCGCATCTAACCTTCAGCAAGCGACCAAGGACGACGATGACATTTTCATGACTTCGGCCGAACACGACCCTCACCACCTCTGCGACGAGGCAAGAGCGCGCAACGATTCTTGATTACCGCGTACGCCGACAGTCTGACCGTCTAACAGCTGGCAAGATCCGAGTTCGCATTGCATGGGCGAGCTACAGTATCGCCAGCGTGCGAGCCCGCCATGACTGACCCCGTTTCGGTCGATTCTTTGGTTCATTCGGCCGATCCGATGAACATGGCAAACTCACCCCGAAACAAGCAACCCGGCAGCCCTACCAATTCCCTCCTCGGATTGCCCGCTGAGGTCCGCTTACGGATCTACGACTTCATTATTCCCTCTTCGGGAGATTTCGTTGTCGACTTATGCGCTCCGTCTCGGACAACAGTATCACCACCACCGGCTGACATTGCAGCCGTCAGTCAGCCGCCTCAGAAGAGGTCGATTCTGGACAATCTGCGAGGTCGCCGACAGAGACTCACCGCCGATTTCAAGCACGCGCATGGCGTTCAACTGCTCTCGGTCTGTCGCGAGCTCGATGCAGAAGTCTTCCCTCTGCTGTCGGCCCTAATGGTACGCTTCCACTGCCCAAAGTGCTTCAAGGAGGCGCTGCAAAGCCTAAATCATGACGAGGACTGCAACATTAAGTGGATGAAGAACGTCGAGGTCGGCTTCGAGCCTCCCCCTCGACGCGATGGCTTGTACTCAGAGCGGATGCTTCTCCATCTGTCTCTGGAGGCGTGTAGGGCCGAAGTACGGAGGATTTATGGTAGACTGGATCTTGCTGGCCAGGAGCTGTGGTCATGGGCACAGGTAAAAGAGGGGAGCGGTGCAGGAAGCTCGGCTTCGTCCATTGGGTCGACGACACACGGCGCTACTACAACAGCAGGCGACGCATCAATGAAGCCGAAGTATATCATCAAAGGTTGGTTCAATACTGAGTGGTCACCAGTGCTGCTCAGTGATCGTAGGTACGACTACATGTTCGGCAATACCTAAGTGGCTCGGACGTTCGGATCCGACTGTCTTATGTCGTCCCGTTCAATCTATGTTTCGCCTCAGAACTACTTACGAAGGATCGAAATGTCTGATCTGCCTTGCAGTGGCCCGGGCATGCTTGTGCTCCCATCACCGAGAATCGCTACGTCCGTGGCCTTCGTTCTTCGGGCCCGAAACACTCACTCACTTGTGCCCCATTCGGGACAATTGCGGGCAGCATCGGTCGCCCGCACACAGCCGAGTCACCAGTGTTGCATAATTTCCTTATACTATCTGGCTCAGCCTTTGAAGCTATCGAAGTACTGTTCGGATTGCGGCAACGTACAACCCGCCAAGCATTAACAGCATACAATTCTGTTGAACGTTCCGAGCCACGGCCCAGCATAGAGCTTCAACATCGGAGAGCAGCTCTCTGTTGACAGTGGTCTGCGCAAACTGCCCTGCTGCGATTGACCCTCCCTGGTCAGGGAAGGAACGACGCCGAGTAAGCGGCGATGCTGAGGAAGGAGCGATGCTGAGGAAGGAACGATGCTGAGGAAGGAGCGATGCTGAAGAAGGAGCGATGCTGAAGAAGGAGCGATGCTGAAGAAGGAGCGATGCTGAAGAAGGAGCGATGCTGAGGAAGGAGCGATGCTAAGGAAGGAGCGACGTGAGGCAGGAGCGACTCGTGGTGAGGCAGGAGCGACTTGTGGTGAGGAAGGAGCGATGATGAGGAAGAAGCGATGCTACGGAACGCTGCACAGGAAGGAGCGATGTCAACGGCGAGCTGATGATGGAGAAGGAGCGGCTCAGTCGTCTGAACACGAAGCTTGGGGAGGATTGTCCAGGAAGGACGACTTGATCATCGTCAGAGGTCTTCAATATTTAGATCTGACAGGACACATTGTTTGACATTGGCCGTCTCTTCTTGTAAAACCTCTCATGCTTTATACTGTGTCTACTTAGCGGATCGACGGCAGATCCTCAGGAGAAAGGCCCCATGGCTTGCTCGCTCGTTTGTCCACCAAATGTTCCTGTACCAAATAAATGTTTCGCGGCCAAGGAAGTGCTTGGCGCTGGTGCAACCATACGAATGATGCTCCAGGTGCCGTCGCTATAGCATGTTTCCCACCGCACTACGAGGCGTCTGAAGAAGTGGCGTACAGCAAGTTGCTCAACTCCATCATTCAGACTGCGTTTCGACTCTAGATCCCTTACTGCGAGTGGCTTATCCCTGCCTAGCCTTCACAGTTCGCTTCACATCCTCCGCGAACTTCTCCGGATCGACCTTGTAATTGATATGCCCACCTTCGAACATCACTATCTCGGAGCCCAACTCCTGTTCCAGTGCCTCATTACATAAGATCTGCGGACTGTCATGGTAGCTTCCTTTGCCATTGACCAGTACTAGCTTCTCCTTTTCTTGTCGTAACGTCTTCAGGTCAAACTCGTGGTCGATGTATCCCAGCACTTCCCTCTCAAACCAGTAGAGGAGGTTCCCCATGAAATACGGATTCTCACGTGGATCAGCGCCTGTGCCGAATCCACTGTCCTTGTCCGCATGCACATACTTCTGGAATTCGGCCATGGCTGCAATATGCCCCTGCTTACGGTAGATGTCGTAGATAGATCTCTGGACTTCCATGACGGCTTCGCGATCAGGCCTCGGGTGTGCAGCTGGCGTTTCGTGGGCCAGGCAGAGAGTGATGACATCTGCATGACGGGTCAGAGTCTCAAGAGCAACCACGGCTCCGGATGAGTTGCCGAAGATGAATGCGTTCTTGGAATCTGCGTCCTTGTTGAGTTGCTCGATTAAGGCGCGGACGTCGTCGGTGTCGGTGGCCAGGCGCGCGGATCCAGTGCTGTAGTCCTGGGGGCCGGTGAGGGCAGAGCGGGTGAAGCCACGGCGGTCGTAGAAACAGACGCGGAAAGTATCTTGCAGGGCCGTGGCGGCATTCTGGAAGATGTCACCGCTACCGTTTCCGCCGTGGATCAAAACCAAGAGTGGTAGGTGAAGAGCTAGAGCAGAAGGATAGACTTCGTATTTGAGGACGGCGTTGGAAACAGGAAGGAAAGGCATCGTTGGGAGTCAGACGTATGCTCGCGGAGGAATCGTTGTGGAAAGGAGATGCGTGGCTGACTGTGTATGCTATGCTTTGCCAGAGTCTAGTTTGCAAAATTGTTGTGCTGGTTCCGTGAAGGCACACTACGTCGACAATAGCATCTCTTTAATATAGCCGCTCAGAAAGTTTGGGTGATCTTCGGCGTTCCTGTGGTTGCGTACTTGTTCGCTATTCCGTTCAGTCTTACACCTATTGGTGCTAGCAATATCTGTCAAGAACGGCGGTGGTCAGTGAGGGAACAGGATGCAGCCGGCGGGCCGTGTAATTGTAAGCGAGCCGTCTATTCGATGATCTCAGTGGTGCCCGGAGTTATTTCCCCAAATTCGTCCGAGGGTCCAAGCCAAGTACTTCGGTAGTACCTGTACCCGCACTGTTCAGGTACCTTAGGAGGGTGCCTAGAAGCTCGTGCATCCTGCCCGCACACATGCCTGTCGTATGGACATCAACAGCTGACAAAAGAGTGCCATGATTGATTTCATCGCTAGGCTACCCGGGAGAATGGCAGCGGACAGCTCTCGAAACACGAGTGTAGGATCATTTGTCTGTGAAAGAAGTGCATATCGAGCCGACTCATGCTGCGCCGATGAGTTTGGCATTTATCAAGATCAGCTTTCGTCGCTCTCACTGTCGCTGTCCTCAGACTCGTAGAAAGGCGGCCTTTGGCTAGTCCGCAGATGGGCAATAGTGGCTTGCAAAGTAGTCTCGTATCGTTGAACGTTGAGACTGCCAGCAGGCCACATCATGACAGCCTGAACGATGGGTATCTGCACCAGGCTCGGAAGAGCTCCAGAGGAGTCCTCGAGCGATGGTCGCACATAGCCTACGGTATTCAGCCACATACCAATGCCCAGGTCCTGTCGTTTCATGCTTCCTAAGACAACATTCATATCGATATAAGCTTTGGGAGTCGGATGCGCGTCTGCTGGGAAGGCGTGCTCGACGCAAAGTCGGCCTTGCTCAACATCGTACTCCAAGATGCTGGGACAGTCTCAGATGCGGCATGAGTAGCAATTGGGGCGAGAAATTAGCATACCAGCTCAAGAATCTTACCTTGCTGCCTACCTTGCACTTGCCGAGCTCAGATAGGAAGACATGGTGAGAAGGTGCGGGAGCACTAGTCGAAGGCACGCTCATGTCGATTATCCGCAGCGCCGCGACTTATCCCACTGCCGGTGAACACTATGAGCATTGCACCAAAGGGTTGATCTGAGACCAGAGATCATCAAGTGGCTCCAAGGCAAGAACTGATGGAAGAGTTGTAGAGTGACAAGGGGATCATTGCTGAGAGAAAGAAGCGTTGTCTTGGCATTGTCAGGTGGAACGCCGAGCCAGATCCGAGCGGGCAACGATGTCATTCCAGGCTTTAGTCAACCTGACCTCTCTTCTTCTCTTCAGCCTGCACGCCCAACAACCGCCTTTTCCTTCATTCAGTTCCGGGAATACCTACAGCCCTACAAACCAATCTACTTGTGTCTCGATCTCCGACTTGGACCTATCGGACTGTGTTAGGCACACCCTCACCCTCCACCAACTGCTGTCCGGTGACGTATCTGAAGACCCGGCCACAGAACTCATCACACGATAAAGGCGACATCCAATCGTGCATCTTCCAAACGTACTTCCACTGGCCCACGATACCCAGGGTCGACCTGCGACTACCTCCTCGACCTCCCCGTCCAACTTTGATCATCACTAAACATGTGGGGTTGGTTTGGCGGGGCTGCCGCTCAGAAACGGAAAGATGCACCCAAGAATGCCATCCTGATGTTGCGGCAGCAACAAGACATGCTGCAGAAGCGCGAACGACATCTTGAGTCACAGATGGCAGAGCAAGAGGCCATCGCGAGGAAGAATATTAGCTCAAATAAAACAGGTAAGAATGGGCCCTATTGATTGATCATATGGACACGGATCTGATGCGCATTTCAGCGGCCAAGGCAGCACTACGGCGAAAGAAGTTACACGAAAAGACTCTCGAACAGACAATCGCACAGATGCAGCAGGTGGAACAACAGATCTATTCCATCGAGGCAGCGAACATCAACCAAGAAACCCTGAACGCGATGAAGAATGCAGGCCAAGCCATGAAGCAGATCCATGGAAACCTGACCATCGACAAAGTCGACGCGACTATGGATGAGCTGCGCGAGCAGCATGCACTTGGCGAAGAGATCGCCACTGCCATCGCAGGCGCTCCTATTGGCGAGCCTATTGATGAGCAAGACCTGGAAGATGAGCTGGAGGGCTTGGAACAAGAGGCTTTGGACGAAAAGATGCTCAAGACCGGCCCATGCCTGTGGGTGGCGAGCCGGCCAAACTGCCCAGTGTGGGCAACCAACCTCGTAAGTATTTCGACACCCGAATGGAGACATGTAAGCTAACTGCGCTACAGTCAGAGGAAGAGCCGAAGAAGAAGATGAGGAGGAAGAATTACGGAAGCTGCAGGCTGAGATGGCCATGTGATGTTGAGGATCTCGACACTTCTTCTCATTCGATTCCTGCGTCCACTACCTGTTGCCTACTCAAGATGCGCATTCAACAGAAACCTGCCACGAGCAGGAATTGTATTTCACCCTTGTCCGTCGGCGCATGCAGGCCGGTGTTACGGTCATTTCAGGTCTTGAGAGGTTACGCTTGGCGATGGTAGACGTGCATGTGGAAAGCGCTTGGATCTCTGGTGACCCAAGTTGAGCTGGGCCGTGATAGTCCGCGCCCGAATATGGTGGCTCACTTTAGTTTTGTGTACCGCGAAGGGTATAAAGTACAGTCCCGATGGTAAACTTGTCATAGCGGATCTTCCTTTCTAACGCCTTCTATACATCTGGCGCTTCATTTCTGTGTCAGTTCAGACTCATATCGTAGGCACTTCTACGGCAAATGATACGAAGCGTTTGTGCCGGAATAGGAAAAGAGAATAACGAGCAGGATTCAAGCTGGACGGCAGGTCACAGTAGATGGGAAAAAGATAGTGATGTTCGGAAAGCTCTTTCATTGTCTGCCTTCCGTTACGACGTTCAGACCATCGCTGGGGTCCTGCCTCTCACGAGATACCAAGCAGATGTCGGGTTCACGACGGCATGGCCTTGAAAAGCAAGACCCGTGCAGGTGTTGATGCAAAAGGATGGGATAGAGAATCAGGACCTGAAAGTCATGCTCTTGCCAGCTCCCTCTTGACCTAGTTTGTTGCGTCTCGCACCCGTGCCGGTATCGAGCGCTTTAGCAAAGGGATTCATGTGGGGTTTCTTACCCTTGCTGGCTTGGCCTACGCCATTCGAGGCCGTAGGTGAGCCATTCAGCATCGGTTCGGCGGCATCATAGTCGAAGGGGACCATTTCGCCCGCTTTCCGATCTTTCTCTTCGTCGTCGGCCGCACGACGAGCTCGCTTCTCTGCCTTGCGCTCACTTTTAGTCGAGGCCCGCTCAGCGCTCATAGCTGCGGATCCTTGGCCGGGTTTCGCGTAGACCATCGCTTCTGTGTCAGTAAAGCCGTTAAGTGATTGATTGGCAAAAGGGTCGGCAGACTCGTTGTCGTCGTCGAGGACGTCCGTGGCCTTGCGCTTGCGCGTCGATCGATCGTGAAGTGTGAAGCTATTGTTGTTAGGCGTGCTCGGGAGGCTTGTCGTGACCGGGATCGGAACTTGGTTGTTCTGGGCTGGAACAGCAGCTGGTTGTTCGATCAAGAAAGCGTTGGCGGATAAATCGGGCAAAGGCAGCAGATAGTTCAGAGCCATGGCGTTCATCATAGGATTCATGAGCGGCAACCCCAGGAAGGGCATGACCGAGCCCCACAGATCTGACTGCTGACTTCTGAGCACCGTTTGCATATTGGTGTTGTTGCCTGCCATCTGGACATCTGTGGCGGGTGCCGGATCTAGGTCGCCATTCGCCTGAATCTGCTTGAGAGTTGCAGCCAGCCCATCATAGGTAGGAGGTCGACGTTCCGCTGGAACCTGTGGCTTCCGCCAACGGTTCTGTGGACGCTCGCCATACTTGAGTTCGTTCTGACGTATTTGCTCGTGAACCGGTGGGTCTGCTTTGCTGTCGTCCATGGCCTTTGCAACGACAGGGAAGATCTCTGGCGCGAACTCTGTCTGCGCAAACTTGAGCTGCGGACGACTGCACTTGTACAAGGCAGTCATGTTCTTGGGCATCGCTTCAGCAATTGCGAGTAGGTCAGTGGGCTTCATGAGGTAGTGAGGACTCTCGTCTAGCTCGCGCGCTTTGTCATCCCGCCAGCGATGCAGAGCTTTGTAGACAGCAAATTGCTGCGGACTGAAGCTGATGTTTCTGTCCACATACATGCCGAACCAGCCGCCTGAGCCGCGCCCTGACTCAAAATCGTAATTGAAGCGCTCATACTTCTGCAAAGCCTCCTTCTTCGACCCAGCGAGAACTTTGTTAACCAAGTTGTCGTTCTCTGTCGAATTCTCGACCAGTAGGTTGCGAACTTCATCGTAGATGTAGAGCAGGTAATGCGTATCAGATCTCGCATAGTCGATTAGCTCCGGGCCGAGTGGACGCTGCCGCCAGTCAGACAGTTGATACTGCTTCTGAGCCTCGAATCCTGCGAAGCGTTGCAGAAGATATTTTAGACCTCTGCCGGGGAATGACAAGCGTCGCAAGCATAGTATGTGTCGAACAGACCAACGACATAAAGACCAAGATCACGCTGAAGCCACACCATGTCGCTTGCCGAGCCGTGGAAAACCTTTAGGATGTTGGGATCGGCGAAGACCTCGTTCAACACCTGCAAGTTCTCCCGCCATGGCTTGAGCGTGTCAACAATCCAGTCTTTTTCGCGCGTGCTGATCTGCATGAGGCAGACAACACCAGTATACGTATGCAAGTCGTGGTGTTCGAGATCGACGGCAATCTCTTTTGCAGCTCTGAGCTCTTGTAGCATAAGATGAACGCCCTTTTCGGTATCGACGTATACAGCGGGCTCTCGTTCAGGTGGCCAGTAGGGTTGTGGCTCGGCTTGCTGGTAGACCTCTGGAGGATATTCGTAGGCTTCGATCTCCTTTGCATAGGGATGCGCGTACCTGCATGATGGTCAGTCTTGTCGTTGATCTAGCTGAAAGGAGCATACCCTTGGGTGTTGTCCGCCAAAGACTCCTCAAGCGAGACGATTGCATGAGGCTTATGGATGAGCAAGGGCTTGAACGGGCTAGTCTCGTGGTTGTTCACCTTCCTATTGAAAAGGAGCTGGGGTTTGTCCATTTCGTAGCGGGAATATCGTGGGCGAAAGGCTCTATTTTCCGCATAGGCAACGGCTTTGGACGGCGTAGGAGCATGGTCCACAGCAGGGCTCATACGTTTGATGGCCCCTGTATACTCGTCTAGCGACCCGTCTGCCTTTTCGAGCAAACCATCGAACACGTCGACCAAGCCGCTCCAGCTGTCTTCGATGTCATCCTTCGTCTTTGGCTGGGGAGGCTTGGTACTTGTATCTTGCGTTACAGACTTGAGCAGCTTGTTGGTGAGTCTCAGGAGATGGGCATTCTGCCGGTCAAGAGAACGCGAGACCTGTTCGCTCGACGATCGGTGAAAGCTCAAGTCCTGGTTTGCCAAAGAACTTGCGCTCCTCGTGATGGCCACCAGCGATGCGGTGACCTGCTCTTGGTACTTCTTGAAGTCCGTGAAGAGGTCAGCCGAGTCGCCTTCGCGATCTGGGTCGGTCGCGGGCGACTCCATGAGGCTAACAAGGGCGATGCGAAGTGGTCAAAGAGCAGTCAAGTTTCAGAAGTTCGAGAAATAAATTGAACTTCCAAACGTGAGGCAAGTGTGCTCTAGGCCCAACCGTAATGCCTGCATCACTTCCTCAATCTACGAGCCGGCCATCACTTCCACCTTCCTCTCTATGGCCTATATCATTTAGTATTCGTACGTACATTCTATTCTTGATCATTTCAGCCTCAAGCGATGCTGCATTTTGTGGTCTTTAACGACTTAGATGTCAAAGCAGGGTCTTGCCATGGGTCAGAGGTCCGGCGCGGTGGCGCTAACTTTCATTTGCCTATAATGCAGACACATATAATGGAGCAGGTGCGACGAGCAGGAGGACGTATTAGCAATTCGTTCTGGCTGTGACTGTTTCGACGACTAATAAAGTAGCGTAAGTTGCAGTCAATCGACCCCTCGTTGGGCGCAAAAGCATGTTTGATGAGCCTCGTGCTGCACTGCTTTTCAAAACCAGAAGAGCCATTTCTGCCAAATCGTCCCTTATGATGCTTATGCATTTGTAGCAAACCCGACGCATTTTGTCATTCGCGCTGCTCTCGCCGCTCATTTGACCATGCCGGACACTAAAACGTCCCCATTACCTAGGAGCAACGCCTACAGCCAAGTCGACAATGATCTCTGGATGATCTATCGTAAGTACCGACCCAAATATCCTCATTCGCTTTTCCAACGAATCTACACGTACCACATAGCGAATGGCGGCTCCTTTGATGGTACAGCACACGACGCTGGATGTGGGCCAGGTATCACGGCTGAGATTCTTGCTCTTCAATTCAAGCATCTGATATGTTCCGACCACTCCGAGTCCGCCGTCGCTGCTGCCCGAGACCATCTGTTGGGGTCGAATGGAAGAACAGCCAATGCCTTATTCACGTTCAAGGTTTCGAGTGCGGAAGATATGTCCTGGATCGAGCCAGGGACGATCGAAATGGTCACCATGAGCGAAGCTCTGCACTGGACGGATACTGCAAGGACCCTAGAAGCTGCCCATCGGGTCCTCAAGTCTGGTGGGACTTTTGCGGCTTGGTACTATACCCAGCCGAGATTTCCAGACAGTCCTGCCATTGAGCGTCTGTTCAGGTCGCTTCAGGGACACTGGTGTAAACTACGGAAAGACTTCAGTGCTGAGAGCGGGCGGACGCTGTGGATAGAACAGACAGGGTACGATTGCATTGCTTTCCCAAAATCACAGTGGGTAGCGGTCAATCGCATCAAGTTCAACACTGGTGACGACCGGGATATCTGGATCCGAGACGACGATCTATCTGGCATGAGATACGACAGTCGTGTGGCAGAGAGCGAACATCTCGAGCTGATCGAGGATGCTGACTGGACTCAGACCATAGATCTTGACTGGATGCGAGGCTGGTTCCAGAGTCTGTCGCCTCGCGTTGACCAGCGACGTCTCCTGGAGACGCTAGAGCAGCTTGAGAAGGCTCTCGCTCCTTCCGGTCAGTCACGAGCAGTATGGCCTGTATCGTTGCTCCTGGCAAGCAAGAGATAGACTGGTCGCAGCTCGTACAGAAGACGACGCCTTGGACATTGCGCCCGCCAATTTTTCAAAACGTCATTGGCTGAGATGTTTCTGAGTCCTGAACTTACGCTCCTAACCCCGCAATCCGAAGTATGTCTTGACTCATCAAGGAGCTAGACCGGGCGGCCTTCTAAGCAGTTTTCAGGTTCACGCTATGATATAACATGTCATTCCAGTCGCAGTGAGTCTTAATCGAGATCACACGAAAACACTGCCGGCTATGGGAGAATCGGCCACCGACGTGGATCTTTCAGCATTTGGTAAGGTTCGAGCTCTTACCATCGACGACTTGCGAAGATACAGCGCCGCGAACCTCGATCCACTTACTGTCCAGGTCGGCCAGATCCTTTGTAAGGATTTCACTTTTTCACCCTATGGTCAACGAAACCTGTCCAATGCATTCGACGCGCTGCCTACCAACCTCGCGTCACAGGATGATTTTGAGATTGGGTATGGACAATCACACGTGATCCACTCCATTCTCAAATCCGACGAAGGGTTCCGACTCGCTGCAGTCGTCGGTGCGCTCTCTGAGTACTTCGCTGCGGAGGTCGTAGTCGAGCTGTTCCTGCAACTATGCGCGAGGTCAGGTTTACCGATGGCCTGGCGTCCTCTGGAGCACCAGTGGAGGAGAATGGTGCGTTGCCTGAACGGCGTACTCGCCGCCTCGTCGTTTGGGGTTCTGCTGAGCAATGTTGAAGACGCTGTCGAGAGCGAGCCCCTGGTTGGATCTGTCCTGGACGTGCAACAGCTTCTGGACAGTTTGCTCCAATTGAATGACAGCAAGCAGACCAGTCGTCGAAAATTACGGTCGGGAAGTGACATTACCTTCTTAACCACGGTTGCTGAATGGCTCTTCGGGCTCAGAACAGCCGTCGTGTCCGGAACCGGAGCTCTTCTCTACACGAGTCAATCCGTTCAAGGCGAGGAGGACGCCAATGTTGTATTTGTTCGATCCTCCTCGATTGGGGATCACGTTCAAAAGCTCTCACTCTCGGAAAAGGCCATCACGACTAGTCCCATCCGAGGCGGCCGAGTCGCGTTCGATCATTTGTTCCGTTCTTGCTTTGGGAACGCTTTCACTTCCCTACCCGATGACTTGTTGGCTGCTATGATCTACTCAGCGTCCAACATTGTCAAGCACATACTGGACAAGGAGAGACCAAATTGGGCATTCGAGATCCTATCGCAGTCCTCCCTGTCGGGAGAGCAATCTGTTGGACTCGCCGACACCCTGACAGCATGGTTTCCAGAGCTTCGCAGGCTGGTGCCACGATTTAGGAAGTATGCCAAGATGACTCACGACGAACTTGGCGCAGTGTTCGACAGGACTTACACCGAGATTCGACGAATCTGTCCATGTGCGTATTGCGTAGGCGGCAAGCTCCAGCAAGGTGAGGCTCATCCGCATCCAGAGCAATGTAGCGCGACAGTTGCAGAGGCCATTTTCCGGTTGTCCTTCGTCCTCGCAAGAATGTTCGTGGCCCCACGGCTCCTTCCAAAACGCCACGGCATCATCTCCTTCTTGCGTCGATACTACGCAGAGACCACACCAGAACAGCGTAAGAATATGCTAGCCACAACTGCGCCCAGTGCTCTATTCGGACCGTCCGTGGTGCAGACCTTTGACTCGTCTGTCGATATGATCAAATCCGCTGCGCTCATCTTTGCGAACTCCAGTTCGCCGGACATTGATGCTCAGAAATCGCTGATGGGAATCACACATGACGGACTCGCGATCCTGAGCACTGGAGCTAAGGATGTTGCGCTCGACGGTGGGCGGAAAGCGCAAGATACGCAATGGAAGTCGTCCATCCAAGTGGTGCCCGGCTGGATCTGCCTTTCCGGTCACGAAGCGCGCCTGGAGGTTTACGTTGACATAAAAGGAGGCGTGGCGTACAAGGACCTGGGGCAATTAAGAGGTTCCCACATGGACATGCGGAAAGTCAGGCAGCTTCTCAGATGGTCTGGTCGGACTATGTGCACGACCATCGTCCATGCGAATAGCGAAGAAGAACGAACGGCTGGTCGTGATGGGTGGTACAGCTTGAAGAATCTCGGAGAAACCGAGGATTTGGTTTGCGATAACTGCCAGACGCATGTCTAATAAGCGTTTCCGAGGAAGTCACGTAGTTGACATTCTTCCGTTGGACTATTAGAGAAGCATGCTTTCACAAGCTCATAGATACTCATATCCCAACCAGGATCCGGATCTCGACACCGAGATCTCGCGTCGGCGGCGAGAGCGGCACGGCTTCTGACGCTTGGCGCCCAGACCTTCCGCTTTGCAATCTCGGACAATAGCGAACACGTGGTCGACGTTCAGAAGCATCATTTGCTCACGACATCGTGTACTGCACATACATGTTCCACCTCAAGATGATCTTGGGCCTATATGGGAAGGTGCCATCTTCTCGTGCGCTCTCCGTTTTCTTGTGCACCACACGTCCTTCGCGACTGCTCTGATGGAGGCGACTGCTCGTTGCTTCTTCGGTGATGACAGTGGATATGGGTGGAATAAGAGATTCGAAGGAAAATGCTCTGTCCACACCAAAGGTCAAGTATAAGACAGGAAGTATGAGACAGGTTTGTCAAATGTGTATCTGAGACTCTGCCCGCCCCCTCCTCCCAGGAACTTGAAATATTCGACTGGAATGATGCACGCCTCTCATATCGCCACATGTCTGTGCGTAGCTGCAACGGCCCTCGGCAGTCCTGTCGGTCCAGGAGGACCCGGTGCCGGCCCGTCGAAGCCGTCGCCGCCTTCGCCGCCCGCCAAAGGATGCAAACCGGGACCTGACGACGGCAAGTTCGACTACGATGCGCTTAATCTGAGGGAAGTTGGTGCAAGGAATACTCTGGTACGTATCCAACTCGGATCGACGGCTCTTCGCGCTGACACAATTGACCAGGACTGGCGGATCTGGCTCGAGCACAAATGCCAGGCCATCTCATTCTGGCATGATGTCCCACTCTATCCCGATCCCAGCAAGCCAGCCATCATCAACGCTGTCGTCGAGATCCCGCGGTGGACAGATGGCAAGATCGAGATCCGTCGCCCAGAGCCGCTGAACCCGATCTTCCACGACGATCGCAACGACGCTCCGCGCTTCGTTGAGTCAGTCTGGCCGCACCACACGTATCCTTTCGTGTATGGCTCAATCCCGCAGACCTGGGAAAATCCCAATGTCAACCACTCCTTCACTGGCTTTCCAGGGGACAATGATCCAATCGATTTCTTCGACATCGGCCAAGACATCGGTTACTTCGGCCAGGTCAAGCAGGTCAAAATCCTCGGCGGCATAGCGCCCAACGACGGTGATGAGACGGACTGGAAGATCCTCGTGATCGACGTCAAGGACCCCATCGCTGACCTTGTGGACTCGTGGGAGGATGTCGAGCAGTATCGGCCTGGTGTAACGCAAGCTTTCTATGACTGGTTCACTTACTACAAAGTCGCTCGTGGAGATGGTGTCATCCCCATCATCGGCGAGAGCTACCAGAGCGCGTCGATGATCATCGACGATGTCATACCACAAGGCTACGAGTATTGGAAGCAATTGGTGTCCGGCGAGGAGGATCCAGGCCAGATCAATTTTAACCAGACTTCGTACCCAGAGTATGAAAGTTATATCAAGCCGCAGGATACGACAAGGGCATTCGAGATACCGAAAGAGTCTAAGCCGGAGCCAGCGGCGCCGAAGCCGACGGAGTATGATGAGTGGTACTACTTGGACGAGGAGTTCGAGCTCATTACACAAGGTTCGTAGTGGTACGTTCGGACGAGAGTTCCAGCTGATCGCATGATCGTTGGTTGCACCTTACCAGAGTCGTTCAAAAGAGCTCATGCTGTTGCCATCTTGCACGTAGATCTTAAGCCTGAATGAATAGACGCATGCCCACAAATATGTGATACCTGCACACTTTCGCCGACTCTTTCCTTTGTGTGGCGTAGCAGTTCGTGAGCCTAGGGTTAGGCTTAGGGCTAGGCTTGGAGGTACACGGACGGCAGCTGCGAGTTATTCTCTGATTCTTCCTTCCACCCTCCCTCCTCGTTCACTCGAGCGGCCTCGCTGCATCACAGCCTTCGCTTCGACGCAGGGGGAGAAAATGGCCGGAGTGGCCGCATATATGATGCAGGACGTTCAGGTCATGCAAGTGGCTGTTCCTGCGCCGCCTGTGTCTATGCCAATGAGAATGTCACGATTAAGCGCCTCAAGTTGCGGCTCACACCAGACCACGTTTGAACACACATGTAAGCGCTCTCACACTGACCTACACTGTCCGCCACGGAGACTATTTCCTTGACGGACCGACTGGTTTGAGATATGTATCTTGTTGTTTCTGTGACTGAAACATGTCGCCTCTACTCGTGAACTGTGTTACGTGCTCACCACTCTCTGCCTCGCCATGGCTTTCCAGTTCTCGAACAGCATTCCTGTCACCAGCCAAGTACGACAACCCAAGAGTTCAGAGTCCATCCAGTCCTTTGCGCAGAGACAGCGAGTCCTGCGCCAGCCTCCTAGTGCAGAGTCGGTACAGGCTTTCGCAGCCCGGAAAGCTCTTGATGCATATAAGCGCGATGTTGGCAATGTCCCGACTTTGTACAACATCGAGACAAAGGAGCCGCTCCCACTGGCACGCGCGAAGGGCTGCTGGTCGGAGACATCAACGGAGGTCGATTCGCAGTCTCCGCATTCGTCTTTTCATCGTTCATGGAACCTACCATTGTGGTGGACGGCGGCATTGACAGTGATCCCAGTGCTGGCTTTTACAGCAACATTCATCGCGTTAATCGCTGCACACCGCATCACTACTGATTCAGACAGCCCCTTCAGCAATGAGCAACATTCGAGCACCGGTCGATCGAACATACTGGTACAATTCTCCTCGACCCGACTTGTTTTCATCGCAGGCTTTGGCAGCACCGTTGCCCCGATGATTCTCGGGAGCTTGATGACTCTATGGCACTATCCGACATCACTCAAGTTGTTCGAGTCGTCCTCGGAAGGCGACACAAACCGCCTGCCAACCCCGCAACAGCTCAGCATGCTCATCGGCCTTTCCGCAGGTTCACTCGAAGCGCTCCGCAAGTATGTCTTGTATCGATGCCGACGATTTCGTGCTAAGAAAGCCACCATCCTCACTTCTTCCGCAGCTATTCTCCTAGCTAGCGCGATACTGGCAGGACTCGTCCTCCTGGCGGATGTGGGAATACACAACTTCACGTCGACCGTTCCCATCAGCCTGTCCATCGTGGAGCATGAAAATATCGGCAGTAATGGGCGAGGCCTTGCACCACACTGCATCGGCTTCGATCGTGCTGCAAATCAAGGGATGCCATGCACCGTCGTAGCTGACGCATCAGTAGGAGGGAACGCCATAGCGTTTGATTCAGGCGAGATTATTGCTATGGGGGCGAATCGATCCAAGATTAACAGTGCCTGGCAAGCTCAAGATCCAGAGAACCCAGCCCAGGACCTGATCCTGTTGACGCCACAGCCGAGCTTGCTCGACTCGGACCAAGACTTCGTGGCGTCAACCGTCGCGGTGTCGACACAGTGCTTTCCATCAACACAGCAATGCAATGTCCGGGTTCACGAAGGTGATAGCCAGAACGACACATACATCTTGTTTAACTGCACCGAAAACTTCAGAGGAGTACTCGGCGCACCCGAGACTCTTGCTGCAGACACCGTGACCTGGACTCGAACCGACTCAACTACGCCAGATTTCAACTTTAAGCTTGACCGCAACTTTCAGTACGCATATTTCTCCGATGCCAACCTGAGCACACCTTATAACTCCATCGGAGGCGTACCTGGCGAAGCAGCCGACTCGTCGGGCGCATCTCCCTGCCCGACGACAAGCTCCTCACGACCTACTACCTCGCCATCGCCGGCCTCGTCCCTGTCCAGAATAACGCCGAGGGCCAAGCCCTCCTTGCCGACTCTCCATCCGCGCTCGCGCTACCTGGAAGCCCACTCATCGCCTACACCCTCAACTGCAGCGTCACCGCCCACGACGTCAACTACACATGGTCCAATAACGCGATCCACTCCCTAACGTCCCACCCCACGACCAACGGCAGCATCCTCGAGCTCGCCCATAGCATGCAAGCCATGGGCATGCCCTCCCTCAGCCAAGCCCAGTCCCTCGCCTCCCTCACAGACTCCATGACCTCCTTCGCACGCTCCTACGCAAACCTTCACTCCCAGGACACCATCGCCCTCATCGCCTCCGTCATGACGCCCCGCACCAACATAGACCAAGCCCGCCGCTCGTCGATCCTCGTCGCCTCCGTGCCACTGTGGGCGTTCATGGCTCTAGTCGCTGCGAACTCGCTGTTTGTGCTCTTCGCGTTAGTACTCGCGGTGCGTGCGCTATACCTGTCCTCGCCGGAGACGAGGGACATGGTGGCGAAGTTGAGCGTTGAGGGACTAGCGGCCGCGGCGTTTGAGGATCGAGGTGGGAAGCAGGACCCGGGCGGGATTGTGGCGGATCCGGATGAGATGTTTGAGGAGAGCCGGATTGGGGTTGCGAGTCGGAGGATAGCGTTGCGGCGGGCGGTCGGTGGGACGGTGGCGTTGAGGATCGAGCAGCCGCATTTGTGAGGCGGCATGAGCGGGGCCAAACGTCCATGGGAGAGTCCTACACGAGATTGAGAAGGTCGAGCCATGTGTAGGAGATGAAGTTCCTACGTGGTACTCGCTTGACTGCAGCCGCGGACGCTCACGAAGGACCCTGATCAGATGTACAACAGCGCTGGTCAAGGAAGCTTGAACGGCTCACGAAGTAACGAAGAGATTCCCATATTGTTTGAACATGAATTAGCCCAGCCTCAATACACAGGTCTGGAGCGACATGAATAGTCTAACGCCATGCAAAGCAGTACAGAAATGACGAATCCCTCTCGCGTGATCCCGCCGCGAACGCGTCTGCAAATGCCCACGTATTTTCATCGTACACAGGTATATCCTTCACACACGGCACCGTATCCAGCAGCGGTGGACTTGGTATTTAGAGATCGGAAAGAAAAGGGAAAAGACCAGGTTCGCTCCATCGTCTCCGTCAATCATCAGCGCACATCTCTCGGTCATCGCTTGAGGCTCAGCCGCTGCACATCATGCAGGCTTCCTTGTTCTCGATCGAGCCTGGAGTCACATGTCAGTTCATGCTGTCAAGTCAATGGGAAGAATCAAAACTCACAAGCAAGCACTTTCTGTGCATAGATATCGCCTTCACGATCTTCACTCTCCTCTTCATCCTCTTCCTGTGTCTTCTTGGCGCCGAGCTCCTCGTCTAGATCAGGCGTGTCGACAGGATCTGTGGCCAAGACTTTCGGGCTGGGCTCTCCACTACTTGACCCGTCCGAAAGTCTGGTTCTGGCAAGCTGGCTGCCCAGCTGCTTGGTGTTGTCATCACCTGGAGGAGGTGTGGGCGCTGGTGTGATCATGCCAGAGATGCGCTCAGCACTGCCATTACCACCCTTGGCAATGTACATTGGCCGTGGGATAGCAGAGAGGGTAGCCTCGGGTCCGAGACTGGCCCGCTTGCGAGGCCCGTACTTCTCTCGAGCGGTGTTGGTGTCAGCGACCTTCAGCGCTTCTTGGTCGACGGTGAATTGGATAGCGCAGAGGCGGCCATGGTACGGAGGTAGTACATGCCAGTCTTGAGACCCATCTTCCAGCCAGCGAAGTGCATGCTGGTAATCTTGCCCATCGTCGGCTCCTTCAAGTGGATGTTGAGTGACTGAGACTGATCGATGAAGGCACCACGGTCAGCAGCCATCTGCAGAACAGTACGTTGTGAGATCTCCCACACTGTCTTGTAAAGTGCCTTGATGTCAGCCGGGACGTTTGGCACATTCTGGATAGAGCCGCCCTCAGCAATGATGCGGTTCTTCATGTTGTCTGACCACAAGCCGAGATCGACCAGGTCCTTGAGCAGCCAGGGGTTAACAACCTGGAACTCGCCAGCAAGAACTCGGCGAGAGTAGATGTTGGATGTGTAAGGCTCGAAGCACTCATTGTTACCCAAGATCTGGGATGTTGAGGCTGTAGGCATGGGAGCCAGCAGCAGTGAGTTGCGAACACCGTGTTGAGCGATATCAGCCTTCAGCGAATCCCAGTCCCACAGGTCCGTAGGAGTGACATTCCACATGTCGTACTGGAGGATGCCTTGTGAGACAGGTGAGCCCTGATATGTCTCGTACGGGCCAAGCTCTTTCGCCAGTGCGCACGAAGCTGTGAGAGCAGCATGGTAGATAGTCTCAAAGATCTGTATGTTGAGCTGCCTTGCTTCAGGAGAGTCAAATGGTAGACGAAGTGCAAGGAAGGCATCGGCGAGACCTTGGACACCAAGACCGATGGGTCGGTGTCTGAAGTTGCTCTTCTTGGCTTCTTCAACAGGGTAGTAGTTGATGTCGATGATCTTGTTCAAGTTGCGGGTCACAACTTGAGCGACCTCGTGCAGACGACCGAAGTCGTATTCACCACGGGACTGGTCAACGAATGCTGGCAGCGACAAAGAAGCCAAGTTGCAGACAGCGACCTCATCCGGAGCAGTGTACTCGATGATCTCAGTGCACAAGTTGGAGCTCCGGATGGTGCCAAGGTTTTTCTGGTTGGACTTGCGGTTGCAAGCATCCTTGTAGAGCATGTATGGGGTGCCGGTTTCGGTCTGAGCCTCGAGAATGGCGTACCAGAGCTTTTGTGCTTTGATGGTCGACCTACCACGACCTTCTTGCTCGTATCTGGTGTACAGAGCCTCGAACTCTTCGCCGTACACATCAGCTAGACCTGGGCACTCGTTTGGGCACATCAGTGTCCAATCTTGGTTCTTCTCCACACGCTGCATGAACAAATCAGGCGTCCACAAGCCGTAGAACAGGTCTCGAGCGCGGACCTCTTCCTTGCCGTGGTTCTTGCGTAGGTTGAGAAACTCGAAGATATCAGCGTGCCATGGCTCGAGGTACACGGCAAATGCACCCGGACGCTTGTTGCCACCTTGATCAACATAGCGAGCAGTGTTGTTGAAGACTCTCAGCATGGGAATGAGGCCATTGGAGGTACCGTTTGTGCCCGCAATGTAGGAGCCAGTGGCACGGATGCAGTGAGCGTTGAGACCAACACCACCAGCACTCTTTGAGATCATGGCACATGTCTTGAGAGTATCGTAGATGCCATCAATGCTGTCCGACTTCATGTCGATGAGGAAGCAAGACGACAGTTGTGGGTGGGGCGTGCCAGCTGCGAACAGTGTTGGTGAGGCGTGTGTGAAGGTCTTCTGGGACAAGAGGTTGTAGGTCTCGATGGCCTTCTCAACGTCGTCACCGTGGATGCCAACAGCGACACGCATCAACATGTGCTGAGGTCTCTCGGCCACCTTCTTGCCGATCTTGAGCAGGTATGATCGCTCAAGTGTCTTGAAGCCGAAGTATTGGTAGTTGAAGTCTCGGTCATAGACGATGGCCGAGTTGAGCTCATCTGCATGCTTCATAATGCTGTTGTATGTCTCGTCTGAGATCATGGGTGCTGGCTTGCCAGTCTTGGGGTTGATCCAGCTGTACAGGTCCTGGACCACGGAGGAGAACTGCTTCTTGGTCTGCTTGTGAAGGTTTGACACGGCAATACGTGCGGCAAGGATGGCATAGTCAGGGTGGGTGACGGTCATGTATGCTGCAGTTTCGGCCGCCTGTGTCGTGTTAGTGAGAGCCATGCTTGTGGGCGTCGTGGATACATACCAGATTGTCAAGCTCGACAGTGGTCACGCCCTGGTAGACACCAGAGATAACCTTCTGTGTGATGGCAGCCGGGTCGACATGATCTGGGTCGAGTCCATAGCACAATCTTGACACGCGAGCTGTGATCTTGTCGAACTGCACGCGTTCCTTGCGTCCGTCTGGAAGTCTTGTCAGCCATTTTCCGCAGAAGTAGTAGGTAGATCAGTAGTCACGTACCTCGCTTGAAGACGAACATGGTGCCGGCGTGTTCTGAAGGAGCGTGCTATATAGAGGGAAGTTGCGAGTGGCAACGAGCAAAGACTCGCACTCTGTCACAAGTCACGCTTGCAGAATCACCCAAAGACAGGACGGAAAGCGTTTGAGACTGAATGTTGGTAAGGTGTGCTGAAGAGAAGAGCAAGGTCGGGAGTCGAGCGAGATCAATAAGCAGTCATTCCAGTGTTTTCTCCCCACTCGTACTAAAGGTAGCGCGTTCACGTTCGACGCGTCGAGCGGACGTGCCACCCAATTTAGTTCTTCTCTCGAAGTCACGTGTCTATGACATCACTTCAAGGATGATTCCTGAGTACTAGTAGTACCACAGTACTCCTAAACCACTGGCATCTGGACTGCTCGACGCACGTTCACACATTCTACTTGATGTCCACATGCTTTAGCTGCTTTGCAGGCCTCCGCATAGGCAGCCATTCCACGGTCCAGCTCTTGTTCTTCACCAGAACCGACTGTCCTGCCTCGTAACCAGCCTTCAAATACAGTTTCTGCCCGTGCTCCGAAGCCTCGACCCAACTTGCCACCATCAAACTGTCCGCCAGCTCATTGCCCCATTCCATCATTGTATTCCCCAACCCGCGATCTTGGAACGCCGAGTCGGTGAATAGCATATTCAGGTAAATATGTGGCTCAGTGCGCTGCTCTCGCTGCTGATCGAGGTATACGTTGAGGACTTCTGCCGCGTCGTCCCGCTTCGAGGAGTCCTCTATGTATCTCAGATCACTTCCTCTGATCGGTTCCCCGCCCTCAGACGTCCTCAAACCGTACATCGGTTTCTCGGGGACGTATCGTGGAAGATCTTCCATTCCGAAACGCAAAGGATGCGTGACTGGACCTCTTTTCGCTCAACATCTCCGGTCTTCTCGTCGATTATGGCTACCTCAGTCTGTTCATCGAGGTCTTTGACGCACATCAATGCATTTTCGGGATGCTTGAAGTGGTCCAGATAGTAAGTCTTTGCGCGAGCCCGTCCGACAGCGCTCTCATGGGTGCCGAGAACGATGTGCAGCATGTCGTCTGATCGTCCGAACGTGTCATAGGTGAGATGGAGTATCTGATCTATGTCATGCTCTACTGCACGGAGAAGGACGAGCTTCATTTTGCTGTCTAGTGGGCTCTTGGATTGTGGCTGAAGGTTTTGGTGATTGTTGAAGTGTGATTGTGTCCTTCACAGCGTTTCGCCGCACAGTAATGTCCCACAATGAGCTTCGGACGCGTTCATGGTGATCATTATCAACCTGTCTCGCAGTTCGCTATGACTTTGCCATTCCTGTATCTGGACATGAGGCGAATACTATAAGGCCATCTCGCAGTCCGCTCTGACTTTGCTCTTACTGGACCGCTACTCAGAAAGCTGCATTCGATAGCTGCGGGCCGCGGACCATTTAGATTTCACTCTATAGACAGGGCAGCGCATTGGACGAGTTGTGGTTCTACTGCCAGTAAAGGTGCGCGGAACGATGCAAGCATTTCGATTTGATAAGACTTGAGCCTCAGTTGTTCTGGCACAAGGCGTCCTGCAGCCGGTTGACACGATCATGCATTTTCGGGCAGCCACGATATCGTTTGACTCGACACACGTGGGAGCAAGATCAGTTGCCACAAATGTAAAATCGATAGAGCTGTCAGAGCCGCCGGCAATTGGGCTGGCCTTACTTTTCACGTTTCCCTATACTCATACGGCTCTTCCGCTCCCTGGTCCACACACTCCACCTCCAACCTCGCCTCCTCCAGCTCCTTCCCACCCACAAGCAGTCCACATTTCAGCTTGTCCCCAGCGACCACTGGCCCGACACCCTTTGGCGTCCCCGTGAGCACCAAATCGCCCTCCTCCAGCGCCATCACTTGACTGATGTCGCTCAGCATCCACGGAATATTGAACAGCATTAGATTTGTGCTATCCCTCTGTTTATCCTCTCCGTTGATGCTCAGGTAGATCTCGATATCATGCGGATCTGGAATCTTCTCCTTCGCAATCACGTTGCTGACGGGCAAAAATGTATCAAATCCTTTAGCAATACTCCATGGTAGGCCCTTCTTCTTGGCCTCGTTCTGGACGTTGCGCGCTGTCATATCGATGGTGAGAAGGTAGCCGCTGACTGCGGACAATGCAGTGGACGCATCGTTGGGCATGTTCTTCCAGGAGGATTTGCCGGAAGGTGGGGGCCCGATGATCAGGCCGAGTTCGATTTCGTGGTGTAACGACACGCCCTTGGGACGGATGAGGGGTCCGCTGGCCGGCAGGAGGATGGAGGACGGAGGCTTCAGGAAGAAGAACGGTTGCGAGGGGCGGGCGGAGGAGAGCTCGGTTATGTGGTCGCTGAAGATTGCAAAGTCAGTCCAGTCACTATTGCAATCATCCCAGTAGACACTGGAGGTGGACTGGAGAGAGCCAGACTGGGTCGTAGAACCGAGTCCTAGCAGCCTTGACAACTGGACTGCGCCGTGACCACGCAACAATGCGTGCATGCGCTTGTCAATGCTGGCCCGCATGCTGAACGGCTGGCTCCGGCCATGAGTGTAGAAGGGAGCACTGGGAACGAGGAAGGAGGCTCACGCATAGTTCCGCCCGATGCACACGACCTTGCGACAATTCTTTTTCACTGCTGCTACAGATGCCATGGTCTTGACCAGTACCGAACGTATGTGGCCAGCTCTTCTCTAAGGACGACCAATGTTGCGCAATGAGCTTGCTGTGCTGATCAAAGGAGACCGCGGGCGAGCTGCTGCTGCGAGAATGGATGTGTAGAGATTTTGGCTGTAAGACACCAGACTTGGACTGTGTTCGCGGTTGGAGAGCACTCTCGTCTCTCCTGGCCCGTAACTAGTGTTCTGTCTGCTGGGACCCAAGCATATGCGTGCGCCGACAACGACATCGGTCGGTGATTTTCTTCGGCAATTGGGGTTATGCTAACATTGAAAGTGGGGGGTATTCCTTTCCTTTCTCCAACATTCCTACTAGTCGTTTACACCGTGCGAAGACAACCTTGAGCTCGGGAAGGTTTCCGTGAAATGGAGCATTCAATTCAACGAGGAAGCGTGAACCTATAGTGGCATACAATGTGCCTGTGTATTATTCCAGAGCTGTGGATAACTATGCTCTTTTGTATAGATTGCTCTATATATATATGTGTGCGTCGTTGCCGATCTCTTGCCCTGAGGCCGTCATCTGCCCAGCGATTGAGAGGCTTGGACGCGACGGCTTAGTCGTCGGCCAATGCCGACGATGCCACGGGCGGCCTTCTGGGCCGAGTCGAAAAGGGTGCCATTGCTGTTGCAGCGGCCAGCTGTGACAGGCTGCAGACCGACCGGTACTCAGGAGGACTGACACCCTGGCTGGTCGACTGTGCCGGACGCTGCGTGATTTTCCTTTTCGGAACACGTCAAACCGACGCTCGTAGATTAGCGTTCGCCGCCTTGCTGCGCATCGTGACGCTTGCTTCACGAGCACATGTACTGTATAGTTGTGGACAAGAACCGTCCGCCTGAAGCCAGCTCATGTATCTTCGGCAAGAGTGATCGCAACTGCTGCGCCAAACAAAGCCGACTCGTATGTCGCTCGAGGCATATCCGCTCGGAACGCTGCAAGGATGTCATGTCCGGTCCTTCAGCGATCATTCTCGCCATGAACCCTTCGCACCTTGACTTAAAGCCAGGATACTTAAGAATCACACTGCCGTTGCAAGCAATTGATGTTTTCGCTGCCGTAGTGGTCGGTTCCGATGTGATCGAAGTTTCCTTTTGTAGGCTCCACAGAGCATGAACCGCGACTGCCATGTAAGCTGATGCTCGCCTGGATATCGAGTGGGCCACCAGACGTAAGAATGCGAGCTGCTGCGCGAGGGTGGATCGAGAAGTCCAAATGCCTGGACAAGCAACACCGATGTATCCTTCATATCCGACGACTGGTCCTCTTCGATCTGAGCAAGTATTGCAGTATCCAAGCTGTAAGGTTCCAGAAGTTCGGCAGGAATAGTGCCACCAAACATGTTGCAGGATTGCACTGCGTCCAGGACGATCAGCCGCATGAGCTCGCCAAGGTAGCGCCCAGTGGTCATGTATTCCAGAGGTTGAAAGTCAGGTAGTGCGTGGTTGCGGTTGAGAACTTCGTCCCAATTACTCCGGGGAAGTATACCGCCGCCAAACATGGACGATTCCGTGTTGACGATGACCTTCTCTGCTCGTGTGAACCATGAAGGACTTCGCAAACCGAACTTTGACCGGCCCATCGACAGTGTTGGTAGGAAAGCGGCAGCATTAGTGCCGGTACCTAGAATCAAGCCCATTGATGTGGTTGGCTCGAGGTAGGCTTGTGAGAGCAGAGTCGCGGCTCCGTCGTTGATGATTGCCTCGACACGGACGGCTAACCCTAGTGTCGTACAAGCGTTTTCGAGCAGTGCGGCCAGATCTGCCCCAAGATTATCGTGAGCGCACTGAAATCCCTTTCCCATCGCCTGAATCTTGCCGGTGCGATAGCTCGTCTGTTCGAGAGGAAAACTCCATGTGAGACCGAGCGCAATGACCTGGTCTTTGGGCCTCGCCTCAAGGCACTCGGCCAGCATAGCTTGAATCTTTGCTGCCATCCATTCAAAGAATAATGTGCCTCGTAGCCGTCTGATGGGCTCGTCGATCTTGTTGGAGGTCATGTGGTGTATGATCATTCCATCACTGCCTGCTGAGCGGCCTTCAGCTCGATCAGAGCAACCCTGAACGTCGATCCTCCAACATCCAGAGCGACAAAGGTGCCCGTCTCTTGACCACGCGGCATGGCCGTACAATATGACGGCAGCATGCAGGCATCACTCTTTTGCAGCTTTTCCCGGAATTGATCCTTCATCGCAGCAGACATCTTGAGCATGCGTCGAATTGAACATGGGTAGCGGAACACCCTATCGACTTCGTCGGCAAAGGTCTGGAGGGGTTTGAACGACCGCTTCCGCTCGACATCCGCGTACGATAGCGTAGGCGGCAGGGCCTTGGCTGCAGTAGGATAGATCAGCATGCTCATGGCACTCCGTATGATAGACTGCAAGAGTGTTTGAAGCAAGTCGAGGGGCATCATCGCGATAACGAGGGGCGGACAGGCTTGTCGGGCTAGTGAGGCGTAGGGGCTGTCGCAACGAGTGAGGCGAGGGAGCGACTTGGGTTCTTTGTCAAGAATCGTACATACAAGAGAAGGGCATTCTGGGAATGATTAAAGATATGATGCGACCGAAGTGAGCGATCAAGACTGCGACCCAGTCCGCTGGGCTTGAGTGACCCTCAAGTGACTGTGCCAATGGCTAGGTCACGGTAAGGGCCGGAGAGGATTATGGTAGCAGTCTAGCAGTACTCTCGCAACGGCAGATGGCGATGAGTACTGTAGTAGGGGCGACGGAGCATACGGAGCAAACATGATTGTAACATAGGCCCAAAAAGTCAAGGCATGTTGTACCCTCCCACCCAAAATGTACAGACAGTGGACGAAAGACTGATGGGGAGGTATGGAGAGGTGTCACTGAAACGTTGCATCGAGACGATCAAAGAAAGCTGCACCGCTTTGCTCGGCGTGAGAACGGGCACTCACAGATTGTCCAGGCCCTTTTGGAGACGGCCTCTTCCGCTCCTGACCTAAGCCTCAGCCCTATCAGATTTCGCTGTGATGCCTCAGCTTGGAGTACCAACAAGTCAGTGACGACTAGCACTACCTTAAGTCTCTACAAGTTGTTCATTGCCTCCGCTCTAGCTGCGAGCGTCTTGTGATGCGATCAGTGTGTAGACGACTTGCACACCAGCACTTCTGAGCCTGGGACCCGGGAGCTATGTCCGGGTGGACACGTTTGGCAGCGTGCATTCAAGTTGCTATCTCCATCACACAACGATGCATCATTATTGCGACAGTCTCCGCGCCTGTCGTGTCCGCTTATAGGTACTTTACTTTGACACAACACTCGACGACTGCTGGATCAGTCTCTACATACCGTTGTATGTATCGAGCATCTTTGGGCGCTACATGTCAAGTTCTCCGACATTATTGCCATCAATGCCTTCATGGCCGAGCGCTGACTTTTGCTCCAAATTGAGAGTCGTAGCTGCCGTCCGAATATGCCACATTGCAGTCCCAGTCCAAGCTAGGACGAAGACACCCTCCCTGTAGGCCATGTGGCAAATCAAGTTTCAGCCACGAGGCTCAAGCAGCAGTCGGCACCTACAGCGCATTCGCGTTGCTTAGGTGTTGGGAAGACCCTGCGATATTGCTATTGATGACAACAAAGCATGGCACGTTGTGTTAGAGACTGACCCAATGCACTTGTCGTGAAGGACGAAGCTGCCCTGCCCTGCACGCTTACCTGATCTTCAGACAACCCCCAAGCAGAGGCGAGAAGACCAAGTCATGGGCTGGGCGAGAGGAGGGTAGCACGAATGGCAATGTCTTAGCCGCCATCCAGATCGCTCAAACGGCTACCTGCGCGATCGTCAGATAAGAGGCCGTACACCGACAACCGCTTGGGCTATAGCTATCAGCTGCTCGTCCAGATCCATACACACAGCAAACACGTCAAGCCTGGCGAGAGCAACACTGTAATTTCTGCTTTCTCGGATGTGGAAGGTACTTTCAAGTTCGCAAGGGACAGCCCTGATATGCTACAGCGTCAAATGAGTTGCAGACTCTAGACATCGCAAAGTCAACCAGTTGTTGCCCTAGGTGCGACTGTTTGTTGTGCCACGTCAGATTTTGGCTGCTATCGTGTTTTGTCATTGACAGGGTCCCGTATCAATGCGCAGCTGCGCCTAGCTGACTTGAAGTTGGCTTGACTGACAGCTCCGAGATCATGGGTACTTCTGTTGTGTTTGGCGAGTTAGCTTAATGTTGGCTTCGAGTCAAGCCCTGTATACGAGGAAGCGCGCCCTGGTCGCGCCTCATCATGGTTTTTGATGAAGCTTTTCTGCGCATGGAAATTCGCCGATACGCTGATCAATGTCAGTGGTAGGCCAGGTATCTACCTTAGTAGAGGAAATGGAGATCAGCGGCTTGAGGATCGCGCCCCCGGGTTTCGCTAAACAGCCGTCCCTCGAATCGATCGATGGGCAGGACACACCACGACTAGAAACAATAGCTGCCTCGATCCCCTCGAACCTGAAGCGGTGGACTACACAAGCCCGTTGTGTCTCCCGAGATCCATTAGTCCAGTTGACATTCATGGCAGCACAAGTCTAGCGGTCCTGTCAAACGCTGCAGCAGCTTGGCCAGCATGGTGGCAGCTACTTCATCTCATTGGTGTGGTTTTGATACACCACTCTCACTCGACCAAATTTGGGCGAAAGCCCTCCTGCGCGTCAAACTCAAGCGGCTCCACTTACAAAACGTGAGCCTTGTTTCCCAGGGATCTGGGTTCTGGGTTCGACTTTGGCTTTAGGTGGCTTTTTGAACATGGATTTGCCGGCTTCTGTGCCTCGTCTGCTTTTCCGATCCAACAAGCGCGTTCGTTGCCGGCCCCAAATATGTATCCTGTCCCATTTCAGTCAGACCGTGATTTCAGCAACAAAAGCATGTTGCCCGCTAGGCGCGTTCTTCCATATCTCTCGACCCCCGAGTAGATCTCTCGATCTGGTTTCCCTTCACCTCACGACGTCTGCTATATCACTGCTGGCCAGTTTGGAGAGTTGTGGTGGACGAGATTCCGGGTTGAGTAGACCCATGCAGCACAGATGGAATCGCGTTTCCGTGTCAAGTTCTGGACGTCGCGACGCGCGAAACGGAATTCGGAGCTCGAGATTCACAGTGTTCCCTACCAAGCTGCATCGGAAGGGAAACGAAGACCGATCTTTATTCACCAACCCTTAGGTCGCAACCTCAAAGAAAAGCGCAAGAGCGACACCTCTGCACTGCAAGGAGTATCCTATCGAACTAGCAGAGCTGGGACCCCGCCAGAGATCGGCGACCTCCCTCACAAAGGCAACGGGCCCATCAAACTACATGCCAGCCGTTCTGGAGAGCTGCTCAGCTCGGAATCAGTGCTTGCTGGAATCGAAGATGCTGATATCTTCGTTCCGCGGCGAGACTCTCGCACCTTGTCTTTGCGCAATTCCACACTAAACGAAAGACGGCCCTCTCATTCGTCATTATCTTCGTCACCGTCTCAACGGCGACCACCAGGATCAGCGCCGGCAGCCTGGGCACCATTCTCTGGCTCGTCTCCATTGCTCGACATCCCCGAGAACTCGCCTACCCATCTGACTACACGGCATTCGATGTCTACGCCTCAGAGCTCAGGCTTTGCGGATTCAATGGGGCGGCCGACATCACATCAACAAAATTCACCAATTGATGGACTGGGAATCTTCGAGCAGCCTCCGCAGGGTATACTCAAGAACGGTTCCCAGCACGTCGAGGCACCCGCGGAACAAAGTGCTACGATTCGTGCCCTTTGGAAAGCAGAGTACAGCCGTTTGGTCACCATATATGGTCAAGCGGGTGTTGAGAAAAGCTTCGGAGAGATGCCTGGGGATCAGAAGAAGCTATCAATAATCGAAGATGAGCAGGTCACGCCAGTGGCTCTAGACCCTCTGCCCCGTCCTAGTTTCGAACCGAAAGACAATAAGCAGAAGACTAGACGAAGATCTCGGAGTGACGCTCGCCACGACGACACGTCCGATGAGTCTTCGCAACGGCCACATTCTTTCATGTCGTCTGCTGGGGGATATGCATCATCATTTACAACCAGAACTAGTATCGCGGAATCAGATACGTTTACCACCAAAGACGACATCCGCAAGATGGTTGAGTCCATGAGATCGACCTATATCCAAGCGCTCGAGCACGCGAGCCATCTCGAGACGCAGTGAAGTCACTACGGCGGAAGAAGAAGAGGAAGTCGACCACGCCCGCGACTACGCCAAGAGCATCATCGATCCCAGTGACACCCGAAGGAGAGCGCTCAGTCTCGATGCCCACAACAAGCTCGTCTCCCCTTCTTCGGTCACAACGAAGTGTCCGAACAGTCTCACAGCCTGTTGCAGGCATTCCATTAGTCCAGGACCCGACAGCAAGCGATGAGCCAGAACCAGATGCTGGTCTCAAACGGGCCGATTCTGCTACACTCGGCGCTCTGACGGGCGAGTCCAGGAGGAGCTCCATCAAGAAGCGTGCAGCGTCTAGACAGAACTCTCGACGTGGCTCGCTTTCGAATCCTAAGATACGCTTGTCAACCTCGGTAAGCAAGAAAGCTTCACCGGCTGAGAAAGAGAACGTGGTTGAGGACGAGGACTTTGCGTCACTCTACAAGGACATCTTCTCCTCGACAGACTTCTGGCAATCGTCCGCTACTGCATCAACTACAAATATCTCTCTGTCAACTTACCAGACGCCAGACTCTGTGTCATCTGGACCAAACGCGTCACTTTAAACGAACATTCCTTTGTCAGGTCACGAATGATGGGCACATATGATCACGCGATACGTTTCAGATCTTCAGAATCGGGATTGGGAAACTTGCTTTGCACGGTGTTTTCAGAGGAATTTCGAATCAGAAGGTTTCGATATCGTTGCAAAACGATCAAGAACTTTCGTATAGTTGTCGAGCAAGAGTCATTCTGACATGATGATGCTCGAAGCAAGAGCAATGATACCCGATTGTACCTTCCTCCATGTATCAAATGCTATCTGAGCAAAATCGGAGCTGCAGGCTTCTTCAAACAATCCATTTCCCACTTCGCAGATATCTTCAGCCTGATATTCGTCTCCCACGCTATTGAACTGTCGTATGCCTGGCATAGCCCAGGTTGCATAGGCGCGATACATTGTTGGAACAGGAAGCCACGCGCATCAGTCTCGATGGCCATCGGGCTCAATCCGCCACAAATTACAATTCTTCGAGGCGGAGACGATCTGCGATTGCGCAGCCAGCCCTCTGTCAACCTTGACGCCCTCAGAACGCCTCCATCCGCACCTCCTGACGACCACAATCATCGATGCTGCTTCCGAGATCGCAGACGCAGCCTGTGCTTTCACTCGTACCTATGTACTATGGAGCCATCGGCAATCGTTTCCACGCCGCCATCTGAGCTCACGCAATTTCAAGGTGAGTTTGCGGAAAATAATCTTACCTCCCGAACCTACAGCGTGAGAATTCGAACCATTAGCTCCCTAGCGCGGCTGTCAAACCGTCGAACATTGAGGGGCATGGCGAGGCCGTTTCTCTGAACATCCGTACAGGCGTCTTGTACGCTCACACTGTGGCCAAACCATCAAGGTCAGCATTGTGGTCAGCCATGCATACCAGTGCTCCCAAGGTCCACCAGTGCGCACACATCGAGCGCAACGCTCTGTCAAGGCCAGTGAGCTCCTTTCCCACGCGGCACAAACTTATACCCGCAGAGTTCACCACAAGCAGAGGCTAGCGCCGGTCTACGGAGTACCTGCGGCTTGAAGTCAAAAATATTGAAACCCTGGTTCCCTGCGGCGGCTCCGAATTGCATACGTACTTCCCATATTTTCCTCGACGTGTTGCTTGGACTCCGCCTTCAGCCACGAGGCAGGCAAGCCACTGCTCGAGAGAGAGATCACGTCGTCGCGGCACCTCATAGCTTGCAGCAACGACGGGCACACGGCGACCTGGCGAACGATTATCATTACGGATGTTGCTGCTTGGCGTTTGTTGCGCGGGTATGGCGCAACAGATTTGTAAGGTCCAGCTATTGCGATCGCATTGCACTGGATGGTGAGAGTAAGGTCATGAGGTTCTGCACAGAGTGTTCCAGCGCTGGGGATGATGAAGCCCGCCAGGCAGACGAGTCTCTCCAATGGCTAGCATGTCACAAGACATCACAAAAGTCCATACTCCGGTCCCGCTGACGCGCGGTCTGAGGGCAAGTCATAGCTGTCAAGCACCGTTGTCTCCTGCATAATGCAGCAGCAGAAACCAACGGCGTCCCTCAAAATGTCCAAAGTCAACACCTGACCGCCGGCCAAACACCGAGCCTCATCAGAACTACTCACTTTGAAACAGTCGTGCGAAAGGCTCGAACTCGGAAACGCAAGCACTCGACTTCACCCAAGAAACGAGTTCGTCGGGCGCGAAGGATATGCAAACCTCTTGAGCCCGGAAATACACCACCGGATCACAGGCAGATGAGGCGATCGTTCGCCAGCGAAATTAGCCTCGCTGCACAAAGGGATCGAGGATAAGCGAAAACGCCACAAGTAATCACTAGCCACCTGTGCCGCTCGCTCGGAGTTCGGATGGTGCTTCCCGTCGGGAAGACCGTCCTACTGTGGAAGGTCTAAGAGGATGTCGTGGGTCTTGCGGAAATGGGCTGATGAGGCGCTTCTCTATACTAGGGAGTTATCTTCTGAACAATGCCGGTAGAACGCAACACAAGTAGAGAGAGACGACTTTCAATACTGTCTGGCGGCCTGGTCACTCGAGACGACGATCTTAAACGCTGCGAGGGGAAGACAACCGAAGTCAACGCCTACAGCCGGTGCAGTGAAATGGTGATAAGATTCTGCGGTTAAAACCCTGTATGGAGGAACAGCTATGTTATTTCAAGTCTGGATGATTTTGTTTCCGTATCCCTCTCTCACTTCATACTGAATGGCAATTTGTCCTTCGCACATTGGACGAACGGATGTTAACATAGATGTTCGGCCACATTCTGGTAGATAAGGTGCCTTCCGTACTCATATTATGGAAAGTGTTGCAATAATCGTCGACAACCGCCTATCTCCTTGTCTCCACAGGTTCATGATCGAATCCATGAGCCCGTCTTTTGAGTATTACTCTTGTGAGCAGGCTACAGCTCCGAAGTCGGCAAGATCGGAATCTTAGGTGGAGGTCGCCGTACCTTCTTGACACGCTTGACGACAGGGGCAGCATGGTCAACAGATGTGGGCTGACGTTGATGCTTTCTGTCGTTCGTGCCGGCAAGGGTGGCTCGCGACTTGTTATTCCTGATGAGGGTCGGGAGGCGGCTTATCTTACGGGGAGCAGGAGGCGGTGTTGGGATTCGCGGAAGCTGTGGCTCCCCTTCTTCCGACTCAATGTCCTGCTGGAGCCGGCGAGACGCAATTCGGGTCCTGTCGTTGAGCATCGTGACGATATCACTACTGCTACTGATCTGACGATGATGGATGGAGCCACTCGGTCGGGAGGCCGTCTGAGCTGATGGTTGACCCGGTCGGCTGCGTACCTTCAATTTGCTGGGAGGTGTGGATGGAAGCGCTGGCGTTTGCGTCTCTGCTGATTGAGCGGAGGTAGCCCGTGTCATAGGAATCTCGTATGATACCTCTCTCTCAGGTTGGTGTGAGGGAGGAATCGCGAAATCCTTGTTGTGGTCGTTGCTGGTCGCGGGCTCCGTGATTTGTGTGGGCGGTCGAAGCTTCACTTGGTTCGCTTTGGCTGTCTTGGACTCCGGCTTGGTTCTCCCGCCGATCTTGCGATTCTGTCTCTTCTTTGGCCGATCGCTTGTCTCAGATGGCGCAGCTTTCGGCGCTTCTTAGGTGTGACCTCGATCCCAGAACACTGAGCCGCAATGCCGGCAAGACGTTGGCTTCTTCGAGGCTCTTGGACAGGAACAACAGGCCGGCCATCCCGGCGCTCGCTCGAAGGCACGGTAGCCTCTGCGTCTTTGCCTCTTCGCTTCTCCACCGGTGCTGAGGTTCTCGTCAGACTGGAATCGGGAGGATGCTCATGCGGAACTTGCGCGGAAGCCTGGCTCTTCCGAGCAACGGTCGGTCTGGTAGTAGCCGCCAGTGGCAAAGCGGGTGTGCCAGACATTCCATAGGACACAACACTGTCCCATGTCCAGCCATTGTGCTCGAGCACTGTCGACACTGCTCTCGATTGCCTTCGGCGTGAAGGCCATCCACAAAACTCCGGACGAACTCCTTCTCTTGGTCATGCGGAAGAGTTTTTATCAACGTCTGCGCTTCTGCTAGATATCTGTCCCAGCTATGATATCTTCCTTGCTTGAGCTGGGAGTAGTTTGGACGGGCTGCAATCCGAGGACTACTCAAAACGATAGGCTGAAGGGATTCGGGCACTCTAGACTGTGGTCTTTGATGGGCAGCATAGGATGGTGTTGCGACATTCTCATCCAGATCAATGCTTGGCTCGGGTGTGAGCGTTGGATACTTGTCTTCGACATCTTGCAGAGTGAGCATCGGCTCCTCCTGACTTCCCGGACCCGAGCTCGACACTGTATTCGTGACGACAGAATCTGCTGATTCATCATAGGATCCTCGAAGTTTGGTGGCCTCACGATCACAGTTGTTTGCCAGTCTCGGTGTGTCTGACGAGCAGGTACAGCGATCGATCCGAGCCTCTAGACTTGACATCCGTGCCAGGAGAGCGTCTATGACCGGTTGTTGCTGATGCCCGTCGATGTTCGCTGATAATTGTTGAAGATCTTGTGCCAATTTGTTCGTTCTTTTCTCCCCATCCTCCTCCAATCCACAGAGGTATGCGTGGACATCATCGACCCGTTCAGACAACTTCTGGATCTTTTCACCATCGGACTTGCTGGTAGATGCTAGGTCAGCAGAGACTTGATCGACTCTCAGGCTCGTCGAGGTGGCCAGATCCGAGTAACGGGTGAGCTTTGCTTCAGCGATGTCGACCTGAGCTTGAACAGATTCAGTTCTCGAGGAACACGCAGCGGAGTCTACCTGCAAGCTTTCGACAGTACTCGACAGGCATGACTGCAGATCCTGGATTTCGTCGATGCGGGCTTGTAGCTGCTGAACTTGTTTGTGCAGCAGAGTATTCTCACGTCGAATCTGATGGCTCCAGAGGAGGTCGATGCCTTGCGGTAGATTCGCCCTGGACCGTTCTAACATGGTTGTTGCTGGAGTACCAGTATGCTACGGCCAGTCTATGAGGGTCTGTGAGGTGTGTCTGATGTCAAAGCGAAGCTGGACTTACTGAGAAGTCACGAGGTGAATCGTGTGGGCTTGGCGTGCCCAGGAGGAAGGAGGGAAAAAGGCAGGAGCGACGGACAAGAAAACGCCAACACGAAGAAGGCTGACTTTGAAGCATTAACGTTGTCTACCCTTTCTATTGACCCACAGAGCAATCGATGCTGCACTCATGCTATGCTCCCTCATCGCATAAGAGCAGCTGATCGTATCTGTCGAATCGATCGAGAAATAGCCAATACGTCGTAGGTGAGTCTCGAGCAATCTGAGCCTATCATGGTAGATGTTCACCATGGTAGATGTTCAGAGTCGATGCCAGTCAAGGAGCTGCCACTTGAGTGAATTGTGGAAACTGGACTGGACGTGCCCATCAAATGAAATAACGACTTTTCGCAAAAAAGCAGACCCAGAGTCAAGCAGTCAGAGGCATGCTTCATCCCACTTTTCTCTTCGGCCCACTTGCAGGTATCGTGTGCAACCTAACGCCGATAATGCCGCCTGATACAGGAGAAGTCGGATGCGGGTATCGCATAGGAATGGTCTGCTTTAGATGAGGTCGGCAACGTTCATTGGCATCTCCTCGATCTGAGTGCTGTAGAACTGCTCAATCTCTCTCATCATTCGGACGTCATCAGCGGTGACGAAGTTGATGGCAACACCCTTTCGGCCAAATCGTCCACCACGACCGATGCGGTGAATGTAGTTCTCGCGGTTGGCAGGCAGATCATAGTTGATGACCAGAGAGACCTGCTGGACGTCGATACCACGAGCCAGGAGATCGGTGGCAATCAGAACACGAGAAGAGCCGGACCGGAATTCCTTCATGATGACATCGCGCTGAGCCTGCTCCATGTCGCCGTGCATCGCTGAGACCGTGAAGTCACGCTGAGTGAGTTTGTCGGTGAGCCAGTCGACCTTTCTGCGAGTATTGCAGAAGATGACGGCCTGGGTGATGGTGACGGTCTCGTACAGATCGGAAAGGGTGTCGAGCTTCCAGTCCTCCTTCTCGACGGCAATGTAGAACTGCTTGATACCTTCAAGGGTGAGCTCAGCCTTCTTGACGAGAATGCGGACGGGGTCGCGCATGAACTTGGTGGTGACCTCGAGCACATCCTGAGGCATGGTCGCAGAGAGAAGGACGACCTGAGTGGACTGAGGCAGGAGCTGGAAGATGTCGTAGATCTGCTCAGTGAAACCACGGGACAGCATTTCGTCAGCCTCATCGAGGATGAACATCTTGATGTTGTCGGTCTTGAGAACGCGACGCTGAATCATGTCCTGGACGCGACCTGGGGTACCGACGACGACTTGAGGACCATCTTGAAGAGCCTTCATGTCCTCACGGACGTTGGTGCCGCCAATGCAGGCGTGGCACTCAATGTTCATGAAGTCACCGATGGCAACAACGACCTTCTGGATCTGCTGGGCGAGCTCACGAGTGGGAGCAAGGATGAGGGCCTGGCAAGCCTTGAGGTTGCCATCGATCTTCTGGAGCGCAGAAATGGAGAAGGTGGCGGTTTTGCCAGTACCGGACTGGGCTTGAGCGATGACATCGGAGCCTTTTCAACGTGTCAGTGTATACTGTTGCTGGGAGATACTTTTTGTAGACTTACCCTTGATGACGGGCATGATGGCACGCTGCTGGATAGCGGACGGGCGTTCGAAACCGTAGGCATAGATTCCTGCGTTTGTTAGACTGCTGTATTGCGATCGAGTCCGAATTTGACGTACCTCGAAGGAGTTCGGCCTTCAGGCTCATGCTATCGAAGGAGTCGGTGACCTCATCGTAGTTCGACTCGATTTGGCCTTCAGTCTCAGTCAGTAATTGTTCGAGATTTTGGCAGTCAGCAGAAAGGATGCTGCTCGTCACCACCGCAACTGCGCAGGCGCATTTGAGATGCGAAACTGTCGCAAGCGTCGCAGTGTATGTACAAAGGTGTAGACTCACTCTCGGGAACCTCCTCGAGTCCTTTGTCAGCCATGATTGCGAGTAGGTCGCAGGAGATCACAGGCGCCGGGCCGTGATCTGGAAAAGTTGGGAAGTGGGGTGGTTGTTGACTTAGCACGCTGCGCAGGCGTCTAAGTCGTTCAGATTTCTGTTCTGTGAACTTTTAGTGATACAAAAAGATTCTCTTCAATGAGAATCTGGTTGTTTCTGTGGTTGTGATTGTGTTCCTTGGTTGTGTGTGGTTATGAAAAGGAAGGGAAATCTCTAAGGACATTTTTATCAAAAGTTTTATTTGGGGCATTTCAGGTAGCCGGCTTTGCCTCTTGCCAAGGCACTTGCCTTGAAGCAGGCTAGCGTTACACACGTGACTCATGTGAATGGCTGTTCAGTGATGCTGCGCACAATTCTCAGGCAAATTCTCCTGGCTTCTGCACTTCTGGTGGCAAGTTCAGGCATTCTTGCTGCTGGAAGTGCCTAGTCCGATGTAGAATGCTTCACTCAGCCTGACACGATCTTCGGTGAAGAGCCCTTTCGAGTCGCAGACCTTCGGTGTAGTCCCGCTCCGGCAGTACTTTGGCGATTTAGCAGCAGCGAATGGAGCAATCATGAGTATCACTGAGACTCTCCAGGCACACGAGGATTCATACGTTTCTACCAAGGTCAAGAGCATTAAATCCAACGAGCATGAGTCTTTTCGTCATCCGCTCGGAGTGCGACCCGCCGGTAACGCTCTGACATCTGCTCAAAATGCTGCTTCGAGCATGGGAGATTTCGCTCGGTTGCCTGATACTCTGATTTTGACACTACTTGAGTTCCTGGACCAGCAAGCACTGACGGCATTGGGTAGCACGTGCAAAAGCTTCTTCGCGTACTGCACATACGATCAGCTCTGGCGAGACTTGGCCATCAATTCATCTGCGGTCGACTTTGAATGGCGTGGTTCGTGGAGGGCATCGTTGCGGCGCTTGTCAGGAGATTCACAGTCATCCATTGATTGTCGAAATGTTTTCTCTGACGCACTTCACCGGCCGTTCCTCTGCTCGAGATTGGATCTTCAGCAATACGCAAATCCGAGAGACTTCGCACATCCCATCCCTAGATTGTCCGACCTGTCCACGGACGACTTCAACCATGCCTGGACAGATCGACCCTTCATACTGACCGACCCTGTCAAGCGCTGGAGAGCATACCAAAGCTGGTCTTGGGAAGCTCTCGCGGAACGATATGCGCACATCAGCTTCCGAGCAGAAGCGGTCGACTGGCCCATGAGGAGATACATGGAGTACATGAGAAACACAAGCGATGAGAGTCCGCTTTATCTCTTCGATCGGGCGTTTGCCAGAAGATGAAGCTCGAGGTCGGTCCAGCAGGCGACTACGAAGCGCCTTCATGCTTCCAAGAAGACCTCTTTGCAGTTCTGGGAGACCAAAGGCCTGACCATCGTTGGCTCATCATCGGGCCAGAGCGAAGCGGGTCAACGTTCCACAAGGACCCGAATGCCACGTCTGCGTGGAACGCTGTAGTGCGTGGCTCGAAATACTGGATCATGTTCCCACCCTACATCATGCCGCCGGGCGTTTTCGTTTCGGATGATCAAAGTGAAGTCACAAGCCCCTTAAGCATTGGCGAGTGGCTACTCTCCTTCCACGAGGAGGCCAGACAAACTTCTGGTTGCTTAGAGGGTGTATGCGAAGAAGGCGAGGTCTTGCATGTGCCGAGCGGGTGGTGGCACCTTGTCGTCAATCTCGACCCAGCCATTGCCATTACCCAGAACTTTGTGCCGCGATCCCATGTTGGCTCAGTGGTGGACTTTCTGGATCGAAAACGTGCTCAAATCTCCGGTTTCAAGGACGACGTCACAGATCCCCTGGAGCTGTTCCTGGGGCGACTCAAAGAAGAGTATCCCGGCCTGGCCGTTGAGCTGAAGAGGGACGATGCGGATAAGTCTAGGAAACGAAAGTGGGAGGAAGTTGTGGCACCAGCCAGTGTCGAGAATGCTAGTAGTGGTGCTTTCAGCTTCGGATTTGGTGATGATCTCGAAAGCGAACCCGAAGACTGACCACTAGTGGCACGCTACAGACTTGGTGGCGACGCTCTGGGATCCGAATGCGATGTAGCCAACGAAAGCGCCAGTTGCCACTGCCAACATTACCCAACCATTATAGGTCATGAACAACAGCCTGCTGGTCAGCCCAAGCACTATTTCGCCGGACCTTCAACTCACATGATGAAGAAGCTGTAGAAGACCTGAGCGGCATAGAACGCCGCTTTTATGATCACGCCCTTCTTCTCAGCATTTGTTCTGGCGTCTTTTCCTGGCGAAAGCAATGAGCTTATTTCACTGACTCTGGACTCTTCGGCTGGCAAAAGCTTTGAGCTAATGATCGAGTACAGGGTAGAGACAGTCACATACGCTGCGTGTTGCCGTTGTATGCTTGCAAGTGGGCACTGTGGCTCTGCTCGTACCGCCTGCTCATGTCCCGTACCCATTCGTAGCCTGCTGTAAGAACGATGATCGCAAGGAGGGAGATGAGCAAAGACGCCGTCCCAGTGACTCGCCATTGAGGGAAGATTATGCACAAGTTCTTCGAGGACCAGGTGAAGAGCATCTGGCCATGTTAGCCATGACATCCAGTAAGCATGCGCAACTCTGGGCTCCTGACATTCATCGAGCACTGTCCCTCCCCCATGTCCATGTCTCCTCCATGGCCCATGTGGCTCCATGGTCCATGTGGTCGTGGTCCATCATCGTAGCAAGGCGTCGGCGTAAAATCAAAGGTGATGTTGTGGATGAGCACGTCCAGCGTTATGCAGGTGAAATGGAGGCAAGACTGAGTATACTCTATGAAGGACACCTGGATGTAGTTGCACTCGAGGAGCGCTGTCACGGACCCCACCATTGTCCAGTCACGTGGCCAGAGTTTCACCTCAAGTCGCCTACGCGGAGCCCGGCTCAGCTTGGACAACTAATCGCAGTCCTCAACATCTCAAACTCCATCGACTGGACGGCTACAGTCCGCGCGCATTGCGCCAGTGCGAGTGATGGCAGAAAACGTGCCTCCAGGCTCAGCATCGAAGCCGGCCGCCAATGGCGACCGACCTGGACTGCCCTACTACGAGAAACTACGACGCGACTTGCGCGACACACTACAGAAGAAGCGCCTGATCGACCGAAACATGGCTGCTATCGAAGAAACGATCTATCGACAAGAGACCGCATACCTCGAAGAAACGTCTGCGGCAGGCAACATCGTCAAGGGCTTCGACAATTACATCAAAGCCTCCGCTGTCACCTCGTCTGCCAACTCAGCCGGCGGGACGATTTCTGGCAGTGCTGCAGGAGGCGGCGTTGGCGCAAGCGACGCAAGGCGGCGGTCAGCGATAGCGACAGGGTGTTCTCTAAGAGTTCTGTATCATACATGCGGGACTCGGACACACCTAGTAGTGCAGTGAGCACGCCTGCACACGCTGGCACACCGACCGGGAGCTTTGCAGCGGACAAGACGGCAGACAAGAAGAAGAAGAAGGCTGCGGCGCAGCATGATGAGGAGTCAGATCGGCCGAGCAAGCGGCAGAAGATATCTTTCAACTCAAGGAAGGGACATGACGACTGAAAACCTAACAAGCGAAATGCAACGATTCTACGAATACTACTGCGCGGTTCGGGCTGCGCAGCGCTCGGGTAGCGTTCACTTTCGACAACCCGAAGCACGGACGATACTGGACGCGTACAACCAGGACATCAGGCCATCGGAATGATCCATCAAGGTGTCATTCCCGAGAACGTGAGCCGGCAACACAGCTGACTTCTGCTGCCAGCTGGAGGTCTTGTAAGTTTGAGACTCCAACGAAGGCAGAATGCCGACGCAGGAGACTGAACCTCTCCCCTACAATTGTTCTGACTAGACTCACATACTAGCCGCAAGGCCTTGACTACAATGGTTGTCTCCGATCCCCTTGAGGACTCAAAACCGGCTTCTTACGTCCAATACCGGATTCTATGGACCTTGAGCCGGTGGCAATGCTCCCAAGCAAGCCAGAACATATATCAGAGTGCAAGCCAGCGTCTGCGGCTGTAGTAAGGAGGCCTACTGTTGGTGGGCAAGGTCAGACAGGCAGCTCTTCAGTCGGTCGGCCGAATCCAGGGCGGAGAGAGGTTTTGATAGAAGTAGCTCCATCTATTTGGCAGCAAGGACAGATCTCGGGCTTTGCCAAGACCCGTGCCTATTGCCGGTGACATGAACTTTGCCTCGGCGCCTACAAAGTCAATCATCAACCTCGCTTGTCTCACTCGCTCTATTGTATTCGAGCTTAGTAGACTGTACATATATGCTTCGCCGTGTGCAGGTTGCTCGCTGTCGCCAGCACCTACATCGCTCGGTCCGACGCGGTAGCAGCTTCGCCGATTATCGCAACGCGCAAGCTGCCGGACCGGCCATGGCGCCATTATCCGAAGAGTCCAGGGTAGGCAGAGATACATGCGTGGCAAAGTATGAATTGCTGACAAGCTCACAGAGGGCGGTACAGAGGCTACGAGAATACAAAGGGCCACCGACAGCATGGGCTTCGATGCCACTATCAAGGAAGGCGGCAGTACTGATCCTCCTCTTCGCAGACCCCAAAGGTGATCTGCGAGTAGTCATAACCATGAGAGCTGCCACACTTTCGTCTTACTCAGGGCAAGCAGCTTTACCAGGAGGAAAGGCAGAGGAGGGCGAAGAGGCCTTTCACACAGCACGACGAGAAGCCGCCGAGGAGATAGGCCTGGCACCCCTCGGAACAGAACTTCCGGCACCGTTTCGCATTGAGCATCTGTGCGAGATGCCGACGAATTTGGCAAAGACTGAGCTAGTGGTGCGTCCGTGCGTCGCCTTTGTCCATTCTCACGATCCGGAATCTGGTCTCGATGCTAGTGTGGCAGACAAACTTCTACCAGTCTTGGATGCTCGAGAAGTTGCGGCAGTCTTCTCGGCTCCCTTCAAGAATTTTCTGTACAGTGAAGATCTTCCGAGCCAAGACAATCTCCCAGGCAGGCCGAAGCAGTGGTACAAAGGCATGTGGACAGACTGGCACCAGAGCCGCTGGCGTATGCACAATTTCTTTGTCCCGGTCACCAATCAAATTGTTGCTAAGCCCAAGAAGACCGAAGGGCAAAAGCAAGCAGCAGATCACCTGGAGTCCTTGGAAAGATACCGAGTCTTTGGGATGACCGCCAGGATTCTCGTCGATGCTTCACGCTATGCTTACGCCCAAGAACCTACTTTCGAGCACAACTCGCATTTTGGTGACGAAGACATGATCGGTCGACTGCGGCGGATTGGCCGGCTGGGCGAGTATCGCAAATCCGACGACGAGTTGACCAAAGAGGACCTTGCGAAAGCAGCAAGCCTGTAGACTCGGCATCGAGCTATGTGAGCAGTCATATTCAAGAGCAGGGAGTGCCATGGCGGACAAAGAAGAAGCTGCCTGGAGCGACGCGTAGGAGGCCGAAAACGGAAGAGGCACAACTTGCGTGCCTTTGTTGAGAATTAGCTGGGCGTTCTGATGCATTTTTAGATCGACACCTTCTGAATACGCTGAAGGCCTCCCGAGCATCAATGCCACCATGGCTACAGACATTGTTGCGCAGGAGGTGTATCTCGATGTGAGACAAGATAGCAGTGGCCTTCTGTCGCCCCCAAAATCTCCACGGAGACCTCCCGTCTCGCCACCACCTTCGTCGTCCCTGCTGAAATTGCAGCAGCTTGGTCTGGAGCTAGGTCCATCGAGCTCGAGCCTGAGCCTCCATGCGCCGTCGTACAACAGCTCTATTCGCACCACGCCTTCAGATCTGGACAAGCCACTCCCGCTTGAGCCGCCCGAGATCGACCGCAGAGCCTCGAGCGTGTACAGCGTGTCGACTACGATCTCAAACATAATTTCACTTTACAACGGCCATGATGCGGAAGAAGCAGCCCTGTCTAGCCCACAAAGGGCGCAGGCTTATAGAGACACCCTCGCTCCACTGATGGCTGCACGCTACAGTGGCGGAGCATCCCCTCCTCCGCTCCCACTAGTCATCAGGAAGTCCAGCGGCGCCGAATCTCCACCACCTCTGGCCGACCACCTTGCCGTTGATAGCTCGATCTACCCACGGACGCGTTCTCCAAGCATACTCCCATCGCCCAGCATCTACCAAGACGTAACGCCGCCCATGTCGCCTAACATTACTGAGGTGCCAGCATTGCCTTTCGCACTTGAAAGAACAACGAACTATTCCCCAGACCCGCCACAGCAAATTGCGGTCTCGCCAGAAGTCCATCCGCAGAGGTCTCCGCCTGTATCGCCTGCAGACAGCAAGAACGCGCCGAGCTTCAGCGAATTCACTCGCAATTTGTCTCAAAAGCGAGGTGACATCGTCTCTCCCTTGTCGTCGGAGGACACGGAGAGCTATCACCGACATCTTGCTCTCGCAGCGCTTGCTCCTCCGACGCCAAAAGAATCGCCCAACATGCATCCTGTGGCATTCGATACCAGTGACAGTCATCTACCCGGACCAATGTCAGGGACCATCAGCCACGTGGTCACCAACGACATGATTCCGCCTCCACTGGACTTAAGTCGAGCCAGCCGCAGTATCTCGCCGCCAGAAATCGCACAGCGTGCGCAGTCTGCTGGGGACAATAACAGCTTTCAGGAATTTCTGCAAGTCCAAGCACGGAAGAATAGCTCGATAGTCTCCTCCACAGACAAGTTTGTTCATTATCAGCCCTCAATCGAGCCTGGACCGGATCAGGAGATGCTCACATCGCAGCGATTTACTGAGGATGAGAAGCATAGGATCATGTCGTACGCGTCGGAGAAATACCCGGGCATGAATGTTACACCTCAACATAAGCCGAAACGGTCGAGTACAATCTCGAGCATGTCGACACGGGCTACAGGTGTAATTATGCGAGCGATGTCAGTGCGCAAGAGCGTGGAGTCCTCGGCCACGGCAAATACTGCAAACACCGCCCGCACAAGCGACTGGACGCCACCACGGAAGAATCTCGCCATTCAGCCAACATCTTATCAGCTTTATGGCGAAGCATCATGGGAGAAAGATGACAAGAAGAAGCGTAGGAGAGACAAGCGCTCTAGCAAAGACTCGAACAAGACAGATGATGGTGAGAAGATGGGCTTCTTTGAGGGTGCAAAGCACAAGCTCACAAGGACTGCGTCTGAAAAGAGACGAGAGAAGCTCAAGAATAAGATCAAGTTGGTTGGACCTACAGAGATCACAAAAGGCGTGCATGCAAGGGAAGACCCGAGGAAATGGTGGGAGTAGAATAGCTGAAGTACATGCAGCATGAATAGTAGATAGCACCGAACAGAATATCGCTTGAGAAGGAAGGACCCCGTCTGACGTATCGAACCTTCCACAGCGAACTTGTCATCCGGTTTGCGATATTGCCCCAGCATAAATCTTGTCGTCCGGCGCTGATATAGGCATTCTCCAGGGCACCTTCCCCGATGACCTGCCCCAATCGCCACTCCAAACTCTGGCACACGCTCCTGCCACGCGCCGCAACGCCACCTGACACCCCGCATGAGCTGCAGCTGCTCTGTAACTCCAACTTGTAGGTCATTCAGTCATGGAGTTTGTTGCATTGCCCGCAGGCTTGTACACTGTATTGGATTCCTCCATCACACTTGGTCGTAGTACAACAAGACTCAGCGCAGCATCAACATGGGCGGAGGATCGGACTCCCGGCTGGTGCCGACCATGTCTTCGTCTTATCCTCAATTGGCACCCAAGCCCGTCGGTCAGAAGATCAAAGGCATCTACACAGACCGCCTAGGCCAATTCACTAGCAGCGGTGGCCAGTACTACAATCAAAGCCTCACAGCAAAATTCTACAACGATTCTGTCGACGACAGCAAGCACGTCGGCCTCGCTGTTTGGTCCGCACCCGGCCTGACTCGTCCCACCTTCAAGGATGCCACCTCTCACAAATTCAAGCCTACGAAGAGAGGCGAATCCTTCGGGCCATCATGGTCTACACATTGGTTCGAGGTCACGTTGACTGTGCCAGCTTCCATGAAAGATGCTGAGCAAGTCGAGTTCCGATGGGACTCACAGAGCGAAGCCATGATCTGGAACGAGAAGGGCCATCCGTTACAAGGCTTGACAGGTGGCGGAGAGCGGAACGACTGGGTCATACCGAAAGAATTCAGAGACGGCAAAGAGCATATTATCTACATCGAAGTTGCTTGCAACAAGATCTTTGGCAACGGTAGCAATGGGGACAGCATTCAGCCTCCAGACCCGAACGTGTACTTCCAACTTCAAGAGGCACGGATCGTCGATGTCAACCTCGCCGCCCGAGGTCTGAGATATGATTTCTGGATCATCAGCGACGCTGCACGCGAGATGTCTGACCAGAGTTGGGAGAAGCACAAGGCTCTCGACGTTTGTAACCGCATCATCGATGCATTCATCGCCGGAAATGGCTCCAACGAGTCCATTCTTCAAGGTCGCAAGATCGCCCAGGAGTACCTGGGTAAGAACGTGGACTCTTCCAAGGTCTACGACTCTGACCTGGAGAGCATCGTCTATGCTGTTGGACATTGTCACATCGATACTTGCTGGCTGTGGCCATGGGACGAGACCAAGCGCAAGGTAGCTCGCAGTTGGTCAAATCAGTGTGACCTGATGGACCGCTACCCGGAACATCGCTTTGCTGTCAGTCAAGCGCAACAGTACAAATGGCTCAAGCAGTACTATCCTTCTGTGTTCGATCGGGTCAAAGGCAAGGTGAAGAAAGGTAGCTTCCAACCCATCGGAGGCAGTTGGGTCGAGCACGATACAAACATGCCCAGTGGCGAGTCACTAGTCCGGCAGTTCCTCTATGGCCAACGCTTCTTTGAGAGCAACTTTGGTGAGAGATGTCGAACTTTTTGGCTGCCAGACACTTTCGGCTACTCGGCGCAACTGCCACAGATCTGTCGATTAGCTGATATGCAGAGATTCTTCACACAGAAGCTCAGCTGGAACAACATCAACAACTTCCCTCATACTACATTCAATTGGGTCAGTCTCGACAAGAGTCAAGTCATCTGTCACATGGCACCCAGTGAGACTTATACAGCCGATGCCTGGTACGGAGATGTTGCTCGCAGTGTCAGCCAGCACAAGAGCATGGACCAGGACAATACGTCGCTCCTCGTCTTTGGCAAAGGCGACGGTGGAGGCGGCCCGACCTGGGAGATGTTGGAGAGACTTCGTCGTTGTCGAGGCCTGAGCGACACAACGGGGTCTCTGCCTCGAGTCAAGATGGGCAACTCTGTGGAAGATTTCTTTAATCAGCTCGAGCACAAGATTTCCAAGGGTCTGGAGCTCGTGACGTGGTATGGCGAGCTCTATTTCGAACTGCACCGAGGCACGTACACCACTCAAGCCAACAACAAGAAGAACAACCGCAAGCAAGAGATCATGATGCGCGACATCGAATATTTGGCCACACTTGCGACGTTACAAAACAAGAGCTACAAGTACCCCAAGAAGGACATCGACGATTTGTGGGAGAACATACTCCTCTGCCAGTTCCACGATTGTTTGCCTGGAAGTTCGATCGAGATGTGCTACGATGATTCGGACAAGCTGTATGCCCACAACCATAGTGTTGGCCGCAAGCTGATACAGGAGGCGCTCTCTGTGCTGCAATTGTCCGAGAATCTCAAGCCAAAGGCTGAGATCGCTGCCGTCAACACTCTGGCTGGAGCCGGACAGAGCTGGTCAAGGTACCACAAGCACAGGCAGATAGTGAACAGAGTCATTACGCCCTCGTTCACGGTGGACCAGGACTGGCAAAGACACACGCGGCCTCGATATTGAAGTCCGAGGCTACGGTCGAGCAGAAGAGCAAGGGCGTGTTCGTCCTCTCAAACAGACACTTCCGTGTCGAAGTTGAGAAAGGTTGTATCACATCTCTGTTCGATGTGCGTGCGGATCGAGAGGTGATTGCCACAGGTGGCAAAGGCAATCAGCTGGTCATCTTCGACGACAAGCCCCTGTACTGGCAAGCCTGGGACGTTGAAGTGTTCCATCTTGACTCACGCAAGGAGCTTACCTCTGACGCATCCGAGATCTTCCAAGCGGGCCCGTACCGCGCCAGTGTTGTTACAAAGACACAAGTCAGCGATAAGAGCTGGGTCAAAACTATCATCAGCCTCGACGCAACCGATAGCGATGATGTGCCCAGCTACGTCCGCGTGGAGGCTGAGGTGGAGTGGCATGAGACGATGAAATTCTTGAAGGTTGAATTCCCTGTCGATGTGGTTAACACAGAAGCGAGTTACGAGTGTCAGTACGGAATCGTCCGGCGACCGACGCACTACAACACAAGGTAAGCTTCATTCCTGTCTTGTCCTCCAACTCTGCTAACCAATCATAGCTGGGACATGGCCAAGTTCGAGGTGTGCTGCCACAAGTTCGCCGACCTGTCGGAGTCCAATTACGGCGTTTCCATCTTGAACGACTCCAAGTATGGTTTCGCGACATGCGGAAACCTGATGCGCCTTTCACTGCTACGTGCGCCCAAGGCACCTGACGCACACGCTGACATGGGGTCTCACCACATTGAGTGGGCGATTATGCCTCATATTGGCAACCTCGGACCTGAGACGATTCGTGCCGCCCACAACTTCAACAACCCGATGAAACTCGTCTCTATTACGAGTGACGCCTACGCAAGCTTCGACGCGGACATCTTCAGAGCAGTGTCCCTGTCGGGCAGCAAATCTCTTGTCCTTGACGCGGTCAAGCGTGGTGAGGACGACGAGGACGTGTCTCGTGGCGAGCTGACCAAACGCGACGGCCGCAGTGTCATCTTGCGCATTTACGAAAGTCTTGGCGGTAAGAGTAGGGGCATAATCCGCACAACTTTGCCAGTGAAGAAGGTGTTCAAGACCAATGTGCTCGAGGATGACTTGGAGAAGGTCAAGTTCGACACAAAGAACTATACGACGATCGAGATCGAGTTGAGACCGTTTGAGGTTGCGACTTATAGGTTGCAGCTGTGAAGAGAGTGGACCATCACGAGTGATGGGATACAGGAGTCGGCGGCAGGAGCAGGTCGTTGCGGCATCATTTCAAAAAGTGGAATACGCATCACGAAAGCGACGGAAGCGTAGTACACCCTAAAATAGCATTGCATTGTTAGTAGGACAGCCCATCACTATTGATATCACTAAGGGAAAGCCTCCATTATCGAGGTGCTGGTCATAAACCCTATCAGTCCTGGCTCATCTCATCAGCCACTCTTCCCCGTGTTCTAGGTCGCCTGCCTGTGGCCGCCGCTCTTTTGGTCCTGCCATGTGCAATAAACAATCCTGCTCAGCAGACACGACCTGTACTCACGCGGCGCGGTCCATTAAACGAAGGAAGGCACAAGCAAAGACCTTAGTATCACATGACAAGGCACAAGTCTGCAGCATCGGCGGGACCCAGTGATTCTGGTGGTCATGGAAGTTTGCGATTGTGGAAGACTGTGGAAGGCGCGACCATGGACATGTAGATAGGGAGGCACGATCCGAGGCTCAGAGGAAGGCACGACCAAAGGCTCACAGGAAGGCACGATTAGAGAGACGTAGATAGGCAGGCACGAGTGGACGGAGGAAGGTGCGACTTGAGTGACAGAGGCAAGTACGACTGACGGCCCGGAGGAAGGCACGACCGGAGGCCCAGAGGAAGGCACGTCCAGAGGGACGCAGATAGGCAGGTACGACTGGACGGAGGAAGGTGCAACATGAGTGATGTAGGAAGGCACGCCGAGAGGGGCGCAGGAAGCGGCGACCTGCATGGCTCCGGGAAGTGCGATCATGAGTCTACAGCTCTTCAGAGTAGAGGCAATGGTTGAGAAGAAAAAGGCTCGGGTCGAGGTTAAGGCACTACTTGTCCACCTACAGCTACTCTTTCTTCTTCGCAGCTTCCTCAGCTTCTTTCTTCTGCTTTGCTTTCCTAACTAGACCCTCATCAATCGACACCTCCACTGTGTCGACGTTTTCCTTCTTGGGAGGCTCTGTCCTCGGCACAGCAACCCGCTCAACACGCCACTCCATGCCGGGGTAGCAGTCGCTGATCACGACGACATCGACTTCGCGGTCGAATGTCGCGGGCTCGAGTCGTAGCTTGACGTTCGTGGTCAGCTGTTGGCCTTGACCAGCCCTTCTCGGATTCGATGTCGGGCCATTGGGCGTTCCTTTGCCGACATTCCAGCTTAGCCGCTTCAGCACGCTGATCTCGTTGCTTTTCTCTCCTGGAGCGGTGACAATGGCGAAGTAGCCTCCGTCTGCGACTTGGGGAAACGTGGCGCGTAGATCTTGGCCTCGTTCGCGTTGACGAGTGGGTTCTTGCGTGTGACTGTGAGGGTGATCTCCGGACTCCCATCGGCTTCCTTCGAATGTGCTTCGGCTTTGGGGTCGAGGTCTGGCAGATATCTTGCGGCACGAACGAACTCGCCTCGTCGGTGGGATGTGTTGACTGACAAGGCGTCCATGATCTTGTCGAGTGAGTTGTTATTGCGACCAGTGTTATGCATGGTGTGCACGAGTGCATTCAGATCTCTTGGGACCTTTCCGTTGAGGGTCTCGTCCCACTTGTCGTTGACGCCAGGCAAAATGCTTAGAGGATAGTCGCTAGGCCAGCGAGCGCTCTTGATGCTTTGTAGCAGCGCAATGTAGGAGCGTACTGCGTCTAGTCGACCATTATCAATCTCGACCATGGTGTCAATGCCAGCCTGAATGATACGCACAACTTGATCGAGCACGGTATTCTGATCTGTGATGTACTCTGAGTTGTGCGAGTCAATACGCAGAATGTGGCACTGGATGAGCAGGAATGCTTTCAGATGTGGGTCCCACATCGGCATGTCTTTCATGAGCTCAAGAGCATTGTAGGGCATATTCGGCGCGATGGAGGCATTTGTGATGTCCTCATTGTGTCGCACCGGGATCTCATCGTATTCCGTAGCTTGAGCTGCCCAGGAGAGTACGGCGCCAATGTCAGCTTTGCCGACTGGTGTAGCTCGGGCTTTTGCGATGAAGTTCCGAATTGATGAATGCGAGAGATAGTAGTAACTCATGATCTTGCCAAATGGTGTAGGGTCGACATTGCCGTTGGGCTCGGACTCAATGCAGGAGGAATCGGTCAAGTCTGCGACCGACTTATCGACGAGCGACACAACATAGTCGGCCGCTAGTTGTCGCGCAGCCAACGGATTTTCTTTGTGCTCTTCTGCCGAAAGCTCGAGGCCATAGTAGCTCGGGTTCTTGTGGAGACGGCGGAAGAAGAATGTCCAGGTCAGGTAGTCCAGCGCGTCCTGCTTGGTAGTGATGGTCCCAGCAGAGATCTCGGCACCCAAATGGTTGTCCAGCGTCTTGTGTAAGGTTGATTCGACAGGGAATCCAGTATGCAGGAAGTGCTTGTAGAATGACTTCTTGGCATCCTGAGTGAAGATTCTCGCCACACCTGAAGTGTCGAACTGTGGACGACCTGCGCGACCAAGCATCTGCAAGACGTCTGTCAGGTCCATATCTTTGTAGCCTTCTGTCTTGGCATCGAAGAATTGCGTGCCTTTCACAACCACCAGGTGTGCGGGCAGATTGACACCCCAGGCTAGCGTTGCAGTTGCCACCAGAATCTGAATCTTGTTTGTCGCGAACAGCTGTTCAGCGAGCGATCGATCCGACTCGACGAGACCGGCATGGTGAAGACCAATTCCGAAGCTGAGCGCTTCGCGGAAGGAATCATCTTTGACGGTAGATAGCGTCAGCTCGAGATCCTCCTCACTGTCGAAGTGCGAGAATCGACGCGGGTTGTCTTCCATGCCACAGAGATTCACAAGTTCCTTGGCCGTCAAGCGTGTCTGCTTTCGGGATGCGACAAACACGATGACAGGTTTTGTTGGGCTGTGTGTCTTGATGGCCATGTACGTTGGTCTATTCATGGTCTGCATGAGACGACAAAACCCTCGCTCATCGAAGCCATCAATGAAAGTCTCTAAGGGCACAGGTCGCACGCTATGGCGGAAGTTGAACAAGCTTGGTTATTGCCAGGCTTGACTCCTAGCCAGTTGGCAAGATCCACCGCATTAGCAGCTGCCGTAGACATGCCGAGTAGCCTGATTGTGCCAGCCTCAGCCTGCGTAGCGATGTAGTTCATGCGGGAGACAATGATCTCTAGAATTGGACCTCGATCGCCGCCAAGTAGATGGATCTCGTCGATGATGACCAAAGAGACCTTTCGAACGTAGGACCGGTTTTGCCAAGATCGAGAAATGCCATCCCATTTCTCTGGAGTGGTGACAATGATATCCGCATCGTTGATGGCTCGTGTATCGGGAGTATTGTCGCCGGTGAGTTCCACCAAACGGAGGCCCAGAGGACGTGCAAGACGCTTACCCCAGTCATTAAGCCGCTCGCGGACCAGTGCTTTCATCGGCGCAATGTACACGACTTTGCTGCCAGGATGGTCTCGGAATGCTTGCCACATGGCCAACTCAGCAGCCAGAGTCTTTCCGGAGCCAGTCGGAGAACCAAGAAAGACGTTGTTCGACGTGTGGTACAGAGTGTGAAAGATCTGGGTCTGCATCGCGTTAAAGTACGAAAATTTCTGACTGTAGACCTCTTCCAACGGCGGGTTCTTGAGAGCCGTGACTGGAAGTGGCTGCAGGTTCAACAGATCTGTGAACACGCTTTCCGTGTCTGGTCGTATCAGGTGCTGGAAGGAGACCGGATGGACGGTCTCAGCACCCAGCCAGCGATCCGAGACCACCCTCACGTAGATCTGTGACGGCAATGGATCTGCGAGTGGAATCGTAAACTCGAGCTCATGATCGTGGTGTAGTTTCTTGCGCTCGAGCATGAATCGTTCGTGGTGATATATCTCTGACGATTCGGAGTTCTCGACCCAGACCCAATAAGACTCCATCTTACCATGGTGTCTGTCGTTCCAGGAGAACTCCGGATAGAGGAAAAGCTTTAGGCGAAGAACGTCGCGGTTCAAGGGCGCGATCTCAGCTTCGACAGAGACCGTGGGGAAGTTCCTCAGTATCTTGGTGATAGTGCCACCCATCTTTTGATTGTGCACCAGCGCACCAATCTCAGCGGGTTCCATCTCTCTCAAGCTGTCAATGTTGGACGTAGGGATTTTCTCATCGAGGTTCTTCATGACAGGCTGAGGCAGGTCGAACTGGTACAAGGGATGTTGGAACGGCCAGATCCGCTTCTCGATGGCTTTGCACATCGACAAAAGGACTAAGCATTGGTGACCCCAACCTCGCTTCAATGCGATCTCAAATAAGGCCCGACAGATTCTGCCAGCGTTTTGAGCAATGTAGTTGGAGTCGGACACCAGTGTGAAGTCTTCGATGCGAGCGCGGGAGATGTATGCCTGGAGCAGGATGTTCGTCTTTGCGTGATTCTGAATTGTCTTTGTCTCCTGATCCGCGGCATTGTCTTTGCCCTTGACTTTGACTTTGACGTTGGCATTGGTATCAGCGGTTGCGGCAGGATTACTTGACTGCGCACTCTTCTTGTCCTCGACCTCGCACACGGTGGCTTCGCTACGGAGTCGTTGCAGCTCCTGCGCTTCAGTATCACGAGATTGTATTTGGTCAAACTCTCCACTCATGCTGAGCATCTTCAGGATGTCAGCCTCGCTGGCCTGCGGCCGCATCATGGTGTTGAAGATCTCGACGCTGTCTTGCATAATATACTTATGGCTGGCGATTCGGCCAACATCCTTTGGCTTGAGTTCGTCTGTCGTCTCATTGAAGATGATCATCTGGCTACGATGCAAAGTGCGAGCTGCGTCGATGATGAGCTTACGTCGTCGCTGGCCAAGCTGAGGATCGTCCTGGAACTCGTCCCATTCTATGCCATAAGCTTGAGGATTCCGTCGCATGCGAACGAAAAGGTAAGAGTATCCCAGCCACGCGATTCCTTCGGCGACGTTCGTGACGGTGCCCAGCGCGATTTCAGCATTCAGGTTGTCAACCAGGCGCTTGGAAAACTTTGACTCAATTGGCTGCTGTTGAGTTACAGCCGACAGATAGTGCTGGAGCTTGTCTTGAGTTGTGCAGATAAAGCCGATACCAGTATCCTGAAATTGTGGTCGACCTGCACGACCAAAGATCTGCAACACATCTAAGATGCCAAGATCCACGAATCTTGCGACTTCTGCCGAGTAGAGCTGCGTGCCTTTGATGATGACAGCCGCAGCGGGCAAGTTGACACCCCAAGCAAGTGTAGCTGTACAGCACAGAACCCTGATGGCACCTTGAGCGAAAATGCGCTCCACAAAGTTGCGGTCACTTCGCGGCATACCAGCATTGTGACAGCCGAAACCCTGGGGAACGATATCGCGAAGCTCTCGTGCCCGAGTTTGCTTCAGGTCGGCAAGGGCTTGCACATATACTGGGTCACCAGGATCCGGCACGAAGAGGTCTGTGCAGCCGTCGTCGATCGCCATGGTGTACAAAGATTTGGCGGCGTTGACGGTATCCTTGCGCGAATGCACAAAGACCATGACCTGCTTGTCCTGCTTGAGCAAGGACTTCACCTTCTCAAAGGTGACGGCGTCAAGGTTGTCTCGCGAGGCTTTGCTGCCGGGTTTGCCCTTCACACCAATGAAGTGCTGCTCGAGGGGCACTGGTCGAAAGGACGCATCGAAGTAGAACAAGCCAGCCATCCGATTGACCTTAAGGAAGTCTGCCACATCGATGTAGTTGGGCAATGTTGCAGAGAGGCCAACGAGACGAATGAGGGACTGCGTGCTTTCCACCTGGCGTTCGGTGCGAGCGACCAACGACTCAAGAACGGCACCACGCTCGTCATGGAGCATGTGGACCTCATCGATGATCAACAGGCGAACTTTCTGCACCAGCTCAGTATCGCCTGAGCCAGTCCGTGTAGCAATGTCCCACTTTTCCGGCGTTACTACCAAGATCTGCGACGCTCGTATCTCATCCCTCGTCAACTGCATGTCGCCGGTATATTCCCTGACCTGGACACCAAGCCATGCCAGTCGCTTTCCTAGCTTCTCCGTGACTTCCGCCGCCAACGCCTTCATGGGTGCAACGTAGACGATCTTGAAGTCCTGGGCGAGTAGCTCGAATTCAGTTGCATCAGGACTCTCGATTGGGTTTGGCACGATGTTGTGAGCGATCGTGTTGAGTATTGTCAGCATTGCTGCGTCGGTTTTACCTGCACCTGTTGGAGCACAAATGAGCATGTTCTCGCTGGTGGTGTAAGCGACGGGATATAGCAGACTCTGCATGCGATTGAGAGTGCTGTAACCCTTGAAAGTCCTCTGACAAAGACCATCCATCTCGCTGATTGGTACCAGTCGTTGTCCTGATGCAACAGAGCCCACTTTTACAGCCGGAATCGAGTACTCTTCGTACTTTGGATGTTCCTGGCGCTCACTGCCCAGTGGCAAGCCGTACCTCCGGCCAGAGACATCCAATGTGTTCCCGATAGCAGCAATGTCGGACTTGTAGACGTGAGGATAGTGAGGGCCAGCTCGATCTTGTGCGCCAGCAAGAGGGGCGTGCTTGTGCTCGAAGTCCTGCTGTCGAAGCATGGCATGCCGTTCCTTCTTGGTCTGTAAGCCAGCAAAGAGGTCATCTGTCTGCTTGTGCGACGCAGGTGGATCGGAGAGGGCTTCCTTCCGATGGGAAATGAGTTCGATCACGAAGTCAAGGTCATCATAGCCGATCATGTCGGCCAGGAGCATCTGCAGTTCCTCGTCTGAGCTGTCGGATGCAAGAAGTGCCACTAGTTGCTGCTCCAGGTCGGCGGCATCTATGCCAGATCTGGTCCGAGAAAAGTCCTGACATTTCTGTTTCAGCCAGGATCGAGAATGACCGGATTGTGCAGGAAGTTCTGGTGTAGAAAAGCCATTGATATGAGCATCCTCACTCGGTGGTGTGTCGTCTGGATCACTGTCACCGTCGACGTCCCATATATCTTCCTCGTCGTTTGATGAATATGTCAAGTCGATGTCGTCGCCATACATATGTTGATTGAGATGTGGAAGGCTCTCCAAGGGTGGCAGATTTGCCATTGCCTCCCGCATTGCACGTACTTCCGCGAGCCATTGCTCCTCCGACTGGAAGACGGGCGCCATAATCATCTGTGGGATCGAGAACAACGCGTTCTGGAAGCCAGGGGCACTACAATTGGCCGTTCATGCTGCAATGCGAACGAAGCAGATATGGAGTAGTGAGTTGATATCGATGACTCCCACATGGAAAATATCTCGCGGGGCGACAAGGCTGTGGCATTCCCAGACAGGCAAGTCACCTTCCCCAATCGAGCTTCAATCCGTCCCGTGGCCGACTTGAGAGTACAAAATCCAATCCCCCTTCACGTTCCCGGATATGCAATTTTAAGCAACCAGAAAGTTGTCATGCTCGCCCGCGTTTGACATAGGGGAAGCTTTGGGGGAGTGCAGGCAACGCGCAAGGCGAAAGCTTGAAGTTTTGTATGCGAAGTGCTGCCAAGAAGCCGACCACAGCGTGATTGGTGACAAAGCGGAGGGGCATCTAATAGGGGTCTTTGGGCTTTCGTTTAGGCGCCACGGTTACCGCCTGCGACAAGACGGCTGGAGACAAAGAGCAACTTCACCGATATCAGCGAACAATGTACATGTGATCTCCTGCAACAGGCTCCTTCGATTGTGTCGTCGACAGTACTGCCCTTCACTCCTCGATCAAGTCTTCGTCCAGATCAGTTCACTCGGTCACTCGCGCTCTCCCAACGCATTCGTCGACTTCCCGTACTCAAACACCGCCACGATGAAGATCTTCTACATGGGAGTGAGTGCGATGGCTACTAGGCATGAGACGGTAAACTAATATCTCCGAAGATAATTCGAAATGATCCTCATCCAGCAACTGAATTAGCGGTGGAGCGAGACCTCTCGTCCTTCTCACGTTTTACCCGAGACAGGTCCGTACAGCTAGGAGCTGGTCCAGTACTGTGACTGATCTGTGTGCAGCTATGGCGAGTTCATGTCGGTGTTTGCGAAGACAGTGGCGGAAAGGACTCGACCGGGCGTCCGACAAGACATCGAAGAGAAATCATACACGTTCCACGCCTACGGATCGACGGCTGGCGTTGCAGGCATCATCATCTCCGACGCCGAGTATCCCGCTCTTGTTGCGCACCAAGTCCTCTCCAAGATAATCGACGAGTTCACGACACAAAATCCACAGTCGTCCTACATCTCAACATCCGTCACATCCGTGCGGTTTCCACAACTGAAGGAGTACATCACCAAATACCAAGACCCGAACCAGGCGGACAGCATTATGAAAGTTCAGCGAGAACTTGACGAAACCAAGATCGTTCTTCACAAGACGATTGAAAGCGTACTGGAACGCGGAGAGAAGATTGACAGCCTCGTGCAGAAGAGTGACGGACTCAGCGCCCAGAGTAAAATGTTCTACCAGCAAGCGAAGAAGCAGAACAGCTGCTGTGTCCTTATGTGAGCGAGCAAGCGAGAAATCGAAGATACCTACTAAGTTGGAATTTGGAACGCTGTTGACACCTCTTTGGTGGTCTATTGAACATGAGTGATGGTAGAAATGGCCTGTCAATTACTCGCCCTGGTTGAGATGGACCTTTTCCATATGTCTTCTCGGTCAAATCTGTTCCCGATTGCGGACTCGTGTCTGGAACGTGTTCGTCGACCCGTCGACCTGCAGTACTTTGCCATAATTACGGACATATCTGCGCCACCAAACACATTCGTCATGATGCACCGGCGTTGCCCTTTACGTTGGACTGGTATGGAGAAAGGGTGAGCTGATGAACGCACGTAGCGGTCACACCTCTCCGGAAGGGCATGATGGATACATGCAACTCGAATCTCGCGTGCTTGAACTCAGACCGATTGAACCCTGATACCGAGGCACACCCAGTTGACACTGCGCCTTTTGATGAGCCGGTTGACTGGATGTCTTCAAGCAAGCCGGATGACAGACCGCTGCGCTCTGAAGTCATCCGGTCTGAACTATATCCACCTTCCTACTCATCATGCAAGTCGGACGCTTTGTGACTGCTCTACATTCGTGGAACACGCTCAGGTCATCGCCCGGGCACGGGTGCGATCGATTCATGGGCTGTAGAAGTTTTACCTGATTCTGTATGCGAATACCGCTTTCATGACGCCCTTTGCTTTACATAATGGACCCACCGTGTATACTTTCATATTCCCACTCGTGTCTGCCCGCAAGTGACTCGTCCAACTCTTCAAGCATAAGAAACAATCTTACCCAGACAGCATCATGGCGACAATTACTACCGACAAACACACGATCCGCTACGCCACCGAGTCCGACGTGCCAGCTATCTTGCGTCTTATACACGAATTGGCCGAATATGAAAAGGAACTTGCCTCATGTAGAATGACCGAGGAGATCCTGCTCAAAACCCTGTCCTTCCCCATTCCCTCATCCGACTCCAGCAGCACCACCAGCGACACCAACAACCAACACACCCCATCATTTACCAAAGGCTACGCCCGCACCCTCCTCATCTCCCCCACCTCAAACCCTTCTCTCGTCGCCGGCCTCGCAATCTACTTCCCCAACTACAGCACCTGGACCGGCCCCGGCATCTACCTCGAAGACCTGATCATCACCAAATCGCACCGCGGCAAAGGCTACGGCAAGGCACTCCTCTCCGCACTCGCCCGCGAGGTCAAGTCCGACGAGATCAATCCCTGGGGCATGGGAAGGCTGCAGTGGAGTGTGCTGAACTGGAACAAGCCGAGCATTGATTTCTATCTGAGTGATTCGGTAGGGGCGTTCTTGAAGGAGGAGTGGTTGGGGTGTCAGGTTGAGGGGGAGAAGTTGAGGAAGTTGGCCGAGGCAGGGAAGGGATCGTGAAGCGATGCAGAGGGGAGGATGGACGGGACAGGATGAAGGCTAGGTGGGAGAAGGTCGAGGGTCTTGTCAGCATCTCTGGTGCTACGACTCGGCAGTATGTACATGAGTTCAACAAAAGCACTTCTGTAGTCTTCTCCAGCTCAGACGATCTGATGCAAGAAATTTGGTATAGACAATAGTTGGACATGCCAAAAGGGGGTATCGAATAAAACCAGATTTTCGCCTCGCTCCTCCATGCGTGTCTACTCTTTTTCCGACCAGCCACATTGAAACATAGAAGAGGCCCTTCTCATCGCTTTGCGCCGTCCCGCTCTTTTTTCGTTCGTTAGTGCTCGTCAGCCTTGTCCATCTTCAAAGGAAGGAAGTTGATCTCCCATTCCTCACCATCCATTGCCCGCCTTCCAACCACACATCGCATCCGGCCCATCATTTCTTGTCCAGGCCAGCAGTCCTCCTTTCTGTGCATTTCCAAATGACCCATGAAGGCCTCTAGATCCTTGAAGACCGGAGTGTCCTTCGACACCCCAGATCCACTCTTAGTGGTATCTCCACTCCCTGTACTACCACTCATGATGCTCATGCCATCGGCAACAACAAGTTTCCCACGCGCATCTCTATCAGTCCAGCCTCGCCGAACACCCTCGGCACAACAAAACAAACACCCAAAGCCGCCCCATTCACCCTTGCCGGCCGCTCCTGCGCCCAGTGCAAGCTCCTCAGTCATCGCCTTCAGCGGCACATGACACTTTGCCAAAAACACCCATTTGTACCGTACACCGCCCACTTCGCCGTCGAGCCCTCTGATCGTGCTCGATCTCGGCTTCGGGTCATATATTCTCTCCTCCTTGACCTTCGTCTTGCCCTTCTTCCCAACCTCAGTTTTGGAGATAGTGCTGACGGGACCCTGAAAGTGACATTTGTGACACACCCAGAAATGCACGTTACCTGAGATTCCAATGGGACGAGATGAGATGCGCATTGTCTTGCTGTCGACACCTAGAAACAAGCGGTGGGCTCCTTTGCAGAAGCCTTGCAGCTGTTTCTCGGTGGGTAGCGTCAATGGCATTGTCAAGGGCATAGGGGGCACAGGGATGGGAGCGGGAGCAGAAGTCGCGGTGGTACTTTTGGTACTCGCCGACGAGGTCGCAACGGGCTTGTCAGCTTTCGGGACCTTGGGGGTAGGTGCCGTGTACACACCTCCGAACATCGCCATATGCATTGGCACGATCTTGACCATTCGTGGATTCGAGCTGTTGGATGAGGTTTTCGAGATGGCTGTTGGCGGCGGTGATTCGATCGAATCACCACGCTCAGATGGCCCGGGGCCGTCTTCTGGCAGGGCGGAAATTTCCTTGTCTTCGACGGTCGGGGCATTGGATATCGTTGGACGCAGTTCTGGCTCAGACACGCGTGGTACAGGTAACTTTGCAGCACTCGCAGCATTTGCGGGAGGCTGCGGCGATGTAGATGGCCGAAGGCCCGTTGCGGCTGCTTCCGCCATCCACTTGGGCCCACGAGCAGGAGGCGGAGCCGGTAACGCAATGTCTGGAGGCGGCGCGGGCGCTCCCCTGTGTGTAGATTGCTGCTGCGCCTGCGCGGGAAAGACCTTGTATCCCTGCGGTGCCCTATGCTTTGGGCTGTAGCGGTTGCGAGAATCTGGCCGCTGATCGAATCCTGGCGGCGCCGGCAAGGGCATGTCTGCCAGATGTCGCGGAACTGGCGCATTCTGCTGCAGATTGGCAATGTGCTGCACACGCGGCTCTTGTTCAGGGATGCCGTACATCACCTGCGGTTGGTTCTCACGCACAGACTCGGAGTGCTGCAGGCCTTGCGGTCGAGCTCTGTAGTGCTTTACGCGAGCTTCAGCTGCTCGGACAGTCGCGGACATCTCCTCTTGCGACCGTGGTTGTGGCGTGCTGCGACCTGCTCTAAGATCATCTCCCGTGATCAAGCGAGAGTTGCGGACGCGTGACAGTGAATCTTGACGAGGTACGCGCATTCGAGGAGCTGGCACATCTCGTGGCATATTTTCTACCGGTCGAATCCTTGACGTCTCATAGATGGTAGCTTGCCCAAACTCGCCAGGACCGAGCGTCGGAGTAGCATCATCGAGGGCATAGTGCGCAGGCGGCTCGAGGTCGTCTGGATGGTACGTGTTCGCCGCGAGTAGCTCCGGAGAAACAAGCAGTGACTCGTGCTCGAGCTCTGCTGCCTCCTCGTCACCCTCCGAGACAACCGAAATGGGAGACGGCGGCTCATGTAAGTCAGCATCAGGCAACGAGACCACATACGACCTTGCGGAGGACGCTGGCCTATTTGGGAACTCGTTCAGTCTTGGTGACAGCATGTCATGCTCTTCGGGTCCGAGAGCATGTGAGCTTGGTCTCCTGAGGCTGAGTATATCGTCCTCCTCAGACGTAGTCGGGTCATCGAGAGTTGACATGGCGTACTCATCAACAGAGTCACGACTGGCATATGAAGCCGGCTGCGACGAAATTCCGCCGAACTTTGCTGCTCTGATGGGCATCCTAGGCATCGGGTCGTGGGCCGTCTTATAGGAGCCCGCAGATCTGGAGGACGCCATGGAATACGCAGTCGACGTGCCTTTTCGGCTGCCGCCGACGTAGGAAGCCGTGCCATAGCCAGAATCTGCCCTTGTGGCATTGCTCGCTCTGCCAGTGGGTCGCGAGTCGACGTAGCCATTACGAATGACTCTCAAGGTCTCCTCGTCTGGCGGTGTCAGCACTTCTTGGGAAGAAACTCCTCGAAGACGTCGCTCAGTAGGTGCGTGCTGCGTAGTGATAGCTTGTCCCCGTGAGGCTTGCGATGAGGGCGTTGTAGGCCGCCTAGGCTGATAGCCTCGTTTCGAATTAGATGCGGAGCTATTGGCTCTTTTACGCTCTTTGACAATGGGGCGCACAGTTGCGCCGTCGTCTTGACCTTGGTACTGTTGGTGCATGCTCTCCACCGGCGTACGGGACTCTCGTGAACGCGTGCTTCGAGTACTGCGGCTACTCGAGTAGCCAATCGAAGCGTACTTGGTGTTAGGCAACTCGAGCTCACTCTCGGGCATCATGGCGTCGGCTTGGCACGGTCGGAAAGTCTCTGGGAATACTGCCCCAGACAGACACCAGCGTTCGTTCGACAGTCGTCCGAAGTTTGCTGAAGCGAGTCAAAGTCCAGATTCTCATCGCCGCCCATCGAGACGCCACGTAGTGATATGATAAGAGCCATTTGCAGGTTTATGAGCACATCCTTCATCTGCTCCCTCGCCAGGTTGTCGCCGCATGCCAGCTGCTCGCCGAATCTCTTGAAGTCTCGGTCATATTGACCTTTCACTAGCAGCGGACCTAGCTGAAGCGAGTCGAGCAGGTCACGCGTAGGATCCTCGGGCAGAGCCCTATCGGTGCTTGCGCGATCATCGCGAATCTTGGTGACCAACTTTCCGCCATCCTGGAATGCTGCCGTCACTGTACCATGTTAATGAACAGAGCGCGCCGCGGGTAGGTCTGGCAGACGTACCTGCGCGGACAAGGCCGCCTAAATCCATTTCCTCTTCCCAGTCTCTCTGGGTTTCTTTCGAACGTCGTCACAGAATGCTTTAAAGTTGCATTGTCCTCGGCTGAAAGATGAAGAGTCGCAGGACGACTTGTGCACAGGAAGAGGAAGAGGCGACCGACCCAGGGCAGATTGAATGCTTACGCACAAGGTCCTGCACATGGGATATGGAGTAATCGCCTGTTCATGAAAGGAGTGAGAGGGAGATTGAGATCTGACGGTAGCGAAAATCATTTGCTGTAAAACGGTTTTCTTCGTCCAAGCACACGCATGGGATCGTGGGCTGGAGCGCTCGCCATCGGGACCTCTGTGTTTCCTCTCTCCATTCGCTTGCTTCAGGCTAGGTGTTGCGTTATTACTAGCCTACAGCGCCGGATGAAGCAGAAGTGCAGCGCGCCATGGCAGGGATTAGAGCCCCTGGTCGGGTCGGTTATCCAGGGATTGGGCACGAGCACGCGTCCGGCCCGCTCTGGAAAGATGTGATTTTTAGGCCGGGAAGGCAATAAACCACGGCAAGCGAGAATACTTAGGCACCGCGAGCCTACGATTGGACGAACGCGTGGTTGGTGTGAAAGGGGAAGCTGACATGGATTTGCTGGGATCCATCTTCAGACAATCCGGGTCTGAGACGTTGAAGAAACCTTCGCCGGAGGGACTTACTCCATGATCCTTTGAGAACAATATGGAGCACGAAGTGGCTCTCGCCCAGAACCACGGATGAACGTGTAGGGTACTGGCGGGTCTCAGGCTGACTGTGAAAGTATCTCGAGGGTCGTGGAAAGGTCATCTCTCGCGCAAGATCCATGGAGCGACTCGCAACTTCTGTTCTTGCAGTAGCACGGTGATGCTCCATAGACAAGCAGAATTGAGAGTGGTGTACGAGGGGCAGTAGTCACTCTCGAATTGGAGTCGTGGTTTCCTACGGCTGCAGAAAATATGCACCCCGCCCTCGAATTCACCCGCCTGTCCATACGACGTGCTTGGGGCGTCGGTGGCACCTGTCAAAAATGTTCAACATCGAGCAAGCATCCATATTTCTTCGATCATTGCGCAGCATACTAACGCTTCATTCGCGCGCAACAGCCGCGGCCCAGACGCCTCCTAGGCGTTAGTCAATAGACGCGCTGTTCAGCCTCTAAGAGTCAAAGGCTACAAACAACCCTAGCTGGAGTGCATACGATCAAAACCTGGTCATGCTCGGCAGAACGTCTCGCCCGCCGTCGATCGGCCACACTGCCGGAGCCGCAGCCCTTTGGCGAGTCCAGACGTTCGTGATCGTCGCACGAAAGTGGCATTTCCAAGTATGCCTACACTTACGAAGACGCTACACCAAGACCGCGAAAAGCGATCGCGAAAGCAGTGGTGACTACAGTCTGAGCCAGCTTTCACTTCTGACAGTGCTGGGTGCACTCAGTAGGGCCGAGCAGCTGGCACCTGGCCCCTGACTCTAAGGCAGAAGTCCCCAAGTCCCTTGGCCAGCCATTGCCTCATGGCAAGCATGTGCTGTGCGATCCTGATGTAACGTCTTCTTCAACAAGGAGGTCCTCTAAGGTACCTGACAGCTCGTATCAGGCCCCGAAGGCAATTACAGTTTATCCAAGGTTCATTCTCGTCACCTTCGAGAAAAGCGAAATTTATCCTTGCTTAACTAAAAATTAACATCTCACACGCATTTCCCCGTTCATGGAGGCTCCTGACTGTTTGATATCTACAGGACCTGTAAGCACACGAACAGGGAGCTCCAACTCCAGGTGACTCCATGCCCTGAGAAGGATGCAGAAGCCACTAACATAAAATAACATGCCATTTCTCCGCGTCCTGTACTCAAGGTCATGCCACCAAGTTGAGGCTCGCGAGCCGCGTGTCGGCGTACAGAACTAACTCTCCATGGCTAGAACATGCTTGTCATGGTGTCTCCATGCCGCCCGCGCAATCTGCAGGCTATTATCATTTGCGGCTGCATTTCACAGTCTACTGATGTTCACCTGCAAGTCCAGAGAGCCGGCCATCTTCATATCTGCTGTTTATGCTGAGCGGATAAGTGCCCCACAACACCAAGGCTTTGATATTCCTATGCTCTTCACAAAGCCACGAGCTGCCAAGCGCGAGTGCCTGAACTACCTGATAGACCAGCGACATGCATCTTACACAGCTTGACCTCGAGGCTTTGCAAGGATGCGACACGAGCAGCTCGTATTCTTGCACCCGGCTCTGTTTCGTCCAGATATTTGAGACGTCTTCCTCGGCACCTGGCAATCTAGGTTTCGCCTGAGCTCTCAATCGCGAGACAATCTATGCGCCAGCGTGCTATGTATCTGATGTCGGATACAGTACCACCCAGCAAGCATAAAATCTTCGCGAGATCAATCCAAAAATATTTTGTCGTTACCCGAACGCTACCGCTGATAAAGCTTCCGGGCAATGCCTACTGTCTGCTCACTGTCAGCTTGAGAGGCTGATAAGACCATTGCTGAACCAGGCGAGATTGTAGGTCCAGGGCGAGGTGATGCCTCAGCAGCATCCGGTGCAGTAGCTTGGACCGCACAAGTTCCTGAATGTATACAGCAACGACTTCATTGGCCATTACTGTGCATGAGAATGCATATGAAGCCGGGGACAGCGCGGGTATCCCATATCCATTCGCCAAACCCCTGCTGCTTACCGCAGCACTATCTCTGGACGCCTCTGCATATGGATCAACAAGCTTAATGCGACATCATGAGCCCTTTTCCAGTCTGCTCACTCTCCTGTTTTTGGCACGACAGAAGTGCGATAGGTTGTGGGCGACGCTCGACCATCTCTTGAGTCAACGCCGAAGACAATAGCGACGGGCGCAGGACACCAACACGGAACGCGTCGATGCAGACACCAAGCGTTTTAGGATTTGGATGGTTGTGCACACCGGCGCGGATGTCAGGTCGCACCGCCTAAACGAGCTGGTCGAGCACGTGGCATTGGACGCATCATGTTGTGCATAAAGGTCGCAACTGACCTGGAACCTGAGGACTTACTCATAACGGTCGGATAGATCCCATCGGACAACCTCAGTGACACTGCACATCATGACCGATATGACCTGTCCAGTCTGGTCAGCACAAGCAACGCATCCGAAGAACCACCAAGCGCTTTCGATTCTCGGTGACAAGGGAAGTGCAGATTTCGTCAACCGAATAGATATCTTCCTGTGGTACAAGAATGATGAGCACCGCAAGTTCGAAAACCCGAAAATGGTTGCAGAGCGGTCCGAAGCCAGAGCCATTCAGGACGATAACAATTAACATTGATCGGCGGTCCCTAAAATCTGCGGCAAATCCTCGCCTATTCAACCGAAAGTATGTTCAAATCCAGATCTTTGGATCCTCCCGCATTCTGCATTTAGCCTGCTTGATACTCGATCGGTCACGGGCCAACAACCATGACTACCTCATATTACAGCACCCTTGCCCTATATGGCGAGGCAGACCGAGAGCTTCTCTCGCTGGTCGATGGTGCGCTTGTCCCGCCACTGTCCTTGTCTGAAGACCGACGGCCATCTGCTAACGATTCAGTGCCTCGGATTCTGCCGATGACGCTACATGAGACGGAGCAATAAGGACCCAAAAGTGCGGCTCATTGTGCTCCGCGTAAGTCAAGCTGGATGTGTATCACGGTAGATGTCCATCATACGCCACCAACACCCTTCTGCATATGGACAAACCTACCTGCCATATCAGACTATGGTTGCAGACTGCTACCAAGATTGAGCGGCAGTCCGACAGCAACCACTTTTGCTGGAGAGCGAGCAGGCATCCTCAGGAATTCGTGTCATACCGGCTGTTACAGACATCTTGGACCGTCCTTACCCACGTCTTCTGACCATCGCCGGCGAAGCTTTGCCGTCGAGGCACGGCCGGAGGTCTGACCGGATCTTTCTTGAACAGGTCTAGGTACTCAGGCTAGAGTAATGGAACGGATCGATGCCAGACCGGATGAGAGCGATCGGGATTGCTTTCCGAAGGAAGCGGATGACTTCTCGAGGACTGGCTGACGCAGGGCGCTCCTCCCATGACAGTAGTAGGTGTGCTCGCCTTGACAAATTGACTGAGACTCCCTGAAAGCATTAATCTGCACCTGTCTACTGTCTCGATAAGAGCTACTCGTAAGACGGCACGACGAAGTATAATGACGCACGCTGATACTCCGATGATCTGATCAGATTTCATTAAGTCTTGTTCACTGGATTGCTTTTAGTAGAGTAGCTAGCTACCTAGGTAGATCTTTTGACCTATCCAAATCTTGCCTGATTCAAAAGTTCTGCAGATGGCAGTGGAAGGCACAGCAACATCCGTAGGCTATCCAAAGACCATTTCCAGAGTCCTCTTCTTCAGACCCTTCGTTTGTTGATGTTGACGATATCAACTAGGCGAGCACGCAAAGATCCGAGCGGCAGTCGTGCGTCTGAACACCGCAGTGGTGCGTGCTTGTCATTCGATTGGTTCAGCGGTCCTTCAATCGAGAACGCACATCTAGATCACAAAGGTCTAGTACGGTGCGAATGACGAAGCGCCGCATGGGTCTGGCAAACCTGTGCGTACCGAACCACTACAGCCCAATCGGAGCTTTGATCGTCGACGACTCAACGAGCAGTATCGTCCACCTTCCCGCTTGCCGGACGCAGCAAGGCTGCAGCAAATAGCCTCTCTCGCCCTCAAGTCTTCTCCGCCAGCACAAACATCCCACCATGCCATCCATAAGCCCGGTTCAGCCGCCTACCGTGTCTTCGCGCTGCGAAGAATGGGATCTTGCCGGATGGATGTGGCTCATGGAACTGTATCGCTCTGTCGACGTCTATTCTGGTCGGATTGAACTGCCATACTGATCCGTAGAGCTTCTCTGCGCCGAAGCCAATCGAGGCTAGCGCGTGTAGGAAGTCTGCCCAGTCAATCTCGCCTGGCGCCGCTGTGAGTGAGGGAGTATGGAAGAGGTTCTTGAAAACTCTGAGAGCACGGGCGCCGACTTTGAACGCTGGTTGAGCGTCGTCAGCGCTGGCCTCTGGTGGTGGTGAGTAACCGGCTGTGGTCGACGGCAAATTAACAGCGCCACGAGTCTTTCGTTTGGCCTTTGCTTGTGCAGAGATAGCGCTTCTCGTTATGGTACGTTCCGTCCGACGCTGCAGCTCAAGGTAAAGCTCAGAGAGCGGCCTCTCGAACTCGGTAAGCACGTTTGTCATGACCGCTGACTTCACAGGCTCAATCCAATCAGCGGTACGACTCAGGGTGCGGCTTCCCTTCAACAAGGCTCCAGTTGCAGTGCCATTCAAGTTCCCTACTTTTCGCTTAGTGATGTCGTCCACGCGCGCCCAGAATCTGTCGAGGTTCTTTTCTGCCATTTGCATCGCCTCGACGTGCTGCTTGGTTCTTCGCTTGTCGACTGGATAGTGGAAGTCCACCTCACCGGGTGCCATAAAGCGAACCAGAGAACTCGCATCGTCTCCGCAGAAGGCGTCCAACAAACGCATTGAAACTTGAATACTCTTCGCGAAATCCTTGCGCAAGTTCTCTCCGTGACGCTGCAATCCGCATTGATAAGTATTTGCCCAGGGCTGAAATAAATCAATCTGATTCATGCACTCGCTGATGATAGAAATGTCGGCTATCAGTGCAGCCACATACTCGGAAATGAGTTCGTCAGCATAGTCACTGGTGCTCAGCAACCGTTGCAGCTCATCCACGACGATGGTCTTTGGTATTGAGCGCAATTCCGGCTCTTCTCCCCACAGGACACCCAAAAGCCACAGAACTTCTTTCGGTAGCTTATCAAGCTTGACATTCAGCTTCTGCCGTGCGTGACGCCCAGGTGTCGTCGGAGCCGTAGCAGGCTGGCCTTCAACATAAGGCCGGAAGAGTGCCGACCCTGCGATTGTTGGTTTGAGCGTGAGGACGTGAACCTGGGCTGTCTTGTCCAACCAATAACGAAAAGTGAGGATCGCGTAATAGAAGTCTGCTGGCAAGTCATCTTGTACCCGGAGCGTTGGACCATATTTGAGGTACATAGTTCCCAGCGATCTCGCTTGGCTCTCCAGTTCTGACCAGGTTTCGAGTTCCAAGTATGAGGTAGTCAGAACCGTGCTCACCGCGTCTTCCCACAGGAAATCTTGCTGCTCTTGACGAGAAAACGCATGAGATCGACCTCGAGAGCTGTTGAGTTGCTCCACTTGATGTTCTGCAACTTCGTTGATCGCGTGCATGAAATATTTGGGATCCTCCCGAAGGGACCACAAATGATCAGCAGCCTGATCGCGCTTGGCCGCCAGAAGAGACTCGATGCGAGGCATATCAAGCTGGTAAGGTACTCGGTATGGCGCTTCTGCTGCCAGGATCGCCAGCGAAGTGAAGCCAGACCCCAATTCGGATGCTGAAGGGGGTTCGAGACGGACCTCACTGTCGAAGACCTGCGTGTCCGAGAAATCGAAAAGGATGTCTCGTGCACATTTGAGCAGAAAAGCAATTATTCGATCTTGTATCTCCAGTATGAGCAGCCCGAGGCCTGCATGAGGCTCTTTCTGGGTGAACAACAACTCGATCCCGTGCCGATGCTCGTCGATTTTGACGATCTCTCCGTACGATTCTGCATCATCACGACCTCGAAACAGCATTATGTAACCGTGGAGGAATGCGGGCGAGACCGCATCAGCAGCCATTCCTAGGTGCATAGCATTTACATCAGCGCTGGCAAATTTGTCGGGACCATGACGCCCTCGAGAATTGAGGAAGAGAAGCAGTGTCCTCGGCTTTGTAAGGTCTTCCTGGTTGATGTATGGCCACACGAATGCATCGCGATGCCGAGTGCCCGAGCGCCGCTGTGCGTTGGTCTCTTTATGGAAGGCCTCGAAGTCGGGTCGGTGATTGGACGGCATGGGGCCATCCCAAGCACTCAGGAGGACCTTCCTACGCTGCTCGACCGAGCGCTTTCTCCAGCGTTTCTGAATGACTGCTTCATGGCGTTGAAGTATAGAATTCAGCAACCTCCAGTTCTGGAAGATACTCTTTGACAGGGCGCTGGATTTCAGCTTGACCTCTTTCAGAGTTATGAGTACCGGGGTGGGGTGCCCGCAGAGGTTTGCCACCTTTTTGTACAATGATGAAAGATTGTTCTCGTCGATATCCATCAATCTGGCGTCATCGAGTTTCAGTTGTTTGATCAAGGCTACAGGATCGCCTGTGTTCAGCTCGTCTATGCCGTCGTTGTCAGCTTTGTCCACGCCCAGTCTAGGCGCCTTTGGCGGGCCGTGCAATCTCAGTTCCATGCTGTAGAGGTTTGCTTGATATCTGTCAGCCGAATGTCATGTTAGAGGAGTAGCGAACGTGCGTGAGAACAGGCGAGGTGAATTGCAGGGGGAGTCCAACCTTGTTTGAGGATGCCACCAATAGACTCGGTCGTTCATATGAGACCTTGGAAGACTGTTCGCTTGAGGCGCCACTTGGAGGTGAACAGACACGTTATTGCGTCCATAGGACGCTCTCGAAGCACACTTGCCTACCGTAGGTCAAGTCGCAACAAGTTGAAGTGGAGGATAAACCGGATGATGGCATCGAGTTGGCCGGACAATAGAAGCAGGCTTGGCAAGTGACCGTAGATTGCATTCGCCCGATCGCTCGCAATGAGAAGTACTTGAGTCACTTGGCTTTTGGTTGGTCCGGTGACGAATATTGATTGATAAGAGACCACTCAAGTACTCGTCCACATGCTCCGCCCCCGTAGTATATGTCGTTCGTAGTCTCCGCCAAATTAGATGGCAGGCCGCACAGTAGACAGGCGAGAGTCTCCCTCTCCTTTCCGTTCATTATTCATCCATCTGCCACTGATAGCTCAATTCCTCGTTGCGCTTACACTTACTCCTGGCCTGGAACCACTCTTTCTCAAACCCATTACCCCTGTCCACCCCATCCCACCGCCAGCCCGGCACGATCCCATACCTATTCGGCGGAGCAGCACCTCGGTACGTCTTCTTCTGGTTCTTCGCTCCTTCGTTGAGCGTCACTTTCGAGCGTCCCTCACCGCGACCACCACCTGCTGCAGCATCCTCTTCTGCTCGTGTCTGCGCAATATAGCCCGCCATCGTATCGCCCCAGCGCTCAGCCTTCTTCAAATCATCGTTCATCGCCTCATCATCTACACCCCTTGCGACAGTGAGGAATCGTGCATCCTCGACTTCCTGCTTGCGTTCTTCCCGCATCTTCCGCTGCACGTCGCCCATGGCGTTCTCTCGCTCCCTCTGCCGCTCCTTCTCCTTCTCGATCTCAGCTTGCCGCGCTTCGGCACGTTTCGCAGTGACATCGATTCGTCGACCTGTAGCATCACGGTAGATTGTTTGTTGCTCCGCTGGTGGCTCACCACCGTCCTTTTCTTGCTGCTGTTTGCGAAGTTTCTTTTCACGGCGGGCGGCACGCTCTTCTGCGAGTCGTTGCGCCTCTTCTGCTTCAACTAGTTTGGCTGTATCCGCAGCGGTTTGGAGACCGGCACGCACGCCTGACTCCATTCGTGGTCCGCTATCTTCTGTGCGATCGGCAACAGCAGGCGCGTCTTCATCATCGATACCGCGTCGCCGTTCGTCGTCGGCCGCCTGCGCTTGTGCAATGATGCGATCTGCTTCTGCCTCTTCATCGTTCGCCCGGACTGAGCCATTTGCGTTGTCGGCCATTGGGATAGCGTCGGGCACGCTCCGCCAGCCACTGCTCGAGCCACCTTTCTTCTTCCTGAACTCTGCGCTCTTCACTCTGCCGTCATAGACTTGGGGCGTGTCGTCGTCAGCTCCTAGATCTCCACCGCCTTGCTGCAAAAGTCCTCGCCGCCGCCTGTCAGTCGTGGGCTGTGACGAAAGGGACAAGTCCGCATCGTCGTCAGCGATGACAAGACCTTCGGTCGCGGCTTTCTTGTCCCTCTTGCGCCGCTTCTTGGGTCGATCCGAAAGATCCGAGCCGTCGACGGTGGTGGCGTTGAGGTAGTTTTTTGCAAGATATGATTGCAAGGCTGCCGACATGTCGCTCAGAATAAAGGACACTGCGGCCTAAACCATAATCTTGCTTCGAGTACAGAGCAGACGACTAGCGCTCTGCTTGAGTGATAGATGGATCGACCTCAGTGACAGGCGCTCAATCAAAGGGCATCTGAAGTTCTGGGAAAATCAGGCTGCGCAATCCGGCGAGTTGATCTGTTGATACTCAGATGTTTGCACTGTGAGTCTGTGAAGTCGCTGTCGTGAATTTCGAGATCTCCGGGACCCACTTGAAAAGCGCCGGCCCGGGGCAGCTGCACGATGAGATCATACCACGGCAGGCTGAACGCGTCAACAAACACGCCGAACTCACTTAGGAGACAGCAGTAGCATTGGATGTGGAAATAAATCTATGAAATCAAGCTTGTTCGCTGATGGTTTCAATTTGTATCAATTACGCTAGGCACTTGCCTTGCGTTGTGAATGCCTCAATATCAGACAGTATAGGTACCAAACGCCAATAGCACCTACTAATGTCCGCACCCGAGTCAGACTGGCTCAGCACTTGAGCACGCAGTCGACGTTGTGTAAAGATATTCCCGCCCCGTTGATGGCCGATCGTGTCCTGAGAGAGCGCCTTGCAAGAATGCAGTTCCGTTATCATACATGTATCCTGCTGTGCTTTCCTAACGATCTGTTGGGGTGTCATGTCCGTTGTGAAGAACCCCGATTCCCATGTCCCGTGATTACAAGGTGGAAAGCAATGTGCGCCAATGGATTTGTAGGAATGTGATCACAGAGTGTGAGCGTCGACAAATTCGAATTCGGCGTCCTCGTCGGCGGAAATGTCCTCATTCAGCTTCGATTGATCGATGACGTCCCACTCGCGAGTGACGAGCTTCTCGGTCTCGAGGTGTTCGAAGCGTTGCACCGCCTTGCTGAGAGCAGCAGAGAGCACATCGCGGCCAGCAGCCGGACCGGAAGCAGATTCGAAGGTGGCAAAGTCAGCCGGAAGAGGCGCAGTCGACGCGTCGTAGAAATCCTCGTCAGACGACGTATCGATGCCATGAGCCTCGCCCAAAGCGTCCTCAATCTCAGCACGGACCGATTGCTGTCGCTTCGTAGCCGCTGAATGGACGGTACGACGTCCCTCTCTCTCCCTCTGGGCGTAGAGTTTTGAAGAATGTGGCTTTGGTCGGACCTTGCCGGGCTCAGGCACTTCGGCCATCATGCCAGGCTTGAGCATTTCACCGGTGGCCCATTTCTTAGTATGCTTCTTGTCTCGCTTGAAGTCTTTCGCGTCGCTGCGGAGGTCGCTTGCGAACCGAGTAGGCATGGCGAAGGTGAGATGTTCGTAGGAGGCGGAGTGCTCTGTGGAAATGATAGTTAAGGGCTTGGTAGTCTGATGAATGGAGATGAGCCTGATAGCTTCTTGAACTGAGAAGGTGCTAGAAGGTATGACGCGTTGGCCCTTTGTAGACGAAAGCGGTGGTGGCGGGAAGTAGTGACTTTGGTCAGGGTGGGTAGGGAAGGAACAAAGAAAGGCAGTTACGACAGACAAGTATCAACAATAAGAGCTTCAGTCACCTTATCAGTGACTGCGAGGCACGGGTCAGCGAAGAGGGGAGAGAGAGGGTGACTCGTGGGGACTCGCGTCGGAGTCATACATATCAGGTTTGTGATTCACAGTTACGTGAGTGAGGAGTCGTGCATGTTTTGGTCGGGTGCGGGAGCTATCGCGGGAGGATGATTGCTATCAACGCCACGAAGTGTCCAAGTTGGGGCTGAGGGTGTGCCATGGTCGTGGGGAGCTTGATCGTTGAGGATGCCAGGCTGTGCCATGCTCTGATTGCGCTGTTTTGATTTGTCGCTGAGAATAGCACGAGCTGATGCACTGATAACGAAATCAGCATGTGATCGGCCGACGTCACTTAGGCGCCTGATGCGCCGGTAAAAGTCGGCTAAGCTGGGCTTGGGGGCTTGAACCAAGCCCGGAGCGCATGGATCGGGGCCAAGTTCCCCTCTCTGCAAGTCATGCCTCGGTCCCCCAGATCCGGGCCTCAGAGCATTGGGCTTTTGTATGCTGTCGTCAGAACCATTGCTTTGCAAGGTCAAAATCCTGTTGAGATCGCGTTCAAGTCGTTATGAAGCGACCTAATTTGGGAACAATCTGGTTTCTGCCGTTTCGTCGCCATCAGCATGTCCATGACCTGCTGCGGTCACGGTTTCGATCGTGTGTGACTGATGGAGCCGTTGATAATGAGTGGAATGCGGCAGCGTATGATGACCTCAATGCCACGCGCGCAAGCCTGAAGCCCTGTTGCGTCCAGCTTCAGAGTCATCAACAGCAGCATTCATCCACCAATTTCCCCCTCATTCTCTGTTCCTGAGTCATCATCATCGTCGCTATCAATAGGATTTGGCAGCCTGTCCGGAAACCAACCAAAGGTCCCAAAGTCAACGTGAGCTTCCTCTATCCCACGGCCTTCTGCACCGTGACTCCTTCACCGCGTAGCCGTTCAACCTGGCGATTAGCGGCCAGACCTTCGTCTCCTCGCGCAGAGATACCTCCTTTCGAGTTGACCACTCGCTGCCAAGGCACGTTGGCACTATGATGGACATAGTCATCCGGGTGTGCAGGATCGTAAGTAGGTAGATGCTTCAAACACACGCCGACCTGCCTGGCTCGCTTCGGATAATCCAGCAGACGCGCAATATGCCCGTACGAAGTGACCCGGCCGTGTGGAATCTGTTGTATTGCTCTGTACACCGCTTGGAACCACCAGGCAGCTTCGTCACTCTGTTCAGGCATGATGGGCTAGGTGAGAAAGATATGGACTTCAGACACCCAGATCTGCCCTATTTTGACATCCCGCTGCCCCAATGTGCCTCAATACATGCCTTTCACGGTGTCACGTACAACGAGGAGGCTTCCAAGGTTACTGCCTTGGTACAGACCAATACTTTAAGTCTTTCGTTTTTGCTGGAATCTTTCCATCTCCAAAAGTACGCGCACCGGAGACAAGCGGAATTAGATCTTCAGTGTTGATCGCCGCGGCAACCGTACCTGAACGGGGCCGCCTTGCAGGCAACTGAGTCGAACTGCGATTTTGGCTTGTCTTGCTTTAATAATTGCTCCCGCAGCAAACAAATCAAACATGTCTTTCAGAGGTACAGAAGCGCCGATGGACTGGCAGTACGAAGCAACGGCCCTTTAGACGCAACATCGCCCTTCTCGCGCTTCGCCATGGAGCAGCAACACAACAAGAAGCGTAAGTTGAGTGGCTCGAACTCTTCATTGCAGTATTCTTACCCTTCAGGCACACATTATGAATTCGAAGCGAGCAACAAGTCACAAGCGCCCTCCTATGGTCCTCCGAACGGCAAGCCATTCTTCTTCTCAGACATGCCATTACCGCCAACGCCATCAACATCGCCCTTCCGAGCACCGTCCTTCACTACTCCCCGCAAGATCGATGTTGACTTCTCCTCTGGACCCGAGAACTCGTCGCCTGTGGAAGCCGACAACGAAGAGACACCAGATGGTAAATTCGAATTCAAGGCTAGTCCGCCAAAATCCACAAAGTCCACCAAGCGGAACTCGCTGTTTGGGATGTATGGCAGATTCGCACCTACATCATCACGAATCACACGACCCTTCAGCGATGTGCTGGAACGGAGAATACACAAGAGAAGGCGGAGAGCTCTCGATAAACAGCAGATGGTGGTTGTTCGACGAGACAGCGACGTTGCATCCAGCGACGATGAGCCCATCACGGTCGTGAGGCGATCACCATCCAAACAGCACGACAAAGCACTCCCACCTCCGCCACCACAACCAGAGCCTCACGCTCTCTCCAGCTTCTTCTCGCTGCTGAGCTCAAACCCAGACTTGCCCGCCATCCTCTCCCGCTACCTTCAAGTCTTCTTCAACTTCGCACTCCTCACATTCTTCGGCTGGATCATCTTCTCCTTTTACCAAACAGTCCGAGCCGATGTCGACCGCGCTGGAGACGAAGCCGTTGCTGTGATCATCTCGGAGATCAAGGACTGCAATCGGCAGTATCTGGAGAACAATTGCATGAAGCCTTTGCCTGCGCTCGAACAGACCTGCTCGAATTGGAAGATCTGCATGGAACGCGACCCTCAAGCCGTCAAGCGTGCCCAACTGTCGGCACAGACGTTCGCCCAGATCTTCAACAGCTTCGTCGAGCCCATCAGCTTCAGAACTCTGGCATTCAGCGTCATTATTGTGGTCACCTCTTTCGTCGTCTCGAACGCTACCTTCGTCTACTTGCGGCGACCGCACGACAACTACCAGAGCCATCCTCCTCAATACATGTCTCACCCGTCTGCGAGCTATCAGCATCCTAGCTATGCCGCACCTCCAGCTCAAGTGGGCTACATGCCCAACACACCTGCGCTGCCGTACGAACCGCAGACGCCTAGCACAGAACGACGACAGAACGATACTGCGTGGGGCGAGAATAGGCAGATTGAGTGGCACCAAAGCCCAAGCAAAGGACAAGGAGCGAGGGGCCGGAGTCGTAGTCCGGAGAAGAGAGCATACTAGGTTTCTCTTGTCGAGTTGCAGACCGAGAGACGAATTGTACATGATTACTGCAACGCCTGGAGACCATGCTGGCATGCATCTGGATAGCAGGATACGCTTCTAGCATGATGGTGATCTGGGCGAGTGTAACGAAGTTGGCTACCTGTACGAATCTAGCGTTACACAGCGAAATGAACGAAGATAGTGTATCAAAAGTTGCCAATAGGCACAACGTTCGCCATTCAGCCAGTCTATCATGAGTCCCTTTTCCGTTGCTAATAACGCTGCGCATGGTTGTCTGCATCTGCCTCACATTTCGCATTCCTACGACTCTCTCCGACCTTCATGTCTCAAGCACTAACATCCTCCACTCCTGAATCTGTTCTCCAGAAACCAGCTCAGCTACTTACATTCATCCCCAGCACCGCCCACACCTCACCCCTCCGACCTCACAACAGCGATGACCTCAATCTCATACTTCAAATCCTCCCGCGCCAACGCCTCGACCCCCAACAACGTACTCGGCGGCTTCAACCCGCCCATCCACTCCACATACAGCCTCGCTCTCTCCGGATCTTGGCCTTTTCCTCCCCTCAGTAGGTCGACCACATATTGCCGCACCTGCACGATGTCTTCCTTCCTCGCGCCGGCGGCGGCTAAACACTTGTCGACATTGGCAAAGGCGATGGTGCATTGTTCTGCTAGAGTGGCGCCGGTGGTGTTTGTGGTGGGGTTGTGGCCGACTTGGCCGGCGACGGAGATGAGTGTGTGAGTGGAGGACAGGGGGATGCGGGAGATGTGGCTGTAGGTTGGGGAGAATGGGGAATGGGAGGACGGATTGAATGTTTGGTTCGGGTGGTCAGCCATGAATGGCTATCCGCGGAGGTATTGGGCGGTGTTGTAGGCCTGCTGTACTGACCTGAGAAGCGCTTCGAGGGCGAACTAGCTGTGTGAGATGTTTCTTGGTGATTTGAATGTTACTCGACAGAGTTGTGTATGATACTCTTACTGTGGTGCCCCTCAAGCCAAGCGGTTTGTCATCGGTCAGTTTGCCGTGCTGGAGCGGCGCCCCTAACCGCGGCCCAGAGCTAGGAGCAAGGCACCTTCTTCGTTCAACGCACTGGAGCTCAGGTTGATTTCACTGAATACAACTGTACAGGCTTGAAAGACCAAGGTTTCTGCAAAGAACAGCGGTAGACGTATCTGTCCTGGATGCCACGCGATCCGGTCAGGAAGCCCGTGGCAGATGATCATGGCAGGGCAATGTGACACATCGAAGATTAGCATGCCGACGTATCCCAAGGCTGCGATTTAGCGATCAACTGGGCATGTCGGTGAGTTGTGCGACGAACAGCTGCCTCCTTCCGAGTCAACGATTCCTGGACGATACTGAGGACGCGATGAAGGTATCTTCAGCATTCACGCGTGAACGCTGTAGCCTCAGACATTTCCCCTACCAATCAGAAGCTTCGGGCCAGCCAAGACGTGATGCAACAACTGCCGATGGACGACGTTGACTGTTTCCAGCTGACCCCTTCCCTAGCCGCCCTGGTGATCGCAGCACCACAGAGCTGCCGTACCTCAGGTCGATGTTGCAACAGACAGAAAGAGGAGTTGAAGTCACTGTATCATCGCCGCCTGTGCCTGGCATACCTGCTTGACGACGGGCTAGGATGTTTCAGAGGTCACACCCTGGGCCACTTTTAAGCTCCGCCTGAAATGTGTGTCAATCTTCCATTCTTTGTCTACCAGTCGAATCATGGGACTGGGTCCAACTTTGGGTCTCTGTCGCTTCCATGCGGTTGCCCGACCGAGATGTCCTGCTGGCTGGTCCAGGGGGAGGATCAGTGCATTCCGGATGCTGGGGATTGTACTTGCACAGAGCGGAAAGTGGTTTGAGTTCCGCCTACAGCACAGAATAAGGTCCGAATCCTGAATCAAAAGGTCAATGGTTCCATCAAGAATATGCTGGGTGCAGCTCTAGTTCGAAGACCGAATGAGTAAGTCGAGAGAACGTTCAAGTGAAAGAAGCAAAGGTCATGTTGTCTTGGGCACTCAAGTGACCTGATCACAGAGGCACCTGCCCTACTTGCCTTTCCTTCTTGCCTTCCTTCATCACAGCACTGAACCTCAGCAAAACCCATCCGCTCTTTTCCATCACACTCTTTTCTTGTCATTCGTTTATTCAGCGACTGTGATTATTCCTTGTGGACCTATTCATCTTCAGCATGGCCTTCTCTTGCCTTTATTGATCGGAATCAAACGGAGATAGCAACAGCACAAGTGAATTGACCTCCCCAGCAACAGCATCAATCAGCCTGCCCGGCCAACAGCGCCGCTATTGTTGTTTGACTCTGAATAGCCTAGGGCGCAGGCAAGAACTTCAACAAGATATTAATCACGTCCGGCCCTGTTTTCATCACCCCCGTCTACCACAGCACGCACACCACAGATACTCCAAAATAGTTCTGTCCCGGCACAGCTATGGCACAACTCGGACTTCTCGTTCTGCTTCTCTCGGTCTGCGCACCTTGGCTGGTCCAAAGCGCTCCTTCAAATCACGAATTTGAGAGTCGGCAAGCCTCAGCATCTTCCTGGTGGCTATCGCAAGTACAGCGCCAGGGCACCGTCGCATACACTACGGACTCTCCTATTCCGCCGTCCGATGGCTACCGAGTGTTTCGCAATGTCCACGACTTCGGCGCGACCGGAGATGGCAACACAGACGATTTCGAGGCCATTACTCGGGCGATGATTGATGGCAATCGGTGTCTTGATAATTGCAACTCCTCAACCGTTCTGCCAGCGCTGGTCTACTTTCCTCCAGGCACGTATCGGATTTCCAAGCCTATCGTCATGCCGTACTATACACAGATGGTTGGCGACGCTGTGCAAATTCCAACAATCAAAGGTCTTTCGACGTTTGAGGGTATCGCACTCATTGACTCCAACCCGTACTACCCTGGCCAGCAGAATCCTGATGGTAGTGGCATCAACTGGTATCGTAATCAGAACAACTTCTTTCGACAACTTCGCAATTTCAATATCGATTTGACTGACATGCCTGAGGTCAACCCTGATGGCGTCTCCGGTCCTGCTGGCTTGCACTGGCAAGTTGCTCAAGCCACAAGTCTGCAGAACCTCGTCTTCAACATGAAGCCGAAGAGTGGTACCAACAAGCAGCAAGGCATTTATATGGAGAACGGCAGTGGAGGCATGATGTCGGATTTGACATTCAACGGAGGTGCGATCGGGATGGCTGTTAGTAACCAGCAATTCACGACACGCAACTTGACTTTTGTTGGCTGTCAGACTGCTATTCAGCTTGGTTGGGACTGGCTGTGGACATTCAAATCAGTTTCAGTGACCGGCGCTGATGTCGCGATCGATATGAGCGCATTGCAAAACGGGGTCAACCAGACAGTCGGGTCTGTTCTGCTGGTGGACAGCTTCATCAGAAATTCCGCCGCTGGCATCAAGACTTCGCGCAACGCGACCAGCCTCCCAGACACGGCTGGCACACTTGTCGTGCAGAACGTTGACTTTTCTGGTACGACGAGCGCGATCATTGGTGTGAACGGCGACACCATCCTTCCAGGCGGTTCATCAATTGGCATGTGGATTCAGGGTGATGCTTACGTTGCAGCCGAAGAGGGAAGTCCTGCTCTCGCTGCTGACAGTCCAAACTCAGCCGCTAAGCGGGCTCCTCAAGCAAACACACCGATGGACGGATGCGTCGAATCTACCTCCAACTACTTCCCCATTCCAGGCTCTGTGACAGAATCTCCTACTTCTGCCGTCGGCGTTACTAACGCTGCTGTCGCCGCTGTAGCGACCTCGACCACGTGGACAACTGTAGTCGTCACACTCTTCACTGCCTCTGATGGCTCTGTGGTCAGCACCGCGACAGGAAGCGACTCAACTGCCGGCGCCAGTCTGTCTCCTGCAGGCGTGTCAAGCGAGACATTCACGAGCTTCCCGAGCTCCACGACTTCCACGAGCACCACGAACACCGTACCCACTTCGTCCCCCGAGCCATCTGTCGATAGCAGTGTTGGAGCGTCTTCCACCAGCTCAGCCTCAGCCTCCGCAAGCTCCACTGCAAAGCGAGTACCAGGAGCGTGCCAGAGTCCCGCCGCCGCTGCTCAGCCTACGACTCTCGCGCAAGTCTGGAACAAACCGTCGTTCTCCAGCTCGCTACTGAACTCCAACGGAGCACTGTTCGAACGAGCTAAGCCGCAATATCAGGATGTTCCAGCATCTTCGTTTATCAGTGTCAAATCTCAGGGTGCAAGAGGCGATGGAATTACTGACGACTCTGATGCAATCCAGAACGTCTTAAATTCTGCTACCACAGGTCAGATCGTCTACTTCGACCATGGTGCTTACCTCGTCAAGAAAACAATCAATGTACCGAAAGATATCCGCATTGTTGGCGAGATCTGGCCTCTTATCATGGTTGATGGCCCTTCATTCAGTGATGTCAACAGTCCTCAGCCAGTCTTCCGTGTTGGCCAGCCAGGCGATGCGGGCTCGGTCGAAATCACAGATCTCATGTTCGAGACTCGTGGTCCAGCTCCAGGCGCCATCATCATGGAATGGAATGTTCAGGACCCTACTGGCCAACAAGGTGTCAACGGCATGTGGGACGTCCACATCCGCGTTGGTGGATCTGCAGGCACACAACTCCAGACTGATCAGTGCCGCGGATCGACACCTGATAGCAAGACCTTCAACTCAAACTGCTATGGTGCTTTCCTCATGATGCACATCACGCAAGAAGCTACCGCCTATTTCGAGAACTGCTGGTTTTGGGTCGCTGACCACGAGCTGGACAAGCCTGGCGAAGACAAGCTCAATATCTACAACGGACGCGGTGTCTTGATCGAATCTCAAGGTCCAGTTTGGCTCTACGGCACTTCATCTGAGCACCACGTCCTGTACAACTACCAAGTCAGCAATGCTCGAGACATCTTCATGGGCTTCATCCAGACAGAAACTGCATACATGCAGTCACTTCCAGATGCACTTGGTAGTGGCTTCACCCCAAACCCAAGCTACTCTGATCCAGACTTCTCGGACTGCACAACTGGCGCATGCAAGAAGACTTGGGGACTGCGAGTCCTCGATTCATCGAACGTGTACATGCTTGGAGGCGGACTGTACTCCTTCTTTGAGGATTATGATCAAACCTGCTTGGGACCGGAAAGCTGCCAGGAGAACATGATCGACATCCAGTGTTCGAACGAGGTGTACCTATTTGGCCTGACGACCAAGGCGTCGGTCAACATGGTGAACGTTAATGGCCAGCCTGCAGCTATTGGAGCTGATCATCGGAATGGTTTCGGACAGACTCTTGCCATGTTTCACCAAGCTTAGAGAAGGCGAGGATGTACTGGGAGGGATCTGGTGCAGATGAAGACAGAACGACGAACATTTGGGACTTGTACAGGCGCGTCGTGTGACGATTGCTCATTTCTGGGAGGAGATCTCGGGAGTCGATGACAAAATGATCGACGTAGGTGAATAGCTCAGATAGTTGAACTGAGCTCCTCCATCAATGACCGCCCGGCCAACCACACCCTCTGTGTGATATCGGCAGCTCGGTCTTCGAACGTCGCTCATGACTTCACCAAGCACACATGCAAAATGTGTAGTGAGTAGTGCTCTGTGAAGTCCACCTCGCTGCCTTCGAATATTCAGGAGTCTAGGTTAGGTTCGGGGATCGACAGCTCGTAATTGTGGATACATGACCTCGGTACCTACATAGAGTCGGGTACCGTTAACTCACCTATGATTTGACATGCATGTTGATCATTAGCATCTTCAACATACTGCTATCTGCCCAATCCCTCAACTACGCTAGGCAGCCCGATAACACATCAACAAGATGCTCGTGTAGCAGACTAAAGATCGCCGCCCACCTCCGCCAGCGACGCGCGCAACCACCACCCTCGACGCTGCCTACATACCTAGCACCTGTACCAGCCCAGAATGTCCGCCTCACCACCTCCCACAGGGCCCTCCTCGACACACATCGACCGCCCGACAACGTGCCCCTTCCTCCTAAACTTCACCTACCGCACCTCCGCCTTCAACCCGCTCCCATCCTTCCCCATCCCCACACCACAGGACCCGAAACCGCGCCTGCCTCCACACGTCGAGATCTACACGTGGATGGACTGCACATTACGCGAACTTGCGCTGTTGTTGACGAGTGCGCTGCCGAGTTTGGTGCCGGAAGGACAGACGGCAGTGGGGACGAGGCTGGTGTTCAGGCTGGTGTACCCGGATATGCGTAGTGTGGGTGGGGGCGAGGGAAGAGGTGGGAGGTTGTGGGATGATGGTGGTGGGAGGGGGAGGTATACTACGCGAGAGATGGGGTCGGTAGTGATAAGTGCGCCGGCGAAGGGGAAAGAGGATCAGAATGGCCACACTGAGAATGGTACGGATGGTCTTGACTTGGGTGGAGAGGATGCAGACAAAACGCTTGAGGAAGCAAGGTTTGTGATCGGAGATTTTGTGGATGTCGCGGTGTTTCCCCCTTTGAGTGATGGGAGTGTGGTGAGCAGGGGTAGTGCGATGGAGCCTACATATGGTGGGCGGGGTGGCAGGGAGAATGGCTACAGTGCAAGAGGAGGTCCGGGACGTGGTGGTGGACTGCCAGGTGGCGGCTATGGGAGAGGAAGAGGCGATTTCGGTGCGCCGGTGCCGGCTGGGGAGTGGAGGAGAGGGGAACGGCTGCCGGTGAACGGGTCTGGGGGCGTTCGTGGTGGCAGGGGACGCTCAAGGTACTGAGGTTCTATGAGATGGCATCATGATCACGAAGGTAATCGCTCCTATTGGAATTCAGTCACCCACTTTTGCTCTGGTCGAAAGAATCAGCTCCGCCGCGAGTTGCAGGGAACTGGTTCTCAACAAATTGAACATAAGACCGGATTTCTTGTGTACTGTAGTGCTTCCGCTGATATTCGATATCGATCTCAAACGTACAAGCATCGTTCGAAACTTTAATATTCGAACATCAGGTGACACTCCACCATACTTCCACAGCATCATCTTACTGCCCGGAGGCTTATCGTGAAGCTCTCTTCCCACTTCGACAAACTCACCTCGAGCCTCACGTCAAGTTACCGCCTTCGCGGGTGCATTCGGATTCTTAGACTTGCGACAATCGTGGAGATGCTACGAACCCCGCCTAAACGTTGTGCCAGGATCGTATATATGCCAGTCAGTGCCACGAGCATCCCTCAGTCGACACAGCACAGGCGTCGGAAATAGCTACGCAAAAACAGATCACAAGAGCGGGACACCATTGACTTAACTTCTCACCATGACACAGCCCAGAGCCGTCATTTTTGACCTCCTGACTGGCTTGTTGGACAGTTGGGCCGTCTGGGACGCTGTCATCCCAGAATCTGAACGACACATCACAGACGGCACAACATGGCGCAAGCGCTACTTAGAGCTCGCGTTTGCATGTGGAAGCTACAAACCATACGAAAGTCTCGTCGAACAAGGCGCTACCGACGTCGGGCTCTCAAAGGCAGCCCCCGAGGCTCTATTCCAGCGTTATCTCGAAATCGAGCCCTGGCCAGAAGTACCAGAAGTCCTTGTTCAGTTGAAGAGGCAAGGTATGAAGCTAGGAGTTGCCACGAACATCTCGGATGAGCTCGGACGACGCGTCGTGAAGAACACGGAGAGGTTCGTGAGAGAGAAGACCGGATCCGAGGATTTCGCCTTTGATGCGGTCGTGACGGCAGAGGAAAGTGGCAACTACAAGCCCAAACCACAACCGTATAGGGACGTGCTCGAGAAGTTGGATCTGATCCCGGAGCAAGCCTTGTTTCTGGCTGGCAGCCCTACCGATATACAAGGAGCTGCCGGGGTTGGGATGAGGGTGTGCTGGAACAATCACATCGGACTGGTGAAGAAGCATGATGTTGAGCCTTTGCGGGAAGGCCGAGATCTTCGTGAAGCTTTGCAAGACTTCCTTGTCTCGTCGAGCTATGCTGCCCCCGAAAACCAAAGGTGACGGAAGTCTCAACCTGGGCCTGATGGGCTGTCAGCGCCTTCCCGAGCGCCAGGAACCAAGGATTGCCCACAGCAGCAGGAAAAGAACCACGCCGGCCATAGTCCTACTTCTCAGACCTACTTCGAAGGTAGCGACAAGCATCGTCGGTTATCTCAGCCTTACTCGCTCCTGCCGGACGACAGATAAGTTGGACTTTGTCGACCGGTCTGAGTTAAGCCTGAAGCTTGGCCCGGTCACGATCATGATACAACGCCTGGATGAAATATCGATGGCTAAGTGGACAGCCACCCCTGTCACCACACCTGAAGAGATTCGTTCGAGCAGAGGAATATCACTGAATGAAAGTGGTCATCCCGAGGACATAAAGACCATCAATTATGTCTGCAAATGTTTGAATTTGTATGTAAAAAGTATGCACCAACTTCCTATCCTCTCGCTCAGCATACAAGCCAAGGCTGCGTAATTGAACAGAGAGGACACGACTTCGCCCCACAACATTGACTGCATGGGAAGCATCTAGCTCTCCAATCATGTCTGTCAAGTCCAGAGGCAGCCAGGAGAGTATAGCATGTCTAGATATGTTCAAGATGCTGGGAGTTTTCCAAATATGGGTTCCCGTCCCAAGCCCGAAATGCCGCTACCGTGGCAATGGTGATACCGTGCAGTCTTCCACGTGTACCACGCTCACTCGCCCGCGGCAAGAAAGTCGCGAGCATGTGGGCGAAGCGGCTCGTGGGGTGCGGAGGAACAGATCAGTGACGGCGTCTCGTCAAGAGATGCGCTCCTTTCCTGTCCCTGTTGCGACTTTTCAATTTTCCAATCGTGCGCCTTTGCATGCGTGATTTTCCGGGTCCTTTGCGTGTCGTTACGTCGTTAAAAAAGAAGTGAAAAGTTTGGACGTGCTTTGCTTGAATTTCCTGGGGCGAGAAGCGAAGTCGTGAAGGAGAGTGGGTCGACCCAGATCGAGCACGATGGGATGTGTCATAGATGTTGTTCGCGCGACGGTACCGTCCCCGGACAAGCTCAGTTGAACCACCACTGCACGCCATGGACACGACCGTCGCCGTTGGGAGCGACAGCCTTGAACAGAGCGTCCGTCAGATCAATGGAGTCGCCCTCGCAACCCATACACTTGTCGCCGACAGTCGCTTGCACGATGGAGCCGTCGGTGGCTTTGATGCTGAGACTCTTGCCGCAGTAAGGGTTGCTGTTGGAGAGGGTGCCCATCAAGCCGTATGGCAGGGCAATTTGCATGTCACTGGCAGTGTTGACGTTCCAGCCACAAGCTCCGAGACCACCATCGTAGTGAGTCACGTCGCCTGTGCAGGCATTGCCCTGACCCTGGCAAGGGCCGCCGCTGACTTGTCCTGATGATTGTGAGACAGGAGCTGGAGAGGGAGCAGCTTGAGGGGCGCTGTATTGAGGGGTTGAGACAACTGGAGCGACCGGCGCAACAGGGGTAGTAGACTGACTTGGTTGAGCTGGTTGAGCCTCAGCAGCGAACGCGGCCGGCGCGTCTGTGGGTGCCGCTGGTGGAGGAGGCTGTGAAGACGAGGTCAATACAGGTTGAACAATTGGAGCTGGTGGGGTTGTAGTCGTGGTCGCGGCTGCAGGAGGTGGAGGCGGGGCCTGAGTACTGAGGGAAGCTGGGACCCATACAGTGGTTGTAGTATCCATTGTCACCCATACGGTCTCGGTAACGACGTTGGGCGCGGCATCTCTCCTTTCGACAGCGAGAGGGATGGCGGAGGCCGTAGAGGCCAGCGCGAAGGCGGCGACGAGCACTGACTTGAGAGGGGCCATCTCGGTAAGGGTGCTGGTGTCTGTTGGTATAGTTGGGAGTTCGTTCTGCCGTTCGGTGGTGTATGGTGTTGCGACGCAGCTTCTACCAGAGCGCGACGACCTTGTTCTTCCTCTCAAAGGCTGGAATTGGACCGGCAATGAGTGGACTGAAGGGCAAGTTGCTGAAGAGCAGTCTTGTTTGGGGGTGTCTCAAGAGAATGAATGGTCCTGAGGGCAAGGGAGAGGCGAGTCTCGACGTCTAGTCAAGAGACTGTCTGTTAAATGAAAGGTCTCAGTGAGATAAATCTGGCACAAAGAAGTGTGCTACTTGGGAGTCCGTGGGAAGGCCGGGATAAAGAATGAATGAATTGGTGGGACCGACTCAGCGGTCGCAACAAAGAACGAATGCTGCGGTCTGTAGAATACCGCCTGAGGGATGCAGAAGGGAGGGATGGAGAGAAAGCAGAACTGGATTTCTTGCGATTGCGCCCGATGAGCTGTTGGTCCGAGACCAGCGGGCTAGTCGTGTTGACAACGTGGGCCAGCAGGGATGCCACCATGCCGAAGAGAGGCTTACTCGAAGCCGAGAAACATCATTTGCTCGCGCTCTGCGCCTCTGATGGCCTCTAGGCTTGTCATGAGCCACACATGCTCCTACAGCCATCCTGGCGTGCTGTGCTCTGCGCTGGACGAGACCGCATGCCTGGTTACGTTTTTCGGCGGTGTTTACGACGCAGAATTTGACTCCAAGAACGTTGGCCCGCGATGAAACCCGGATGAACTTGCGTGGCAGACCCGGGAGCAGATCCCGAATGAAGCTTATTCACAAGCTCTAAGGCAGGATTGGCTCTTTCCCCTGAGCGTTCGGCACTCAAAAGTTCGCCTACCAGGGACATGTTGTGGGTGAACTTCGCGAGCAAGGATCGGCCGCAACTCGCTCCTTTCATCAGGCTGACTTCTTTCGTCTTTCTCACTGTGAAGTAAGGCAGGAACTCAGCGACAACAGACATTCTGGGAGTCGCTGAAGCCGATTGCCCGATGGGGTGCGTAAGCAACAATGGAAGGAGACGAAACTCCATTCCTCTCGACGTTCCTGCAGCTCCTGCAAGGGCAGGAATTTTCAGGCACGCTCGACTTCGTGTGCATACAGTACACACCCACAATTGTTGCAGGAAAACTCTGACGGCCCATATACAATGGCACATCGCGTGGCCGCCAATGCCCACGACACTTGACTGCAGTTTCTATACCACCCTCTCAGGGCCTTACTGGCCAATTGGATGAATAGCGGTCTGTACCTGCAGCTCCCACGAACGGGTAGCCAACCGATCCCAACGGCTTTGCCATGGCATTTACCCATGTACAATATGCAGATGCAGGCGCGATGCAACGCCGATATGCGGCACTTTTCCAAACTTTCGACAGTATACAGTGGCTGGGCTTTGCTGATTCGATCGCGACTGGCAAGAGGGTGCATAGCAGGTCTCCCAAGCATTGCAACTTGCAAAGCGTAGCTCAGAGCACGCTTGGACGGCCAACTCAAACACAGCATTTGTCTAGGCATTTCAGACCACGACTTGCTGGCTGGACCTCAGGCTCGAACCGGCGGGAGCCGAGTCCAAAGACATGGCAATTCAACGGATATTGTACGCCGTCACTTTCGGTGCAACTGACACCTGTCACTGTCACAGAGTCGGTCAGCGCCGCAACCGAGCTTCGTTGCAGGTAGGAGTTGGGGCAAGGCTCAGCAACCCGGCAGACATCCTCAATAAGTCTCCTCGCTGATCTCATGTGTTCCAGTATCGCCGCCAGCCTCGCCCCCACGGCCGTCGCTGCTGTTCCTGTCGCTACCATCACTATCGTTGCCGCCGTTGCATTCTGTCTGGGCTGCTCGCTCCCCTCTCCCCTGCGCTCTCTGTCTCTTCTGCCTCTCCTTGACTCGTTTGGGCTTCTTTGCACTCAATGGACCGTCCGCGTGTTTATTCTTCCACTAGTGCACCTTATATCAGCACGTGTCCAGCTCGCTTAATCACGGGACCGGACGCCTCTATCTTCAGCATTGCGTTTCATCGCGAAAGGCGCCCCATTTGGTACGAACTTACCATGCCGCCATATCTATAGTAAGGGTACTTGCCCTCCAGCCCCTTCGCATCCTCTACGCCGCCGGACACAGAGGTCCAGCACTTCCCAGGACAAACGAAGTGCCACTTGCCGGTGTCATCGACCTGAGTTGGTTATCATCCATCCTACTCATACTTCTCTGCTTTCTCCTACCTGGCAGCGCACGAGAACAGGTCGTGGAGTACTGCAGAGGGTGCATGGCTTGTCGTGGCTATTCAAATTTGGCGCGTTCCCGGCGTTGGTCGCTGCGGACGAGATGTCGGTGTTTTCGGTCGACGATGACATCCTGCCATGTAATGGGCAGGGCACTGCAAGTCACAATTTATTGAACGGGTCGTTCTCAAGCATTTTGTCGATGAGATCATCGGTATGTAAGTGGGGTATTCTGTGTTTCGCTTGACTTGACTTCCATGAGAAGCAATAGCACAAGGAGAAGTATCGTAGATTCGTTATATGAAGACGCAGTCGCTGGAACGCTATACAATCAACCGATAGGGTAAGAGTGAAGCAGCAAGCCCCCATAAGCTAGCGGGCTCCTTCAGCCTCGCTACAGTTCATGCTAGGACCACCCCCAAATGGTGCGGAGGCATGCATCCCTATACACAGTCCGTCCTCTCTTCATGTTCGCATGAAAGCATGGTAATCAATTACTTCCGAGTCGTCGTCGTCATCAGCATCGTTGAAGTTGGGCCGATGTCTAGTCGGTCCCCTCTCCGCTTGCTGACCGCGAGAAGCAAAGTCTTTGCTCTTCGAGCTTCCACTTCCACTGGCGGCTGTACTGCTCTCCGCGCTTTCCTCCTGGTGGCTCTCGGAGTACCGCCCGGTGGCGTCGCCGCTGAACGGCTTCAGGTCTCCGATATGCCCCTTCGGCGAGCTCATCTGGACGAACTCTTCGTGATTCCAGTTTGGACTAGACATAGTCAGTGGAGAGAGCGGCGGCTTGCCTCCCGCCATTTCAGTCGTCCCAGGCGCAAAGCTATTGCTGCTGTGCTCGACCTCCTCGGCTGCTCGCGACTTCTCCTTGTATTGCTTCTCCTTCCGATGTCGCGCTAAGATTCCACGAAGACCGAACTCGTTTGATTGCGTCGCCGTGGAGAAGGTACTATCGCTGCGCTCAACGATCTGCTTCCGCCTTTCCCGGCGTGCTGCACGTTTCTCGTGGACGGGATCAACCTGCTTGCGCGCCGCTGGGACAAGATTGAGGTAGATCGGGAAGAGCGCACCGAAGCAGGCGACGGCGAGCGGCACACAATATGAGTAGCGAACTCCACCAGCATTGGACGCTGCCCACTGAATGGGTGGGAATACGGCGCCTCCTGAGATGGCGGCTGTCATGAAGGCGGACCCTGTCTTAGTGTGTGTCCCCAGGCCGCGCATGCACATGGCGAAAATGATGGAGAAGGCGCCAGCCTCGAACAGTTCAGTGAGTTGGGCTACGGCCGCGGCGCCAGTGCCGGCCAAGCGCATCTGTAGAGCGTTTGTGAGAATCATGCCAAGCCACAAGCCCAGTAGGATCCAGCGAGGCTTGAACAGGTAGTTCAGAAAGGCTGCGAGGAAGCGGCCCACTGCGAAGACTGTATGGGCGACTGTCTGGAAGTCTGGAGGAGCCAGGCTTGCGTTGGGAAGAACACGCGAGTAGAGCGGTTGCAGCTCATTGCCGACAGCTTCTTGGAGTCCAACATAGCACCATTGGTTAAAGACTCCGAAGGCAAGGGTGACGTATATCACCTTATACGGGCCGACTTTGGTCGCGTAGACAGCTTCTCTCCGATCAGCTTGCTCAGCAAGCTCCTCGTCGCTGGCTTCGGGAAGTGGGATGTAGTAGAACGCGATCGCCAGTGCAAACACGAAGAGTGCGATACCCAGGTAGGCCCACTGCGTGTCCACGAGTGACGCTCCAGCCTGCGTTTGATCGAAAAGAGCCTTCCGCGCAAGCAGCGGAGAAACTACTGTGCCAATGGCTTGAAATGCCTGAGACAGATTTAGTCGCACTTCAGCGTACTCCAACGGCCCACAAAGCGCAATGTATGGATTCGCTGCAATCTCCAGACACGACAAGCCGAAACCGACGATGAAGTTCGATATGACAAACGCAACGTAGGAAGTGAGTACTGCTGACGGCCAGAAAACCAGGGTGCCGGCTCCATACACACAGAGTCCTGTCATCATCGCTGCTTTGAAGCCGTAGCGTTTCAGTATGAATCTTCCTAACGTCAACGGTCCCACCAGATATCCAGAAAAATATGCTGCATGCAATCCTAAGCCCTGCGCCGTTGATATCTTAACGACTCGCTGGAATTGCGCATTCAGCTGGTCGAGCAATCCGTACGCAAAGCCCCAAAGAAAGAAGATCACTGTCACTACCGCGATTGGCCAGCAGCTCTGCCGATTGTTCAGCTTCAACATATTTTTCGCGCCTGCCATTTTCACAAAACCGAAGTCGGACGCACTGGGAGCTGTACTTTTCCGTGTCAACGTGCGCGACATGGCAGAAGTGGACTTCCGAGTACCAGCCCTGTTCAGCTCGGGTGCGTCGTCATCTGGTCCGCTGAGCATATTGAGGAAGCCCATATTGTCGCCGTCATCGCTGCCAGCGTATTCTTTCACTGCAGGTTTACGGAAGGCTGCAGGGTTGTTGAGCATTGAGATGTCGCCGCCTTTCATCGGGGCCGCCATAGCCTTTGGCTGGCCTACATCGACGCTGTCGCGAGTGTCAAGTTGCGTATCCGGGTCGCCTGCGTCTTTGATGAATTGTGGAAGGAATCGCATAAATAGCGGTTTAAGTCCTGGCACGCAGGCGCAGAGTATGCCGAGATGGACCTCGACGGCGCTCCACATGAAGCTCAGACTGGCGTCCCAGGAGAAGTCGTTTCCGCCCTGCGTGCCAGACGTCGTTGAAGAACTGCTGTTCGTAACCGCTTCGTGTATCCTGTCAGATGCAGCATTCTGCAGATACGCCAGCCGGACGACATCAACAACCGCAACGAAAGCACCAAAGCTGAACGTGACAACCAGAATGATTTTCTGCTTCTTCGGTAAGCGCATACCTGTGAGGATCGGCATGGGAAGTAGCAGTATAGCAATGTCCGTGATGATGTTGACAGGTGCTGAGGAAAGATATAGCGTGACAATATCCGTACATCTAGCACCTTCGGCGACGGGATACCTGTAAGCAGCTGGAATTGGCCGACACTGGAATATTGCGAGAAACGTAAAGGCCGCTCCACCAATGTTGACCACTGCTAGAGTCAACCAGTTGCACCACTTGAACACCTTGTCGACATCCTTGCTCATAACCGCTAAGTAAAAGGCTAGAATTGACGTCTTCGTGAGCATCAGCGCCGGGTTGTACAAGATCGCAAAAGCATATTCGGCCTTCTTGAGAGCTGCAAAGCTCTCGTCCGAGATCTCATCACGGTGCGTACCCAGACCATAACGTACGCCGACGCATATTGAAGTTGAGAATGCGACGCCGACGAACCAGGCAGCGAGGATCCACCAGTCGTCGTTCTTGATACTCCGCACAAGATACGTTCTGGTGAATATTCGACCGGCGATGAAGACGGTTGAGAGGACGGTGAAAATGATCGTGACCGTCGAGGTTGCGACTCCTCTGCTCCCGGGCATGTTTTGCTGGATACAGGCGGGGTTTAGCCATGCGACGTCAGTGTCAGTGCTCGTGCAGTCGCGGCTCGAGTCTCGTCACGTTCTGTGATGCTGTCGCCCATATTCGAAACCGAACCAGGACTTACTGTGGCGCGATTTTTCCTGGTGGGATGGTCGCTCAACTGTGGGAGATGTTGTAAGAACAGAAGTCCAACACGAGTTGGCTTTCCCCCAGACTTTTTGCCAGTAGATCTCGCCGAGCTCGCTTCCACGAGCCCAAATCTGTGGTCGCGGAATTCCAACCGGCCTGTTGGGAGCCATCATAGGTGGTGAGGGCGGGGAACACTTCCAGGCGAAAGTTTGGGTGGCGGTAATCGGCACCATTCTGGCCATAGATCACGAGCGTCAGCAATGAATCTGCTAGCTCTTCCACGCCTGGGTGGGCATCTAGGGAGGATTGAGAGGTCGGCATTGGTGGAAGCCGTGTTGAAGTAAAAGTTGATTTCTACCGAGCCGCCAAATTTCCCCGCAACAGCGACCGCCTAGTGCGTCAGGTGCAGTCGCATTTGCTGCTTCCAGTTCTAGATTAATGAGTGTTTCGCACATGCGAGCAGTGATGATGTATCGTAATTGCATTCACAGGTAGTAAGACAGTATATACAGCAGCTACGACCTTGTCTACGTCGTCGAATCATGGCAAGCTCCAAGCAGTCGCTCAAATCTCCCGCTCTGTATCCAGACAACTCTGTACATCCGGAGGCCTGCCTGTACCTCAATCAACATCGCAACCCAAGACCTTTCCCTTGTCATGGGCGTCAGGCTCGTCAGCTTCTCGAACGCTTGACATTCGTTTAACCTCTTTCTCGCGGTCCTTCGCTTCCTCGTGGTCTATATCACTCTGATTGCTACTCAACAAGCTCAGCGCGTCAGCATTGACAACTCTCAGCTTCTCTTTCGGCATGGTGAACATGACCTGGACCACCCGATTCTGCACAGCGCTTTCAACGTCCCACTCCTCAGCATCGCCACTAGAATGTCGAAAGGCATTATTCGGCAACGGTTTTCGCCGGACTGTTCCCGTTGATTGTGATACGGATGCGTCGCCCCAATCTTGTGGTCCTTGTTTGCCTTTCCAGAATTCCTGACTCGGACTGAGCGGCCGCTTGGGTGATTCGTCACGATCGGTCTTCGTCGGACTCGTTTGGCCGCTCTTATTCTCAAATGCCGCAACACGGTCGTGTACGTTGACGCTTCCAGTGCCGGTTATAACTCGCTTTACACTACCCAACAGTCCCATGGCCATGGCGCCTGTCCTACTCGTCAGGCTGCTCGTTCGCGTGTACTTCACTTCTCGGGTTGCTTTCGTCGGAGACGTTTCTTCATCATCACCATATCCACGCGGGAATTGAGTATCGAGCTTTCCGAGTAGGGCATGCCTTTCTCCAGGCTGAATAGGGCCAAAAGATCTTCGCTCTGGCGACGACGAGAACGTGTCTGTCCGTTCTCGCATCTCTGGCTGTCGACTTGTCAGGAAATAGTCGCGCATAGACACGCTGCGCTTCGAAGCTTCTCTCGAGACGCTACATCAGCGCTGTCAGGCTGTGGCTGTCCTCTCAAACGACCCAGTGCAGCTGCGGCTGCTCCAGAGAATATGGCCTGACCTGCGCTTGCACTCCTTTGCGACTCTTTTCGCGACACTGTTCCTGCAGTAGATCGTTGGAATGACATCTGCGAGTATACACTCTGTTCAGACAGATTGCTGCCTGTGCGATCAGACTTCTCGGGTGAACCTCGACCAGATGGTAGGTTGCTGCCGTTGCTCTTCGATCGTGCGTGAGAAGGAGCATAGGCTTGCGAAAGATTCGAGTATGTCCTGTCGGTCTGGGCTTGACTTGGGTTGCGAGATAGCATGGACTCGGCGGCGGACTGCCAGTCCTCGACCCAACTCTGGACTTCCTTCTTTCTCTGTTCAGCTGCGTCATCGGCAGAATCGGCTGTCCGAGGAGGATCCTTGAAAGGGTCACTATATGCTGAGCTTCGATCAACGACTTGTTGCGGCGTCCGGACCTTGCGCAAGGAGCCACTTTGGCTGTTCTCCTCCTCTTCGTCTATCCTGAAGACCGAGCCAGGAGGACCTCCGGGCAGATAGCCGCCTTGTTGACCGAATTGAGGCCGTGCTTGTAAGTTCTTGCGAAGACCCCGCGTCGGGCTTGGGACGTCCATATGAGCGCCTGTTCTCTCTGCTTGTCGGATATCGTCGACATGATTGTTGTTCCAGGGCAAGGAGCGACTGACGCCCTGCATTGACTTCTCTTGCATATCAGCCCAGCTTGCCGAGCGACGTTCGGGAAATCTCTGGTCGACACCTCCATCCATTCCAGGATCGAACGACCTTTCAGCACCAAGTGCGAGCTCTCGCAACTCCTTCTCCCTCAAATAGCGCTCCCTGCGGATTCTCCGACTGTACCAGAACCATACGGACACAATGATCGCAATCGCCGCGAAGCTCAATCCTACACCAGCACCAATGCCGACCTTTTCCGACTTGTTCAGGCCACTGGAAGCTGAATTATTGCTGTCCACGCTCGGGCCGGACGCTGAGCTTGGATAAGTGTAAGACGTGCTCCATTCCATAGAGGTGGTGTTCAGGAAGTGGTAGTTGCTGCTGCTTTGTCTTTTGGCCTTCGAGGCGCCGCTGCCAATGCCGAATCCACCAGCTACCATCATTACGCCACCTTGTAAGAGAGTGGCTCCGTGGCCATAAATCCCAGAAGTGGCGCTGAAAGGGCTTTTCGTTGTGGGAACCGACCATTGCAAGTCGCCCCGGCCGCCATAATCCTCGCCCACATTCAAGACGGCGACCTGTGGCTGAGCAGGAGTATTGGTGTCCCCTACCCAACCGCCAACAACGACAATCTGCGTTCCATCTTGAGTCAAAACCGCAGTGTGGCCGGATCTTGGCTCGACGGTTACGCTGTCTCTTCGCACTAGCTCAGTGTTGTCGTTTTCTTGCGGCTGAGCAACAGGCAGAAAAGCCCACGAGCCTGCGGCAATGAAAACATTGCGACCTGTGACATGTTGATGAAGGCATTCTGGGTATGACCACCGATGAGCACAAAATTTTGTTGTTGCGATGCTGGTCCGGAACCTGAGAATGCTGCTGCAAGCGGTGTCATGGTCAGGCCCGCTTCCGGTATAGGAGGTGCCCTTAAACCGGCGGCCGCCATGCTGTATGGTGACAACGGATCAGTCGACGTAGCGGGCGAGAGTGCTAGCATCTGCGAGGAATAGTTGGCATCGGCGATCCAGTCGCTCGCAGTCGACGAAGCGCTGGAGGGACACATGCCCCCAAAGGCGTATAATGTTGGGACGACATCGTCGTCAGAAGCAGGAAAAGCGACTCCTGCGGACAGGTAGTTCGGTTTGAGGTTGTACCCATTTACAGAAAGCTTCAGCTTTGTCCATGTCCCATTGATGCCACCTGACGAGGCTGCGAAACGCCACAGCTCCGGCGCACCGCCATTTGTATCGCAGTCTCCCGTCAGCACTGTGATGCCCTGGTCGTCGACAAGGGGAATATATGGCTTTGATTCGGAGCTCGACAGGAACGGTAGCGTCGTGAAAAGTGTGTTCGATTGCGAATTTGCGGCGATACTGCCAGAAGCATTGAATACCCCTAGCGACGCCTGAGAACCAGAGCCCGGGTCCAATACATACGTGATTGAGCCGTTGCCTGCCGTGAGGAGTGTCGTCGCGCTGTACGGGAATTGAGCGCTCAATACTGGCGTCGCCACAGCCAGAAGAGACGCAAGGTTGCAGTGTGGTCTCATCGCTCGGCGTCTCGAGTGACCATCATCTCACAATTTCAAATATGACCGGCGTCGGGTGCGGGTCGTCCTGCGACCGTCCGAGTCTGTCTCGGAATCGAAATGAATTATCTTGTCCCTCCTAGTCTTGTAGTGTTATATATCCATGATGGTGTGTAGAGAGCCGTTGTTTAACAGGGAAGGTTGCTTATGCGAGCGCTGCGAGATCTTCTACTCAGGTGGCTATCGAGGTGGCAGGTTTTCTGCAGGTGTAAACATGCAGTGAGATAGAGCGGTGCTGCCGCGTCCAGCCACAGTGACTGATGCTTTTGCAGCAACCGAGCCTATAAACTCTGATAGACGCGCATGTGCACGATAGCGTGCGGTTGGACGAATAATTGCAAGGACTGCGAAGCCCTCTGGCCCTCCATCATGGATAGTCATGGTACTGAGCCGCGTCTTCACGTAAGGCGTCGCGGTTGCTAGGCAACGCCTGACAGCCGCAGCCGGGGACAAGGCGATTGGCGAATCGAAAAAATCTCAGGGTAAAATGCTAGGCCGAGCACGGCTAGGCCCACCATTGAACAAGATCTCACTCATTTCCTGCAAGTCCACGACCACCAGTTTCATCCGATGCTCACCTCGGCAACAATGTCTTCATGGACTTGCAACTGCATCGGATAACGAGGCTGGTCCGTGACTATCATGCAATTCTTCCCTGGAAGGCCATACACATAGCCGGTACCAACGGCAAAGGCACTACCGCTGCTTTTCTCTCGGCATTCCTGCATGGCAAGGGTATCAATGTCGGGCGATTCAATTCACCCCATCTCAAGTATCGCCATGACTGCATCGTTCTTAATGAGCAGACCGTGGACAAAGACCACTTCTTAGAAGTAGAGAAATTGGTCAAGCGCCGAGATGCCGACGGAAAGATCGGTGCAACCTCTTTCGAGCTGCTCACGGCAACCGCTTTCGAGATCTTTGCTCAGCGGAAGGTGCAAGTCGCTGTAGTCGAATGTGGTCTCGGCGGAAGGCTCGACGCGACAAACATTTTGACTCCTGAAGAAGTTCTCTGTAGCGCAATAACTCGGATTTCGCTTGATCATCAAGACATGCTGGGTAATACGCTGGAGAAAATCGCCGCTGAAAAGGCTGGCATCACCAAAAAGGGCGTACCGCTGGTAGTCGACCGCAACAATCATCAATCTGTACGAGACGTTCTGAAGGCCGCTGCGGCTTCTAACGGCTCGCCTTACCACGCGAGCGACGAGCATGTTTCTATCCTCGGCAAAGAGGACTTCCCAGAAGGAATTTCCTCCCAGGAAAATCTTGCCACAGCAACAAAAGTCTACGAGATCGTGGGGAAAGAGCTAGATCTCGAGCCTCTTAACTTGAAAGACCTGCGGCGAGCAATTGCGACCGTGAAGAGAAACTGGCAGGGGCGACTCCAGTGGGTAGACCTGGCAGTCCTGTCGGACGAGTACAAGGAACCGAGGCTCTGTCTCGTCGACGGAGCACACAATCGAGAAGGTGCTGCGCGTCTTCGCGAGTTTCTCGATCGTCTGCCCTCACGTCAACCTAGCCCGGCGACCTGGATACTAGGCATGAGCTCTGGTAAGGACGTAAGAGAAATAATGACGGAGCTTGTCCGGGAAAATGATCGCGTGGTTGTGTGCGCATTCGATCCGGTCGACGGCATGCCTTGGGTAAAGCCATACGGCGTCCAAGACCTGGAGAGCGTAGCCACGCCCCTGACCTCAAAGCCTGTCATCGCCATGGTGAGGCCAGTGGATGCCATTCGTGCCGCGCTGGCTGCGACGACGCCTGACGAGCTCGTTGTGATCGCAGGTAGCCTGTATCTCGTGGGTCACGTTCTACGAGACGTCGATGCTGCTGCTGCTGCTGCTGCTGGCTCAGTCGAAGTGCCCCAGACCTTGTAGAGCATGTATTCGTCAATGTTCAAAAGGACTTGTCTATGTCTATGCCCAAGAGACACTCGCACTGTATGTCAAACCCCATTGCTCGCCCGTGCCTCTCTCACCATGATCACCAACACATACCATCCCTCACCCTCACCTTCCTTTCCCTTGCCGTCCCCTCTCCAATCTTCTCCCTTGTCTTGCCCATTCTCCCACCTGCCCAGATCAACCCAAATCTTCTCCTTCTCCATGAAACCCAGCTTCTCATACAAGCCCCTGCCTTCCTGCGTCGCCTCCAACCATACCGGTATTCCCTTCTGGTCTGCAACTTTACATACCTCATCCTCCATCAACAGCTTCCCCACTCCTTGCCGCTGCCAGCTAGGATCCGTACCTAATATATCCACGAATATATAATCTTGCAGCTCTTTGTCGTATTTCTGGCGTACGGCCAGTAGCTTCGGCCATAAGTGTTCCACTAGCGCCGTGTGCGTGCCCTCGGGCCAGACGCGTTTCTCCTCCAGTTTTGGTACCTCAGCAGGCGGAGGGCCAGGGACGCCAACGGGCTCTTCTTGACCTTGACCTTCCCCATTCGCGACCTGCTTGCCAGCCGTTGCGTTACCCCGCCGACCCTCCTTGACAAGATACTTCACAAAGCCAACAACGTTCCACTCCTCTCCCACCTCTGGGTCATGGCAGCCCACGCACGTCGTGATCTGGTACTCGGGATCATCCAATAATGCTTTCCGATTGCGCTGCAGATTGGCCTCGATGATGCCGGGATGAGTGGACTTTGGTCCGGGGTAGAGCGTCTGGTGGAGCTTGGTACAGAGGAGGGCGTAGAAGTGGATGGTACTGATGGCCGGCAGGAGGTACACGTCGGATTCGTGATTTGTGGCTTCTGAGGGCGGGATTTTGGAGACCGGGTTGAGGTGGATCGGCATGATGGCGTACAGTGATAGCTGTGGTGTTGTTCGCAGGGTTCGTGAAGGACGCTGAACGTGGTTGTGCTGGATCGTTGCCGCTCTCCTACAAATGACGGTGTTGCAGTGCGCTTCGGGCTGTAATTTCTTCTCTGTGGTTCCCTTTCGGAATCGATACGCTTGACTTGTGTGGTTCTGTCTCTGACAGGATCAGGCACTGAGATGTGAGCAAGAAACTCTGGCGTAGGTTTTCAGGAGTGTAAATATATTCATGAGTTCGTAACTAGCCTCGGCTTCTAGAATCTTGCGAGACTTCGGACTAGGCACCCCTGAGATCTCAGTATCAACTCGGCGATATGAAAACGCTGCAATCTAAGCCGGAGAATCATGCTCCCATGTCGCAATGTATGCACCGAAGCCTCTGCCTGGAACAAAAGGTCGTGCTGGTTCGGTCCCCATGACGTATCATCTCGGAGATCATCAAGGAACTCGTGGGATTTGGGGGTTAGGCTCGCTTTTATACGGAAGGGCCAGCCCTGGCACCCGTCGATCAGGGCAAATCCGTTGAACGAAAGTGCCTAGCTCAAGCCGGATGACTCGACCACGTCGGGTTTATTCAAGGCAACTACATTCATCCCAGCTTCCTCGCTGTGACCTGCTAGAACGGCTCAGTCTGACGAAATAGGCAGCAGTGAGGTCAAGAGCTATCGGATAGTCTGCTCGTTTGCTAGGGCGGCCTTTGCACTTCATCTGAATATCTGCTAAGAGGTCGGTGCATTTCTACAACTGTTTCAGTCTTTTCATGGCCGACACGGTATTCTATTAAAGTCTTGCTCCATCGATCTAAAACGACTTGATTTGGTCTCAGGCCAAAGGTGGCTTACAGCAGCGCGACAGCAGTGAGAAGGGCGCCGAAGACGATCACAGCCGTGCTGTAGGAAACCGCTGAAGCGGCGCCAGTGTACGGAGTAGTCTGGGCCGGCGTCGAGGAATTGCTGGACGCCCATTCCTGGAGCCACGCCTGCACGACCTGTGCGAGCTCTGCCTGAGCACTTGCAACCGCTGGAGGCGGCAGTTCTGGTGTCGTCTCATTTGGGAATAGTCCATTCTCATCCCAATGATGTACCGCACCTTCGATCAATATCAGAGGCTGGCTAACCGTGCTGGTCTCGTTCAACCTATCCGGAACATCAAGAGCCAGAGGGGAGGCAGCACGCCAAGGATCCGCCGAGCCACCAACTATTGCAAGTCGTGGATAACTGATGTTGAAGCCGCCATACTGATTGATCTCCTCGACTTTGGCTGGTGTCGTCAAGTTGAATGCATACCGACAGATCGAAGTGAGGTATTCGAGATCAAGCACTCGCGGAATGAGGGGCAATTGGTCCGCAGGAACTCCAGAGCCCGTTTGAATGTAGCCCCATTGAGTGCAATACTGATATGCCCAGGACAAGTTGCCTTGGTTGTCAATGCTCTTGTCTGTGTACATCGGCTGGGATGCGTTGTCGTTGGCAAAGCACTCGTTCTGTGTGAGTTCGCAGCTCGATACTTCGGTGAAATTCGTATACCCAATCAAATTCAGCATTATTGGCGTTAGGGTCTCGCTTTCATTGCCCCATCCGCCGGCCTCGATCAGCGCAGATGCATTTGATGCCAGATCAGTCGTATCGAACCATTGAAGTGTGGTATTGGTGATGTTGCCGCAGTACTCGTAAAAGCTGGGATCGCCCACTTCTGGATCCCAGTTACGGCCTTGCCAGCTTTGTATACCGAAAGAGATCACGTTGGCGACATCGACAGGGTTGGAGACCTCTCCGAGACCAAAAGCGTTCTTCAGATCGTCAATAGTCTGCGAGTCGTTCTTCATTATAATGTTATCGATGATGTTCATGAGGACCTGCTGGTTGCGCACGCAGTCGGCAGGGGCATTGAGTCGAATCGCCTCATAGTACTCCCAAAAGTCCCAGATGGCCTCGGTGACACCAGATGAGCTTATGGCGCCCCAAGTGAACTCGGGGTAGATGGTTCGCATGAACGCGACGAAGGCGCCCGCATATGACCCACCATAAGTGATATAGGGCGTGTTTGGTGCGGTCAAGTTCTGATCTTCGAATCCTGGGAACACTACGTTCTGTTGAAAATATGCTTGATCTGCCATAGCTTGTTGCGTAGTCAAAAAGCGAAGACTCTCAGTCTCGAGGTTGTCGACCGGGAAGCTCGTGCCATAGTAGCGATGCTCAAGAATGACGCCCATGCCACCTGTTGCCTTGGCCAGTTGGTAGACAATGCCTTTCTGCAGATATGGCAGTCGACCAGTCACGGATGTCTCGCCACTTTGTAACAGAATTACAGGTCCGCCAGGTTTGTAGTAGGTCGGGTCGAAGTAGTACCGTAGGTTGAAGGTTCCATTGGAATGACTGATTCACCTGTCAGAATGCACGTGTAGCGGGAAGAACCAGAACCAGGAGACCGACGTCTCGCCCGATTCGGGTTTATGCGAATACGTACGGTTCATATCTCGACTCATTGTGAAAGTGATCCACTGGTACAGATAAATTGTAGGCTGTATATAGCTCTTCTGGGTCTACAGCTTGCCTTTTCGTCAGCGGAACTGGACCTGGAAAATGACTGACCAACTGTTAGCGATGTCGCGTGCCATGGTTAAGTGTTGAAATACCTCGCCGCAGCTAGCTGGACAACACATAGGGACCACAATAACGGATGCGCCAACATTGCGGCCGCTTCTTCACGTACAAGGTCTTAAGAATGTCTGGTTGAAGCCTGCCCACAGGCGAAGCACATGTTGATAAATCATTTCGAGCTGCGCGGGTGTCCCGTGAACTCAGCATCAATGACGCCGTTAATTCACTGCGTACCTTGCGTTGCGAGTTGCAATGCTAGCATCGACTAAGAACTGAAAGGGAAGGTAGCAGCACAATGCTCGAGCTACCTCTGCATTAAGGTAAACTCAAATGGCGTCGGTTGGTGAAGCTTCGAAGAGCTTGTGTTCGGGGTTCATGTCATTCGTTCGCCTCTCAAATGCTTGTGGAGTCTCTGGCCATACTGGCCAGGACCCTGACAGATACGGGCCACCCATGTATTGCTACAGGTTCGCGAGAGTCAACAAGACAGCCAATGGCGAATATGCGGAAAAAGATACTGCGCATCACAATTGGTCCGAAGACTTTGCCCATCCGAGGCTCGAATGCTACAGGACTAACGGCAAAAAGGTGACATCCAAGGTATCGCTTGCCAACGCTTCATGCTTGAGATAGCCAGGTCCGTCCTTTTGATAACCAACATGACGCCATCTCTCAAGTCCTTGAGACACAAGACACGCCTTCATACTATTTCTTGGACTTCCTCTTCTTGCCGTCGGTTGGTGTACCAGCCAGGATCTGATCAAAGGTTATGGTAGGATTATATTCAGAGTTCGGTCTGCTTCGATCCGTGGTGGCCGAAGCTGGATACTCGTGACTTGCGCCGCCTGAGCTGCGAGAGGACAGTGTACTGAGCCGACCTCCATCAGGGTGGGCAGACGTTGGCTTCAATAGTGGTGACCCGGCTGGTGATGAGTGTGCTGAATAGGAAGTGCGGAAACCATCATGACCAGTCAAGCTAGAAGTGTTGAGCGCTGGTGGTGGTGGCAGTCCGCCGAGTAGGGTCGCATTTGTACGCGCAGGATCAACACCAAGCTCCGTAGCCCACTTCGTGGCGATCTCCCAGCAGTGACTGCGGCGGTAGATGCCCTCGACACTGTGGTCGATCATATCGGCCGGCAGAGACACCATGCCGCCACCGCTCGGAATATTGGTCCAGGCCCTTGATTGAGAAGTGTCTTCTTTCATCCATGGCCGGCCGCCTCGTGGCGCGATGCACAGGAAGTACTCAACGCCGTCCTTGAATTGGATGTCTCGCGCGTCAACCACCATCATGGGCAGTGATTGGAGCACAGCATACATAAACAGCCATTTACCGCAACGACTGTCCACCAGTTCATCGATCGTGTTGCCCTGATTCGATCTGCGCTCGTACTCAATGAATTCCTGAATGAACACGTTGGATGTGATCTGATCTCGGTTGTACGACCCAAGAAGAACTTCAGTGACTTCGTTGTCCTTAAGGCGGCGCACACTATTGGCCGATTTCGATGCTACGACGTGTGTTCTGTTGAAAGACTGTTTGAAGCCAGGTATGGTGGGAACGTCGAACGGTATCGGCGGCATGACTGGAGGTGTAGCACGATCGTACTCACTCTCTACGCGCCGGATCGCGTGCTGGATCGATTCGTTTACATCGTCCGCCACAGCACTCTCATCCAGTGGGGCCATATCGGTGGTCCGAGTCGTCAAGTTACGCTTGTCTGCGAGCATGTCATATAGGTCGGTGAAGTCGTTGTAGACTTCTTGCAGTAGTCTCCTGTTTAGGCCACTCTCCTCGAAGTTGTTCTTCTTCGAGCTGGCTTTCGGCGGCCAAGCTCCATACTTGCGCTTGTAATAGCTGATGGTGAATTTGCGCAGATCTAGGAAGGCCGCTTTCCAAGTCTTGAAACGAACAAGCTTGGCTTCCGTGGCAGTCTGAGAATTTGCTACTCCTGCAAACATGGAGGGGAAATCAAAGGTTTCCAATTTGTTTCGAACCACAAGAAGTCGCTGCTCGATGTCCAGTGAAGCTCGCTCAAGCCGATTCATTGTAACGGGGCCGACCTGCTGGTACTTCGGGGTCTTGATGCGTTTGATGTCGTCCAGACGTCCAGCAGCATGTACAAATCCTTCATTATACATAGGCCAGAATCGCAACTGCTCGCCCAGTACAAGCGCCTCGATGGTCTTCTCTCGACTCGCCCGGACATCTGCTAAACGCAGCTCCTGGCAATAGCGACTGAAACTTTGTGTTGCAACATCACCCCAAGTAGACCCATCAGCGTTTGAGAACCGAAAGCGCTTCAGGATACTGCTAATGCCCATGAATATGGCATACAAGCTAGTCTGCCGAGCTGTGGCCACAAGTGCGCCGCCTTGTAAGAATGCGAAGAAGTTTCGGTAAAGTACGAGCAGCTCCACGTCGTCCCCGTGGGGCCTGGAATCGGTTCCAGACATGTCTGCATCGAATTCCAAGGGTAGATAGAGATGGACTTCTTCCTGGTGAGGTTGATAGCCATCTCCATGCGACCAGCCATTCTGATCTACAGGTGTGCCACGGTAGTATTCGTGAGGACCGGTATGCATTGACATGTGTGAGAACTGCTGTTGCAGTCCCCTGGTCTGTGTCGACGCGGCTGCTGCTTCAAGACGGAGAAGCTTGAGAGCAGCCGACTCCTCAAAGAGCGAGGAGCTAATCTTGAAGGATGGCCCTTTCCGAGAGCCTTGAGGGAAGAGATACAGTGTAGTGTCGCCTTGCGCGTCCCACAGATCAATGACCTAGTACTTCTGTCAGACGGTATATGACGTTCAAAGTGTTTGGGACTCACCCGCTCTCCGCTCGTGAGAGCATTCAGATCATATGGCACATGGTCGGGAAGGCCTGCAATCCATGCATGCGATTGCCTTATATCTTCCTTTGCACCCTTTGATGCCTTTCCTGGCAGCCACGAAGTCCTCTTATTCAACTTCGTTGCCGAGCCCGGCGTCGTCGGTCGCCCTGGAGAGTCGCCATCCACTGGAGTTATGGCGAAGGTCGGTGTCTGAGGACGGGATCTGACGCTTGACTGGCTCGGCGGTCTGCTGCCGGAGCCGGCGCTACTAGGTGGGCGGAACATTCCATCGCCAGTCAGCAGCGGCGGAGGTTGTAACGGTGTGATCGGAAGATCTGGGAGTGTTGCGTTGGGTAGCTGAGGTTTCGATGGCGACGGTGGAAGTGTCTTGTGCAATCTTGCCGGCGGAGCGAGGGAGGGGTGTGTTGCAGCCTTGGGTATGGCATGTTGCTGGTCCGTGCTGTGATCGTCTTTCGCTAACGAAAAGACCTTCGACAATCGCTTCGCCATCTTTCCGCCTGCTTGCTGGTACAATGTCTTTGTTGTTCAAGGGTTCGGAGTGGAGGTACGCGAGGTTGCACAGGGTCCACGGATCAAGTAGGTGTGATTAGTGACCAGGCGAGGCGTTCTTAAGGAGAGTTCTTCGTACTAATAGCGATATCTAGAGATATGAGGCGTTGGCCAGCATGAAGCACTGCCGTACCGCCATATGTGCAGTGGACTAAGCCAGGAATTTGACAACGGAAAGGCCATTTTGCCCTGCCTTGAACCCATGGTCGTTCGTTGTATGAAACACTGCGCGCGGCTTCACTTGCGAATCTTGGAATCGACGTCATGTGGGGAAGCCTAAACTTATTCTCGCCTAGGCGATCAGCCACGAGTCGCCTGGAAAGCAGGCATACATCGGCCCCAGGAACAGGGCCACGCGGGCGGGAAAAGCACTGCGCCACTGATTTTGCAGCCTTCGACATCTCACCACGAGCCTCAAGGACTCGGCGGCTCCCGATTATGCTATTGACGCGTACCACAGCCCTGCCCGCGTAAGCTCAGCCCGAATCTTCTGGGAAGAGTGAATGATACGAGCAACGGACTCGCTGGCTGTCCAGATCAGGTCTGTACAGCGCCGCAAAACCTCGCAAACGGCTAGGCTTATCGCCTCTCCTGGAAAGTGTGCCTTCAGGATGACCGTAAGGATTCGAAAACAGATAGACCTATTCAAAGGCTGGCCGAACGAGAAGCTTCTGCCTCCACGGCTTCTCAGGGACGCGGCCAACCACACACTCTCGCAGACAGACCCAGGAACCGTGACAGAGATCCTCGAGTATGGCGATGATGAGGGCTACCGGCCCCTTCGCAATTCCATAGCAGCGTGGCTCACTAGATTCTACCGACCGAAGGAAACCATTGGATATGAGCGTATTTGCATCACGGGAGGAGCCTCCCAGAATCTTGGAAACACACTAGCAACCTTTACTGACCCTATTTATACGCAGCACGTATGGATGGTGGCACCAACATACTATCTGGCGTGCCGAATAATAGCAGACGCATCCTTCGACGGCCGGTTACGGGCGGTCCCAGAGGATGAGGAAGGCATCGATCTAAAAGCACTTGAGGAAGGTCTCAAGAATAGCAAGCCACGTGAAGGCGCCACCATCAAGCAGCCCAAGCCCTGGCGGAAGCTGTATCGCCATGTCATCTATTGCGTCCCATCGTTCAGCAATCCTTCTGGTCGGATCATGTCGTTGAGAAGAAGACAGGACCTCGTAAGGCTCGCCCGGAGATACGATGCCCTCATCGTTGCAGATGATGTGTAAGTCACAGTATCAGCTTTGTCAGAGCCAATATTCGCGTTGAGAATGCGCATTTCGAGCGTCGCACACTGTACTACCCGAGGTAAGGACAAAAGACTGACCAAAGGGGTAGATACGACATGCTACAATGGCCATCTAATCCGAGAAAGCCCAAGCAGACCCTCGAGCATGCATACATGCCGCGCCTTGTCGATGTTGATCGCGAACTAGACGGAGGACCCATTGATGAATTTGGCCACTGCATGTCAAACGGCAGCTTCAGCAAGATCGTCGGCCCAGGCGTTCGTACAGGTTGGGCGGAAGGTACCCCTGCCTTTGCATATGGCCTGTCGCAAACGGGCAGCTCACGCTCTGGCGGTGCGCCAAGCCATCTCGTCGCAACGTTCTTGCACAACATGATCCAGACTGGTACTTTGCAAGATCACATTCTGAATTTCTTACAACCGGAGTACGCAGAACGATACCACAAGCTGATGGCTGCAATCAAAACTCATCTGCTTCCCCTAGGCTTGACCATGCCACAACCAGGCAAGGACGTCGCTGGCGGCTATTTCGTCTGGCTGAAGCTGCCTGGCCGTCTGCAAGCGGACAACGTCACCGAGAAGGCGCTGGAGCGAGACGTGGTCATCATAGCCGGACCGAAATTCATCGTAGATGGAGACGACGCGAGCACGCAATCATCCTTCAAACAGAATATTCGATTGTGCTTCGCCTGGACTGACAAAGAGCTACTGGGGGAAGGCGTCAGCAGGCTCGCCGATGTCATTCGCGAGTGCCAGCGTGATATAGAGGGTATGGCTGCCTGAAATCACCAACAGAGTCGCCGCGCAGCGTCCAGCATATGGACAGCTCCCTTGGGAAGGCCGCCTTCCACTTTGGGAAGTCCTGACTTCTATCTGGAAAAGTGCCAAGCGTAACAATGTGAGAGTTTTTGCAAACTCACAGAATTTTGTAAATTTACATCTTGGCACTTTTTCAGATAGAAGCTGGTCCAATTTCCCAATTCGGAAGGCGACCTTCCCCGCACGGCCGCGCATCCTCGCTGTCGCTCATCTCGCCAAAGTTGCCAGATGTGGGCGGCGGCGAGGTATAGCCTTGGCGTACATGCTGCTGTTCGGTGTACGTGCTCTCCCTCGGGACCTCATCGAGATGTGCCTCACACTTCTTTCTTGAAGCCTGGATGCAGCCTGAGCGTATACCCTAGTCCAATCTGCGCCTTGACACAGCTATGATCACGAACGAAAGAGTAGAGTATGGTGAAGTCAGGAAAGTATGCGATTTTCTATATGTGCACTCCATCTCGGAGGATGGACTCAAACATCCATCAAGCTCGAGTTTCGAAGCATCTGTCGAGCTTTAACTCGTCGCCGCAGCACTTCCTACGACGCTGTCGGCTCTGCTTCAGCCTCCGCCTCTTCCTCGCCTACGATCCTCAGTCCGTCAAGGATCTTCGCCAGTCTCTGATAATCCTTCAGCAATTCGTCAACCTCGCTGATTTTGAGCTCGTCGGCATCAGCCGCGTTGACGAATCGTGCCTTGGGTGGCTCAGCACGGATATGTGCCGTCTCTCCCCTGGACGGTGCGCGTAACGAGATCTGTTCTGCCGTCGGCTCTGGCATGGGGATCCCTGGCGAGGCGGGCGCAGTAGTGGCAGAAGCTGATCTTATCGCGAAGGGATTGCTTTTCTCCGTTCGTGGCGAGCTGGGGTTGGCATTCGAGCTCGGCTGTCGACCAAAAGATCGAAAGGCGCCGCCGAACGCAGATGAGATGTTGTTGAGTGGATTTATGTTGATTGATTGACCAAAGGTTTTGACTGAATCGAGCGGATTCATCAGTGGAGCGTTCGTTGGGGCAGCCGCCTTGCTCAAATCCGTAGCAGAGCCAGTTGCTGCAAATGCCACCTTTCTGGAGCCGGCAGCAGCATCTTTGGTTGTACTGCTTGTGGTGCTGCGCTGCGAATCGGCACTCCGATCTCTAATGAGCGAGGCCGTTCGCCGCCGTCCGCCAAACAGGCCCAATACTTTCTCCTCTGTTGCAGAGAGCCTATTTGGTGGCGTGTGAGAGCTATCACCCGCTATTGAGCTCGTCTCGCTGATTGCTGTGTCGTCTGCATCCGGGGGTGTCAATGGCCGAGACACCAACTGCCGCGCTTCGTCAAGCGTCTTAGGCACGACCACTTCCGCACTCGAGTTCTCGTTCCCACGTTCGCGCAGCTTGCCGAATAAGACCTTGAAGCTGTTGTCGAGCGTTGTGCTTATATTCTTGAGAGACTCTTCAGCGCTCGTTCGCACAGCACCGGGCGCGTTCGAGATGGGCTGGAGTAGGTCGGAGAGTGTGCGCTGATGTCGCGGAGCTGGTGGCTTCTGGATCGCTAACGAAGGTTTCCTTGATGGCTCGGCTGGCGTGCCAGAGGCGGATGATGTAGTCGTAGATGTAAGCGGCTCCGAAGTCGAGATTGATGGCCCGTCTGAAGGAAACCTTGGAAAGGGCTCTGGCCGATCGTCTGAAGGCGTCTCCATGCTTGGTGGCTTATCGGGCCCTTCTGGTCTCTCATCCGCTCTCAGGCTCGCTAATTCGACGTTTTCGAGAAAGCTGATGGCAGCTTCCAGATTTGTCAGGCAGTAAGCTGCTTCGCCGTCTATCTTGCTGGCAGTGCGGAATCGTTGAATGAAATTCAGGTTGCTGATGATGTTGATGCCTTCGACTGGTGAGGTGATGAGAGTGTATATGAGTGTGGGTAAGATCTCGTCGGCAGACGAGGAAGATGGTTTGATGGCGGATAGTGTGTCCACTATTGCCTTGTGCGCTGTTGTGAGGTGCTGCAATTTTCCAAGTGGGTAGTGCTCGTCGTTCATTTTCGCAAGGCCTTCCCTGGCAGGTACGAGGGACTCTTGCAGATCTTCAGCAGTTGTTTCCGACTTTTCGTTCATCTCGATACCCAGATCTCTAAGTCCAATGCCAACCAACGCCAGTGCCGCCGTCTTGGATCGCAACTTCTCATCTCGCACCTCGTCAAGAGTGCTCTTATGCCTCCAAATCTTCTTGTATATCTTCTCACATGCCCGCCGCTCCACAGCTTCTTCCAGAAGCAACCTTTTGTACTCGAGCATGCGTCTCGCTTTCCGCTTCTCGGTGACCTCATTGGCTGTTAGCATCTGCTGAGACCCTGACGCTCGTTCTGGCGGCGCCAGTGAGTCTGCACCCTTTTTCGCTGCTGTAACTTTCGATTTTGACGAGGGCGATGCATCTCTGTTCATCCGCAGCATGAGAGCAGAGATGTGTGTAGATATACTGCCAGACGCTTTGATGTAGAACTCCTGGAATATGTCTGCTAATTGATCTATCGTTGGTGGCTCGGTGAAGACCTTGGCACTCAAGGAGTCTATGAAGCGATCCGTCAAGCTTGCCAGCTCAATGGGTAATTCATCGAACTTATCGGGCAGACTGGTGCTCTTGGTGATGCTTGGACTGATAGGCTCATCCTCATCCTCCTCAGGCTTCTCAAAGACATCTTCTTTGCTCGGCCCATTGTGTAAAGGGGACTTGACTGACACCGGCGATGCGATGGTGCTGGCTCGATCCCTACTCGACGTGGTGGAAGGTTCGTAGCGAGCGAAGGACTTTGAAGATAGAGGGGAGGGTCTGTTCTTGCCCGTCGAGGCCGAAGCTGTTCGTGACATGGTGCTACATGAATGATGATCGGACTGTTACCGTCGAAGAAAAAGTGAGAGACTGCAAGTACTTGATACCTAATCACCGTGCCTGTTCTGGACAGCAGGTAGACATGTTATGTTTCAGTGCATACGAAACGAGTGATCGGAGCTCCTGGCTCCAAGTCTTGCAATTTAGATGCCTGGGAGAGTTGTGATTACACCCATTCAAGCTGTCTGACAACAACCCGCGATGTCCGCTGTCTCCGTCATCAGTCATACGTGAGCGTGTGAGAGAGGACGCGGTGTTGTCGTGTACCTGAGAGACCATCAGGTGGGGAGCCAATCACATGCCTATGACGACGAGGCATCTCCAGGTGACCACATCGAGACCATCCACACCCGCCTTCATCTTCGCCGAATCCATTACGACTACAATCACGCTCTTTAGTTCTTATTGCTAAGTCATACACAACTCAAAAGATGAAGCCGCGGATAAGTCGTTCGCATGGCTGCTCATCGAGTCGTCGGATCACCGCCCTTACAGTCCTTTCCATCCTCGCCACATCGGTAGCCGCTCTTGAGCAGGCACCCGCAATCGAGCCATGGGTTCCGGCGCCCGTAGTACCAGATGCACAGACGCATGACTTTACACTGCGACACATATATCATCGCGGTACCTACCAGAATCCGAATTTGCACGTCAAGAGGGATATACATGCTGCCGAGGAAGAGCACCCGCCCCCAAGAGTTTCAGTGAGATCGAGGAAGACGCCTATAGAGCGACTGGTCGACAGATCACCCGCCAGTATTGAGCAACACCTCAGTTATGCGCGTCTCACAGGGCAGCCAGCTGCCCTCGGTGCAGAGGATTGGACCATAGACGAGGTGTCGGCGCCAGATGTCACAAGCAAAGATACCGTCATAAACATGGCCGTAATGGCAGCAAATGCTTACGTGCCAACGCCCTACGAGGGCGAATGGGAGAATGTTACTCAAGGCTACGATAACAATACAAACTTTGGCTGGCAAGGTGATGGCCTTCGAGGCTACATCTTTGCAGATGACAAGAATGAAACGATCGTGATCAGTCTGAAGGGCACCTCGCCTGCTGTATTCGATGGAGACGGCACAACGACACGGGACAAGATCAACGACAATTTGTTCTTCAGCTGCTGTTGCGGTGCGGGTGGTCAGTACTTCTGGCGGCAGGTCTGCGACTGCTATGACAGCTCATACACCTGCAACTCGACCTGTCTTGGTCAGGCTCTTCGACGCGAGAATAGGTACTATCGTGCTTCCATCGAGCTTTACACGAATGTGACCAAGATATACCCTGACTCAAACATCTGGCTTGTCGGACACTCTCTCGGGGGCTCTGTCAGCAGTCTACTCGGTATGACCTTCGGACGACCTGTAGTCACATTCGAGGCACCCGGCGATGACCTTGCTGCCAAACGACTTGGGCTGCCTCGACCTCCAACGGGAGACCCGAACAAAGCCTACAGACGTGCTTACACTGGCTCGGTACATATCGGCCATACCGCTGATCCAGTCTTCATGGGAACATGTAATGGAGCTACTGCGACTTGTACTCTTGGAGGCTATGCAATGGAGTCACAGTGTCATACCGGGCTGCAGTGTGTCTACGACACCGTCACGGATCTGCGATGGCGCATCGGTATTGGCAATCACAAGATTCATAACGTCATCGACAACGTCATAAAGAAGTACGACAAGGTGCCGAAATGTGTGCCGGACAATGAGTGCGTGGATTGCTTCAATTGGAAGTACTTCGAGAGCAACGGTTCGGATCCTACCACAACTAAAACGTCCACCACCACGACTTCGAACACTCGCACACGGACTTCAACATGTAAGACACCCGGCTGGTGGGGATGTCTCGACGAGACTACAACGCAGCAGATCGTGACCACCACCTATACAACGACGACGTGCGTTTCGCCAGGCTGGTTTGGCTGCAATGAAGAGAAGAATACTACAATCACAACGACTACCATTCCAGCGACAACGGAAGTGACCACCACCACGGACACAGCGACCACTCACACCGGAACAGTCTCTTCCACAGATTGTGAGCATCCGGGCTGGTGGGGGTGCAAAGATCGAACACCAACAGCCACAGCGCCGACAACAAAGCAGACAAGCCAGCCAGAGACATGCAAAACACCCGGCCTCTTCTTTGGCTGTCGAGATCGCCACCATCATTCCAAGACATCAAGCTTCCCCATAACGTCTGCTCCGAGTTCCACAGCTGTCACTAGCAGCACGGCTACCGCGACGAGCTCAGCGCGAGAGCGGTGCAAGCATCCTGCCTTTTTTGGTCTGATATGTTTGGACGAAGTGGATGATGATCAAGTCGTTCTCAAAGGGGACGACGTTGCAGACGAAGAATGGAACACGGAACTCTAGCGGTCTGCCGGCGTACAGATGCTTTGGTTTGCACTTGCATGAGCTACTACGACTTGAGCGTTCGGCGTCTGGCTGGTAAGGGATTCGTGGTATGAGTGTATTCTGACTCGTGTATAGTTCAATGCATACACTTTTCGACTCTATATACGCGCACTGTTTGTCATGTCCCGAAATGTATCACTAACCCAGGCGCCAGGATTCGCTGCCTGCTTTTGAATTTGACTCTGTCTGCCCGCACTCGGAAGTCCATCCGACCTCCAACTCCAAGTTCAACTTACAGGGTTGACGGACAATGCCGAGGATGCATATATCTATTCGATGGTTCTCCACTACCTACCACCAGTCATCCACGGTTGCGTATAGGACAATCACTTGCCAGGCGCCCTTCAACGAGCTCACTAGCATTTCTATAGCAAGTCCTGTGGACCAGCAAGATCATCTCAGCACCAGACACACGTACACTTACTCCAAGCGCGCATCTTCCACCCTGACCAGGCATTCGCCGCCATTTCCCCTTCGCAAGGAGCCGACACAGCAACCCGAGCAGCAGCCAACTGGTGACTGACAGCCATGGTCGAAGTCAAAATGTACCACCTCCCTCCCACCGCCCTCGTCCCCAACTCCCCACAGCCCCTGCTGCACTATCCCGGCCTCCTCAAGGATCTCGACTGCTCAGCCCCAAGCGTCCACGACACCTTCACCGCCAACGGCTGGCGCACGCAATGGATCTTCCGCTACGGCGCGACCCAGCGCTCCCACTACCATAGCGCGGCGCATGAGTGCATGGCCGTGCTATCGGGAAGGGCGCGGATCCGATTCGGGGTGGCGGACACGACGGAGGACATGGAGGCGAATACTACTGGGGACGGGTATGAGAGCGGTGGGATAGTGGTGGATGCAAATGTTGGGGATGTATTTGTGCTACCGGCCGGGACTGCGCATAAGACTCATGCGGTGTCGCCGGATGAGGGGTTCAAGTTGTTGACGCCGGGCGATGGGCATCGGATTGATGCGAGTATGGAGGGAGGGGACGTGAGGCTTGCGCTGGAGAAGTTGAAGTTGGATGGGTTCACGATGATTGGGGCGTACCCTATTGGGAGCGGGGAGTGGGACTTTGCGCAGGGCGGGGAGAGTGAAGGGGAGTATGAGGTGAGTGTTGACGCTACTGTGCATGCATGCTGATTGCGAATGGAGCCTGTCTGGCCGTGCTCGAGTGCGTTCAAGACTATACTGACTCGGTCCATGCAGAAAGTCTGGGCAGTGCCGAAGCCAGAGAACGATCCTATCTTAGGGAAGGCGGAGGAGGGTCTGGTTGGGACCTGGAAGTAGCCACTGGACATGAGGAACCTTCTTGCCTGACGCAAACACTGGAGGCTCATACAGGTGCTCTACTGAGGACAGAGCTTTTCCCGGACCGAATGCAAGTTGGTCAGGTTGAATTGGAAGTGAGGGCAGAATACTCCGCTGAACCATGCGCTTTTCATAATCATTCTGAGTATGACTTCAGGCGTACGAAGACACAAAACTCCTTAGAGCTCCTGATTGTGTTAGCTAAGATCGTGTCTTTGGGCGTTCCAGTACCAGAGCATATTCGCTGGGTGCGCAGACCTCGCACGTAGTCATGGAATCACTGAGGTCAAGCCAAAATGTCACTGCCTAAGCACAGCCCGTCTCTGATCGGTATCCGACGCACTAGGGGCTACCTTAGTCCTCAGTCGGATAAATGCAGCGTTTCGAATGTGTCCGACATCCTCAATCATGCAACCTTCGCGTATAGCAAGCACGCCCTGACTATGCTATATGAACACGGCAGCATAGCATAACATCATTCTCGTATGGTAAAAATCCAGAAACTCGACCATCTAAGGTAGTTATACTGGAAGGCACACTATATCAGCAGCTCACACTAGCACACTCGCCACCAACCAAGCGAGCACATTACAGCACACCAAAACATGACCTCAGACCACAAACCAACAATTGCCCTCGCCGGCGCCACCGGCGCTAGGCACACACATCCTCGCAGCTCTCCTCGCCCCAACCTTCCGCCCCTCCTACGCCGCCATCGTCATCCTCGTCCGGCCGAACAGCAAATCCACCCTCCCAGCACACCTAGACACCTCCACCACAGAATTCCGGATATACGACCCAGCTAACATCGCCGCCTCCCTCACCGACATCGACGTGCTCATCTCCGCCGTCGGCCCCACCGGACACGACTTCAAGGACAGCCTCGTCAGCGCCCTCGCCGACCCTTCAGTGAACGTGAAGCTGTACATCCCCTCCGAATTCGGCGTAGATCACACGGTGCACGATTTCCGGCATGTGGAGTGGGACCACAAGAAGGCGCATTTTGAACTTACTCGACAGCTGCTTGATCCCAATAAGACGAGGGTATTGAGGATTTTTGTGGGATTGTTTCTGGAGGAGAGTATTGGCCCGTGGTTCGGGTTTCATACACGAGAGGGGCGGTATGAATGTGTCGGCTCGGCAGATGCGAAGGTATCGTATACGAGTCTAGACGACGCGGGGAAGGTGGTTGCGCAGGCGGCAAGGGCGGAAATGGTGGGTGTTTTGGAGGAGATTCATGTTGCGGGGGATACGGTCAGTACGAGGGAGATTGCTAAGTTGATGAAGGCGGCGGGTGGTGGGGACATTGAGATCGAGGAGAGGGATTTGGGGAAGTGGAAGGAGGAGACGATCAGGGAGAGGACGAGTGATCCGAGTAAGTACTTGAGGTTTCTGATGGGGGAGGGTAAGATTGATCACAGAGCGCATGGGGGCTTGGGTTCTGATAATGAGGTGGTTGACCCTGGGGAGACGGTGTGGAAGTGGAAGACGATGAAGGATCTAGCGGAGGAGACCAAGGGAAGGCCTTGGGCTGATCTGGAGTGGGATGACAAGCAGATCGCTTGAGACTCTAGGAACAACATTTTCAGTCTAGTTCCATCCGCACAGCGTTCTCCTTCAAGTCTTCAACCAGTTCCCCATTCATGATGCCATGCAAAAAAGCAGCCGCCACAAACCTGTAACGCTCACTATCTGGTCTATGTCTGACGATCCAAGGCTGTCCCGACCCCTGTGCCAGCACCACCTCGTCCCCAGCTTGAAGAGACTGTCCAGCGATTCCAATGTAGCCGGACTTTGTTCTGAACAGACGTCGATAAGGCAGGAAGTTTCGAAGAGCATCATAGTACTCCCATGCACCGGGAAACATGTTGAGCAAGGACCCTGGCTCATCCTGCATAGCAATAGCATCTTCGACTTGTTGGTGTTGCTGGCTGTAGAAGTCGTTAACCGCATCCGGATCTGGAAACACATCGGTGCCGTCGGTCGCTGAGATCGCTCTCATCTTATTCAGCATAGTCTGAATTCTGAGGACATCCTTGAGACTTCGAGGATGACCAGTGCCCGTATCTGTGGGAGGTGCGAACTCCGCTGCGTACATCGACTTCGTGACCGAATATATCACAAGCATAAATAAAGCCTCGCGGACAAAGGCCGTCCAGCTCGAGTCTGGCGGACGAGGCCCGTTACCTGGCCGTCCGGCAATGAGAGTTCTCCAGAGAGCCTCCGCACGATTTTCGCCGTTCTTGTACGTCACAGGCATCTTGTTGACCAGATCTATATATCCAGCTATTGCGTCACCTGCCATCAGGTCTGCCCAAGTGCCCTCGACTTGAGCCACGGTGTCGATGTGTAGCGCTTTCACTGCAAGGATGTCGTTTGCTGTGTCGTCGAAAACAACTTTTAGGACCTCGCCCAGCTCGCCCGAAGCTCTGTAGAATCCGCCTTTAGATGAGAACGGACTGGGGCGAAGCACTGACGTGTAGTCTGCCATCCATGAGGGAAGGTCGTGTCGCACACGGAAAGAATGGTCTTCAATGTGGCCCATGCCGAAGAAGCATGATTTCTCCTCCACATACTTTGCTATATGTGTGAAAGTGTCGCGCACGGACTGGCTGTAATCTGGAATTAGATGGGGATAATTCGACATCGAGAGCGTGGAGAAGATCATGTCCCGTGGATCAGTTGCAAAGCGCCCACGATTAGAGGCGCCGGAGTGATCCTGGAACATCTCAATCGAGCCTATGATGTTAAGCGGATACAATAGACCATCGCCAGGTTTGGCTTTCTTCAGGTCGGCGTTTCGGACCATACGACGATGGTTCTTGATCGAATTGATCTGGCTTCTTGCATAAATATAGGTCTCGTTTCCGGTCTCACGCTGCAATCTTGCTAGATCAGAACTCGGTCGTTGTCTGCCGTGCCAGTGATCCCAGGGCATGTGGTGCATGTTCCAGTGATGATCGGCCATGGTGTCGAAGCTTATGTGATAGTTGCCGCAGTAGAAGTGTAGGTTCGCAGCCAGCCAGCCCTCTTGTAGAACCCATGCCTTTCGTAGCGTCAGCGCAGAAACTCACCCTTCAGCGTGACGGAAGCAACTCGATTGTCCAGCTGGTCAGGGGGGCTCTCAGATGCAGCAGACACAGGCTGATTCATCGCCGAGCGTCTGTGATTCATGACTGTGAGGAGCACTTACTCGGCTGAAGTAACTGCGCGAAAGCAAGTTCACATAGGAGCGCCAATGATCCAGTTTGATGAACGGGATCTCAAAATTTGTGTACGTGCTCTCGTCAAGGAGCTGCTCGCCTTCTGATTTTTATGAATCTGCGGGTTGCCATTCACATGAATCTTGTCGTTGTCGATGTTTGCCTGTGACAACGTCTCGATTACTTGAACAGCAATCGCGGTGTCTTCGTCTGCAGGACCTAGCCATGCGAGCACGTTTGTGGCGCCTCGATATATTCTTCCCATCATTCTCACCTGCGAAGATCGCTCTTCCACATCCAATTGATTGATGGAGAGTTTGTCGACCCAGATGTCTGCTGTATGTTGTGCGTCCAATTCGGTGAGTGTGCGTAGAGCTTCGAAGAGGTTGTAGCCAACATAGGTCCATTTGTTGTTGCAGAGAACGCGGTGGTCGGCATAATGATTGGTGTCATTCATGAGAGGGTTACCCCATGTGTAGGATAGGCAGTTGTACGTTGGATTATCGTTCAGATCGACGACGCGAAGAGAGATGTCCAATTCGATAGGCACCTCATCTGTAAGTGTAACCCTGAGCAGACGGATGGAATGGAGCGTTGGTAGGGGAGCCCAGTCTGATGATGTCCATTCTGAAGCTTCTATGGTCATCCTGTTCTTTCAGTGAAAGTGATGGTGCTACGAATTGATAACCTGATTGATCGAATTCGAGGCCGGATATTCTCGTGACATGATACTTGGGCATTGTTTGTGATATTACCATCGGCACAGTGCGTACTGTTGCAAAACCAAACAACCTACCGATAGTCTCGCTTACCAAAGTTCTCTTCGCTAGACAGCACACTGTCGCGCCAGTCAGTAGTCATCATACTTGATTGGCCATAGTCCGGGCCGTAGCTGGCACAGCCTTCTCGGCTGCGACAAGCCTGAGGCCCCCTATGCAGCATTGAGGATTGAGCGCGTGCTAAAACACTGAATTGGGCTGGCTCATGTAGCCTTGCAGAAGAGCAAGACGAGAACGTTGCTGCCATGGCTGAATACATGATCAAAATGGAACGAGATCTTCCGGTGGGAGTCATGAGAACACTTCGAAAAGCTGGGTGGCTGAGGCAAGAACAAGGCAACCACGTCTGACATGAAAATGACATCATTTCTGTGCCCCTCTACCTTCCAGTTCCCCCCTTCTCCTCTTCTCGTACCACCATCTTCGCGATTATTGTGTAGACCTGCCCCGCCACAAACGACTTGGACTTTCTCTGGATCTCAAGTGTGGCGCGGCCATCAGCGTCGAGGAGGAGACTGAACCTGTTTCTCCTCACACAGGCATCCCTGGCCAACTGTTCATTCTCTCCAATACCTTGTCAGCATGCTCGTGCCCCAACCATTCAGGTCCACGAGACACTCGTCAAAGTGACTGATCCCAGTCGATTGACGTCAAGCCACAGTAGGTCCGCGTGCAAGCCTCAGGTCGAGTCTCTGTGCCGTGCGTGATCTCATATGTCTACGCCAGCCATATATACTGTGCCACTTCTTCACCTCCAAACAATAGGCAACGGAACCTTCAAAAGCACTATACACGACTATCGATACTTAGTCACAAACACAATAATGTCTGAACAGAAGAAATCCGGTGGTACGCAGGCTTCTTTTCCTATCCCCCTTCCTCTTCCCCAGAGCCCACCCTGACTCACCGGAGGAATCTTAGGTGGCTTAGGCGAGACCGCTGGCAACGCGTTGAGCGGTGTGACCGATACTGTTGGCAATACTGTTGGAAGCGCTGGCAAGGGCGTGGGCGACACTTTGGGAGGTGTGAGCTCCGGTCTAGGCAATACGGTGAAAGGTGCCGGCGATACCACAAAGAATACCATTGGCAAAGCCACAGGTAGCAGCGCTGGGGACGAGAGCAAGCAGACTGCCCAGAATCCATTGGGCCTGTGAGGAGTGTTAGCATCTTCGAGCAGACTGATCAGAGAAAGAGGACCAATGTGCGAGAAGCGGCTTGTCTGATCATGATCATCTGGGCATGAGGTTATAGCAAACACAACGAGTGACACATATGTCAAGGTCCTGTTGTCCGAAAGTTATAATGCATCAGCGTCTAGGCACCGTGTCGTGAACTGTCGAAAGCGTTGTCATCCGGCTTGAAACTAGTCCCGATAAATTTCCTTGGCATGCTCGGGCAAGCTTGCGGGAAGAGCTTCGAGCACCGGAACCAATGTCACACGCCTAAGCAAATAACGCCTCCGAGCTCTTGAGAATCTCCAGGTAGATCGACAGCCGGCCTCAATGGCCTCGGTTGAGACCGAAGTGTCGGACGACATCTTCGCAAAGCTCAAACGAGCAGACCCGAAAGAGCTCGAGCAGCGGCAGGAGGCTATCAACGAGAGGCTGCAGGCGACCTTCCAGAAGAGCCAGCTAAGACTCGCTGAGCTAATAGACCGAAACTCGACGTTGCCGACAACAGTATCGGCAGTCACTGTCCTCGGTGCAACGAACACAAGACGAAGCTTTCTCAAAGGCGTGGTCGATCCGCTACTGAGCGCGAACCGTGACAGGCCATATACGCAGTCCGAGGTTATACGAGAGTCAGCAGCGGTCGCAGAGAAGCTGAGAGCATTTGGTGAGCGTCCTGCGGTCGCAAGCTCGCTCAGGTACTGACCAGACAGACATTTTCCACGACCCGGTCTCGATATACTTCGATAAGCCACCACAAATCGATGCGGATACCACACCGACCGATGTCGCGATCTTCTACTCGGTGAAAGAGCGGAGTCGGCTTTTCTTGAAAACCGGCACAGACTTAGGCAATGCAGAGGGTTCAGCATATGCAAATGCACAATGGCGGAATATCTTTGGAGGGGCGGAGACACTGGACGTCAATGCTTCCTTCGGCACGAAGACACGCTCCTCCTATTCAGCAACGATCGACACACCAGTGTTCAGCAACCCAGACCTCAAATTCCAACTAGGCGGTCTGCAGAGCTCGACGCAGAAGCTCTTCGCGAGCCACGAAGAGATCCTGCGAGGCGGCTTCTCGAAACTGCGGTGGCTGTCGAAGGCAGGTGTACATGAGGTCGGCTACAATGGCTTCAGAAGAACGGTGACTGGACTGGCACAGAACGCCTCTCCGACGGTGCGGAACGATGCTGGAGAGTCTTTCAAGAGCAGCATATCACACACTTGGGTCAACGACCGACGAGATAACCCGACGTTACCGTCGAGGGGATACTACATGAAAACGACGTCTGAGTTGGCCGGCTTCGGGCCCCTAGCAGGCGATGTGGCTTTCTTCAAGGGCGAGGTGGAACAACAGACGGCGATCCCTATTCCCATACCAGGCATAAAAGGTGACAGCGGCGTCAGCTTCACCTTCGGTGCTCGTGCCGGCATGCTCTATCCTCTCGCTTTGTCCGGTCAGAGCAGTCCATCACCATCGAAAATTAACGATCGGTTTCAGCTGGGAGGTCCCACAGACGTGCGAGGATTTAGGTTATCAGGTTTAGGGCCGCACGATGGAGCTGACGCGGTTGGCGGAGATGTGTATGCTGCTGGCGGTGCTTCTTTACTCATGCCGCTGCCGAGGGTCGGGCTGATCGACCACTGCGACTGCAGGCTTTTGTAAATTCCGGCAGATTACTTGCATTGCGGGGAGAGAAGGAAGGAGCGATGTCGAGTGAGGACGTCAGGTCAGGCATCTCAAAAGCCGTGCAACAGCTCGGCGATGGACTACCCAGCACTTCTGCAGGTGTCGGCTTGGTATATGCACATCCAGTGGCCAGGTTCGAGCTCAACTTCTCTCTTCCTTTGGTTGTAAGGAAAGGAGAGGATGCACGGAAAGGGGTGCAATTCGGGATAGGCATCAACTTTCTGTAGAGAGTGCCCCTGTAATACAACGATAGACAAGCATTCCAAGTTCTACGGTCGAAAGTCAAGTACCAAGATCAATGTGACAGGCAGCAGCCGTTCCGCCGTCTATGGATGGATAGGTATGTGCCTGTCGTACTCTGTAGGCGCGAAGCCAGGCTGTCCAGAAGAGGATTGGGGAGGCAGGCGTGTTCTCCGCACTGATCAACTGCATTCACCAAATCTCTCGAGCCGCACATGCATTGCGAAATTCCACGTCGTTACCTACACGACCCAGCTTCACGTCACGCTACCAGATCAACGAGCATCCTTCGTCCCAGACTTGCCACCTCAAGATCGCTGCCGCTCGCTCGTAGCTGGTAGTGCCAAACTCTCGCGGGCCCGGGACGGCCAGGTCTCATCAACCGACACCCCGTATTGACACCTCTCCATTCCAACATGTCATACTATAACCAGGGCTACCAGCCTTCCGGCGCTGCTGGTAGCTCAGCACAGAACTTACAGTTCTACTCATCCTCCTACGACGCCGTGTCCGGCCACACCACACCCTCACAGGCCTCATATGGCGGGTACGGAGGCAGCGGCGCAAACGCGGCGTCAGCATACCCTTCATATGGCGGCGGTGCCAGGTCAGGAGGCGGCGGCGCCGACTTCGGTGGCGCGAGCGTGAGTGGGCGTATGGGCGAGCAAGGTGGCCTAAGAACAGGCTGGGTAGCAGCTTTCGGCACAGAAGGCTACGATGGTGAGCCTGGTCTGATGGAGGAGCTAGGCGTGAACTTCGGCCATATCAAGACCAAGGTGAGCCGGGTCTTCAACATTATACACAGCATCGCTGACAGGAGCTTTTCAGACGGTAGCAGTCCTCAACCCCCTCTCGAGACCCTCACCGCACATCATGGACGACAGTGACCTCTACGGCGGTCTCATCTTCCTCATTCTATACGGCGCGTTCCTTGCCCTGTCAGGGAAGTTCTTCTACGGCTACATTTATGGGATTGCCGTCTTCGGCTCGATAGCCCTTCACTGGATCTTCGCCCTGATGACCCCTCCCGTCGACCCCAACGAGACGCCCGACCCACACGGTCAGATGGCGCAGGCGCAGAGAGATCATGTTGATGCAGGTCATCACGCAGGCGGCCACTTCAGCAGCACGTTGACATACAGCAGAAGCGCGAGCGTGCTGGGATACTGCTTTTTGCCGTTGGTTATGACTGCGATGTGTGGCATTGCGGTGCCTATGGACACGGTCATGGGCTATGTTTTGACGTCGTTAGCTGTCGGGTGGTGCACGTTCAGCAGCAGTGGGATGTTTGTGAGTGTGGGAAGAATGAGCGGCATGCGTGGCCTCGTTGCTACCCGCTCGCGTTGTTCTACAGTGGCTTCGGCATTATGGGCATCTTCTCAAGTCGAGGGGCGGGGATGCTCGAGGGGAAGGTGATGTAGCAAAAGCAAAACACGGACCATCATAGGAGCAGTGACATTGCTCAGCAGAAACAAGATCACAACGAGAGTCCACATCCATGCATCAGAAACAACCAGAGACTATTCTTGCTTGGGGGACTTCAAACACCACCAGACATGGATTCGCAAAACGTCGCTCCTACAGTCTGGCTCGAGAGAAATCTTGGAACATTCGACTGAGTTGATCAACATCATTTTTGCCAGCCTGGAAGACTATGAAGCCATCATCGGGAGCCGAGCTTGACCAGCTTCCAGGACAATCGGTTGTCCTCGCCGCTTTGCTCGTCTCCCTGTCGCCATCACACCTGAGGGCCGCCCAGTGGTCGAATGAGATCTAGCTCATGTGAGAATACAGACACCAGAGTGCCAGACTCGTCGGTCGATGTTGTCGCAGCTAATACAGGCGGTTCCAACAAGTGGAGAGCCTCTCGTCGCGTGGTCATGGAAGTAGCAGTAGGAGAAAGACTCCCACCATCAACGACGAATAGAACCACGGCTAGCCTGTAGACACACACGAGGTCGGTCGTGACACATCTACTGTCCGACTGTGGAAGAGCGCAGCGCGTGAAGCTCGCCATCAATATTGTTTGAAGGCTAGATTTTGGTTGGCCCAACCACCAGCTAGTACCCAGTGCCGCTTGAACTTCGGCTCCAGGCCTAACGCGGCCTAAGAGAGTGGGCTTCCTTCGTCCATCATGTCCCACTCCTTGCTGGGCGGGCGGGAGCAAAGCATGTACCTGCAGTCTCTCCATTCAGAATTACTCCGCGATCATGGGCCGATTCTACATTTCCAATCGTGCCGGAGTTCTTCCAAAGAAACGCAAAGCAACGGAGCCAAAGTGAGCTGTCGTGCCAATGCCGCAGGATGGAAGGCGCGGTTGGCCGTGCCGACAGGCAAGTAAAGTCTGTCTTACTCTGCTCGTTGCTCCATGATTTCCCCGTGACATTGTGGTCCCAGACAGCAGCCCACAACACGTTGTGCAGATGAACGTGACCATACATAAAGTCGTCTGTTCATACCCTTGGACTCTTTTCTCTAGTCAAGGCCTTCATTCAATTCTCCCACATGTCCCCTAACGCCATCAACATGACACAACATCCGCCCCTTGGCGAATTCGACGTCGAGGATGTCATCAAAAAGCTGGAGCCCGCCGAGAAGGTAGCCCTGCTCTCCGGTATAGATTTCTGGCACACAGCACCCGTTCACAGATTGGGTGTACCCTCGATACGAGTGTCTGACGGGCCCAATGGCGTTCGAGGTACTCGTTTCTTCCTCGGGTGAGTTCCCTCGGAGGCTTGTATCGGGAACTGAGCGTTGACACGAGCATTGGCTTGAGCACGCACACAAGGATCTCCCGAGACATGACTGCCGCCTCTCCCATGCAATCTTCCATTTCATGATCATTTCCCGAGACAAAGTTGACCAAAATGCTCTGAAACAGTATTCCAGCTGCGTGCTTGCCTTGCGGAACTGGACTCGCAGCTACATGGGATACTGATCTCATCCACAAGGGTGGTGAGTTACAGGGTGCAGAGGCTAAGGCGAAGGGAGCTGTTGTGATTCTTGGGCCTACGACAAACATGCAGCGTTCGCCGCTTGGTGGTCGTGGTTTCGAGAGCTTTTCTGAGGACCCGTGCTTGGCAGGAGCCATGACTGCCGCTACTGTCAACGGCATTCAATCGACAGGAGTAGCCGCCACTGTCAAGCACTTTGTCACAAACGACCAAGAACACCAGAGGATGTCGGTCAATTCTATTGTCACAGAGCGGGCCCTGCGTGAGATCTACCTCATGCCATTTCAGATCGCTCAGAGAGATGCCAAACCCTGGTGTTATATGACTGCCTACAACCAATTGAACGGTACACATCTTAGCGAGGATCCGAGGATCCTGCAGAAGGTTCTACGCGAGGAATGGGGCTTCGACGGTCTGGTCATGAGTGACTGGTTTGGTACATACTCCGCAGTCGAGTCGGTACAAGCTGGACTTGATCTGGAAATGCCTGGTCCTTCATACGCGCGCGGTACGCAAGTCAGCCAAGCCATCAACTGTGGCAAGTTGTTCACAAAGGATGTGGACGATCGTGTTCGAGCAGTCTTGCAGCTCATTAAGCGGACGCATCCTCTCGGCATTCCCGAGAATGCTCCCGAGAAGGCTGTCGATACCCCAGAAACTGCTAAGCTGCTCCGGAACATTGGTGCCAGTGGCATTGTGCTGATGAAGAATGAGAAGAACGTTCTGCCGTTTAAGAAGGAGAAGACGACAGCGGTCATTGGTCCAAATGCCGCAATTGCTGCCTTCAGCGGAGGTGGATCGGCGTCGCTCTTGCCGTACTACGCACGCTCGCCACTGGAAGGCGTCGAAGGGGCGTGCAAAAGAGTCAAGTACGCTTTGGGTGCTCCTGGGTGGAAGTCGCTACCACTGCTGTCGGAACGGGCCCGTACCAAGGACGGCAAGAAGGGCTTGGACATGAGAGTATACACAGAGCCTCCCTCGACTCCAGATCGCAAACCGTTCGATCATTTGTATCTCACGAAATCAGATGCCTTGTTGGTGGACTACAAGCACCCCGAAAAGCCGAAGAGCGAGCTTTACTATGCTGAGATCGAAGGTACTGTCACACCAGAAGAGACTATCGAATTCGAATTCAGTCTGTCTGTTGCTGGCACGGCGAAGCTCTTCGTGGACGGTAAAGTGGTAGTCGACAATGAGACCAAGCAGTACCCCGGAGACTCGTTCTTCGGATCCGGCACACGAGAAGAGACCGGCCGTGTCAAGCTGGAGAAAGGGAAGGCTTATCATGTCCTGGTTACCTTTGGCACTCTGCCGACCATGACGATTGGCAATGCTGGTGCCACGGCTTTCGGTGCTGGCGGCTTCCGGATAGGATGCGAGCGGGTCATCGATTACGAAGAAGAGTTGAAGCGCGCCGTGACACTCGCGAAGGAGGTCGAGCAAGTTGTCCTCTGCATGGGTCTCAACGCAGATTGGGAGTCAGAAGGATATGATCGAGCCCATATGGATCTTCCGAAGGGCTCAGATGAGCTGATCAAGGCGGTCACTGCGGTAAACCCCAACACCGTAGTGGTCGTACAGTCTGGTACTCCAGTGACGATGCACAGGTGGCTTGCTGGAACCAACGCACTGCTACAGGCTTGGTACGGCGGCAACGAAACGGGCAACGCCATTGCTGACGTTGTCTTCGGCGAGACGAATCCCAGCGGCAAGCTACCTCTGTCCTTCCCAGTACGAAATGAGGACAATCCGGCGTTCCTCAACTTCCGATCGGAGCGAGGTCGGGCCCTGTACGGCGAAGACGTCTACGTCGGGTACCGCTACTACGAGAAGACCAAGAAGGACGTTGGCTTTGCTTTCGGTCACGGTCTGTCGTACACAACATTCGAGCTCGGCGACCTGAACGTCCGAGACGGCAAGGACGAAATCAGCGTTACAGCCAAGGTCAGCAATACCGGCAAGATTCCTGGCGCAGAAGTAGTGCAGGTCTACATTTCCCAGAAGTCGCCGAGCATCAATCGGCCACCAAAGGAGCTCAAGGGGTTCACGAAGGTACACCTGAAGGCAGGAGAGAAGGAGAAGGTAGAGATCAAGATCAGCAAGAAGTACGCGACGAGCTTCTGGGACGAGCAGGCAGATTCCTGGGTGAGTGAGAAGGATGAGTTTGAGGTCTTGGTAGGCAACAGCAGTCAGAACGTGGAGAAGGCTGGCAGCTTCAAAGTAGCGGAGACGACGTACTGGAGAGGACTCTGAGCCCATATAGCAGGCCTTTTCATCGACTGCTTGGACCGTGCCTCGATCGCGGGGGCTCAAGCAAGGAAGCAATGAATTTGTCTACGGTCCAGACAATTTCAACTTATCTCAATCACCGCACTGCCTGCTCTCGTCGTGCTCTTTCCTAGCTTCAACGACTCGAATTGACTGTCCTTCCAGGTTGCTCAACATGTAAGCCGTAAAGCAGTACCAGAAAGAGCGCCCCTCAAATTGATAGCCTTGCCAAGGAAAACCAGCCTTATCAGCCAACTTTCAGACAAAGTTGTGACCTCGGGCTCAAATCCTATTAACTTCGTGTATCACGATGGGCCGAGTATGCCAGTTCGCATCGTCGCTTTCGGTTCCAATGGTTCCGGACAGCTCGGCATCGGCCATACGGACGATGTCGACATTCCGACGCCTTGTCGCCTGGCGACCGACCTGTTTCCGAATGAGTCAATAGTACAATTCGCTGCAGGGGGCAATCATACTTTGTGCCTGACATCAACCGGCAGAGTGTTCGCTACAGGCAGCAACGAAAGCGGTCGTTGCGGTGTCTCATCCGCAATCACGCTGGCCACGGAGTTCCGCCCGGTAACGTTCGCGAAAGAGGACGAGGATGAGCCAGCTCGAGTCACGAGTATTGGGGCGACTTGGGAGGCATCATTCTTCGTTGTTGACGACAAGCGAATTTATGCCTGCGGTAGGGGCGATAGGGGTGAGCTTGGACTCGGATGTGCGCGAGCGGTGGCCTTGACACCAACATTGATTCTCAACCTGGCGGAGCTTGGATCAGACGAGAGGGTATCAAGCATCAGCGCAGGCGTGAGCCATGTAGTACTCAGCACGAGCACCGGAAGGCTCTTTGGCTGGGGAGCATGTCGCAAGGGACAGCTTGGAGAAGATCTGAGTGCACTGAAAGTCGCGTGGGAAGTGCGAGAGACGAATGTTCCATTTCCAGTGCGCCTGGTAGCAGCCGGACGTGACTATACGTGCATCGTTGGTGGCTCTGGAAAAATGCACTTGCTTGGACGAAACAACATCCTTGGAGATAATCAGAACAGCACAGATCTTGGCGCCATCGATGAGATTGCATCCGGCTGGACGACTGTCACTGTTCGCCAAGGTGGACAGCTGAGAGGACTTGGTCGGAACAACCACAAACAACTACCGCCGCCAAATCTGGCCCAAGTGTCGTTGTTGGCCGTCGGAAGCGAGCACTCAATAGCGCTGGACACCACGGGACAGCTGTTGGCATGGGGCTGGGGCGAGCATGGCAACTGTGGACGCCCAAGGGCTTTCAGCGATGCAGGCGCAACTGCGAACGTTGTACATGTGGCTTTGGGGACAACAGAACGCATTGTGCTGCTTGGTGCTGGATGTGCGACAAGTTTTGCCGTTATAGAGAGTTCGACGTGACCAAATGAGCTCAGTCAAATAAGCCCTTGACTTGTGAGAGGCGCTGAGTAGGCGCGATCTCGTCGAAAGTACGCTTACGCCCATCCGGAACGCTGATGAACGAGTCCGACTCTGAGTTGCGGATCCTTCGAAGGGATGCCGAATCTGAAGCATTGTCCCACGTCACGATGTCTTGGTCTTCTTCATAATTCGGCTCATCCCACTTCTGGTCTTCGTCATCTGCCGGTATGAACAAGCTGTCAGGATTTAGACTCGCGCTTGGCGCGGGCGTGTCTTCTGTGCCGCCTCCTTTCGACAAAGTGGGTCGGGTAGGTGGTGGCCGAGCTGAGGGTCGTATTGAGGGTGGCGGCATATCTGTTGGGGCGGTCTGGGTGGTAGCAGGCATTGATGGGTCTCGTGTCATCGAGGGCGTCTGGGATCTTCCTCGCATAGACAGGTCTCTAGCTGGTGTGCTGTTGCGTGAGGCGTCCGGGACGTGGCTGGACGTAGCACGAGTCATGAGCGTGAAATGCGCTGCCACACCGCCTTGGCTGTAGGCGATCTGCATGGGTCGATTACCTCTCGAATAGCGGGCGGTGACATCGACCTTCATCGTCTCAGCATGAGCAACGATTGAACGGAAATCTTTGACAATGATGCCAATGTGAAGCCCTTCCTGGACGTTGAAGGCGTTAAAATCTTTGCGTTCCAAGGCTACAGATGTGTGCATCGGCTGCTTCAGTATCTCCTTGCCGTTCTGTATCTTCTCGGTGTAGCTTGTGAAGGTGACTTTCGCATCCTTGTAGCACCAGTCGAGATGCTCCGTCTTTGGTCCAAAGTACTCCACGACATCACGCAACGTCCTCGATGCTACAGTCCACGCATTGGCTGAAGCTTCTTGATCAAAGCTGGCGTGAAGGATTTCTCCAGTCTCGTAGTACAGGCGATACTTCTTCTCCACACCTTGTCTGCAGATGAGCTTGAATATGAGCCGACACTCCGTCTGGTCGGGACGAGCCTGCAGCTCGAAATCTAGACGCTCTAGCGCTACGTCCTTGTCTCTTGGATCAGCTAGTCGGCGGCGAAAAATGGCAAGCAATGCTCTATTTTGAATTCGACATGTCCATGGCCTCGGCTGTCCTTGCGGGCCACGTCCTTCGTTCGAGAAGTGATACTTGGTGAAGAATGTGTTTGTCAAGTCGAAAGATGCATGGGCCGTCTTGGTGAGATTCAGACTTGACATACGAAAATTGTCGGCCGTAGCTTCCCATGATACTGCTTCATCGAATTTTGCAAGGCATGACAACAGGTCATGAAGTTGCCCAACGGCAGCAGGCGAGAGCGTGAACAGCAGTGTTGGCATCGCTGCTGCCGATGATCCGAAAGCCGTCAGACCAGCACAGTTGTGCTTTGATGACTGCCATGAATGTTGCGGGCGACTCTCCAGATAGGTGTTGAAGTCCGGAAGGCACAGTAGGTAGCTTCGGTTGACAAGTGTGAGACCGCGTTGACGCGTCTGATTCGTTGGAATGCTCACATTCCGGATCCACCATCTCTGGTATCCTCGATGGTCGACGACATATCACTGTTGTGTTTCATCACCATATTCGTATCTTCGAACTCTTCTTAATCGGGGCTACACACCAGAAGTCATAATTCGCCTTTCAACGAAAATCAACGCTCGACAAATCAGGCGCGATGGCCGCCTCTGGAGTCGAGGAAGACCTCGTACTACCAGATGAAGTACTGGGAATCATCTGTGATGAACTTGGCCGAGACCGTGATTTTGTGACCCTTTATCGATGTGCCCAAGCGTCCAGGTCATTCGCAGATCCTGCGCTGAGAACAATGTACCAGTACCACGAGCAATCGCCAGCCTTCTTACAGAGCGATGAGGCCGATCCAGGGCTAGCAAAGGCCGACTTTGCCACCAAATATGCCAACGCGGAGCAGGCTTTCCAGCGATGGACGACACTGTGGCGATCTGTGATCATTTCCAGCTTGCCGGACTCGAAGACATACAAGCCATACTGCCGCTATCTTCGCATGCTGGACTTCCGGAACTTGCTAAATATGGTTGAAGACCCTAGAATGGCTCGGGGAAAACTCCAGTCCTCCTTCTTTGGAGGTCCCATGAGGCCTTTCAAAATCATGTCGAGTCGCGCGTGGAAGGGAATGCATTACGTCGATGGCAGCGCAACAATCAATGCGGTCGGCGAATCTCTGACCCAAGCAGCCACGCAAATTGAGGAAATAGCAGGTGACATTTCCCCAAACAATCTACCACGCTGGATTGACAGAACGCCAAAGCTGGAGCGCTTAGTTCTATGGAATGGCAATTCTCTGGTCCAGCGCGCTGGTCAATCCGTGGCCAAGACGTGTGATCATTTCAGCAGTCTGACTATACGTGAGTGGCGTAACATCCTGCCAGACGATCCTCTCGCAGCAGACAAGACCTGTGCCGCGTTTCTGAATGACCTCGAGCCCGACACATTGGAGCACTTCGAAATCATCAGCTACAATGACATTGCAGGGAACTCGTTCACAGCTCTTGGACGGCACAAGTCTCTCCGGGATTTGACGCTTAACAACTTGTCAAGACAGGCAGTGGAGAATCTGAATTGCCTCAAAGACTGCACGGAGCTACAGATCTTGGTTTTGGAGGACAATGAAGCGGTCCAGCTTGAGGCTGCCAATAATGACATCTTCACGGAGGTTGTTGAATGGCTGAGGTCGTGCTCTAAACTACGAGACCTTACCCTCAAACGCTTCCGCGACGGACCAGCCATACTCAGTCAAGTACTCGTTTCACCGACAGTCAAGTTGACCAAACTTTCTCTCGAAGGTTACCTGGTGCGAGACACGAGCTCAAGATTGTTCCACACTGCGTTGTCAGAGCAAAAGACACTGGAAGCAGTGTGGCTTCGCGGCATTGGGGAGGACGTGGTTCCCGATGATCTAACGATCATGGTCGATGGACTCTCGAACATCCCTCATTTGAAGGAGTTGGTGCTGAAGGAGGTGTCAGACGAGTTTCAGGAGGAACACATCATGAAGCTGGCGCTAAGTCTGCCAGAGCTGGAAGAACTCTGGACATCAGGTGATGTTGTTTCTGCTGATGTGTTAATGGGCTTGCGCAACCTCCGAAACCTGAAGAAGCTGGATCTCTACGCCATGACTCAGTTCAGGAGTGATGAGATTATCGACTTCATCAGCCAGCTCGACCCTGTGACACAGCGTGGTTTCCAGCTATCCCTAATGGCTGCAGATCCAAATCAGGGCAACTTATCAGAGACGGAGCAAGACTTGATCAGAGAACTCATCCGGACGAGCCTGGATGGACGCTTCGATTTCGTGCTCTGGCGGGATGCTGATACCAGTGACAGTGACAGTGATTAAGCCTACGTCCCGGTTGAGGCTAGGAAGGCCCTACTGGTCGGTGCTGGTAGTCGCAAGTCGGCTGACTGCTACAAAAGGATTGATCGTTGGATTCATCTTCAATGTTGGACTCCATGAAGTGGTAGAGGACGATCATGCGTACGCATACCGAGTCCTGAACGGGTTTGGCGTTCACAACTGGCTGTCTGTCATCGTTGCCGCCGCTTCATGGATTGACCCTGGATGAATCTGATGGGGCTGTGGAGGATTCGGATCGTGGAGGCGTATGAATGCCGAGTTTGATACGAGCATGCGAACAGGCTTCCTTGAAGATTTGGTAGAAATTCCACACTGATGATCCAGTCAGCAGAAGCACAGCAATCGTGGTTTGCAACGGAATTAGAAAGTGAGCAATGAATATCAGCAGCACTCACCATCTTCGAAAGTGTTGTACAGCGGCGCAGGAGCGACTCGGATTACATCTGGCTTGCGTTCATCTATGATGACACCCTTGTCATCGAGGACCTCGAGCACGGGTTCAAGCATAACGGAGTTCTTCAGCTTCACACTTAGCTGCGCACCACGTTGTCTTGGGTCTTCTGGCGTAATTATAGTGAACTGGTCCGGCGTCTCATGCTGCAGCACACCCAAAAGCGTCTCGAGGAATCCTGTCAGCTCGACGGAGCGTTGCCTCAATGCGTTCATACTGGTCTCGTTGAAGATCTGGAGTGAGGAGACCACCGCAGCTAGGTCCAAAGCGCTAGGATTGCTCACTTGGAAGCCTGCGGCGCCTGGGCGGGCTTTGAAATCTCCCACGGTCAGAATCATTCAGGTGGCCTCTGCAGCACTCACTGTTAGTCATCTCAAATCTTCCACTCTTGTCATCTCCCCACCAGCCTGTCAACCTGGGCCAGTTCTCGTGCTCGCCTCCTTCAGACGGCCGCCCATACCGCTCGTGGACAAAGATCGCGCCCATCGCCCCAGGGCCACAGTTCAAATACTTGTACGTGCACCATGCAGCAAAGTCGACATTCCACTCATGCAGCTGCAGGTCCACGTTGCCGGCTGCGTGAGCCATATCCCAGCCCACCAAGATGCCCTTCGATTGTGCATGAGCAGTGATGGTCTTCACATCGAACAGCTGTCCCGTATAGAACTGAATCCCCGGCAGCAGCACCAACGCTAGCTCCTCTGCGTGCTCGTCAATCTTCCGCAGGATGTCCTCCGTCCGCAGCACTGGCCTCTCTATATCTCTCGGCTCTAGCAGAACCATCGCCTTCTCCGGCTTCAGGCCCCAATGCTGCAGCTGACTCTCCACCGCAAAATGATCGCTGGGAAATGCCTTGCCTTCCAACATGATCTTCCACCTCCCACCTGGCTCTTTCTTTGGCCGGTAGAAGCTCGCCATCAACAAATGCAAGTTCCCAGTCAGCGTCCCCATGACAGCCACCTCAGACGTCTTCGCGCCCACGATCGGTGCCATCAGCTCTGCCGCTCGATCATCGACGTGTAAGAATGGCGCTAATTCTGAGTCAGAGTGCTCGACGAAGTGGCCTTTGACGCCTTTCGTACGCCATTGCGCGAGGAAGGTTGAGACTAGATCAGATGTGTGTTGGGGCTGGAGGCCGAGGGAGTTGCCACAGAGATAGGTGCAGGGCTCAGAGGAGGGTGCTTCGTTGGTTGCGGGATTAAGGGTTGGACGGTGAATGTCGGCCAGTGTAGGGATGTGAAAGCGCGAGCGAAAGGAGGGAGACTGTTCGTCCTTGTCGGCTTCCTGGGCGAACTTGTGGTAGTCCTCCGGGAATATGATGGGGACGCCCATTGTGCTGTGTGTCGAGTTGAGTCGAGGCTGTAGCTATAACACGTATGGGGTGGAGTGTGGCACAATTCTGATGTGTAAAGGAGCCTCCCTTTTCCATGGACAAGTACCCCTGATGCTGTTTTATAACATCAGTGTAGCTGGTCAAGATTCAACACCCAGACAAGTCTATCCCACAAGACGGACAGAGAGAATGTTTCCAAGGTACCGTTCTGATCGATTAATAAAGATCGTCCATTCGAATGAACTCGTGATGCGACCCTCGCAAGTTGGGGACAAATCCAGATGCATGTTCATGAGGCGAGAAGCGCTCTATCTCAGGCTATAGCCTGAGGTCATTGCAATGATGATGAATTGAATGATTCAGCCATGTTGGAGTCCAGTCATCCGGTCTCGGCTCGAGTCCTCGGATTCTGTCGATCTTCACCGTTATCCGGCGTTCTCCAATCCGATTAGTTGTAAAGCACTTCGTTGCTCTTCCCTCTCGACCCTACGCATCCCGACCCTGTTGCAATCATGTCACTCTACGTCGCTCGCCATGTGGTCAAGGCCGTACGAGCAACACCGACCGCACACGAAGCCGCCGCTTTCTTCTTCAACTCCCGGCGCAGCGTCTCGACCTTAGACCTCTCACGCCACCCCACGCCCCGACCGAGCACCAGAAGAGTAAGCACTCACTCACCCGAGAGCAGACAGCAATCACACCGACCCTTCTCTTCCAGCCTTGCAGGTCGTGCGACGACCACGACAATAGCCCGCAACCCCCGCAACGACGAGGATGGCCAGCTCATGACTATAAACATATCCACCGCGGCAGCCGCCCGCCTCAAAGCGATCACTTCCACTCCACAGAAACGAAATACACTAGCCACTTCACCCATAACACCAGACTCTCACCTCCGAGTCACCGTCACCAGCGGCGGCTGTCACGGCTTTCAGTACCTCATGTCGCTAGAACCCGAGTCCAAGATTGACGCCGAGGAAGACACTGTCTTCGTTGCGGCGACAGCGGAGGAGGGGGAGGGCGGCAAAGGGAGAGCAGAAGTAGTGCTGGACGAGCCCAGTCTGGAATTGTTGAAGGGGAGCACAGTGGACTTCGTGACGGAGCTGATTGGGAGCCAATTCAAGATTGTGGGGAATCCAAGAGCGAGCAGTAGTTGCGGGTGTGGCACGAGTTTTGATATCCAGTGAGTCATATGGGCGATAACTCGAAGAGTGAAGAGTTGTGCGATTGGCTTCAGTATCTTTCTACAAGCGAATGACGCCTATACACCTGTGCTGCGTATGCTTGCAGCGTTCCGACTGCCATGACATAATGATGAATGGGTATTACAACATCTGCGGTGGCATCAACACTTCTTCTGATCGCCACCCATCTCATGTTCAGTGCAGGCTCAACGAATGTCGCTGAAGCCCTCCCGCAACGCCTCTCCACGAACGGTCGTAAGCAGCGCCTTTGAGGCAAATTGTCGGCCTGGTCAATTCGTGGGCTTGTTGAAGATAGCCAACTAAGCGGGATCTCTCATCAGATCCATCGAACCGACACGCTTCATCGGCTTTTCCTTGTCTTCCATCTCATTGTCCCCTTCGAACAGCAGGGCGAACCGATTGGCCATGGAGACCGTGGCTGGTCTCTTGGACGGCTCAAAGCCCTGCTTTGAGGTTCTCTTGACAGTCGTCGGCAGGATCTGGTCGCATTCGTCCTCAAAGAACTCGAGCTTGGTGCCCTTGTACTTGAGTCTTGACGCCATGCAGTGTTTGGCGGTGATGGCATGTTTGATGCTGTTGGTCGAAACAAAGATATGGTTCTCCGTAGTGACGACGTCGACTACCTCCAGCTGGTGTATGTGCTCCAGATCCCGTCGAACAGTCTCAGCGGTCATCCCTTGTGGTGCAAACCTGATGACAATGTTGCGGGTTGCACCATTCTACGTGCAGCGCCGCATTAGTACCTGTACAAAGTTCTGGACAGGGCGGCCTTCATGGGGCTTCTTACCGATACTTGTCGTCGGATATACCCAGGCAGATAGTACTGCCTATCGTCCCAAGACACGTCGATTCGCTTGCCCTTGAGGTAGATATCGTTGCGCTTGTAATGCATTACGAACTTCTCGGCAGCCAGTGGCTCCACGAACGAAACGTGGGCTGCACGCTCTCGCTCGCGAATGTACATGTTCAGAATCATGCCACCACGGAGGACTTTGGCGAGGTCCGCAAGTGTCGTGAACGGGGAGAAGCCTCGGAGGACGATGGAGCGGTCTTGGTTGTCACCATTATATCTCTCCGGCTCAGATTCCTCCTCGTCACACCACTCTGACGGCGGTGTAGGTGGAATCGAGTGAACGGCCTTGATTGCGCTAAAATCAGGCTTGAATGAAGTTCTCGAGCACGGCTCTCTCGGAACGAAGATGGGAGCATCCACAGCCCAGGCGGACTTGCATGGTGACGAAGACAGCGATGTAGATGTTGATCGAATGCTGGGAAGTGCGTAGTCGGAACTAGGTCGATTGCTGTCACCAGTCTCGGATCTAATCAAGGTCTCGAGATGTTCTTCGGTCACGCCAGCTCGTACGAGGGCTCTCTTCAAAGCAGTATACTCGTTCGTGGCGTTCGACTGCATCTAGTTAGCTGCTGAAAGCTCAAACGGTTGTGACACTGACGAGTTCCTCGAAGACCGATACATCTATCGTGATTCTATCGACGCTTTCCTGCGTGCGGTACCGAATCAGTACCTAGAAAACAGTCTGCACTGGGGCGGCCTTTGCGAGACTTCTTACCGGCTTGCTCGCCATGGCGTTAAAGTACTTGTTGGACATGTTGATCATCGGCATGCTGAATGTGGTATGAGATGGAGTTTCGGAATGATGTGCTGCAAATCAAAGTGGCTGCAAACGGAGGATTTCGAAGCACTTGCCCGCGACACTGCGTCGCGCCTGCAGTCATCGCACAGAGAAGGCGTGACCCAGCTCTTGAGTCCAGTCGGATGGATTTTGTGAGCAGGTGCAACTTGTCATGGAAATCGCGCGTCACCAGAACAACCTGTTGAGCGCGTTCGGCCCTAAATGCATTGCATTCTTCAGTCGGAGCTGAATAGGCTTATCGCCACATGACTACATCGCTCGGAAACCTAGGACTCAGCTTGCGTCTCTCAAGAACCGCGTCGGGCACGACAAACGCCTGCGTAGAGTCAGAGGACCAAGTCGGCATCTGGCCGACATCCACGTGATATTCGTGCTTCTGACGGGTCATGCTCTATTCCTGCTGCTTGCTCCTGCGTTCGCGGGAAGGATACCATACGCCGGTCAGTGCCTAGAAATCAGTTGCACCTCCTGCATGCGCAACAGCGGTCAAGAATTCTGTGGTAACGTCCCCAACGATACTCTGAAGCGAAACCAATCTTTGGTCGCCTTCTCAGACTACCTTCAGGTCGTGAAATTGTCACACCACCAGGCCACGTCAACCGTGTGACGCTCGTACCATACCATCAGCTTCGATGATCCGTCCAGTCGAGAAAACTCCTGCCTCGTTTCGCCGATATCAGTCTTAGGCGTTCCCCACAAAGACGAACCATTTACTGCGATTAGCGTGCTACCAGCGCGACGCATCCAGCCACCTGCTTGAGCAACTCTCGGTGTAGAGCCGATAATGTACTCCACGCCATTTTCCAAGCTCTTGATAGAATGCTTTTCGCGACCTTCGGTCTTTGCATAGATGATGTACTCTTGCCGTTTGTACTTTTCTGGCCCAACGGAGAAACCGATACTAGGGTGTACGCGGGCATCTGTCTTGGCCTTGTCGAGCCACTGCGGATCTGCAAGCTTGGGGAATGCGATTGCGGTGGTATCCTCGGGGGTAGATTGTCGACCATTGTTGGAGCCTTGGAGTCCTTGCGACGAGATCTTGGGAGTTGGAATTGTGACGCCTTGGACGATCAGTTAGTCATCGAACCTGTGGACGCTGACAAGACTTACGAGTTGGTGATTCATCTTCGACTTTCATCACGCGAGTGCTTTTGGGTGTGAGTAGAGCGCCAATTGCTCGTTCGATCTCGTTGTACTGTCGATTAGCTTGACGCTTGATACCTTCGGATATTTCGATGTTCTGCTTTGACTGCTTGATGATCTCATCCTGCTCCGCAATCACCTGCTTGGTGCGTTTTAGCCCTTCAAAAAGCTCTTCCACCGAGTTGAACCGAGCCTCAAGATCTCCGTCAGTGCTGAGAGCCATCATGAGCGTATGTCTACCAGTAGATCTGTGAACGAAGTTGTGAAGAAAGAAAGAAAGAAAAATAAACGTTGGAGATGCGAAGTCCTAGATGAGATCAGGTCAAATCCGTGCGACTGAAGATTCAATGTTATCGTTGTTCAAGTGAAGACGCTCTTCGAACTGTCACCTTTTCTGGGCGCGTGAGATAGTGCGGCCTCACTTGATGGCAGCTCCTCAACTTACCATCGTTCTACGTTACTTCAGCCCGATGGACGCCGCTTGTTCGATGACTTTGCCAGCCTTGCGAGGGCGCCTCGTAGAAGCGTCCAAATAACACCTACACGCTCGGACTGTCCCTGAGGATATCCAAGAGCCATCAGACGTTTCAGATGTCATCAAGCTGAGGTGAACGTAGGCCGTTGCACTGGCAGTATCGGTAATGTCCTGGTAAGATCATCATCGAGTCTTTGTGTAAGCACTTGAGCGCGTAAGCCTCGCGCGGTTGATGCTGATTACCGAGTGAGATTTTCACGTCTGCCACGAAGCAGCAGTCGTAGTGTTGTGCATGGCAATGATGCTCGTTCGATCCAAAGGACCCTCGATGACGCGCTCCGCTCAGATCCTGCCAAGCCCGTTTGCCTCGCCGCCTTGTTGGAGAACATATTCCTGAGGCCCCAGGTTCAAGTTCATCCACCAATCTTGTTATTGCTACCTCTAGTCTCCGACACACAGCGATCGTCGATCGAAACAGCATCCGAGACTCGCTACTAGATGTCTTGACTTGGTCGCAGGCGCAGGAAGAGATGCCTTTGCCATGGTTGATGGGACCTCTTAATCGAGAATGTGGAAAGATGTAGCGTTCAAGGCTTGCGTTGTAGCGAAAGCCTGCAAAGCAACCATATCTATTGGGCTCAGTTGCAAGGCTTGACGCTAGGATAGCAAGGAGCTGTTATACGAAACTATGCACAGATGCTGCAAAATACCGGGTATCGTATTCCAACAAGTAAGGCTGAAATCAACTAGGTGCTTTGCCCACTATCAAGGCACATGTGCTTCTGAGGTCCTGCATAACTGGACCAAGAGCTGGATCAGGGTGTCAAGGGACTGCTCAAATACTGGCCAAACATGCGTGGTCCGGCGAAGTCTCAAAGGGACGAGCCTTTCCCTGGAGTCGGCGGGTCTGCCACCAGTAGTCAACGGTACTTACAGCAAGGATCTTAACCTCAGATAGAAGGCCTGGAAGCACGCATCATGGTATTCCACAGTAAAGCTCAGACAGTCTAGACGTGATCATGTATCACTGCTTTGAAAAAGGTGCACCAGGTGGTATACTGTGTGACTTTCACATCTCAGTACTTCCGTCTTACTGTTGTATGTGGAGGCTGCCCGGCCAGGCTATCTGAGCAAGGTAGTGCAACTGCATTTTCCAGGACTTCAGCTATCACGTCTTCACTTTGGAGTTGTCACTTTCGCGTACCAGGCAATCTTTTCACCCCAGGTACAGGCTCTCTTCTAAGTTGTCGATTACCGCGGAGTTCTATGATGAGGTTCCAGGCGCGAATCGATGAGGTTGAGACTCAAATACACCACACATTTATGTCACGCCGCAACCCTGTGACATTTTTCGACGAAACAGCTTCACAACGATAGATTCTCAGCCATTGAAGACTCTTCGGCACCAATGTCTTACCAAGACCACGAAAATCCTCCTGCGGTCGCGCGTCCCCTGCCTGCCACACCGCGACTCAATCCAGTCGAGCTTGCACCAGCTCACGAGCCTACATCGCCTTCGCTAACGTCCTCATTCATCGCAATCAATGCCAACCAGCGGCGCTCAGATTCATTGTCCACTCAGTCAACCGATGTCCCTCCACGTCCACCTACACCTCCGCCACGGCCAGTCGCACACCTACTCGCCGAATGGGCACGCGACTCCACGCCGTTCCGGGGTCTCCAGGAAGCCGTGATGCAAGGTCGAGCCGCTGAATCTCAGATCGAGAATTACTGGAATCTGGTCGAAGAGGCGAGGAGAGATGAGGCTGAACGCGCAAGGAAGAGGCATCAGAGAGAATGGGAGATGAGCCTTCAGCGGGCAGACTTTTCGAATGTCGGTGACGGGAGTACTCCAGGCAGAGGACGCAGAAGCAGTATGGGCCCGATGGACAAGTGGTATCAGGGCTATCTTAGAGGCGAGAGTCCAGTCGGCCAAGCAGCGCACATCACATCTCTGCCGTGGAATGTCCGAGACGAGATGAAGGTGGAGTACACAGACATGGCCGCAGTCGCCCAGGACGACATTGCGACGGAGACCTCTCCGACTCCGGGTTCCCGGGGCGCCTATCAGAACGATGACTCGCTCGATGAGAGGACAAGCACATCCGAAGCGAGTGGCACCGAGGTCGACACCGAGAAGGCCTCCGTATTCAGCGAGCGCGCTAGCGATGAGATGGACTGGCAATCGACCGACGACGAGACACAGACTGCAAGACGGCCGAATGCTGGGCGCATCATGCGGAAGAAACACAGAAGAGATTCGAAGAAAGACTCGAAATTGCGGAGCAAGAAGCTTGCTCAACATATCTCCACGACTGATGATGACCCAGATGGACATGTCTTCGAAAGCCGACGGTCAGACTCTGACACAGGTAGACATAGATAGCAACGTGGTCTGAGTGGCTTGACCGAACATGGAGACCTGCCGCTTGAGAATGATGAGGACGAAGTGATGGACAGCATCGAGTCTGATCAAATCAACACCGAAGGATCAAACACCGACAGGGGCTTCGGCACGAGCATACCCTTCTCGTAAGGCGAGACATTGGCTCTATGCATGCACCAGGAGAATCTTGTAGTTGCGAAGTCTTTGTCTTAACGCCCAAGCATATTGGAAATGCTAGGCGTCGGAAGCAGGCCGGCGACTTGAAATCGTCCAGCTAGTCTGTATCTTGCTACCACATGCTTTGGCCACCACGGCCTCGATTGCTGCGGTACGAGAGAAGAGGCCTTGCTGATAAGATACTGCTCGTAGACAAGACAAATGTCCTTCCATCTCTGATGCCATCTTACACGTCCGAATGCGTACCGTCTACCAGATTGATTGGCCGATCCACGGTCCCAAATTCTCCCAGTCGCAACTGTTGTGTATCCTCATTATCCTGTACAGACACAGCTTGACCTCCATTTTCCGATGCTCCATTCGTACCCAGCATGATATCCTGATCAGAGAAGGAACTCCTCGATGTAGTCCACGATGGTGATGTTGGCGCAGGGCCATCCTTGACGAGCGGCCGAGAGCCGTTGTTCCACAGCCCTCGGAGCTGGACGAGGGATCAGTTCGTCACACCATTCATACATTTCTTTGCGTAGCTTCCTCACCTCTGTACGACTTATCTCCGACACATTATCGCCAAACTCGTCCGAGCTGTCACTGTCACTGTTGAGGTCTTCCGACTCCGAGGCGTAGAACGGTCGTTTGATGGGTCCGTCGTTGATGAAGGGTTCTTTGGCTTCACCTCCCGATGAGAGCGCTTCACCATAGCTAGACGTCTCGTATCAGGAGGATCGATCGTCTTCGTCGTCAAAGCCATCGCTGTCTTCTTCAGAGCAGCAGAAGCAGAGGGCGCGTTGCGCAAGTCCGATTGTGTGAGCTTCGTCGCGCCGCGGCGGAAATCGCTTTTCAAGGTGTGTCAGTCCATGATAGCACGAAACTTCGTCACGGGCCTCGTTGTTGTCTTGGTGGGCATCAGAGCCGCGCTTGGCTTGCACTATGACGTCCCAGAGTGCAGAGATGTCGTCCAGTTCGGATGCAGGAATTTCCATGGCCGGTCCCATACTGGCGTTGCTACAATCGCCGTTGCCACATGTATGCATGTCCGCAGGCTGCGGGTTTTCGAATGGAACGGCGAGTCTGCCTTCAATGACCAAGTTCACGGAGCTGGCCAGGATCTCGAACATCTTGCCAGACAGCTTGATATAATTCTTGATTTGGTCACCTTCTTCAGCCTCGCATGATAACTCCGGGGCCGGTGAGACTCCTCCGTGGTTGTAACGTATCAGGAGTTCAGTAAAGCATTCGGTGCAGTACAGATGGAGGCAGTCCGTCAGGACAGGGTCGTCGGGCAAGGCACAGCAAGTTCCGCACGATAGCACGTCAGGCTCACTGTGCTCATAGCTCTGGCTGAACAGCTTGACAATGTTCCAGAAGTTGATGGAACCATCTGTAGCTATCAGTAGAAATTCGTGCGTGGGCAGCAGTGAATATTACCTCGATTGTAGATGTTGATGTCAACAATTGCGCCAGCGGGACTGGACGGGAGGGACGCGTCGTACTCGCTTGTCGAATCTTGATCGCCTGTCGGGACATCATCAAGATTGCGGCCAAGTTCGAAGCTACCATGACTTTCAACCTTTACAGGCGGCTCGTGATGCTGACGATTAACGTTTCCATCTGTGTAGACCGAGGCTGAAGTTTGGGAGTCGATCGTGCGCTGCTCCTGACGAACTTTCATACGTTTTCGAGCTTCCTCAATGATTCGTAGGTCGTCTGCATCCTCCTCAAGATATCGCTTGAGGGTTTCTGAGTGTTCTGCCATTGCAGATTGCTGTGAATGTTGCCTGAAGGCCCTGAAAGCGTGGTGTTGTGGTGATCAGACGTGGATGGAAGGGTGGACAAAGAGTGCCGGAGTTCAGGGCCGGATAGCTTTAGGTAGGTGCGCGTTTGCACCTGCCCAGCAGACTGGTTGCCTCGCAACCACAACTTCCTTCCAGCAAAGCACTGAGATGACGTAGTGCATTGTGATTCATTGCAAGAGTATGTCTCAACAGTTAAACCGGCGTTGCCTCCCTAATTTGGTCTGTTTGAGAACTTGAGAGCACTCACCAGTAGCGCTATGTCAGGGAGTCTTCCTTGAAAGCCATAGCTCCTACTTTCCACCGCTATCATCACCCAGACCTTGCTCCTCGAATGCTTTTTTGACCTCCTGTACGCTCTTTGAGATCAACCTGGCTCTCTCCTCCGGGTGAAGGTCCAAGTTCTCAGAAAACTCGATGTACCACTTATCACTCATTGCCGGACCCTTTCCCTCGTATCCAACGACCAACTCAGCCAGGACCAGCATCGCGGTCCTCACGGACATGTCAGCCTCATAACGCTTGAACAGGTCACTTTGGTCAATCGGCTTCCAGACACTCTCTTCCGCGTCCTTGTCTACCGCCAAAGCCATCGTCTCCATTCTCTCCTCGAACCGCCACCAGTCAGACAGAACTCCACTTTGCTCTGCCAGGTCTAGCCACTGCTGAAAGTCCGCATAGACATCGCCCTCCGCCCAGACAGCGCCTTTGGGGAACCGTTCGCCTCCATCAACGTACCAGATTCCGTGGTCACAGTCTCCATCATCGTGGTCAACGGCAGTGCGTAACCGGTACGCGTCGATGAGAATCCGCTGAGCCAACTCCGGATCCTGCGCATCTAGGTATGCGGATTTTGATCCCTTGCCCTGTGTAAGATTACAGAAAGGTTTATGTTTCTTCCAATGGGCTTTCTGACAGCTGTACAATCACAATCATTAGAGGCAGTACTGTCCTTCAGCGTGGAAGACTTACTCCTTGCCACAGTAGTCCACCATGCCGCACCCAGCACACCTCTTCAATGGCTTGTCGAATCCTAGGGCTAAGCAATTCGCGCAGATTGACAACTTGTGGCTGTTCATGTACTCGTGCTCCATGCCGGCTACATATGCGACTCCTGGAATACCACCACGACGTCAATCAGTGATCTAGTATCACAAGGTTCGCGTAGGACACTCAGGCAACATGGCTAGCGAACGAGTATTGGGGTCTTGAGACGCTATTGACGTACCTGTTCGCGGGAAACGCTTCTTGACCCCAGCTGCACCCGCTGTAGGCACAACGCTAGCTTGACCGGATCCATCTACGCCCTCAAAGACATTCATGTTTGCTGCTGCTCGCTCCGAATTCTATGTCAGGCTTTTGCGGCTTCCGATCTACGCCTCAGTCACTGCCAGACCAACAGGCTGCGCTTGATAGCCGGGGGAAGTGCGCTTCTGTCGTTGTAGGACGCGAGTGCACGATGTGCAATAGAAGCATACGTGTGGGACTCCCAACAGTTGAAAATGTCGCCCTCAGTCGCAGAGCCTCACCAGCATCTCTTGGCACTGTAGGCGGCCGGATATTATCCCCGGACAATATCCCCGGCCCCACTCGGTCTGATCGATGTTCAGGGTGTGTCCAAGTTTGCAGGGTCGCACACGGGACATGCCTTTCGTGCTATTGCCATATAAAAGAGCTTTAAGCAACTTGACTACGGGAAAGGTCGAGATAAAGGACAGTTGACACGATTCAGGCTCAGGCATTTGGTCAAGACGATGAAGATGACATTTCCGCGAACGCCTATCGCTCAATCAGGACATCATGTAGTGCCATGCTACCGCCCCGGAACCCAAGCAGCAGCGCTGCCGGCCCTCATACCTCCTGCACTCGCCACACTGGCGTCTCTCCCTTGATTTGTGAGACTGAAATAGCCCGAATTTGCCAGATTCACCTGGAACTCCTTGAACTTTCTCGCCTTGGCTTTCTTTTCGAAGAGAATATCGAGTTCCAGGTAGGTAAGGCCGAATGGCTCAGGAAGCCTCCACCAACACCAGACCAGACAAATCACCGTGGTCCCTGCATAGAAGTAGCAGGACTTCCCAGCCCAATCCCAAGCAGATGGGTTTAACATGCGAGGCGTTACGATATTCGTCAAGATGCTGACAATATTGTAGGCCACACGAGCAAGGACCACAGTCTTGACACGGAGCCTTGACGATGGGATCTCAGCCACAAGAACATAGCAGACCGGACCGATTGTGCTGTCGTAGACCCCAGTCAGCACGATGATCAACGATCCCAACGCCCAGGATGTCGCCTCTGTCTGCCTCACCGTCCCAACGGCGCCGCCTGCCAGCAGAATAAGGAAACTTAAAATCAGTCCCGTCAGATACAGCGTCCGCCGTCCGATTCTCCGCATCCAGAACCACGACATGATGTGTCCACATATCGCGATCCCGTACATTCCCACCGTCAAGTTGAACGAATTGGCCACATCAAACCCTGCGGCTTCATAGAAGTATGCGGCGTATCCGGTGAGAGTACTACCACACATTGCTTGCGTCACCCAAACCATACAGGCGATCTCCGTCCTCCTCCTATCCGATCCTTGTCTGAAGCACGCCATGTAGCCCTCCTGACCACCGCTCAGATATTTTTCGACTTCGTTCGTATGTATCATCATACTGATCGTCTCATCCGCGTTGAATTCGCTTTCCTCGCCGCCATCACTCGTCAATCGCTTCAACGCACGCTTCGCCTCCTCTGGTTTGTCATGCCTGACCAACCACCAAGGGCTCTCCGGCGCAAAGCACACTCCCACCAGTATTGGAATGGCAAAAGCCCATTGAAGACCAAATGGAATTCTGTAAGACCATTCACTCGTGTTGTGGATCATCGCCCGCACTATCCCGCTTCCCAGCAGCTGGCCGACAAGCCAACACAAGTTCACGTTCGATGTGAGATACGATCGCAGCACGACCGGCATCACCTCGGCTGCGTATGTCGTACTTAGCGTCTGGAAAATGCCCCAAGGTAGCCCACAAAGCACCTGCGCCGCAAGCAGCATCTCGATGTTCACAGCGAAGAACGCCAGAAACACGAACAGACTCATCCAGACCAAGGTGAAGACCATTGTCTTGTGGTAGCCAAAACGATCCGTCAGGTAGCCGTTGAGCATTAGTCCCAAAATCTCACCAGTAACAGCAGCATTCGTCAATCCGCTCTGCCATGGAGGCGAGATCTGGTGGGTTGGCTGCTGGGTCGGATCCACGGGTATGTGGAGGGTGCCGTAGTTGCGGCGAAACGTTGGGAAAGCGAAGAAGCTGTTGATCAGCGTGAGATCGTACCCCTCCATCACGATTGTGAGAGACAGCATTGCGCTCCACAAGATCGCTTTTGGATACGTCCTGCAACCGGCAAAGAAGCCCATGCGATGTTCCGCCTTGGCCGCCGCACGAGCTTCGACGCTTAGTCTTCGCAGATTGGGTATCGCTTGCGAGAGGCCTTCGAAGAGCGCATCGTTCGAGTGTGTCGGGTTCGTCACGGTGGCTGATGGTGAAGTCGCTCGGTTGGCTGTCGGTGAGCCGACGTTAAGCGGCTGGAGGCGTACGCCGCTTCCTGGGACAGTAGCGAACTCGAGAAACTCGGAAGGATGTGGTTTCTCGGCAGTGGAAGAGGATCTACGCTGTGTGCCGGAAGAGGCATCATTGGGCCTTGTGTCCAAAGGGTCGATATGGTCATGGTCGTTCTTGCTGCTTCCCATGTCCGTTTCGCTTCAGCGCGTCGACCCGACTGGGAGTTACGGTGGGCACGCCAGCCTGGAAATGAGTGTGGATGCTCGCTGCTTTGCAACTTTCGACACCATGCGGCTCAGCGATGATTGCGCAAGCATATTCGACCGCAGCAGATGCAAATCCGGGGTAAGTGAGCAAAGAGGAGGAAAGCAGAAAGGAAAACGCAGGGTAGATGAGGAGTGGCGTCCGATGTGCATGTACAGCCGATGTATACAGTTGGGCTGGACTCGACGTTGAATCTTCGATTCGGCGCTACCTTGTTAGTTAAGCACAACAGAACTGGGGAAGTGGATTTGGGCGACGCCACGTTGAGCCCACAGACCATATGACCCAGCGACATGGCTCTGGAAGCTATGTCATTTTGCGCCTGGAGGAGTCTTGGGACCTGCAAAGAAGGGGAGGGAAGTCGCTGTCAGTGGTGGTAGGCTTCCCCACAGTTCTCGCTTCGTGCTGAAGCGATCTCCCTCGATGGAGCCACCCCTCTCCCGTCCCCAGATCGTGTTGGTGCAGAATCGGGCGCGATTTGCCTCGGTGATATTTTCGCTTGGGCGTTCGTGCAAATTAAGTGTGTGCTGCATGATGACTACTAGGTTGGCGAAAGTTAGTTGCGCCTGCCAGGAAGCATTTTCCAGATCTGTACCCTTTGCTCAACATCAATCTCTCCGTCGACGATGTATAGCGGAGGCTCATTCGAGGACAATGTACGTACTGGGCTGCTGCAGCAATGACCATCAACACAGTGAACGGGCAGCTAGCCCTTAATGCCTCTACAGGTACAGACAGGTGTGCGTGAGTTCATTAAGCATTCTCATCACCCGTTCCATGGTATGTGGCATTAGGAACTCGGAAGCTGCAAGTCTGATCAAGAGCCGTACGATTGGCCCGGTGGGCGATCCTCAAGTTGATATTCACCAGGGTACTAATGAAATCATAAAGACTCAAACGTCCAGGTATGAGTATCTTCGCGGTATCACTTCAGGACTCACACATCGAGTACTCGAACGGCAAGTTGTAGAATGTCAGTCATTTGCAATCGATTGCATTTCTCTAAAAACAATGGTTTGATACGGGCACTTTAATACAATGTCCCTTTTTGAAGTGTTTCCATGCGGGAAGACAACCAGCTTGAATATCTCTCAGTGGTTGCCCATCGATCCATAACCTCCTCGTTGACCATCTCGGCTGATATCTGCAGACCGGTTGAAGTGCGGCGACCGTTAAAGAATGCTTCGTGAATATGCGTTTGGTTACTTGAACCGTTTCTTTTCTGTGCATTGAGAATCTGAGCGCAGTCAGAGTTGTACTCCACCTCCCGAACCATGAACCATGAACCATGAAAATGCAAGCACAACCTCCCAGTCTAAGCCACGCAAACCATGAAGCGCCTTCAATGTTGTTGAATATATCCACCTCCAGTGCCGACCCGAGAGTGCTGTAAAAGAATGCTTTTGCTGCGCTTTTTGGACGTGCGTCACACCAGCGCTTCCGACGACATATAATCACTACCGATCAGGGCAACGCTGCCTGGTCCCTGACCTTGACGATCGTGCCACCGCATCTCCTCCACTGCTTGGCTAGTGACAATCCTTTCGTTGTCAAAAACAGCTTTACGCCTGGTGCAGCCTGCCAGTCGTCCATGCGATGTGGCTGCATGAGTACTTTCGCTACAGACCAAGATCGGCATCACGCACAGACCCGATCCGTCTTGATGTAGTGGTAGCTTTTGTCTGATAGTACTCAAAGCCTGGGCTATTCCGGAGTTGCCGACTCATCGAGTACAGATAAGCACGTCAACTGTAGCAGACGTTTCGTCCCCAGGCGAGCGTCGTGTCGGTTTCCCAGGCGGTCTTGCCCAGGTCTCGAGTCCATGCAGCAATTGTAAGATATGAAGGTCTTGAACATCACCGGAATACTTCATATAGCTGTTGTGTGTCATATGAAGAATGGGTCAAAGAACACGTGCGGTTCGATGAATAGCATCCTGATCCAGGGAAAAGATGCTGCGAATCTCTTATTGATGCAAATCGTGGCGATGGAGGGCACCACGACGAACAATGAGACCAAGAGGGCCATTGTCGCCAAAGGACTGAAGCTCGGTCTGTGTATTCCTGGCAGGTGTTGATCAAGCGAGGCAACGTATCGAATCGTAAAGCGCGTAAAGCTCAGTCGGCGAACATTTGGGGTAGGTGTGGATTATTTGGCCGCTCGTGGGGCAGTTCCTGTGGGAGTATCGAGTCAATAACTTGTTCGGCTCTCAGGCGCAGGCTAGTATCTGGGACAAAGACGATTTTGAAGAGGAGGATCAAACGTACCATCAGGATTTGCTCCAAGAGACGCAGGCGGCAGATAATAACCATTAGCCCCGTTCTCATGAGTGCCGTTCCTCTGCGCCTGACCATAGCCAGAAAAGACAGGGTTCATGTACTGCTGATCAGCGCTGCCTTGGAACATTTGACCCCAGTCGTGCTTGTCTTCACCACCTTGGTTCTGCATGGCATAGTGGTCGGAGTTCGTGGACCCCTGGTGGTACATCGCTGGTTGATCGCGAGCACCGTGCATGGCCCACTGACCGCTGCCGTTGTGGTCCTGGCCCTGACTCGTAGACTGCGGGCGCTGCATATCGGCCTGAGCAGGGGTGCTCATGGTGTACGACATGGAAGTTGCAGGCGCGCCTCCGGCAGTTGTAGGGACACTGCTCGGAGCCATGGAAGTGCTTGTGTAGGGCCCACCAGGCAGGCTTCCGCTGGTGGGTGTCTGTGGTGCGGTTGGAGAGGAGTGACCTGCGTTGGCAGCAGCGTTGGCAGCGGCTTTGACGGCAGCTGCTTGAGATTTCTGTTCAAAAGTCAGCACGTCATCAACGACACAGTAGGAACAAGGACTGACCTTGAGATGAGCGGCTGGGTTGGACAGATGGGAAGCACCAGTAGGATTGCCACGTCGGACCGAACACTTTTGGAAGTGTCGCTTCAAGATATCGGACCTTGAGAAGGTGTCGTTGCACAGAACACACATGTATGGGCGATCGCCAGTATCTGCAACAGGGTCAGGACTGAAAGTGAATGAAGGTCGCGAACTTACGTCTCAGCATGTGACGCTTTAGGTGTTTAGCGTGTAGGTATGTCTTTGTGCAGTTCGGGCAAGGAAATTTGCCGTCGGCATCTTTCTGGGGTATCTGTCCACCTTTGGGCGACCCGTTCAGACCATTGGCGGAGACTGGAGGACGACCAGGTGCGCTTGGCAAAATGCCACGACGACCCTGCGAGCCGACGACGTGGGTGCGAGTAGGATCGCGTCCAACATCGGACGTCATGCCAGGCATTCCTTCAGGTCCGGACCATGCTTGCCCACGACCATCGTGTTGACCGTAGCTGCTACCCAAAGCATCCATGGATGAACGCGGAGGTGCCGGTGCCAAGGGCTGCTGGTAGTTTTGACGCGTTTGTTGTTGTGGGGGATAGCTCTGAGGCGGTGTTGGCTGATTCGGTGGCTGCGGCAGCATTGATGAGGGCGGCAGTCCCATCGAGGGAGCCGGAGGGGTCATGTGTTGACTGTATCTGTCTTGAGATGGGCCACCTCCTGCCGCAGACACGGGTGGATACCGTGGTTGCATGTCATTCCGATATGGCGGCTGCGGCACGTAGCCCTGCTGGCCGGCCGGGGGCAAGCCCTGATAGTTGATGGGAGGAAGATGCGCGCTGTTCTGATAGGCAGGCATCGAGTATGAAGTTGCCATGCTGTTGGGCTGATAGTTGCTCTGGGGAATATTGGACGATGTGGTCCGAGAAACGGATTGTCGCGGGTCCATTACCTGAATGGATCGATCGGGTCGAGGCGCGTCAAAGCTCTTGGAGCATTTGACGAATCGAGGGATCGAGTAGAGACGCGACAGGCGACAGAATGCGTCCGTGTGTTGGGTGAATGTTGGGGTTGCTCAGGTAAGGACAGTAGTCGTGAAGAATTTTTTGGCTTCAGGTCCCTGGCTGATTGGCGCAGGTAAGGACAGTCAGCAAAACTGAACGTGATAATTGAATAACGACGATGAGCTCGAAGGACAGTGGATGGTTGCCGAAGGACTAATTAACACCGGGATGGATACAGCCACGAGGACGCGATGGGGTTCGGGAGGGAAGAGAGGGGTGATGGAGGAGAAAGAATTGTGGTAGTGAGCAACTGAATAATGATGATGGAGCAGATGGGAAGAGTGGGTAAGAAGACGGGAGGGCGTGTATAGAAGAGGAGCCGGTGGATGGACAGTGGATGCAAAACACACTGCAGTCGAAAAGGCAGGCCCGGGAGCTCCACCGTCGCCTTCAAAGCTGGTTGTTTTGTAGGCTTGACGAGGTTCCAAGGAGGAGCTATGCACCCTTCTGGCCTGACCCACAGCAGCGGCGTAGATCTGTCAGGTCTCTGGCTTCGATGGAGCCACGGACCTCGTCGTGGCTTGCGATAGCGGCCGGCGCACACAATATAAAAAAGAAAGCGGGCCAATACTCACTGATGAATTCGAGATGCCGCGTCTCGAGAACCGTCGACGCGATGAATATTTTGATGATCGGAGTGGTTGAGAAGAGACGAAAGGTGGGAACTGTGGATGATAAAAGAAAAAGAGAGGTCGGAGGATGCTAAGATTTATTCGAGTGCAAGAGCAGCGCGAACTTCGAAGTGACTGGCTGCGAGTGATAGGGGCAAATAGTGAAGTTCGATAGGTGCCAATCTCACCCAACGCACCTACAGCCAGCCCCTATCTTTAACTAGAGCTCTCTATGCTACAGAACATATGTACAACTGTGTCGTGCTCATAGATTTTGCAGCCAAATCTATTTTTCTGCCGTGACACGAGACACACGTGGCTATATGCACCTTCTCCTGCTCTGTCTCTCGGTTCAACTATTTCCAGATGCTAGAAGGATGGCCGATACCAGATCCTCAACACAGTGAACCAGAGTGTAGGTGAACGATGCTGTTGACGTTGTCTCTGCACCAGCAAGATCAATGGCAGGTCCCGGTCCGGAGCAAGACACTCGCAAAAGAATTCTGACAGCAAAATTTTCTCCCAGCACCAGCCAGAGCGGCAAAACACAGACGTGGTATCATCGGTGTTCAGTGACCGAATTTTGCCCGGATGACGAAGGCTTCTGCATCTACCTTTTTCAATAATGTCATGCCACTCCCGCCACGATTGAATAGTAATAATATCTTCGCCACTCTAGCATTGTCTAGAAGAAGTATGTATCGCAGCCAAATACTTGCGAAACAAGAGCGAAGGACATCATCATGTGCCACCAGCTCTGGTATATCCTGGACATCCGCCACGAATCAGAAATCAGCAAGCGGCAGATGCAACGTCGAGTCAGATTTATTTTGTGCTCAACATTTTCAGTTGCTAGATGTAGCAGATCAATTCCTCATGACACACCCATTCTTGCCTCTGAGGCGACAGCATTCGCTATACTGCCGTCCGCCCATTCGTCTACGGCATGCGCCTCCGTCATCGCCGTAGAACTTCACCGCGTCAAATTGAAGCTCAGGCTGTCGTGATTGTAACCTGCCATCTGAGACCACGTGAGGTCGCTCTCTTTGACTTCGCTCCTCCCACTCGTAGGAAAAGTCCCGTCAGCATTACGATGTCCGAAATTCTGAGGCGCGTTGCCAGCATTGTTTGCGGTCTCGACACTACGAGACAGTCTGAAGGTTGGGGCGCCTTGCGGTAGGCCTGGGAATATTCCACTGCAACATGCAAGACTTGGCTTTTCCTCTTTGATCCGAATTCCCGGCCAGCTATCGGAGGTTCTGCTCGATGTGGTCGTCTGGTTGGACCGTTGAGACAAGCCTTTTCTTTTCAAGCAAGGATGGTGCGTATGCGAGCCAGCACATTTCCGCTCGCTTCCAACGGTCTGCATCTCGTCAATAATGAATGCACAATTTCATGACCGGACACATCCCGTGTGGTGTTTTCTTCTGACCTGGAAGAGCACACAGCAGCTATGATCTTTGATGGTTCAAGGTCTTCTACTTTTGCAAATCATCACCACCACCGAGGAGACATTCAGCGCTTACTGACCAAGTATCCCATCACGTCGCCCATGCCCAGCGAATGTTGGCATCGGCTGGTCCTCCGAGTCGCCAAGGCACCTATGCAGACCACGATCTGCAATCATTCCAAACGGCATTCTCGATACTGCATACCACGCAATTGTACGTCTGATGTCGAGGTAACCTATGGCTTTTCAATTGTATTGTCCTGGAAGTCACAGACTCGCAGTAGACATCTCACACGCGGTGCAATTCTACTCCCTGAGTGAACGTCGATTGCGGTGATGTGCGTACGACCTGGTTGAATCCACTTCTTCTGGAAGGTCATCAAAGTGGCCCGGGTGGATCAATGCTTTTTATGCATGAGTCAAGCCCTAAGCTACCCAACTGGCACACGTCTTCCCTGGGCGTGGGCCTTGCCCGGAATCCTTGGAGCTGCCGCTTGCTACCTAAACATTGGTGTTTCGAGGGCTATGTCGCAATTTCTCACATTGGCAGTGGCCTTGCATCTGTTACCTGGAGCCTCTCGCTATCATTACATCGTATATGCACTGGCTGCAGCCGTCTGACAATCAAGTCGTGAGATGCACTCATGCTCAAACAATTATGAAGGATGGACTAGTGCAGCCACGCGAGTCAACAAGCGCTGACACTATTCCAGTAGCAAGGTGAGAAGCTCTCGTTGAAGTCCTTGATGCGTCAAGTGCCGAGACATGATGCGATAATTACAGGTGCCTAATCAAACGCGCTTCCTTTTCGACCACCAAGACTCTGAAACATGCTCGGCCGGGATCAGTCCGACGAGCCTTGTTCGGCGTCGTCATCCATCACAACTCACGGTCCTTGGTATCTGTGATCTCCGGACGGCCGGTACCAGGTGCGGTCGAATTCCGTGTATCGGATTATCCCGACGAGGTGCGAACGCCGACAATATCTTTGTGCGTATTCAGCAGCTGTCTTGAACAATCTCTGTAGGACGGCCTTCTTGAACGACGGACGGCAGCATGCCTGGTCATTCTCATGTCCAGCGCTGTCAATGCCTTTGTAAGTCAAGCCTCCGCATTGGGGAGCATCGATGCACAGTCAGTCCCATGTCTGTCACCAGCTGTCGTCGCGTGTCATCTTTGATCGCGATATGTCAAAATTCATGTTGCGGGACTCAGCACTTCACGTACACAGACTACAAGTTTCGCTCCTGATCATCGACGGCGACTACATCTGGAATAGGTCTCTGTTATTGTCTTGTGACCAGTTTGAAATGATGAGCACCAAGATCACGGTCAGATGGATGGTTTGGTTTGTTTGCATCGACGACATGGCCGGCCGCGAGGGAGACTCTGGACGCGAAGTACGCGCTTGACGAATATCTTCGGCCTTGCGACTACCCGCACAAATTGCTACACGTGAAAAGCGGCCTGAAAGACAGCAGACAAAGCTGTAAAGTGCAAAGAACTCTTAAAGCAGTGCAGCTGAGGTTTGTCGAAGATTTGACAGCCTCAGGTCCAACCTTGGCAAACTATGCCTCCACACTGCCAGTGCTTCCAACCCCTTTTCGCCTTACGTCACCACTCACTTTGACGCAGACCTTTTGTTTACCGGTAAGCATTTCTCTCGTTCTGGCTTGTCATGTCTCTCAATGCAAGGTCATTAAGCTTGATACTACGCTGTCAGCCACGCAGGTGTCCAATCAATACGTTTCGCAGCTTCATCTATACCTCAGCAACAGCACGAACAAGAACGGCTGCATTTTCCATCAAGCGTACACAAACGAAGATGTCAAAGCGACAGGAGCTGGACGATCCGATCGACCACCATCCCTCCACCAAAAGGGCCAAGGAAATCGACGCCAAGCCTCCCTACGATGAGCTGAAGGATCTGCTCGAGGCCCAGACAGCCGACATCAAAACGACGAACGTCTTGCACTGGTTCCGTTCTCAGGATTTGCGCACTCAGGATAACAAGGCCCTACACGACGCATTTGAAACCGCCAAGGAGGCCTCTGCGCCGCTCATCTGTGCTTATGTCAACTGTGAGCCAGAACTGATCTGGCATGGCACTAGTCCCGCAAGATGCGACTTTGTCAACGAGACCTTGACACTAATGCAGAAGGAATTGAAGGAGAAAGACATCCCGCTTGTATTTCTCGAGGCAGCTGAGCGCGATGAGATCGTGCCCACCATCACCAAGTTCATCAAAGATCACAAGATCTCCCACGTTTTTGCTAATTACGAATATGAGATTGATGAACTCCGTCGTGATATTAAAGTCCTCCAGAACGCCAAAGACAACAAGTATCAGGTCAGCCTCCGCCACGACCAGACCATCATGGAACCAGGCACCATGGTGACGGGTGCAGGCAAGCCCATGAAAGTCTTCACGCCATACCATCAGTCTTGGCTGGGCGAGATTAAGGACGACCCAAGCTTGTTAGACCTGGTGCCCGCCCCATCGAAGCAGCCAGGCGATAAGAAGGGCCTCAAAGATTTGTTCGACAGCAAGCTCCCCTCCTTGCCCAAGGAGAAGCAGTTTGAATCGAACAAGGAACGCGACCGCATTAGGAAGCTGTGGCCGGCCGGGCATGATGCTGGAATGAAGAGGATGAACGAATTCATCCAAAAGAAGATCGAGAAGTACGCCTCAACAAGATCAAATCCTGCCAAAGATTCGTCGTCGAGAATGTCCGCATATTTCTCCTCCGGGGCGGTCTCTATGCGAGAGGCGGTCTCCGCGGTAATGAAGCACAACGACGGAACTTCCGACTTCTCGCAGAACGGAGCTTCAGCAGGAGTGGCAGCATGGGTACGGGAAATAGTGTTCCGAGAGCTCTACAGACAAACGACGCTTACAACTCCGCACACCGCAATGAACATGCCACAGAATCTCAAATTCGATTTCGTCAAATGGGAAGACGATGAAGAGGGATACAAGCGCTGGGAAGAAGGCACGCTCGGTGTGCCCTTTGTCGATGCGGGGATGCGACAGATCAAGCACGAGGCGTATATGCATAATCGCCTACGAATGAACGTGTCGAGCTACCTCTACTGCAATCTTCTGATCGACTACAGGCGCGGCGAGCGCTACTTCGCAGAGACACTGATTGACTGGGATTTGTCAAACAACACTCAAGGCTGGGAGCCTTCATATACGGTGTTCAACCCCATCAGCCAAGCCGAGCGCAATGATCCCGATGGCGACTATATACGGAAATGGGTGCCAGAGCTAAAAGATGTGCAAGGCAAAGCAGTCTTCGATCCATTCCATCGCCTGAGCAAGGAAGAATTCAAGAAACTTGGCTATCCTGAGCCATATGTAGACTGGAGCGAGACCAAACAGCGCGCTATGGAGCGGTTCAAGAGTGATATGAAAGATGCCGAGCCTTGAGCGACTAGCCGCTTAGCCAACATGTGCCTCGAAATTGTGGCATCATGTGCACAATGTGTGCTCAATATCGACTACAACATGGAAAGTGTCCTCAAGTCTAGCCACGCCTTTTGTGCATTCACTTCGACCTCTTCCGGGCTGAGGTTGTATTCAAGTCTGGCAACCACCACGTCTCATCATTGTACACTCACAAAGAGCCCAACTCGTCTCTCGCTCTCGCGTGGGCCCATGTCATTCGAAGCTCAAAATAGCACACGAGTCAGCTGAGTTCGAAAAGCTCGTCATAGAGTCGGGTACGCCATTCACTGTCGTCGAAGACTGAGTTTGGCATTCACTGTTGTCAATGGGTTCTCTCAAGCAGTCACTGCATTCAATGAACCCTTTCGAGCAGTCACTGCAAAACTCATGGCTCATTCACTGCTGCGCCAGATTTCTGATCAAATGTTTCCTTCGATCTCAACAAACCTGTTCCCTCCTTCTTCCTGTACCATGTCTGCCAAAGAGGCCTCGGTTACGAGCATCGTCTTGCGTCCTGAACCGGCCGATGCTGTCCAAGATGCCAGACCTGGTCGACGTAATCGAGATCAGCGACTCGTCTGACGACGATCTTATTGTGACGTCCATTCGCAAGTCAGGTACTGAACAGATCGAAAGACGAGCAAACCTAGGTCACCTTCAACCTGAACCGACGACAACAACAATTGGACACGGTGAGATCTGCCGCCTTGGTGATGAAGGCAGCACAGATAGAATCGCAGTTGTCGCCGCTGCCGAGTCCACAGTCAAGGCTCCCACGATCGTGGATGTCGAGCAACGACAAGGTAGGTGATCCGAGATTGACCATCGTGACCCCGACTGATCCATTGCAGAAGATGTAATCGTCCTCAAAGATCAACTCAACGCGATCATCGACTCCGGCAACGATCCGTTCACCGATGGACAGGTGGCACAATTGCAAAGATCGCTCCAGTCTATTGCGACTCTCGATATCGAGCCACGAGCACTACTCGATGCCGACTTGACGGGAGTTCTTTTGAACCTATGTGAGGCCGTCTTGATTCGAGACGATCATCAACAGATTGGCCAAGGTCTCGATAAGGCCCTTCAGTGTCTGGAGAGAAGGGAACAAGAAGCTCGAGATCATCTCTATGCGGCCAGCATCGAGGCGTCCCTCTCGAATCGTGCCGAAGACGATGATGGCTTGCATGGGGGAGGTAGCTCGGACCCGGCCATCGCCTCACCGAGCTCACGGACAAAGCCTTCAACCCACTATCGTGGTGGGAATACAGCAGGTCAGACCTTTGAGCCGCCCAATCAATCGGTTCAGAGTGATTCTTCTGTCGTCGCACAAGACTCCAGCGGCCGCCAAGCAGTAAACGTTCTTCAAGACAATGCCAAGTCGAGCGACAGCCCGGAAGCCTCCCGCATCATCCATCTCCGTCCTCCCATTGATCGTTCGAATGTTGCACCCCTCGCTGAGCCGAGCCCCAGAGCCACTCTCCTGCTGGCGTCTGAGCACGTCGAAGCACAGCTCGATAAATCAGCAGATGAAGAACTCCCGGACGTTCCGTCGAGAACCGTGTCACCGGATCCTTCGCCCCTTTCAGAGGCCGAGAGATATGGCGAGTCCAAAGCTGTCACTTCCGCGCCGCTTCAGCGTACGAGGCCGACCGGCGCTGCCGCTGTGAAGCTTTCTCATTACAAAGACCAGATTGTTTCCGACCTCGCTTGCGTTGAGAAGGCGCTGTTGAAGGTACAACAACGGACTGTCAAGGCACAGATTGGTATAACAAGTGCTTCTGCTAGGATTCCAGATATGCACAAACGACGACTCCAGCTCGAACGGGAGAAGCTGGAGGTCGCCCGAGGCCTTGGAAACGCCGATCCAGTTCTACGCCTCAAGGCATCAGCTCGCCGGGTATCAATGACGACAGTCATGGACGAGATTCGCAGTCTCACCGAATCAATCACTGAACAGGCCGGTCTAGCTCGCAAGTATCAGCTCAAGCGCATTCGATTCTGCAGAGAGGCCAATCAGCTATCTTCCGAGAAAGCGCAGTTGCAGCGAGAACTAGAGAACCTCGAGAAGGAAGCAGATGCTCCTGCCATTTTGGGTACCGACACTGGCCTGTTACCAGGGGATGATGTTCAGATGAGCGATGGCGGGGAAGACGACGACGATATTGACGACGGTGCGTCAGTGAGATCCTCCTCTGAGTCGGAAGCGTCCAGCAGTAAGCTCGGGCTCGATGAGGGCGATCGCACCGACGCTGATTCATATCTAAGTCACAAAAGCCTTGATCATGGGCTCTCGAAGGGCGTCATCTCTCCTTTTACCGGCGTAATCAACAACACAAGCATGGTCTTCGATTCTGCTCGTCAGGCCGAGGAACTTGACCGCGAAATCGCCCGCCTGCAATGTTACCGCGAGAGACTCATTCGAGATAGTCCTGAGGCCGCCAGACCCGCCCGAACCAGAACAACCGGGCTTTCAGGCAGTCCAGGAACGTTTCGTGTGCCAGGTAGAGAAGTCCTCAAGCGGAAGCAGCCCTCTCCATCAGCTCAGATCACGTTCGCGGATGGCTCAATAGTCGGCGAGCATTCGAGGTCGGGCTACGAGAGCGGTGACGATGCGCCATCGCGTAAGAGGTTTGCCAGCGAGGAGCAGAGGACGATTCCACCGACTCGGACTCTGGTCCTGAGACCCGCGCCAGGCACTCACATCGGACCGACTGAAGAAGAGGAGAGCAATATAGTGTCCAGCATGCCACTCGAGGATCCCTTCACAGACTCGCCGATGACCACCACTGCGGTGTCTTCTGATCGAGATAGAAGTCCGAGCTTTGGTCTAGACGACATTGAGAGTTCTCAGGACCGCACCCTGGTCACTAAGATGATGGAACTTGTCTGGGACGTAGACGTTCACTCCTGTCACGAGATTCTTCGCAAGGTCAGCGGCAACCTCCAAGATGCAATTCAGACACTTCTAGATGTCAAGGAAATCTTCGACTCGCAGACAGGCTCTCCAGGTAGATCGCTAGGGCCGTCCAAGGAAGGGTTCCGTGCGTTCTTCGTCACGCTCCCGGATAATCTGCAGGGGTTTATTCAAGGTAGCGCTCTTGGACTTGTGGCTTGAGAAGACGTTGAATATGTGCTGCTTCGGCACAGGAACGGTGGCGATTGTCCATACCCGTTCTAGGCTCGGGCATGACATGGGTTCTTCCTGGTGACGTTTGAAGGAACGTCGTCACCGATTTGGCGATGCGGACTGGAGGATACTTAGACGAGCATGGACGATATGGGAACAATTGGTCAGTGCTCCGCTCAGATTGCAATGGTGACGGTCTTTGGTGATGCGTCGCAGCGACACGGATCCAAGGCGCAAGTGGAGATAAGTATCTTCGCAAGGCTCGAGCAGGCGTGGATGGCGCGCTGCCGACGACCCTCAGCACTGGATATGGAAGAAGAGTTTGGCTAGGACTGGGTCAGTAGCTCAATAATACGATCGTTGGAAGTCAGACCTGCCGATAACAACAGAAGATCCCGTCAGCCATTTAGTCCATAGGCAGGAATTGATCAGCTTTGCAAAGGACTAGAACAATCAGATCCACCAGGAGCGGGATTTTGTATTGTGCGTTTCGGTCTACTTCTTTAGTGACACTCGCAGTTTTCTGACAGTCAGACCAGATAGACAGCCCTTCAGAAGAGGCAATCGAGTCTGGCCTCACCACATTTTGCCCTCAGTCAACCGGTCTCGTTCAAGATCATTGAGACCGGATGACTGATGGTATCTCTTGCACTACGAATCACACCTTCCCGTACAAGCAGTAGACGATATGCGCGATTGCCTCCTCTACTATGAGCATTGCAGCCCAGACGAAGGAAGCTGCGAAGTATTGAAACACTACCCGGGAAAGTGGCAAGTACGTGAGCGCAAGGAGCGCAAGGGAAGGAACAATGGGCAGCGTTATCTGACATCGGATGACCTGTCGTCTTTCACGAGACCGGATAACAAAGTCGCAAAGCTTCTAACGAGACCGGTTGACACAGCATCATTTCGCTCCTGGACAAAAGATCTTCTATGTTTGCTGCCTTCGTGCACTTTCGCTCAATCACGAGCTATGGTGTAGCATGATGTGAGCATCGATAATGCACAAGGAGTCCATCAGAAAAGAGATGCAACGACTACCGAGATGTTGACAAAGTATGACATTGGAAGGCAGATTGGAAGTATATTGTAACGGCATTCACCGGTTCCATCTTCGTTGCATTGAGTAGTGGCTCGCTCAGAGAGCGAAGATGTCGTGTCCGCTCCGCAGAAATGAGCTGAGATTCGGGTAAGTCTTGCAGGCTATGCGCTGAAGGCTGGGAAGCAGATAGTCTGCTGCAAATCGCAGTGGCACGAAAGAAAAGTACTGCTGCAAAAACCATTTTTGGTCATCGAGCATGTTGTCATCCGGCTTCAGTGAGGATATGAAGAGACCGGTTGACCAACCTCCTTTTCGACACATCCTTGAGAAGGTACGATGCACTGCGTGTACCCACCTTCCATCCATTTAAAGTGCAGAGCACTGGTAGTCACGCGATTCTCGATCGCGATTGCCACTTCTAGAAAATGACAGGAGCCATGAGGCAGGCGCGATGCTTGTCAACCGGCTCCGACTGAACTCTAGAGAGACCGGGTGACTGCGCAGCCTTCGGATAAGAGGTTCACTGGAGGATGAGTCTGTTCGTCGCTTTGCCTGACATGATATAAGCGAGGGTTCTTGGTGGGAAGTGGCTGGTCATGGCCACGCTGCTATGCGCAGTGAACATTCAGACAGCAATGAACAGTTAGGATTAGACACGCTCTACTGCTTCTTGATAATCCTCCCAGAGGCCGTCACATGACGGCGACTATCGTTAAGACAGCCCATATTTCAGTCTCACAGCACGAGGGCAGTGTGCCATAGTTGCTGTCCCCTCACCGTGATCAGGCTTGTGAGGCGAAAACGCTATGTTCTGTGTGCCATGCTTGCATACGTCGTCCTCATGGACAGCCACGCCCGGCAAAACTGGTCAGACGAGGCCTTCCCAATATCCGAGATCAATGTTGAGGGCGTTTTGCCACAGATTTTGTCTTTCTGATCAGAGTTCAGCGAGGTCCTGACCCAGTACCCGATCCCTGCAAGATGCCACTCCTCTCAAGCCCAGTCAAAACACGCTTTCGCCACGCCGGCTAAATACTCTCTCCACCAAAGCCAGCCCTGCAAGCAATCTTCCACCTCCTCCCAGCCAAACAACCCTAGGTGGTCCGTACACGCCTTTGCCCTCTCCCAGAACGGTGCTTGGGCTGCGGCCATAGTCCCTTTCCCGTCGTCCGCGTCAGCAGCCTCGGCCGCAGCCATGCCACCCATCACACAACACCACAGCAGTGGCTCTGCCTGCGTACACCAGCCTTTGTCACCATCTTCTTCGTGCAGCCAGCAGCAGCCAAGGGCTTCACTGAGCATTGCAGCATACCTTCGCTTGAGACCTGTTGACTGGGGCAAAGGGAAGAGGACGAAGTCTGAATATATCAGTGACGCCACACGCAACGCTTCGTAGATAGCATAGCGCGGCCCCCAGAAACCATTCGCCGTTGGAAGGCTTAGCAGATCATAGTGTATGGAATTTCGAGCAAGGACAAGGTCATCGACAGTGACTTCTGAACTGTGAGGTGACGATACGTGGGCCTTCAACGCGGCTGTGAAGGCCCTACAGGCCTTGAAGCATTGTATGAGGGCTGCTGACTGGCGCTTTGACGGTGGTAATGAGGTCGTCTTGAGACGCAAGTGGCATGTTGGCTCGGAATAAATGGCTTCGATCTGGCGAGGCATAGGCCGTGGGACTGGTACACAGGGCCTTTGGTGAGTGATGGTGGAGTTGAGGATGTCGCCGAGTTCTACCGCGCCTCGAAGAGCTGGCATTTTGATGCCCTCGATGCCGTTATTGTGCGCTATGAGCGTCCGGAGTGCCGACATATGAGCTGCTTCTTGGGACATACTGCCGTAGAAGTGAATCATTTGTGCCTTGCACATCGGATTGAGACCATAGTTTAGTCGCGGGAAGCTGCTGACTTCCAACCGCGAGCTGTCTGGGGATGTTGTGCTCGACCTTGGCGACGATACCGATCGTTCTTTACCGTGAGCACCTAAAGAGAGAATGCTGATAACAACATAGTCTGGAATGGACTGTCCGTTGAGCTCGCGGAGCTCCTTGTTGATCAGTCGCACTGCTTCGGTCTTGTATGATAGCCTGAGAAGGTCCGAGCCCGCAAACGTCTCTACTTCACGAAGCCAGTCAAGATGCTGCGAGCTGGCATATGCTAGCGCATAGAATGCCACGGGATGTTCCATAATACATTGCAGCCAAGCTCTTTTCACTGGGTGGAAAGGTCCTCCGTCAAGTCGGCAGGTCGTCATTGGCGCCCCTTCTGGTATCGCCATCTTGGCTGGCGAGATGTTAGGCCACTTGAATCGCACAGCATGGTCGATGACTTCGTGCACGATTCGAGTCGCGTCTGTGGGATATATCTGGAACGGGTCTATCCAGCCCTGTCCGAGTAGCGTGGAGAGCTCTGCGACTCCATGTTTTCGACCTAGCAGCTGAGCGTCCTCCGTCGCTGTCTGTCGCCGTCGCAGAACAGTCTCATCGTCCGTGTCGTCGTCTACTACTCCAAGAGCAGTCAGAGCAAGGTTGAAGTCAGCGCCGTTTCCAGGGTCTGAGTTGTGGTTTCTGAGTAAGTTAGGGCCTGGACTACTAAAGTCGAGACTTCTGCGGCGCCGACGAAGCGTAGAAGCCGGAACTATCTGCTCTGTCGCTATTGTATTCTGTGCAGGGTAATGCTCAGTGAGTGCTATTCTTCATTAGCCAGATGAGGACTTCTACGGAGAGTTCTTACTGGATTCGGTTCCTCTGGAGTCAGTCCTGTCCTTGGCTTTCTGTATGACTGACTTCCGTGACCGCTTCTTGTCGGTCTTTGGTGGACTGTAGTATGCAAACCGGAAATTCATTGCTCTTGATGCATCACTTCGGCAACGAGGGCATAGATCCAGCTGTCCGTGCTAGGTGGATGCTGCTCAGCAGGTGAATGCATCGATCTCGGCATGGCTGTTGCGTGTAGGGAACGAGGCATCAATAAGTACAGAGCTGCAGACCAGCCTCGTATTCACGGCAGATCACCGACACCATGGATGCCCTAGCCCAGGGGGAAGTCCTGGTAGTAGTATTTCGAATCATCTGGGGTCCAGCGAGTTGACGACTAGGGCTGATGGTTCGGAGCCTCGCTAGAGCATAGACGGCGAAGCACGAGGGAGCACTTGCCGCGTTCAACATACTATCAAAGCATGGGCGAAGTGATTGGCGAGAGAGCCGTGGCTGCCAGTAAAATCGTGCCTTCCCCGATCGCCGAAGTCGTTGCTTGTTCATGCGGAGATGTCCAGCGCCCTGACGTCGGATTATTAAGTGGACTCGTAATTACGGCGCGTCCATTCTGAGGTTCAAAGCTGTTCAACAATCACCGCGTCGACATTTCGATAATTGCTAGATTGTTGAGAGCGGCCGTGATGTGAAGTCAAAAACAGCACGACGGCCGCTAGGCACGCGAGTGAAACCTTGAGCACGCCCCACCGGTCCTAATTTTCCCAGCAGGGTATTCGAAGTAGTGGACGGTAGCACACGTAAGCTACAGAAGCGTCTTCATAAAGAGGTGTGTATGAGAGATCTGGCGGGAGATCTCGCAGGGCTACGACGCTCGTTGGTCCACTTTCTTTCTTGGGCATCGTCCGACATGCGGGTCGAAACTGCGACTATCTCTACGTCCATGGATCGCTATACATCAGAGCTACGGAGTACACCGCCGAGCTCTTTAGTATCGCTCGCGGTCAACGCATTGCCTGTGAGCCACACTGTTGAAGAGCACCTGGCCCGGAGCGCGAAAAATATTTGTGAGGCTCCTCGGATACCTGTTGAGACAGGTATACATTCCGGGGGAAGTGCGCCATGTGGATGACCAGACAATCGGCGCGGTCCAAGTGCTAGTCGTTTTGAAGGGCATATATTTAGCCCCGACCAAACACATGCGCCTTGGGACTGCCTGTGAGACCACGTACCGTGTTCAGCTGAGGCCTCTTGCGTGTCGGATTTTATGCCTGTACCTTGCCACGAGGCTCAGAGTTCCTGCTGATGTAAATGCTCCATCAGAGCACGTTCTGGGACGCAACTTTTGTAATAAGCGAAGCTGATCCTTGTAAGTGGAAGGCGCTCGGCTGCGCTGTGGATGCAACACGGTCATGACCTACGGTCTTGGCTGTATCTCCGTCCGGACCAGATTCCAGGCAACACGCTGTCGACGCTGGCTTACGGAATACCTCGAAAGGGTCGGATTTGCCTGGTGTGACTTGCGACATCACCAGATTTCGGTCGTGGAGGTAGCTATTCTTACCACTTAGTGTGCACGGGTTGCCGACCTGCTGTAATTCACAGTACTTCCTGCCGAGATATGGCTGTGTTATACATTCTGTCTGCCATTGTTCTTCTATCCCGCCCGGTAAGTTCGCTCCGAAGTCCAGGGCGATCAACGAGCTTGGACCAATGTCTACCTGCAGCCTGATAGGAGCGCCTACTCTCTGCAAGGACAGTGGAGATCTTGTGCTGTTCGTTCAATTCCGCCCCATAGGCCACATAAGTGTGAAACCAAGAGCTCTGCGGAGTGTTACTGTCAACACAGTAGAGTTGCAGGTCAAGCACATCCTTGCATACATCGCCGCTCTGTAGGCGACCTAGCTTCGACGACTGGGTGAGATCGAGATTCGTGCACGTGTGGCAGAAGACAACAACCAGCGTCGGGTCGCGAAAATTTAGGCTCCAATTCTGACATCACGTCAACCGGCTTGGGCTAGACACACAATTCGACCGCCGACGTGATACATTGCTACACTTCTTGGGTACATGGGAAATAGTAGACCATGGCCAGCGCACTGTATGCAGTGCACTCCGTCAGATTTCTTGGCCATCGCTCCGCTCTGGGACGTCTATGTAAGCCTGGTATCGCTATCAGCTCAACCACATCGTGTTGTTTATATCCGCCCACTAGGCGGATGATCACAACAAACAACCCACCGTCCAGGGCTCTTCCCAACAGAACCCGATCGGCATCCGTACAGGACAGCCTGATCTTTGGCAACATCCTCAGCACACCAGAGTCCGCCCGGATATGGAACGACCAGACTCGAACACAGTACTACCTCGACTTTGAAGCAGCCTTGGCAAAAGCTCAAGCCGAGTTGGACATCATCCCTCGAAAGGCAGCAGATCTGATCGTGGCACATTGCAGGGTGGAGAAATTGGACTTCAATGAGTTAAAGAAAGCGACCGAGCTCATCGGCTACCCGATCCTCGGGGTGGTCAAGCAATTGGTGAAGCAGGTGAATGATGTCGAGGCAGGACTGGGAGAGTATGCGCATTGGGGTGCGACGACACAAGATGTCACCGATACTGCAACGGTGCTGCAAATTCGGGACACGCTCAAGCTGGTGGAAACCTCATTACAGAAGACTATCGCCGCCCTGAAGGCGTTGGCGATCAAGCACCGGACCACACCAATGCCAGCCAGAAGCAACCTCCAACAAGCAGTCCCCATCTCCTTCGGCTTCAAACTCGCCCGCCTACTAGCCACCTTCTTCCGCCACCGCTACCGCCTCGCCAACCTCCGCAGGAGCCTCCTCACCCTCGAGTTCTCCGGCGCAGCGGGCACGCTGGCTACCATCCCACCCACCTCCTCCCACCCCGAATTGGGCCTCGACGTGCAAAGCCTCCTCGCCAAGCACCTCGGCCTCGCACCCCCAACAATAGCCTGGCATACCGAACGCGACACCATCGCCTCGTACGGTTCTTTCTGCGCTCTCCTCACGTCCACCTGCGCTAAATTCGCCCTCGACGTCAAACTCATGGCCCAGACCGAAGTCGGCGAAGTCTCTGAGCCCTACGTCCCGCACCGCGGCTCATCTTCAACGATGCCCCAGAAGCGAAACCCCATCTCATGCGCATACATCACCGCCATGAACGCCACCGTCCGCCAACTGTCAGCGAGTTTGTTCGAAGCCATGGTGGAAGACCACGAGCGGAGCACAGGGCCATGGGAGATCGAGTGGATCGTATTGCCACAGATCAGTACGCTGACGCACGCGACGGTGGTCAAAACGCAGGAGTTAGTGGAGGGTTTAGAAGTCCACGCCGACGCTATGCGGCGCAATCTAGATATTACGAAGGGTGCCGTAGTGAGCGAGGCGGTGATGATGGGATTGGCGGAGAAAGGGCTGGGACGGCAGTATGCGCATGATTTGGTGTATGAGGTTTGCCAACGGGCGGCAAGAGAAGGCAAAGAGATGATTGAGTTGTTGTGGGAGGATGAGCAGGTCAGAGCGGCGGTGGAGAGGGAGGAACTGGAAGGGCTGTGTGATCCGGGGAATTATCTGGGGTACAGTGCTGTGATGGTCGATCGCGTTGTGGCGATGTGCTGATCGGAGCCAAATGTTGATGGGTGGTGCGAGGAGTACTTGAGGACTGAGTGGTGCATAGCGAAGAGGCAAAATCTACTGACCAGGATTAGTCCCAAGTTGGCTTGAGTGATATGGTCACAGCGTGTCCCTAGCGGAATGCTACCAGCCTGAGTAATAGTTCCTAGCAAGCGTGGGTAACGAGCCGCGGTCAGGTAGCCTGAGTGCTCCCTATGACTGTCTCAGCTTGGCTACCTCCCGGAATGCCTGCAGCAGATCGTCCAGAAGATCTTGATAGTCTTCGATGCCTATGCTTACTCGGAGCATGTCTGGCGAAACGGTTGCATCTGACATAGTACCTGCAAGAAGGTCAGTATCATTCGATGCGGCACTTTATACAAGGGGAACACGTACGCCATTCGATCAAGCTCTCCACGCCTCCCAAACTCGTGGCATGGTGGAAGAGGTTCAGCTTGCTTGGCAGGTGCTTTGCAAAGACGTCTTCCTTCATCACGATGGAGAACACAGGACCATACCCCTTAGGCATCTGCTTTCGCAACCACGTCTTCTTGTCGGCCTCTTGTAAACTTGCATGGTGGACCTCCCTGACAACAGCTTGGATAGCCTCCACATCAGATTTCGAGAGGCCTAATAAAATGTTAGCGCATTCGAAGGCAACTACATTCCTTTGAACTTACCTGTGCCCACACTATGACCACTAAGCGCATAATCTAATGCTTGGACTATGCGCTCAGCAGTATCCGCCTGTCTCATAACTCTAAGCTCTAATGTCCGCACACTCCTGACACCGAGCCAGCCCTCGAGGCCACCCATGACTGAGCCTAAGAAATGCCGGTCTTTCTTCATTGGTGCTAACGAGGCCTTGTTCTTCACAGCCAGAACACCGCAGAGCATGTCAGAATGCCCGCCGATATATTTCGTGCCAGAGTGCATCACAAAATCTGCGCCATGCCTGAAAGGGTCCTGTAGAGGAGGCGGCGCGAACGTTGAGTCGACCATGAGATATGCGCGTCGTGAACGAGCTATGTCTGCGTAGTGCTGGATGTTGAAGGCCTTGCCAGTCGGATTGACAGGTGTTTCCAAAGCGATCAAGTTGCCTTCGTCTAGCTCTTCTGGCTTGCAGTCCAGCGGGAGTTTCTCGCACTTCGACGTACGCATATACAGGTCAAGCACGCCATGGCATCCATGGTAGCCGTCGCCGATAGCCACCCGCTTAGGACGGAGGAAGACGAGCAGAGCATAGAATGCCGACAGACCAGAAGAGTACGTCAGGCAGGGAGCGTGCAGAAGGGTCTCGAGTATCGTCTCTAGGCGTGATGTCGAATGTGTCGAGTATCTGGAATAGATGTGTTCTGTTGATCCAAGAGGGTCACTGCGTAGGTGGGAGGGCGTCAAGTTTGCAGGGTCTTTTGCGTAGCGAAAAGTTGTACTGACATGGACGGGTGGTGCGACGTCTGCGAGCACATTGAGGGCGTCGTCGGCGTGGATGGCTCGCGTGGACGGCGAAAGTATCTCAAGGTTCAGTTCTTGCAGCCTTTCGGCGGCATCATCGTCGACGGGGACTGGAGGATTCTTGTTCAGATCTGCAGCCTCAACGTGGTTGTTGCCATTTGTGCCGTTCGCGCGAGGCGGGGACATGATGCCGTATTCAATGGTTGCCTTTATGTAAGTACGCAGTAACGAGCCGGAAACACGACTTGATCTTTAGGCAATCTTACACAGTACCACGTTGTAGCATGATCCCGGTCTTGACGCCCTACGAAAGACGGACCTTGCATCTTCGAGCGGGAAAGAACCTGACGCCCTTTGAATTGGCAATTCCGTTGTGCACCCCACCGTCCCCCACTATGTGCTTTCCGGGCGAGAAAAAAAAGGCTAAGAAGGCAGCAAGATGCCTAGCAGAGGTACGGTGGGGCATGACGAGCACTGGAGTCAATTCACCACGCGACTCACGCCGCGGCTCTGGTGCCTGGAGCTCCGGGTCGTTGGTGGTCATCTCCTCCTCATCCACACAAGTTCCGGGCCGCAGAACAGGCCGCAAGGGGTTGGACCAATAGGCAGCCGAGCGCATCATCAACAACCAAGGATAGCCAACGCAGAACATCACGTTCCCTTGACCGCAAGCGAACGGTCGCCAATGAACGTATAAGCCCCCGCCGCGCCATGATACGACGTCGCTCGTTATGTCGTCCTCGTCGCCTCCGTCCTCGTCATCACTACCAAAACACGTGAACTCACTCTCTTCGCGTTATCGCTCGTTCTGCGACACGAACCCCACGATTAAGGTCCACGAGCCACTTTATCGACCTCATGACACCACCGGGAAGAGTCCGTGCGGCCGTGACCGCATTCCAGACCAGATGAGCGACAATAACACAAACGTCAATATCGCTCGAGTGGCCAATGAAGGCACAGGGCCGGAGATGGAGCCACCTCTCCGTTGTTGCTGCGGAAGGAACGACTGTGCCTATCTTGAGCACAACAATGTGGCACTCGAGGGTCTCGAGAGGAACCTCTCAAAGGCGGCAGAGCTCGGCCAGGTACGTGACTTTTGATTTTGATGCTGTTTCTATTTCTTTACACTTTACCCTGGAATGTATGGCGATGGGGAAAGAGCTAGCTTTGAGGATACGACCGCTGTCAAGGAAAGTGAGATCACCAGATCGAGAAACCGAAAATCGCAGACTCGACACTTGCGACACTCGTTTAAAGGTGGTGGTGGTACAGTGCAACCGTTTCGGCAGGTGCAGTGTGACTTGAGACTGTGTCACTCTATATGCCGTTCGTTCACCCACGCTGGCCCTGGCAACGGGCGCAGTCCATCCAACGATAACCACCACTCCAACTGCATCACATTCGTTTAAGCCTACGCAAACATGGCGGAGCTCGAAGAAGCAATCCTCGCCATGGACGCGCTATCTGCGCAACGAAAGCGCTACAGCACCATCGCAAGTTCGAGTACCTGCGGACTGACTTTCGCTCTACAGGCATTATTGTCCCGACATGAATCGTACGTCGCCGAAACACAGCTGGAGAACGAGACCCTGAATGCGAAGATTGCTGCGCTCGAAGCTGAGCGAACTACATTGCAAGATGCGAACGAGAAAATCGTAGCCGAGAATCGGAGTTTATTGACAAAGCTCGACACCATCAACAAAACTTACACCGAGAGCGACAGCACGGTGAAGAGTCTCGAAGCGCTTCTCAAAGATACTGAACTAGAGGTCCGCCGACTCAATGCGTTGGCTAGGCGAGCAGAAGAGCTCGAAGCTCAAGTGCATGATATGGAGCGAGAACGGACGCAGATGTCGCAGAAGTTGACGGAAAGCGAGTCAGAGAGCAAGAGTGCGCTGACGCGGTGGCGAGAGAGCGAGAAGCGATTGCGGATATTGGAAATGGAGCTCGAGAAGATTGAGTGGGAAGCCAAGCGCGAAACGGAAAAGCACGAAGAGATTGTTGCCCGACTGGAACGAGAACGGATACTCGACCGGGAACTGGGCGGCGCCGAAGGCAGACTCAAAGGTGCTGCAGCAGTGCAAAGCATTCAGGCCGGTCAGAACGACAACGTTGTCAGCCACTTCGTTCGCGACATCCTGCAGGACAACGCTACATTACAAGCCGGTATTGTCGAGTTGAGGGAGCTTCTACAGTCGAGCAACGAAGAGGTACATAATTTGAGGCAACAGATCATGCAGCATCAACCAATGTCTGAAGGCAATGACCAGCAGCCTCCCTCATCCCTGCCACTCGACCAGCAGATCGGATGGGAGCCACCAGCACCGTCCGACGTGCAACGCGAGGTCCACGTTCATCACCACTACCACGCCAAATTGGCTGCCAAAGGCAATCGTACGCCCACAGTTCGCAAGAGAGCCGTCCGGAGAACTATGATGCCAGGTATGATTAGCAGTCCAGAGTCGTCAATACCGTCGACACCAACTACAGGTCCGAAACGATATGCATCGAGTCCCATCATGCCTCTTGCTCTCCATCAGCCAGTCCCAAGAAAGAATAACAGATGGTCGGTTCAGTCGGCAGCGTCCAGGTCCTCAAATTTTTCAAGCCTGCCGAGTTCTCCGCGATCCTACTTCGACCGGTACAGCTCTATCTTCGACCGCATAGAACCAGGAGATGATTCATCACGACCAACAAGTCCAGAATCTGTCAGTGTGATGAGTTCTCCGAAAACGACCCACAATGCAAAAGAAGGTTCGAACACATGGCCGGCAGCAATTCCCGAACATTCCTTATCCGAAGCTTCCATCTCGCCACTAACGCCACCTACCGTATCGCCGCAGGAAGATAGCACACCTGCAACGGTCGTACGCCGAGGCCCGTCACCAGACCTGACCCCGAAGCCGTCACAGATCCTTGCACCTGCTCCGTCAGACCCGATCGATATCAGACCCTCTGCTGGGCATTCCCGAAATGCATCAGCTCTTTCTGTTGAACCGCTCGCTCCAGAAACATTCTCAATACCAGAGTACCAGATACCAGACCATGAGACACCTTCCTCGGAGGACAACAACCCACTGGATGATACCCAAGTCGCGGCGGAGGAAGACACAGACCCTTTCTCAAGCAATGTGACAATTCGCCCGACTCTACAACGATCATCCTCGCATGACTCGCTAGTCTCAATTTCTGGCATGGACATACACATAGCGAAACGTCCTTCGCCACCAAGTTTCAGCCGATCATATTTCACGCCAGCTCACTTGCCCTTATCGACCATAAATGGCTTGAAAACATCTTCGAAACAGCCTCTTACAGCGGTCGCCTCTGTGGCCGCGTCGGCCTCACAATTCCAGACGCTGACATCAACTCGCGGTCATGGCGAGGGTCGGCGAGGTCTCGAGATCATCGCAAGCTCACCAGCCGCCAAGACGTATCGTTCTTCGTCGCAGCAATCTTCGCCTGCCCAGCTAAATTCGAGCCCCGGTGTTGCAGGCCGTGTTGGGGGCTGGGTGCGCAGCAGATGGGGCGTTGCACCTACCAAGTCTGTCGGTGACTTGCGTTCGGTCTCAGCTGGTCAGCGACCCCGAATACCGGCAAACGACCAGCGTTGGCGACTCTGCTAGAAGCACCGCCGCCGCCAACGGAGGCTCACGCCACGCAAGTCGCAAATGACAGAGCGGTGCCATCAGCGGAGTCAGTCAGCGGTGACGCGCAGCCAGCGGACCAACAACAACAGACCTCTCCACCGCGAAATATGCCTTCTTCTGTTACGTCAACCAACAGCCGTGCCTTCAGCGCCAATGCCGCCATCAGTATCGGCGGATCAAGCAGTCTCAAATCACCCAGCATAGGCACGGGCAGCACGCCATTCGGCAGTATGCAGCGTATGCCTGGCATCAATCAGAAAGGCCCCATTCCGGGGTTCTGGCTACAGCAGCGGGCGCCGAGTCAAGTTGAGGTTGATCGATCGAAGGTTAATTTTGAGGGCTTGAGGGATGCGCTGGGTGGTGGCGGTGGATGAACGAATCTTGAAGGGCAACAGGGTTTGCTTCATTGAGGCGTGACTAACGATGTAATGAACAAAGGTGCTCATATTGCACACATGTAATACGATGTAATTAGCTAATTGCAGTGGTTCAGCCTGACCACAGAGCCAACATTCGTTGTCTACCTCCTCTTCAGATACGCCCTCGACAGGTTGATCCAAGACCCTCGCCCCGGCTGATAGCAGTGATTGCTACCAAGGTATGGCAACGTGTCTGAAGGGAGTTCATGGCCTTTAGCTTCCCGTGTAAAAGAAGAAAGGAGGAGGAAAGGTCGAGGGCAACGCCGATACTTATGTCTTCTTCGTCAGAATGGGGACCCGATGCAAACCGAAACGATCGCTTCACTTACGCGGTGAGAAAGCATTCACTGTGCATCGCACGATTTTGGAGCCGCTGCCTGTCGGCCTTCACTTGTCGTATCGAAGGGCCACGCCCGAGGCTGATGCTGGGTTTGATTGCTTCGGGCGTAGCAGCTACCTAACTAGAGCTATCTCTGATGAGTAGGTATGTATGATGCGGCTTGCACGCCTCAGAGGGAGCTCACTTTGATTCCATAGGCAGAACATCTTGGTTATCACCACAAACGCCTGACGGCAGTGACTATTCTTACTATTGAATATTGTCAGTAACTACATTAGAGGTGTGCTTGCCTCTAAAGCATATGTCTCTCCTTCTGTCTCTACATTCGTTGCGATCCTTTATACGCTCCTTGTTCCCATCGCACAGACCAAAGCATGAATTAGTGCTTTACCAATTGAGAAGCTGCATACTCCCAATACCTCTTCTCGCAACTGATACGTAGAGCCCTGCCCTTCCAGATCATCAGCAGAAACGACATGCCAGTGACGAGACAGATCACGCTGACAGCGATAAAAGTGTTCTGTAAGCCCGAGGCGTTAATCCACGGTGTGATAGCGTAGCCGAACGCGAAAGTCATGTTGTTCCTGACAATGATCAGAGATACAATGGTCTCGCCAGCAATCTCCTTGTAGCAGTCCACAGCATACGTGATGGCGTAGCTTCCACCGGTGACGATGCCGAAGCCGCACAGCACGGATCCGAACAGTAGAACACCGAGCGGGGCGGAGTGAGCGGCGCCGACGCCCCACATCAACAAGCCGATGGTCAGGCACGCGGTATAGGTGATGACGCCCCAGAGACGCTGCTCGGGTTCGCGGATGCCGTTGTTTCGATGCGCCAGGAAGAGTGTGAACCTGTCTGACAATGGGCCTGCGACGATGCCCCCAATGATGGCGCCGAGGAGAGGGGCGAGATAGGTAACCCCAACCATAGCTGCAGACATGTTGTATGGTGGCGATGAGAGGATGAGAGAGGCGGTGGCATTGTACACGGAGTACCTAGTTGCTCGTGTCAGTAGAGGACTCATATCGTTCGAAGATAGCGAAAGCACCAACCATGAGTTCGTGAAAGCGTAGAGAAAGCCTGCAAAGAGGATATTGGGAAAGTGGATGAGGATCAGAAATGGCCGCCAGACTATCCGCATGATCTGTGTCCGAGAGAGGTGGTTGTTGGTCCAGAGCGCCAGCTTTTGTGCATAGGTCTTCCTGGTAAATGTCTGCCCCGCAGTCACTGTGGGCGACAAGTTGGCGGCGACAGGCTCGGCTGTGGTAGTCATCTTCTCAGGGTCACCCTGCACCCCAGCGGTCTCCCCAAGCCTGACATCAGCATCACCGCTTGCGGTCTCTGCCTCGACTTCGTCGCGGTGCCAGCTGGACTCTTCTTGAAAGAAGAAAGCAAGCACAAAGTTGAGTGCCAGCAGAATTGCGCACCAAAGCTGGACCCAACGCCACCCTATGCTGTCATTCATGAATCCGGCGATGAAGGGGGCAATGAAGTTGCTGCCAGCCAGGGTCATAGAATAGCCGCCAATGTAGCTCCCTCTTTCGTGAGCGAAAAATATGTCGGGTATGCTGATCTCGGGGAGGACTTCGACGGGAGCCACGAAGAAGCCGAACAGTATACGCGCTGCGGCCCATTGGCCAAAGTTGTTGATGTGCGCAGTCCATTCGGAGACAGCGACTACTCCCAATGTGCTCAAGAGATAGACCGGACGTCGTCCGTACGCAAGAGCAAGCGGCTGCCAGATGAGGTTGCCCCAGCCGGCAAGCAGAAAGATGAAGGCGGTACCCAGATTGAGCTGCGTCAGAGTAAGACCCGTATCACGGGACATGTCAGTCAAAATGGAGTAGGTCGAAGTGCCGCCAACGCCCGTGGTGAACGTGTACAGGTAGACGAGGGCGGCGTGCAGTATTTTTCTGCTTTTGCTCCAGTTGAGAGGGTCATCAGGATGGGCGCTTGGCTTGGGCACCAGGATGAGCTCATCGGAACTCCTTGATGTGCCGTGGACGTGGAGAAGGTGTACCGTTCCAGGAGGAAGTAGGCCGGGCACGCTGTCGCTATTCGCCATGTCTGCAGGTCAGTGGACTCCTCAGGTCAGTTCAAGAAGTACGCGTTTGATGTTGTCGTCAGCTCTTCAGCAGAGAAAATGTCCACTGGAACATATGAGGGTGGTGATAGCAGTATATATCATAACTTCTAGCAAAATGCATCTTGGACTCAGCGCATGCGGCCAGATCTTATCGTCAAGGTGTATACCGAGCTGCGATGTCCACATAAGGTGCCTGCATTCGCGTCTAGCGTGTAGACCCTCTGATACTGATAGGAGACAGAAGTTTGTACTTGACCTGCTGTTTCGGGAGAGTTGACTACGAAGCGTCATCGGCGCGGAAATTCCGCCGCTACTGCCGCGTGTGCATCTCGAGCAGCAGGACCTACTGTGTGCTGTGGGAGTCTGGCAAGCAGCTTCATCCTGCGGGGAAGTGGCTATCTGCGAGAGGTAGGCTCGGTAGGTGAAGTCCATTTTTGGCGTGGATATCAGGAAGATAAGAGGCGATCTTCGCCCAGATCCTTTGGGCAAGTTAACTACGTCCCACATCACACCGATGGTCTTCTCCTGCAGCCCACGATGCCGTATACTCGTGGCAAACGTGGCAAAGCGCGCGGCATTCGACATGATCGAGACTGCGGGAACTGCAAAGACAGGAAAGTGAAATGCGATCTCAACAGGCCAGCTTGTGGACAGTGTCGTCAGGAGAGAATCACATGCCCGGGCTTCGCGCTTCGAGTGCGATGGGGCAAAGAATTAGATGGCTCTAGCAACGCACACGTGCGGAACAGCTCCCAGTCTTCGACTATCGCAAAGACGATGAGCTCAACAGTAGCTGATCGCAGTGCTATCTCGTCCACCAATGAATCGTCTCGCCGCGAACTACCCAAGCATCAGCTACGCCCTCGCCTGACACGTCGACGGAAGAGCAGTCAAACTGGACTTCGAGTCTCGCGGATTATCTGCACTATTTCACATCGAAGTACATTGAGGCACGACTAGCTCGCCAGTCGCATGATGCTGTTGAGCTTGTTGACAGTAGCAATGTTGATGGAGTGTGGCATTTCGCGTGGCAACACATCCTGCAGCGATTGCAGGGAAGCATGCAGCAGAGTACTCCAGACAGAGACGTATTGTACTCTCAGGCTCTACAAGGACTGAATCAGGCCGTTGCGGAAACGGACATCCTGGCCCTCTTTGGCATCACAACTCTGGCTTACATCGACGTTCGCGAAGGTCCATTCGGGCAGTGGGCGCGTCATTTGCGTGGTGCCCGGGCTCTGCTGGATTTACATTGCTCTGACCTTGACCAGCTCTTGCTTCTGTACGCCACGACGCCCGGACTGAAGCAAGCGGTCTCTTTGCTACAGTGGTATGATGTTATGGGTGTTGTGGTTCATCAGGACCGACGCCTTGTATTTGAGGACTTCCATCGTCAGGAAATGGAAGGTACACTCTTCGAACTCGTCGGCTGTCCAGAAGAGACCCTCCAGCTCTATGTACGGATCACTGGGTAAGTCACCTGCTTCCGCGGTGCGGCTATTTCGCTAACACGACGCGTAGTAAGTGCTGTGCATATGCTCTTTTGGCAGTTTTCGCTTCCCGTGATAGACACAGCGCTGTGTCTCCTGGATCTCGTATCCTGCTGGGTCGTGGATATGTGTCTCTCGTTCGGGCCAGAAGCTGATGGTATTCTGTAGAAGGCTATGTGACAGCAGCACCACATCAAGCATATCAGCTGATCTGTACTCAGTTGCTCCAGGTCAGCCATGCGCAGAGCAACAGTCAGGTGCTATTGCAGGATGCCTGGCGGTACACAGCGCTTCTCTGTGCAATTGACTGTCTGCATGTCGACACAGTTCAGAATGGAGACCAGTCAGCTCTGTTAGTAGCGGACCGGATCTGCGAAATCGTTGACAAGATTCGGCCGCAGGAGGCTTCTTATGCGCACTTGCCTGTCGCAGTCTTCTTTATGGGCATATTTGCCACCACAGAGCGACACACACAGACAGCCGATAGATTTTGGCATACCTGGGCGACAGCAGATCTACCTTCGTATCCGAGCGCTCAATCGATATCGACTACTCGAAGAAACAGGAGATTGAAGAGCCGTCCCGGGTATCTGGCGACTAAACCAAGCAGACCTGCCGCGTCAGGGCGTGGACCAGACTTCAGATCGCCATAACGCTAACAAGTCCGGAAACACAACACAAGTCAACCTTCCGTATTTGGAAAGTTGACTGCGGATCATAGTATACGAGTGGATCGCCAGCCTGGCCAGCTCAAGTCGTTTGGGTCAACGATGCAGCAGTCTGTGATGGGTAGGAGGCATTCCCTCGTTCCTCTATACTCTCGACTCTGAAGCAAATGCACATCTGCGACTCATCTCACCCTTCACGCCATCGATAAGGAGCTGGTTTTCTACCCAACATGGCGGCAACGATTGTCCATCAGAGCGCAGTGCCCGATGGTCCTGTGAAGACTGGCGCCTCACACGCCGTCGTCGAGGTGCCACCATGGAAGATTGCTGCCGGCAAGAAACGCGATACACAGTGGCAACAGATCCCGGAGGAGTGGCGTTTGTCACCGCTACCGTCCCCGTTACCAAGATCGACATTAGCGTATCTGGAGGCCACGTCGTTACTCGATGACAAGGAGAAGAGCATCACTTCGACCCTCTCCGCAGACCATCTGTTGACGCAGATTCATTCGGGCGTGCTGTCCTCACTGGAGGTCACAGCGGCATTCTGCAAAAGAGCTGCTATTGCTCAGCAGCTGTCGAGATGCTGCACTGAGATGATGTTCGATAGAGCTATGAAGCGAGCAAAGGAGCTCGATCGCCATCTGCACGTCAACGGAAAGGTCGTCGGACCCCTCCATGGGCTACCGGTCAGTATCAAAGATGTGTTCGACGTTGAGGGATTCGACACCAGTATAGGTAGGCTCGCAACGACACTTCTGCGCGGATACTGGCTGACCGGAGCTCAAAGGCTGGGTGGGACGATGTGGAAAGCCAGCAACAACGAACAGCACGCTGGTAGACATACTGCAACAGCAAGGAGCTATCATCTATTGCAAGACCAATGTTTCACAGTCACTCATGGTATGAAGTCTCACTGGTTGAACACACAAATGTCGCTGATGAATACTAGATGTCTGACTCCTACAATCACGTCTTCAAGCAATCGGTCAATACACTGAACAGAGACCTGATTTCTGGCGGTAGTTCTGGAGGCGAAGGCGCTCTGGTCGGCTGCCATGGTAGCCTTGTAGGCATCGGGACCGATATTGGCGGTTCAATTCGCATTCCAGCCAATCTCCAAGGGCTCTACGGCCTCTCGCCAAGCACTGGTCGCGTCCCGTTCGATAAGAGTGTGTAAGTTATCCCAGAATCTCAGCCCGGACAGATGGTACGGAATCTAACAGGCAACAAGCTCCCGCAATTTCATCGTGAATCCGGTCGCAGGCCTATAGCCTCGAGCCTCTCCACAATCGAGACGTTCATGAAAGGTGTGGCTGCCGGACAGCCATGGCGACAGGATGTGACCACGTATCCGATTTCCTGGCGCCAGGAACTTGCACAGAAGTCTTCTCGGCCCCTTCGTATAGGCTACTATGTTGATGATGGCAATGTCAAAGTCCAGCCACCAGTCGAGCGCGCGATGCGTGAAACAGTGGAAAAGCTGCAAGCTGCCGGCCATGAAAGTGAGTAGCAGAGGCACAGGCCATCAACACCATGCAGCAACTAACTACGAACAAGTGATCCCTTGGGATGTCAACTCTCATGTGGAAGCGCACCGGCTTTGGACCAAAGCCATTCTCTTCGATGGCGGGCGCGACGTCAGCAAAATGCTTGAGGAGAGCGGAGAGCCACTCGTGCAAGGAATGCTCGTCGGCAAGGCTGCTGACTGTCTCTCGATTCAAGAGGCGGAGGAGGTGAGCTAGATTTTCTAATCCCTTCCCGATAGCCACTGTCAGCAACTGACCAGTACATTCCATCCATAGCTCGACCGCCTCCGAATGGCTATCCAAACGCTTACCTCCATCGCTGGAACGCAAACTCAATCGACGCCCTCATCATGCCCGTCCTACCCTGGGTCGGCTTCCGCCCGAAAACATGGGTCAAGTCCTCCCAATGCGTCAGCTACACCGGGCACTGGAACTTCGTCGACTTCGCCGCCCTCACTATTCCCGTCACTGTTGCACGTCTGGATGATGTGGGCGACGATGCGTGGAAAAACCATGTGCCTAGGAATGAGAGTGATCGTTTCAACTGGCATCAGTATGATCCGAAGTTGGTGGAGGGGATGCCTGTGTGCGTGCAGGTCGTGGGCGGGAGGTTTGGGGAGGAGATATGTGTTGGTGTTGGGAAGGCGGTCGAGGCTGCATTGGGGAGGTGAGATGAAGTGGCTAGGAAGGTACGATATAAGTTCCAGGGTGGCCAGAAAGAGGTAAGCACAACTCTCGTGCACCTGCCACCACAGGACAATAGCAGAAGAAATAAACATTATCGAACAACTATACTGGCCATAAAGATGTTTTGCCTGTGGATGCAAAGGGAGCTGCCTCTGTGCCCACAACGTCCGCCTATGTCGCTTGCCAGTCAACCAAGCATCGCGTAACCACTCCTCCATCGACGCTAAGCCTTCGACCCAATCCCCTCCAACACGGGCCCAAACGCCTCTCTCCACTTCCCCACTCCCATCTGAGCAAACCCCACACCCACTTCCTTCAACTCCTTCGCCTCACTCCCATCCAGGATCTCAAATACTTTGTCCGTATACTCCTCCAAAGGCATTGGCGGCGGCGCCCCCTTACTCGCCTCCTTGTGCTCCTTATCCAGATCCGTGGCTACGTACGGCGTTGCCAATTCCAGCACCCGCACATTGGTGTCAGCCAATTGGTCGCGCATGGCGCAGCACAAATGGTGGGTTGCGGCTTTGGTGGCGCCGTAGACTGGAAACTGGGACAGGGGGAGATAGGCAATGCCGGAGGAGGTGAGCATTAGGACTGTTTCGAACTTTTGCGTGAGGAGGAACGGAACGAAGTGGCGCGCGAGGATGGTATGTGCGGTCAGGTTGACAGTGATCTCGCGGATGATGGCCTCGTCGGTGTGTTTCGACCCATTGATGGGATCGGCGAAGGAGTAGGAGTATTGGATGCCGGCGTTAAGCCAGACGGCGTTGATGTCTGGGTACTTCGTGATCAGGGTTTGGACGTGCTTGGAGAGGCTGGCAAGGTCGCTATTGTCCATGGCATAGGTCTCGAGACCAGGGCAGTCGGCTGCGAGGGCGTCGAGGTTGGCTTGGCGGCGGCTGTGGCGATCACGCGCTTGCCTTGAGCGTGTAGCCGGCGGGCGAAGGCTTCGCCTATGCCGGAGGTGGCGCCGACAATGAGTATAGTCTTGATGCTGGAAGTCATGATGAGGGCTTGTTTCGCCGGTTGCTTTCTCTGGCTGCTGGGCTGAATGCTTCAGATGGTTTGATACTTTCGTACTTATCTTGGCTCGTGTGTGGACGAAGAGTGCAACAGCGTGCCATCGACGGCTATTATGTAGCCGTTGCTGCCGCCTACGTTCTTCGCGATGAGCGATATGCATCGGACCTTGCAATCTTTGCCAAGTAGCCAAATCGAGCGTCTGGGGTTTAAGGCGCGGGTCGGACTCAAAGGATTTCCTGATTTGGCAATGGGCACCCCTGTACGACGACGTCTCCGGCCCAATCGTAGCCGCAGCCTCAAGCGATTCATGGCGAGGAGACTTTAGTCATCGACTTTCGGTCAAAGGCCCTGACTACACAGTAGGTAGCAATAAGAGCCAGAATGATTCCATATCCCAAGGCGCGTTTTAGTCATTGAAATTTACCGAATTTCCCATGTCCTGCCAAGCTCACGACAGTCGAGGCGCCTCGGGACGAACTCGAAGTGCGCGATGACGCATCACCGACTTTGAATATACCACAACTTGCGAGTTGAGCCTTCGTTGTGCCACACCACTCTACGTGAACTTGCTGAAAAGTCGACATGTAGCTGCAGATCGGGAAGCGTGATCCAGAATCGACGTTGATGGATCGATCTACTTCACATCAGTATGGGTCGGATGCAACCTTCTTGATGACCACCGAGCTCAACTCCGCCAAGTCCGCGCTGTTACTTGCGTCGACTTGACTGACAACGACAGAGCCTGCTATGCCATTTGGTGAGACGAGCAAGCTGGAGCGTCTTCAAGATACAAGCGCGTGCACAGCATTTTGTGCAGCTATCGCTAGTCCCGCACTCCTGGGCTCATCGCGTAGAGTGCAAGCATTAAGCATCGCCATGGCTATTCCCGTTGGGCGTCCACTGTCAGGCAACCATCCGCCAAGGGCTGCGCAGACAGTGCTTTCTCTCTGCTCGAGCGGCAGATATCAATCAATGCTTAGCCTGGCTCATTCTTTCATCCAGCATACGTTTTGGAGCTCAAGCTCGTCAACATGCCGCCAACCGAAGCAGAATACGAGAAGTACGGAGCCTGGGCTGTCATACGATATCCCGACAAGAACTTTGACCGTCGTAAATGTCAACGTGTAGTGCCTTTTCAGGTCATCAACGCCTCTGCTCCAAGGACTGGCACGATCTCCATGCAAGAAGCGCTGAGCATATTAGGTTTCGCCAATCCTTACCACTCTTCCGCATTGTTCGAGAACTGTCGAGACTGCGATATGTGGACGGAAGCGCTGAATGCCAAGTATCGTCCTTCGCCAACCCGCAGGCTGTATTCACGAACAGAATTCGACCAGCTATTGGGTCACTGTGGCGCTGCTGGAGATGGCCCAGCTTTTATGTTTTGGAAGGAGCTGTTGGACGCCTATCCAGACGCCAAAGTCATTCTGGTAGGCCGCGACCGCGAGAAGTGGCTCAAGAGCATGCGTCAGGTCATGGAGGCCTTGTTGACCCCTGCGTCAAAGGTCATGGGCATTCTCGAACCTAGTCGAGCAGGCCGGATACTGAAGCTGACTCGCCTGTATTCAGGCCTTTGGTTCGGCACTGTCGACAATATGACCACCGAGACCACGATGGCAAATGCATGGGCTGCGTATGAAAGGCATTATGCCGAAGTCAGAGCAACCGTGCCGAAGGATCGACTTCTGGAGTACAAGCTGGGTAGTGGATGGGAGCCGCTGTGCGACTTCCTAGGGGTCAAAGACGTGCCACAGGTCCCATTCCCCCATCGTAATGATGCTCAGACAATGGGTGCAGCAATCGACCTATTCAACCAGCTTGCAGTCAAGACTGCCCTGAGAAACGTCGCTATTGTGGTAGGATTGGTAGCGGTCTTGGCGAAGGGAGTCTTGGAGCTTCACAGGTGGTCGAGCTAAAGCACAGAACTGTATTCACTGTTGTCGAATGATCGCGGCCCTAAAGAAGATATACTGTCCGTGGATGGTCCCGAAGTGAGCTGCCTGGCAGGCGCAATGCAACAGATGCCAATCTTGCCCCTTGGCTGTATATGAAATGGGATCGTTCCGCTCGCTGCATTCAAACGGTGAATGGGTTGACGTATATAGTCCATATTAGCTGGGTCGTTTGGGGCTCCAGATCGAATTGGCAAGTATCTGTGATTCTCGGACTCTTCGCAGAGCTGTATTTAGCGCGCGACAGACTGCTGCTGCTCTTCGTAATCATGGTCGCCAAGTCGCGTGATCAACGCTATACCATTGCTTGCAGCCACTTTAGCCGAACAGCTTCGACAGCAGTCCTCCACCTCCACCACCTGCCCCAGGACTCGGATCTCCTTTTTGCATCACCTCATCGACCCACGCCTCCATCCTCCTCCGATCGCCCATCATCCCCGTGTCCACTACTCTGTCCGTCACCCTCTCCGCCCTCCTCCCGCCAAAACCCATCAGAGTCGGCATACTTGTCACGCCAAACTCGACTCCCAGGTCCATCATATTCCCATTGCTGTTGTCAGGCGAATCTAGCTCTACCTCTGCAAAGCTCAGCTCTTGGAACTTGTCACTAGGCTTTTGAGGTCTGGAATGCACGAGGTCTTCGAGGAGTGGAGTTATGACGCGACATGACGCGCAGGCAGAGGTGCTAAAGAGAAGGAGCAGGAGAATATTGGATGCCGAAGCTTGTCGAAGATAGTTGTGGAAGGTGGGAGGGATGCGAATTGGATCAAGAAGGCGGTTCTGGTTGAGGAGTTGCGGCTTAGAGGTCGAGAAGTGAGTTGTGCTGGTGCTTGTGGAGAGGAGGAAGCGTGTTCGGGTGCCTCTGGACATCGATTGGAGAGTCGACGTGGTAAAGGAGCCCTTCATGATGACTGAACGGTGAGATGGCGTCCTAGGGATATCGCAAGAACTCGAATCGGGGCTCTGAATGTATTCGATTTCCCGTATGGTACATCATCAAGCAGCAGCACAACTGTTTTGCTTCCGACGTGTTTGCGATGACGTAGAGGCAGAATTATTAGACTTGTTCAGCTGATCTCGCCGACTTACGTAAGTGCTGAGGTCCTACCGACCTCTCCGAGTCCTTCGTACACTCACGCCGACCTTGCCACGCTGACGATACAACTCCCCTCACTGAGGGCACTTGCTGTTCCAAGAAGGAGCCAGACGTCAGGGAACGGGCAACAGCATCGTTGCGTGCGTTCAGTCTCACTCCGAATCCACCATGCTGTCCCTTCCTGGACCTCGAGTCATCCCTGACCTCACTCCACTCTGCCTGCCCATTCCCCCTTCAACGTCTCGACTCACAAGTTCCCCTTGTGCTTCTCCAACCACCCCAACGCCTCCCCCGGCTCCATCCTCTGATGATAATTCGCCTCAACAAACATCTCCCTGACCACCCCATCCCTGCCCACCAGAATCGTGCTCGGAATCGGCAGCTCCTGCTCTTTCTGCCCATAACTCTCCTCCCAGTCCACTTTCAGGTAATCCCACACAACCTGCATGCTCTCCGGCTGCTTCCACACAATCCCTAGCTTCCTTGCCAAGGTAAGACCCGTGTCCGACAGCACAGGGAACTGCAGCTCGTTCTTCTGGGCCGTCACGAGCGCTTTATCTGGCACCTCGGCCGTGATGGCGACAAGCTGCACGCCATGGGCCTTGAATTGGGGGAGGTGGGATTGGTAGGCGCGTACGAAGAGGTTGCAGAAGGGACACCAGGCGCCGCGGTAGAAGATGATGAGGATTGGACCGCGGGCAAGGAGGGAGTCGGAGGTGATTAGCTTGTTGGTGGCGTTGCGGAGGGAGAAGGAGGGGAGGGATTGGCCTGGTCGTATGGCCTGTTTGGGATCGAAGGTCGCTTTGATGTCGGAGGTGGCTTTGAGGATAGGTTTGGAGATGTCTTGCGGGCCGTAGGTGTGTAGTTCATTGTAGACGGCGGTCAATTGAGGGTTGAGGAGTGCTGCGTCAGTCATGGTGGTGCTCATGATTTGAAGCTACAATTGTCACAGACGTCGGCAGAGGGCTTTGTGGATCTATGGCGTGAGGCCAGTTCATATACTTTGGCTTCTTCTCAGCACCATAGCGAATGTGGTATGTGACGAAATGCCCTTTTGGTAATCCAAACCAGTCAGGCAATGCTTTTGGGCAGCTAGTCAGGCACGGAACATAATACGCGAGGCTTGCGGAGGCCTGATCGATACTTTGATGTTTTCATTCGTTCAGGAGCGATCAATTCGTCCAAGAGAAGTGTGAAGTGACCAAAGTGGAATGGTATTCGCGTTCAATATGACAGGCGTCCATCGACACTCCTGGGTACCATTAACCTCAACAAGACTGCGTCCCGGTACCATGGACATCTCAGTCGACTCGTCGGGAAGCGTTGCCGCAGTGTATACGAAGCAACTTCTCCTGTTGAGCCGACTAACGCACGTCGGACCTTGCTGTAAATGCCGGTCGAAGCAGATCGTTCATCCGCGGACCGCCACCACGCCGGTAAGGAAGCAGATCTCATATCTCCTTCCTCTCCTCTTCCATCTCGCCATGCTCAGTCTTGCCGTCGTAGTCACTGTTCGCACGCGCACCCTCCCTCGACACCCACTGGTTGCTAATTCTTGAGCCTCGTCTGAGGGCTCCTAGATCAGCACTGCTGTTTCGCCTCATCTCTTCTTCCTCCTTCTGCGAGTATTTCTCTGGCCTTCCAGTACGTGTCGCTTCCTTGTCGCGCCACACCAGGAGAGGCGGATCGTGTCGGTAGTAGTCTTCAATATCTTCGAGGCTTCGTCCTGCTGTTTCTGGGTACAAGAAGTATACCATAGGAACGAAGGAAGCATTGAACACCAACCAAATGATGTAAAACTTCCAGTGAAGAGACTGGATGCCATAAGGTGTGATTTCGACGACGAGAAAATTGAAGACTGTATTCGGTTAGCACCTACATCGGACTGTGGTCACTTTACGTACTCCAGTTTGTCGCTGTTCCTGCAGCAGCACCTTTTGTCCTCATGCTGAGTGAGTTGATCTCCGTGGGATAGAGCCAGGGCACGCCCTGCATTCCGATGCCGAAGAAGACATAGTAGAGGAAGAAGAACGCCACAGATGCCGACGCCACCTGCTTTTGTCCATCGTAGCCCTCTTTCTCGCTGTAGCGAAGCAGGGCAGTGATGATTGTATAGCAGAAAGCCTGACCTGCGGCCGCGAACATCAACATCTTCCGCCGTCCCCATTTCTCGACGTTCGGGATACCGATCAAGGAGAACAACAGATATGAAACCGAATTGCAGGCGGCGAGCAGCCTGGCCATCTTCTCTGTAAGGCCTACACTCTGGATGAGCACAGTCGGAAGATAATACGACGTAACGTTTATGCCAGCCTGCCACACTGTTAGACCTTCCCTGAAACATGTCCATACTGGTGGCTCACCATCTGTTGAATGAATTGAGTACCGCATCCCAGCAACAGTCGACGCATGGTCTTCGTGCCGCCTTTACCCTCGGGAGTCTTGCCGCGAAGGAGCTGGGACCATGGTACAGCATTGGCTTTCTCGTACTGGCAAGTATAGACGATTTCCTTGTGCTGAGTAACGATGAATGGATCGTCTTCGGATTTGTCTTCAAGATCGGCAAGTATGGTGAATGCCTCGTCCTCGTGCTCGTGAGCAATCAGCCACCTTGGTGACTCAGGTAGCCAAGGTACTGTTGCGAATAGAATGACGATGAAGATGAATTGGAACGCCAGGGGCAGACGCCACGCAACGCCGCCCCCAACGAAGGAGAACCCGTATGTTACCCAATTGCTCAGGCTGAATCCAGCGATGTTGAGAATCAATTCAATGACAACGAGCTTGCCACGCCACTTCAGCTGGCTTGTCTCCGTTTGCCAGACAGGTGCTGTTGCCGTGTTGATGCCATTGCCGATGCCAGCTACGACTCTAAAACCCCTCTTAGTACGTGCACGACAGGCTCAACAGGTCGGTAAATGGAATGTGGGTACGACTGACCTTCCGACGAACATCTGCCCTAGCGAGTAGCTTGTGATCTGCAGAATTGCTCCGATGGACATAACAATCGTTCCCAAAAGTACCGCCTTCTTGCGACCTATCTTTTCGCCGTACCTGGTCCCCTGTCAGTCAGTCACTCATAGAAAGGCCCATCGGGGCCACCCTACCATGCTGCAAAGACAGCACCAAGGAAGCACCCAACATCGTAGATTGCAACAACAGTTCCTGGACATCATTAGCTCGCTACTTCGAGTGAATGAGATTGACCCACCCAACGTGGCCGTCTTGGTAGGACCCTCAAGATTGTGAATTTGCAAGAAATCTGGAGTGACTATTGACCTGTTAGACTGACACGTATCGCGAAGAATCAGAACCGGGAGATCGATGTCTCGCCACACCAGGTTCATAGGCATACGTACCAATAACGCCGCCAAAGACACCCTGATCATAACCAAACAATGTCATGTCTGTGCCGCAGGCAACCGTGATCCAGAAAGTCAGCCATCCCCCTCTCAGGCCGAAGTACGGCTTCTTGGATCCTGACTTGCTGAGGAGTCCCATGTTGGTGAATCCCGTGACTACAATCTATAGTTGCAAATTGACGATAGCCAGATCGTACGAATTTGACGGCAAAGTCGTGCTTCATATCTCCAAAGCCCCGCAAGGCATCATACGAGTACCTACCTCGACGTCACCGCGCGGCTGGCACGCTAGCTTGTGTGCGCCGGGCATACGTAGCGTAACGGCGGGAAGTATGCACGCTCTGTGGGTAGACGGCAATGCGAGAAATCTCCAGAAAAATGTTTACTAGCAGGCGCGTGAGACCAGGATTAAGCCTCGAAAGGGGAGAACCGAGGCGAGAGAATCAACGAGCCAGTCATGCATACCCCATGGTACCCAGTAGCTGGAAATTTAAGCCAGGAGATCGAAGTCCGGAGATGTCGATCATCGGTGTTTCCGCAGCAGAACGAAGAGTTTGGAAATCTCATCGAAGATGACGAAAGCCAGATGTCGTCCTTTCGCGGGGAACCATGTGGAAGCAAGCCGCTAAGAAGGTGCTTAATGCCCGGAAGCATGGCCCAAGACTGGAGCTTGGAAGTGCTTGATGCCGTGCGGCGATGACCGATGGACGGGCATACACCGGTGCACTGACGTCGTTGAGTACTGCGAACCTTGAACTCTGTGATCTAAGGTGCCGTCGTAGTTCAGTGTCATTGTTGGTGATGTGTTATTCACACGAAGGCTTAGGCACATATCTGCTAGCACCTGAATGACAAGTGATCTGGTCTCACAACAGTACAACATTTAAGGGCTGCGGTGTGCTTGCTTTTGGGGGATATAAGTACCCGAACGGTTTCTGTGTCCGGTCTTCACATAGATGCAACGAATCAAAGGTGACTTTCCAAAAGTCGAACAAGCACTTCGCAAGTGAGCAGGAGCGATAGTGTCACCGTCAGGTGGCAGGTGTGATCAGCAGTAAGAGCCATGCCGTTGCTGCAGGCATGGCAGGTCCTTACACTGATGGGACAGCCAAGAGACCGGTTGACAGGCAAGCTATGACCTTAGGAAATGGGCGATTTCTCCAAGTCCATTAACCCATGTCACCAGACATCTCCAAGTCCATTAACCCATGTCACCAGACATTGACTTTCTGTCCTCCACCACAACCTGTGTGTTTTTACAGTCTGTAGCGCGAAAACTTAGGTGTGAAGATGTCTCTTTCTCTACATCGGTAAAGTCGCCTTGAGCGCTCGAGTATTTCTGTATTCATCAATCTATCGTTCCCACTGGGAAAATAGTGCTTGAGCGGTCAGAGAACACAGATCAAGTTTCCGCATACAAATTTGTATGTGGATTTGGAAACCACTTTGACAAACCGCTCATTTATTTTGGCGACAGCCTAACAGGCTACAGAGACCGGCATCTCACCAGACCGGACGATGCGTCGAACTTGATGCCCAGACCGATTGGAAGCGCGCCCTGGAATTCCAGCGGCATGACCCATAGGCAAGGTCTGCGCATCGGTGTACTGCTCGAGAGGTGTCGGGAGTCGAGGTTCAGAATATGATAGACAGATATCGGTAGGTCAATGAAGTATATCTCTATTTCACACCTCGTGTATACAGCAAAGCTCCTCCCCAGACACCATAATTCATCACAGTCGTCAAACAGCCTTTTGCCTCCGATCGAAATAAACACCACCATCACACATGTCCCAGCACCCACTTATCGCCCCTCAATCGTGTACCTCTGCGACCCGCGCCGTCCAGGAGTTCCATGCGCCTGACCCTGAGGCTCCCAGTACTGCTGCTGCTGGTGGTGACTCGGCCGCGGCTGCAGCTCAGTTTCATTGTAGCGGGCAGCACTCTTCTCACCACGAGGTGACGAAGCACCACTTCCGCTGCGCCTCCGCCCAGCAAGCACAACGACTGCGATATAGATGATACCGACCAGGCCGGCAATGACGCCGTACGCGATCACAGCGCCCTTTGGCACGTATGTCGACCCAACGGGACCGGTGATGTTGAAGCCCAACCCACCGTTTATGATTCCGAGGAGAATGGCGCTGCGACCAAGCCACTGGTGGACAACGCCTTTGATGGAGCGGCCTCCGTGGCGACGGAAGTACAGATGCTGGAGCAAACCCAGGATGGGCTGAAAGAGGACCAAAAGCGCCACGACGATATATCCGATGATCTGGTGGTATTCGTCCAGCTCGGTTTTGTTTCCCAGGAGGACCCCAGTGGCGAGGCCAGCGATCATCAAAATGATGCCGATGACTTGTAGGGGCGCATGCACGAAGAGCACGCGCCTCGCGAATGGGAGGTACATGGTGAGTGCAGCGAGTGGGAACAGGACCACGAATGTGATGGACATGAGTATGCCATGCGACTTGCGGAGCGAGAGCGTGGGGTCACTTGAGCTGCGACTGCTGCCGTTATTGCTAGCACCGGTGTTGGCACCAGAGTCGGCGCCCTGACTGGCGACAGGAGCGATGGCATCAGGGTTCGTCGCGCTCGGTGTAGGACTCGAGCCACCCGAGGCCGAGGCAGATGCGCTGGGGCTGCCGCTCTCGCCTGGAGCGGAGGCCGAGGCCGAGGCACTTGGCTCCGTGACAGCAGCCGCAACGAACGGATTCGAAGAACTGCCTCCGGTACCTTTAGTGAGGTCCAAGTTGAAGCCGCCTTGAGAGCTGTGTTGTTGAATGTTCGCCGAAGTGTCGGTGGAATCGAGGGCGCTGCCGCCAGCATACGCCCATATCCAAGTGCTGTCAGTGGCAGTGGCTGACAGACTGCTGCCGATGCAAGAGTCGCAACGAATGTTTGCGACGAGCGAGCCGTCGGAGTTAACGCGTGATCCATCCAGGACCGTTATTCGGGCACTGGAATCGACATTTGGCTCAACATGGCCAGTGCCCGTTCGGGGCGACACGGTCACGTTGTTGTTCCCGTCGGCGTAAACAACGAGCATGCTCGAGCCGCGCATCTGTGAGCTTCCATAGCCGAAGCCAACCCATGATGTGTCTGAAGGTGCTGAGATTTGTAGATAGATGGTTTCGCCGCTCCCAGAAGCAGTATCCGATGGCACATTGACGCTCAACGCGTAGCTGCCCTCAGAGTAACTCGCAAATTGCGCTTTCGCAAGGGTTGCTGCGAATGGTAAGCATTCAGGGGCCGCTCAAAGAACAGCGCGTTGAACCTACCAAGCAAGGCCGATGGCCACAACTTATTGAGATACATGGCGCAAAAGCACGAGGAACTCAATAAGAACACGTGCGATATGATTCAGAGGTTTCTTTGTTTCAAAACCCGCGTCAAAGAGGATCACAGAGCTCTATATTGACTACGGGGCCAAGGGATCCCAAGGGTTCTACGGAGTAAAGATGTGGAAAGTGGACCCGCCGGCATTCGACCTTGCATGTCCATCCACGACACGATAAAAGTATACGCGTCGGACATTTTGACCAGCACGTCGGACTGCCTTCCCCAGTGAATCACGGACTTGGCAGACACATTATGCAGAATGGTGACGTGCAACAAAGGACGAAACACGTATGCCAACGGGTGTGTTGGTCTATGCGCAGTGTTTGATCGACGAACAGCACACAAGCTCATGGCGTTGTGTTTTCTGTTCGGAAATCTTCATACCACACCGGACGCGGAAGGGGAGATTTGGCTATGGGGGTGTTAATTCCAAACGACGGGTACACGTACGCCCATGCTCAGACGGGCAGGTCAACGGTCTGGGCTATTCTTGGCCCTACGTATGGTAGGGCCTATCGATTGTGCCATGCTTGCTCAACGGGCGCCGATTGCTTCACTGATGTGCCCGTGCAGTAGACTGCTTCGAGACTGCGAATTATCTTCATGTAATTCTTGAGCAAAGGAGGCGCAGCATGTCAAGAAACCTTGAGATAAGGGGTCGATAATAGATTGCATGCTGAAAGGTAAGAAGCGGACATGGGCCTTTTGGGCCTTGGTTCCAGGGACTGGGGCTCGCGGGGCCAATGATGGATATTGCTGACCGACAACCTTGACCTTATTGGTGGGACTTGGACCGTCACTTGTCGGCATTGCATGATCTACCGTGCAGCACTTCCGTCGCATGCTATCGCAAACAGCTATAGAAGGCACACGTAGGCTGGCCGCAACTGTTCGAATTTCGCAGCGACAGATTCGGCGGTCCATGTCCCATTGTCAGTCAAGACGTAGGGACAGGAGCACTCAGAAAATCTGACGCATCCTCCTGCACCGTTCCGAACACGAAGATTCAGGCACGACCTTCGTATGCTGTGTAGCGAGAGTGATCTTCAGATCGAAGGTGGATCGCAAAGCTAACGGCATTCCACACGTGACCCATCGTGCTTGCCAACGCCTGCGAAGCTGGTCGGTTTCCCGAACCAAGCCGTACTTCTGCTTCAGAAGTAATCCATGACCACAACGACCAGAGAAAGGTCCTGCGCAGTGGTGCCAAAACGCGATTCTTGGTGGCCATAGCCATCGTGCGTTCGCATTCACGACTTCGTTTGTTCAACGATAGTCTTTATCATATCGCTACCCAATTTGACAGCCTCAGGAAATCGTGGTGCAAAGTACTTCTGAAACTTTTCAAATCGATCCCGGTATGCTTCAAAATCGCCGAAGGACACACAATCAGACCATGCCTGCATGACGGAATGTTAGCAAGCCGACGACAAGCAGGAAGAGATTTTGCCTTTGACTTACCCGTGCGGCGAATGTGAACTCTAGGTCGTCAGACCGGAATGTATTGTCCTCGATAGCGGTATCAATGACTTCGTCGATGAGAGCATCATTGCGGAACAGTGCCTCTGTGACTCCCAACCAGATCCGAAAGAGCTGCTTCCATTAGCGCGATGCGCGACCCGTCCTCAAAGGTGACGTACCGGTGTCGAACATATCATATGATCATATGGCACGATTCCGAGCTTCCACCAGGTGTCAACAATAGCGAGCAGACTCAGGTGATTGTTGCGCATACGCTCCTTTGGGCCCTTGGACAGCGAGAAGCGGTCCAGCGTCTCCTCTGATAGGAGCAAACCCTGATCTTGAGCATCCTGCTTGAACACAGCTGCACCTGCTGTCTTTATGCGATCAGTGAGCTCCTGTCTGTGTCCGCCAAGCATGAGCTTGTACAGCTCAGTGACAGATGTTGCATATTGTCGAATCTGCTGCTTTGCCGCAGGGTTCAAAATTGCCAAGCCAGCGTAGACGTGCCATTTGTTGGAGTAGATCCTCATCATGATGTTGATCTTAACATTCTCGATGCCGCCAACATATCGGTTGATCTCCCATGGGAACTGGTTGTTGGCCGCCCAAGCACTGCCCATGCTCAGGAACGCAGCGTGTGTAACAGCCTGGGTATCAGCTGTGATCCGGTCATGGCGTTCTCCCGAGAGAAACACAACCTTGGATTGCAAGCACGACAGGATCTTGACCACAAGATCCACACTTTGCTGGGAGGCTCTGTGTTGGATAATGACTAGGGGCTGGCCTTTGGGATCTACAGCGGGCCCGTGCAGCGAATGGCATGAGACAATCTCGACGTCTGGTGGCAAGTACTTCTCAAAAGCTGCCAGCTCAGGCGCTTTGCAAGACGTCTGCCCACCAACGATGGCACCCACCTTTGTCGAGGGGCCATACTCAGCCACGACTCGTTCGATCAATTCAGCTTCGACGCTGTAGATGATCCAATCGCTGACTCTTGAGACAAGGTGGCCGTTTGGCAGGACTGTGATGCCTTTCTGATGTCGTCAATGCGGTCCTGATCATGCACGTCTATAGACCAACCTCGTTCTCGAAGTCGCGCTTCAGTGTCTCATATTTTGCAGGCAGATCGCACGCACAGATTCTGGATGGGACATAATCAGTGATTTGCCATTGATGGTAAAACTACTTGGAGAAAGTCAGCTTCAGTCTCTTCGTTGATTCAGTGAAATATTCAGGGTCGATGTTTCTCTCAGACAAGAAAAAGTAAGGTAGCGAGATATTTACATCATTGGGCGGCCGGAGCAACAGAGAGTAGAACCAGAATGGAAGTACCAAGTTGCGTCCAGAGCGCTCGAGCCAAATGCACTCAAGTCATCCTGGAGATTGAGGGAGGAAAAGGAAAAAATGTTGGCTTACCATAATGATACAGAACAGGGTACTTCGCTTGTAGACGCTGCGACAGAGAACACCTACTTCCAGCCAGCTTGACTCAGTCGCCGAGCGTACATCCGCCCCATGTCGCCCATGCCAATGATCCCAACCGTGATAGATTTGTCCATATTGAATACTGTTCTGGGACACTCATGGGCCGGTTGTATTGAAAAGCGTGTCAATCGCCGCAGGGACCTCCAGATGTCAGTCGCATCGGAGCAGACCAAGCATCAGCAAGCGGGTGCGGCTGCCTTTCGTCTGATACTTGATGGGAAGGTCAAAATTGTTTTGGAGCTTCGAATTTGAAGGACAAATTGATGCCAAGCCGCTCGACCTAGATGAGTTAGCGCGAACTTTTGTCCCGCACATATGATTTTGCCCGCTGCTTTCGAGATTGCGACTCAACCAGCAGTCTTTCTAGCCTCATCGTCGCCAAACAACACCGACAACGCAAAGATGCCTCCCAAGAAGAAGGTCGAGCGCTCCGCTCAGGAAAACATTTCTCTAGGCCCTCAAGTCCGCGAAGGTACACAACACTGCGCACCGAGCGCATCGAACCACGATCTGACCTTTTCTAGGTGAACTCGTCTTCGGCGTCGCTCGCATCTTCGCTTCGTTCAACGATACCTTCGTCCACGTCACCGATCTCTCGTGAGTCCTCCATACCCCAGTAGGAACACAAATACAAGCAATGGTTCACAGGCTAATACGGGTGATTCCAGTGGCCGCGAAACCATCTGCCGTGTGACCGGTGGCATGAAAGTCAAGGCCGACCGTGACGAGTCTTCCCCATACGCTGCTATGTTGGCTGCTCAGGACGTTGCTGCACGCTGCAAGGAGCTCGGTATCACTGCTCTGCACATCAAGATCCGCGCTACTGGTGGTAACGGTACCAAGACTCCCGGCCCTGGTGCTCAGTCTGCTCTGCGTGCGTTGGCTCGTGCTGGCATGAAGATTGGCCGCATTGAGGATGTTACGCCGACGCCGTCTGACTCTACTCGTCGCAAGGGTGGTCGTCGTGGTCGTCGTCTGTGAAGGAGTGGTTCACAAAAGTCATGTCTACTTCTGGTAGATGTCTATGCTGCGGTATGGCCGGTAAGGCTATATTGTGGGATCAAGCAATACGCGAAGAACGGCGGTGATGACTGCCTGGTCTTCGATCTCGGTGCATCTGTCCTTCCATCCGTCAAGATGGTTGGGACATGCCTGAATGACAGAAATTTCCAAATGCATCACCTGACCTGCCTTCCTCATCAACCGTTCTCAAACGTAAATTCGTAATCCTCCCTCTCCAACCAGTAGTAATGGACGTATGGTACACTCATGAGTGCCAATACTGACCGCCTCGATGGCAGAGGAGGGACCATTACGATCCTCGACCTGCCACCAAACACTCTTGTAGGTCTGGATTTGCTGTCATTCAATTCGTCACCAAAGTTCCATGGCATCAAAGACGTACCTACTGGACCTCACTTTGTATACACCGGAACGGACGCATCATTATCGATTCGCCATGGATGCTGGATCGACGTTGGTGGCTCAACGATTGACCACGTGCTAAGATGGAACGAACATGACGAGTTCCTAGATATCGTCACCAATGCAAAAGCTGTCGCGCTAAAGGCCGGTCCGAACCTGATCAACTATGCTGCCATTCAGGCTGCAACGGCAAACCTTCAGACCTCTGAGAAAAGCACACAAGATGACGAAAGCAGGAGGGAGAACGAACCCAGTAATTCAGACTGGGCACAGCTTACGGAAGGCATCGACTCAACAACAATATCACGTATCATCCCATCCACTTCCATAACGTCTATCTCATCCGCGCCAGCAGACGCCGAGACTATCCCCGGCCTAGTATCATCAGAAGTCGAAGCAGCTCTCCCGGCTAACTCACACCTGAACTTGATCCCTATCAACCTCAAGCAGACATGGGCAGAGGGCGACATTGGCTCCGTGCGAACAGAACGAGCCCGTGATCGAAGCTGGTATCTGGACCATATCGCGTCTAATTTGGGCTGTTCCATTCGTTCCATATACCCAGAGGGCGGACCACGTGTGGGCTACCAAGAGATCCTAGCCGAGCTACGCTTTACCTTCCTGATGGTCCTCACGCTCGCCAACTACAGTTGCTTGGAGCAATGGAAGCGACTGCTTACACTCCTCTTCACCTCCAAGAGTGCGTTGTCAAAGATGGAGAACTACTACATCGACGTCTTGCAAACGCTGGCTTTGCAACTCATCCACGCCGACGACGTGGAAGGAGGGCTGTTCGAGTTAAGGGAGGAGAGCGGGAGCGGATGGCTACGAAGCTTGATGCGAAAATTTCGAGGTTTCGTGGAGGATGAGCTGCCAGATACCGGAGGAACTTTGCGCAAGGAGCTTGGGCGGTTTGAGAAGATGTTAAACGAGCAATTTGGATGGGAGTCAGGCAATGACTGGGCGAGACGAGGTACGGTGCAGTTAGAGGACGGCGAGGTGATCGAAGTGGCATTAGATGATGCCGATGAGGACGAGGAGGCTGGGGATTGGGCTCCTGTTGTTGTTGAGACCTGACGTGGTCGGTCGTTCTACATGGCATGTGATGAAAGGAATACTTCGAGCGGTCAGAGCTCGATGTCTTTGTCATTCTGACCAACGTGTGAGAGAGCAAATGCTTTGAACTGTTGCCTCGTTCGGCTGTATCCCTCCACAAGCAATGTGTGGGATTCATGCTATCATATGACGAAGTCCCACTGTCGATCGTGCCCCGTCCGAGGCCGACGTCTCGCGACCGTTTCTTTCCTTGCTTGCCAGTCCCTCAGATCATAGCTGGTGGCTGCACGAAACATGACACCTCATCCGCTCTCGTGGAAGCAGTCGTGGCACCTGGGCTCATCTTCATTCTCGAGCACTCAGAATGACCACCGCAGCCAGACCCCCACAACCACACCACAGCAAACATCCACCTAACGATACGACTTCTGGTATCTTGCCCGCGCACCCGGACCACCAAACTTCTTGGGCTCACTTCTTCTGTTATCCGCAACCAATAGCGTGCGATCATACTGCACCAGCGCCTGCTTCAGCGAGTTCTTGGTGTGCTCATCGACAAACTTCTGGTAGTAGGCGACGATCGACTTGGCGATAGCCTGACGGATGGCATAGACTTGGGAGGTGTGACCACCGCCTTGGACGCGGACGCGGATGTCGACTTCGGCGAAGCGCTCGAGGCCGAGGATTAGGAGGGGCTCGTAGACCTGTGTGTGTTGTTAGTCCTTGTTTAGCGCTTCGAGGGCGTTATTTGGTGGACGTTGTGTGCATACCTTGAAGCGGAGAATCTCAGGCTGGACGAGAGCTAATGGCTTGCCGTTGACTTTGACGAGGCCCTTTCCTTTCTGCGAGCAGAACGTCTGTCAGTACTTCCGTCTTTTTCTATTTCGCGCTTGTCATCGAAACGGGAGTGTGCGCACCTTGCATGTTGCGACAGCGGTCGCTGTCTTCTTCTTGCCGAAGCACTGAACCATCTGCGGGGCCGACATAATTGCGGACGGCGTGTGCAGAGTTCGTTTCGAAGGAGTGTGAAGGGAATGCGGATGTTCGTGGACTGCGCTCAAGATGTGGTCGACTTCCGGCACAGATGCAGTGGGCGATTAGTGTGCCAAGAAAAGGGAATTTTCGACGCCGGCTGACAGTCATTCTCCGCTACGGTTGTCGAAAAAAGCACTTTGCAGCAGCTTAGGTTCGCCGTAGCGTTCGATGTCTTCACGCTCTCGAGCAGATCTTAGTTATACTCGAGGCGAACTTCATTGTCTTCTGACGTTGCGTGTTGAGCTCAGCGCTGCAGGAAGTGCCTCTCGAGTCTTGAGTTGTTGCAAAATACCTTACCGACACCAATGCGCCGGTAGCACAATCCGCCATGTCGCAGCAGCTCGCGAGATGCATACCTACCTCCTACACTCAATGCCCATGACCTCCCAGGAACAGACTAACCACCACGCAGACACGCCTCGCCTACTCGCGAACATGGCACTTCATCGACGTCGGCACCGACCCCCGGCCACTCGGCCGCATCGCCTCCTCCATCGCGACCTTCCTCATGGGCAAGAACAAACCCATCTGGGACCCCTCCACCGACTGCGGCGACTACGTCGTTGCTGTGGCTGCTCAGACCTGCACACCACTGGCAAGAAACGCCTGCAAAAGCAATACTACACACACAACACGCGCCCGGGATCGTTAAAGCAGATGAGCATGGACAAGATGTTTGAGAAATGGGGCGGTGGGGAGGTGTTGAAGAAGGCGGTGAGCGGGATGCTGCCGAAGAATCGGTTGAGGGACAAGCGGTTGGCGAGGTTGAAGGTCTTCGAGGGGGTGGAACATCCGTATGAGGAGAATGTGGTGAGGATTGAGGGAGTTGTGCAGCGGAATGGGATACCGCCGCCGACGATGGAGGGGAAGGTGATGGAGGCGATTATTGCGGATGCAGAGATCAAAGGGCAGACGACGACGGGGAGTGCTACAACTGGAACCGGGAACTCGAACGCACGGTGAGAGATGCAGTTGTGGCGAAGCCGGCGTGCGCAAAAGACAGATACGGCGAGGCCATCGAGCACTATGACATGAAGTGTACTTACGTGTTAACAGAGAAGACGTGTATTATATGGCTCATTGATTCTTAGATTTCATTACATTCATAATATGACCTCTATCTACAACTTCGACGATTTCGCCGATGAACCCCTGTAACGCCCTGTCAGCGCCCGCTCTGAGATCGAATGACCCGGGACCCCTACCTGCTGACGGTACACTTGATGAGACCATTGGGATCCGACTGCGGTGCGTACACCTCCGCATCCTTGCCCGTGTTCTTGAGGCCATGATGCCAATCAAGGTTGATCTCGAAATAGTGCTTGTTCGGCAGCGAGTAGTCGACTGTCTGGACGAGCGGCTGGGCGTCGAGAATCTCGCCGCACATCTTGTACATGGTGTTCTGCACAGACGGGCTTTCCTCCAGGGCGAAGAGGCGGAAGGTGATCTCCCGTGCCTTGGTCCACGTGTCGTCAAACTTGGCGACGTTTTGCTTGACCTCATCGAGGCTCGAGAACTTCCATGTCCAGCCAGCGTCAACTGATGTGCTCAGAATACGATCGTAGACGTCGGGAAGTGTTGTGAAGTCGTCCCGGACGAAGTGGTGGAACTCGGAGCCAGTGCTCTTCAGGACCAGTAGATCGGAGATGCCGGAGCGAATGTCAATGCCGCTGCGGCTGACGTCTGCCTGAACCACCCGCTTCTCGGCGCCGTCACGGAAGAATGAGTGTGGATGAGGCTGACCGTTGACAGTCATTCTGGTCCATCGGTGTTGGACGACGGTGATGTGGGCGATCTTGATGTGGTCGTACTTCTCGATGAAGTGGTTGCCTAGGATGGCCGCCCATTGGTCCACGGGAGTGATTGAATGGAGCTTGGCATGATGTATGTGGTGTTCTTCATTGAGTCTGTGGCGACGACTACACTGTTGTCTGCCTCTGTGTATCTATAGCGGGTCAGACCAGCATCGACTTTTTGAAAAGAAAGGGCTACTCACGAGACATCGATCTCTCCTTCCAATAGGACACACACGGTCATCTCGACAACCGTGTGAGTCTTGGTGGCTTCATCACGCTCGACCTTGTACACGCGGATGTTGTCCTTGCCATATCGAGCAGCTTGTAGGCGAGGCATGGTGACTGATGGAGAAATGTATAAATTGGTGGGAGTTATAGAGCTGTTGTTATGTTTGAAATGCTTGTGGTAGTTGTTGAGATGTGGTCGTAGCTTGTGAGAACAACTCCTGGACTGTGGACGATAAGAGGTCTGTCTATATACTCAGAGAGGGGCAGTCGTGTTGTCCTTATCTTTGTGGCAGCTCGAACGTCCGTACAAAGTTTCAGGGCAAACAACGGCGAGCCGCGACGAGGCGCTGAGAGGCGGCACTGGACGACGCGGGATGAAGTTCTGGACTGGACGGTGATCTGCTAGTGGCAGATGAGTTGGAAGCAGGTGAATGTTACCTTTCTATTGGGTAGGAAAACGCGACCTAATCGAAGGCGTACGATCGGTCAATGCGACAGCCTCAGCGTCGGAGGTCTCCGACTGGTGGTGGCATAGGCGAATTCAGTAGCAGGATGGGAAACACGGCTTTACGAAAGTCACTCATGAGAGGTTTTCGGTAGTGCGAGGCATGAAGAAGGGGTCTTCCGCCTCGAGGACTGATGCTTGCCTTGCAGTTGCCGGTCAGTAGATGGGCCAACGATGAGTTGTGTCGAAGTCGATTCCTCGAAATGCACATTGGAAGAACCCCATTATTTCCGCCCGCAACGGGCGGGACAGGGACCACGCTCGCTTGTAACCTTGCCTCCGCATTCGACTGAGCGACCGTCTCACTTGCATCAACATCCTACGAACCACACTCGGCCATTCATTCCACGCTTCCACTCCTCCACTCTCACTGCTACGCTTCGACGGCCGTTCACGAAGTACACGAAGTCTCACTTGACAATCTGGCGGTGTCGATAGCCACATACTCAGTCCATTGTACTCGTAGACTACCAGCACAAATTCCGTGACGAACATCCAGAGCGGCGCAACTTCGACGACCGAGAGAATCGAATTTCTAGGTGACACAGCACACGACTGGCTTGACAGACTGAATGGCACAAATCTCCCCTTGATAGCTCCCACCATCCGCTGTCTCCGAGCCTGCCGCATGGGCGCACCACCACCGACTTGATGCCTCGATGGCATCACCGAACGATGCAGCGGGTTACTCTGTGACACCTACCCAAAGAGTTGCATTCAAACATGCCTCGCGCAAAAGTGACGACCTCTCCTCAACATGGCACAGACCTTCTACCAAGAGCAATCGGTCTATGTCAGGAGGAACCACTCAGCTGGGTCAACCTCTGTTGGGCAAGTCTGCCCTTGGCAATGGACCGCCTGGTAGTTTCAGTACGGACTTGAAGAGCGCCACACAGTCGCGAAGTACAACACCGCAGAATGAACAGCCGTCACACCGCGACATGCCTCGACAGTCGTTTTCGAGTACGCGCCCGAGTGCTGGGGACTGGACCGACAGCACTGAGTCGCGGCAGGCATTCGTGAGGGCTCAGATCGCAAAAGAGGAGAAGATCAAAATGGGAACGGAGAAGTTGAAGGAGGCCTTGATGAGCAAGAATATGAAGCAGGCTAAAGATCAGCGCCTCGCGACGATAGAACAAGAGTTGGGTACCTCGAACAGGAAGCTCGCTGAGTTGCGAACTCAGCTCGATCACGAGACGCGAGCACAAAGTCCAACGACGCCGCCTTCGAAGCGGCAAACAAGCTACTTCAGATCGAGTCCCCTTCGTTCCCCTCGCCTGGTCGGCAGAGAGGATCTCGATGTCGAAGGTCTCAACGAGGAAGAGTCTCCTACTGTAGTACTCACAGAAACTCTACAAGCACTCGAGATGGAGGGAATGCCACCGGACTACTACATTGAACGCGCTAATACCCTGGTACAACTGTTTAAAAAGCATTCAACTCTGAAATACGACCTGGCCTGGTCTGTGTTCAGCCTAAGAGTCCAGCTGATGCTCCTGAGCGATAGCTCGGACGTGGTGGCGGCAGGCTATCGACTGACGAGACACGCCATCACGGACAGATCTTCCCTCAGGACCATCAGATCATTACACACAGATGAGCTCACCGTGCTATCACTGATCAAGAAAGACAAGGCTGCGTTGGAACGCGAACAGGCTGTGAAACTCGTCCGAGCCTTTCTCGACGTGAAGAGCGGCGTCTACGAGCTCTCAGTAGCTGTCGTCCGCAGTCTGGTTGCTGTCGCGGAGCATAATGATGATACTCTGAAGGATATCTGTCTGTTGACCTTAGCCGAGATACTGACGAAGCACCCTTCGCTGCTCGTCTCAGCCGGAGGAATGAGTACGCTCACCGATGCTCTTGCGAACGGCAGCTTTCCGACTCCAGATGGTCTTGTTGCCGCTTTCTTGCACATACTGGATCATCCCAGACAACGGCAGTATCTCAGCACTGGTCGCGAGTTTGAAGCTATGTTTGCGCCATTCACCGATCCAATGCTGCTGAATGGAAACGAGGAGAAGCTCAAGCATTGCGCCAAAGCCATCGCGGCTATGCTGAAAACGTGGCCGGGCTTCTTAGCGCTATCTGAACGCAATGCTATGTCTCTGCATTCGCTGATCGAGTCGTTACAGTATCCGATCACGGCGGCCCGAGGCATCATACTCGACTTGCTGATCGACACATTGAGAATCAAAGTGCCCTATTGGTCGGACACATATGTCGCCGGACGAAGACTGACCACGTACGGACGGGTGAACACAGAAGCCGCAGAACCAGACATGAAACGTGCACCAGCCGATGACAGAAGTCATGGGCGCTTCGATCTGACTTATCACTTCTCGGCGATCGTACTAGCTGTACTGATCAGAGTCGGTCTGATACCATCGCTGTTCAACTTGATCAAAACCGAAGAAGATAACGCATTGCGACGGCGAGCCATTCTCGTGCTCACCGAAGTTCTGCGTATGGCGCAAGACTCTCTTCCAACCACAGTGAGCGCGAATATCCAGGTGCTGGCACCGCTGCTGTCTCCAGCCCAGGACTTTCTTTCTGACAGCCAGGCTGGAAACTTGGAAATGCTCTACCAGATCGAGAGCATCAATCGTACCAAGAACAAATCCAAACGCTCGATAACCGAGCCCGCGCATACTGTGGAAGACTCTTCTGGTGGGCCTGCGATGGCCAAGCGCTCCAAATACAGTCCTTTGATCGACGGAGACCAGTTCAGACAGCTGATCACAGATTCCCAGGTCCTGCAACATGCTTCCTACATCAAGTGGAAATGGGACATTATCATGGGTCTGGTAGAAGGGCCACTCACCAACCCGAAGCGTCTCGACGAAGCCATAAAATCGAGCAAGTTTATGAAGCGATTGACGGGATTCTACCGGCCCTTTAAGCATCGCTTCAGTGATATACGCAACAATCAGTTCAACCAACGTTACGTACGATACGGATGTTCGCTATTTCGAACATTGTTGCAAACAGCAGTTGGGATACAATTCTTAGGAGAAAGCAAGGTACTGCGCCAAATCGCAGAATGTCTTGCTCAGGTCGACCCTCAGAGTGGATTGACATCTACTTCGCCTCAATTCGATCGCTATCAAATGACTGAAACCCTGAGCGGCGGCTACTTTGCCATACTTGGAACACTGAGCTCGACGCAAGAAGGCGTGAACATCATGGAGAAATGGCATATGATGGACATGTTCTACCATATCCTCGGACAACGAGACCGAGACGACCTTGTGCGAGCCATCCTCGGGTCAATGGACTTCACTCTCGACACGCACCTCAGAGTGATGCTGTCACAAGCCCTTACTTCAGCTTTCAAGGGCATACGGCTCTTCGCGACCAAACTCCTCCGCCGCTATGCTGTAGCCCGAGGTATAGGCCAGCCAGACTCGAGCGCTCACTGGGCACTCCGCCTAGTCATGACCCAACTCTACGACCCAGACGTAGAAGTCTGCGAAGTCGCCGTAAAGATTCTCGAAGAAGCCTGCGAGCTCCAACAACACCTGGAATTCGTCGTCCGCTGTCGCCCAGCACTTGACCACCTAGGCGAGCTCGGCGCGCCCCTCCTACTTCGATTCCTCGCCACCTCCATCGGCTACCGCTACCTCAACGGCCTCGATTATATCACTCAAGAAATGGACGACTGGTTCCTCGGCCGCAACGACACCTACGTCGCACTTGTCGAAGCCTCCCTCGCCCGCGCCTACGCAGACACAGCCATGTCCAAAACATCCTTCTCCGCCCCCGAAGACATCGACATGGGCGAAACGGGCCTTGCACCAGCGCACTTCTACCGCGAATTGGCCCGCACGGAAGAAGGTTGCAAACTTCTCCGCCAATCGGGGCACTTCTACGAGTTCTCCTCCACCCTGCGCGATTTCGACCTCGAGGACGACGACTCCGAAACCCTGCTCAAAGTCAAAGGCAGCCTGTGGGCCGTAGGCAACATCGGGTCCATGGCGCTGGGCGCCCCCTTCCTCGAAGAAGACGACGTCGTCAAGTCCATGGTGCGCATCGCCGAAGGCGCGGCCGTCATGTCGATCCGCGGCACGGCTGTCTTCGCACTCGGCCTATGCAGCCGGACCCTTCACGGCGTGCAAATGCTAGCGAGAACGAATGGGACACGACGATCGATTCCCGCGGCCACTCTTTGGTCTATGCGTGCCTCGGAACCTCGACCGTCTGTGCATGAACACCACCCACACCCCGACCACCAACGTCCCGCAACCACTAACTCGCAAAGAAACCAACAACCACTACACATCCTCCACCACCGACGCCGATCCCATCAAAGCCCGCATCCTCAAACTCGTCATCAGTATGGGCAATTCCGTGACATACAAGAAGATCGGACAGGACCTATCCGTCTTACGCCATAAACACCCACAGGCGTTTATGGATGTGGGATTGTTTCGGAAGACGCTGGTGTTGCTGGAGAGCCATCATTATCGGCTGTTGGCCAGGCAGCATATATTGGATCTGTTTGATAAGAGTGTGATGCGGAGGCTGGTGCTGGATGAGGATGCCGACTCAGAGGAGACGGAGTCGGATACGAATTGATGAGAGGGCCGTGGAAGACGTGCATGGTGTGGAGGATGTAGCGAGTAAGGTCCCAGTACACTTATGCAATTATAAGCAGAGATGCGCTGGGGTTGACATAAGTCGATCATCAGTTTTCTGTCATTCACGTTCAATTATGCCAAGCTTTTTCGCGACCAAACATGAATGCGCTCTTTTGACTGGTGTTTGCGAGGTAGAGAAACATGGTGGTGTTCCGTTGCCATGAGGTGTAGTTTCAGCCCGCCTCAACCTCACTCCAACGGCTGGACTCCATATTACTTTGCGTCACATCTGTTGTGTCAAAGGGACTGCGACTTTTCTCGCTTGTCGTGTCTTCTCGAGCTCGTCGCTGAATCCAACTGTCTTGACCGATTTACTCGACCTCTGCTCGTCAAGGACATCGCCGTCCCATGGCTTGCATTTCATGACGATTCCACCACAGCGAAGACAAGTCCATCCACTGCCTTCTTCGGCTTCGATCTTTCCAGCGATACACACGAAGCAGTAGATGCATCGGCATGGTATCGTCTCATAGGGGTTCACGATGTCTGTATCGACCGAGCCGATAATGCCGCCACTCGCTCCAGTGTTTGCACCAAGGATCTCAGCTTCGGATGAGGCTGGGTTCTTCTCTTGGTAACAAATGGCACACGTTCGTTCTGGTAGAAACGAGAGAGGTCCAGATTTGCTGCGAGTCTCGTCGTCCCCATCTGCGTCCTCTGATTGCACCATTGACTTCGTCTTCTTCCAGGCCCGGCTCAGCCATCTCCGCCATCGGCTGATACCTACAAGAGGCAGCAAGAAGAGGAGAAATTCGGTGAATGCATGCCACACCAGCTGCCGGTTGAGATACTCGAATGACACTTCACGACTGATCTGATTCGATGGAGAGACCAGACGAAGTTGTAGTATGCGGTCGACTAGTGTACGGTATCGACCATTGACGAGAAAGACGAGGAATGATGTGAAGGCCGCGATGGAGTGCGTCGCTGAGACATAGGATGTTATGCGACTCAGCCGTTGTACGTTGGCTGACGGCGCAGTATAGCCACCTTCTTGCTCGATCAACCAGTCCTCCCAGCGATCCCAGCCGTATCTACCAAAGACCGTGAACAGGCCATACAGACTCTTCTGCCACCGGGTCGGCTTGCTTTGCAGAGCAATAGGTTGTCGAGCATCGGCGTATCGTAGATTCTGCAGCGTCGCACCGTACGAGGCGTTGTTGTCCCATATCGATAGCTTGAATAGTGCAACACGGAGAGCAAGCAGAATCTCTTGTGACCAGTCGTCCTGCAGATGTGCCCCGAAATACTTGAGTCCCTCAGCAACCTGCCCTTTCAGGAGGGTGATGAGCTCATCGTCTAATAACTCTGCATCCACCTGCCCAACGCGGAATGCCGGTCGTGTTCCCTCAGAGCGTACAAGTGTTGCCCAGAAAGATGTCAATGGGGGAGCCGCGCGGTTCAGAGGAGGCGGCAACCGTGCGATGGGCGTCGACTGTGCGGCTTCTTCGAAAGCAAGTCTACGTGCATCGGCTTGACGCTGTCGGTCGGCTTGCCGTTGGAGTATCCGTTCTTGAGCAGCAGCAAAACTGCTATTTGACATGGTTCACGTGGGCCGCATTGCTCCGAGAAGATGAGTTGTGTTCAAGGATGTTGGGCGCAAGTTAATTGCCAGATGTTAAAGAGTCGCCTCGAATTCAAATGACGAGCCGAGGCACAGAACGGCGGCCCGTTGCGCTATTATACGCAATTTTCATGGTTTGGAGCCCCTGGTCGACTGTTTCAGCCTTGTCTCGTGAATGACCATTGAATATTCAACAGTGAATTTACGCATCAAGGCCTTCCGGTCACTTCACTTGCCGAATGCTAAAGGTGGCCAGCAACACAAAGACTGACACTCAACAACATAGGTAGCTAGTTTGACATGCCTACCCAGCATGCCTTCCTTTTCGATCGAGGTCGAAGGAGAAGCGAATCCCTTGAGTAGGCAGGTGTTGCTGTCGCATTTATCAAGCAGTCTCTCAAGTCATCACAATTTGAAGACCTCAGCACAACAATTCTCTAATTGGGAAAGAACATCTGGCTATTACGCACTGCTGCAGGATCTCTACGCAGATTTCTCCCTTCCCCAAGAAGTTCGTTTCCAGGCAATCATCCAGCTGAAGAATGGCATCGACAAGCACTGGAAGAAGCACTCGCAACATGCCATCTTGCAATCGGAGAAGGTCGTCATCCGAGACCGCGCCATCTCACTCGGTGTCCACGAACCTGTCCAAAGCCTTGCGCTGCAAAATGCTCTCATGCTAGCTAAGATCGTCCGCTATGAGTATCCTAACGACTGGCCTGATGTTTTCACCACCATCATTGAGCATTTGCGCAAAGCCAGCCAAGATCCAGCAGCATATCAGTACACATCGAACATCCTAATGATCTTGTTACACGTCATCAAAGAGCTTGCTGCGGGCAGACTTCAGAAAACGAAGCGGAGCCTGCAGTTGATCTCGTCAGAACTACTGCAGGTCCTCGGCACACTGTACCTGCAAACAGTCGAATTATGGATCAACGCTCCAGGAGAGCTTGACATGGCCGCGGCCCGCAACAGTCACTCAGCTCTCAAGACCCTAAGAAGGCTACTTGTGTCGGGTTTTGAGCATCAACATCGGGAAGCAGAAGTCAAGCAGTTCTGGGATCTCTTGCAGGATCATCAACAAAATTTTTGGATCACTCGACAGCGCGCCGAAGCGTACGAAGTTGTTGCTACAAAGCACTTACTGCAGCTCGCGAAATTGTTCCTGGAAATGGCCCGTCAGCATCCAGCCCCCTTCGTCCTGCTCGGATCGATGGAAATCTTGAATCGATCATGGACGATCGTCAATGAATGTGCCAAGCTTCCAAATGTCAATGCTACCTTCGACTGGGAGGTCTATCGAGATGGCGATAGCTTGACGAAGACTCTCCTGTGGACAAATTGGCCTTGAAGGCATTATTACTGTTCCGAGCTTGCATCAAAATGGTCTTCCAGCCTGCTCTTACATTCCGGTTCCAGACAGGCGAAGATAAGGAGGACCGCAAGTTAGCGACAAACGCGATCAAAGAACAGATGTTGACTGATGGATTCGTCTTGCGTTTAATGGAAGTATTGGTAACTCGATACTTCGTGCTACGGCCGTCGGACCTGCGCGAGTGGGAAGCGGAGCCAGACGAATGGGAACGAAGAGAAGAAGAAATCGCAGACGCATGGGAGTTTTCTCTCCGAACATGCTCAGAAAAATTATTTCTGGATCTGGTCATCAATTTCAAAGAGGTATGTCATGAGTCGGTCGCATCGACCCAGCGTGCTGACAAACGATAGTTGCTTGTACCACGGTTACTGCAAGTCTTCCAAGAATACAGCAGAGTCGACAACACGGATGTGTTGCTCAAAGACAGCCTCTACGCCGCGATAGGGATCGCTGCCGCTTGCTTAGACGATGTCCTCGACTTCAATACGTTCTTACGATCAACACTGATACCCGAAGTCCAACTAGTGAAGCCTGGGTACAATCTTCTGCGTCGGAGGACTGCCGTTATACTTGCACAATGGGTCCCGATATTGCCAGAAGGTATTGACAGGGTGGGTCCTCACCATAAGTACATACTGAGTCATGCAAGCTGACTTTTCCAGTTTGCTGTGTATCAGATATTCGCATTCTTACTCCAGCAAGGCGATCCGCTCAATGACAGCGTTGTTCGCGTCACGGCAGGGCGGCAGCTGCGAATGGTTCTGGAGCCTTTCGAGTTCAAATACGAAGACTTCGCGCCGTACGCTACGCCAATACTCTCCAACATCATGCTCCTGACGTCCGAGACCGAGCTTTCGGAAACCAAAATGGCCTTGCTCGAGACCGTTCGAGTTGCGGTCACCAAGCTTGAGGGCCAGATCGAGCCATATGCTGCAGGCATAATGAACATGCTGCCGCCATTATGGGCTCAAAGTGGAGAAGAACACCTCATGAAGCAAGCTATCATTACGATGATCACTGCGATTGTCAACAGTCTACGAGAGAAGAGTCTGACGTATCACGTCGCCGTCTTAACAATCATCAGTGACTCTATTCAGCCCGAGTCTGAAGCTGCAGTATATCTTCTAGAAGAAGCATTGGAGCTTTGGAATGCGATCCTTGTGCAGACGCCATCGCACAACCCGACGGACGAGCTGCTGGCTTTGATGACCTCGGTGCTTCCACTACTCGACATGGGCTCAGAATTGCTCCAGCAACTCTTTGACATCATCGAGTCGTACATCGCGCTTTCACCCTCAACTGTCCTGGCTCCAACATTCCTTACACCCTTGGTAATGTCTCTGAAGAGCCTCCTGCCGATGCTAGCATCCAGTCGAGCTCGAGATGCGTCTCACGGACCGCATGTGCTTGAACACCTGGCAGCCGCAATAGCATTGCCAGAAAACTTTAACAACGTGGTGCGAGAGCAGATGACAGCATCGCTATTCACAGTGCTGGTCAGAACAGGCTACCTTGCAGAAGTCCTGCGCATTATCAAAGAGGCATACGAGTACCACAAAGATCCACGACCGAATCGAAGACCGCCTGACGTTATCGGCCCAGGCGAGACCAGCCTCTTCACACTCCTCTCGCGTCTGGCCCTCCTGTTCCCATCAATGTTCATCGACGCCATCAACAGCTGCTCGGACGACTCGGCCGCCTTTAATTGGCTGGTCATAGAATGGATCGGCCATTTCGACGCCATCGGCGACGTTCTACGCAAGAAACTGCAAGTCCTTGGCATCACAGCACTACTCACTGCATCATCTCCACCACCACTTATCCTGCTAGAGCAGCTACAGTCCCTCATAACGATATGGACTGACCTAGCCACTGAGTTGGGTCAAGAAGCCGCCGAGGAGTCGCAAGGAGACTATCTGTGGTGGTATGATCAGCCCTCGAATACACCCGACTGGGAGAACGCTACGCCGGAGGATAGGAGGAAGAGGGTGATGAGTAACAATGATCCCATCTACACTACCAATATCCGGCAAGTGATTGGCGAGCGGCTAAGATTTGTGGTTCAGAGCTGGCCCGGAGGGCAGCAAGCGTTTGAGCAGGAGTGGTTGAGTCGGATCGATCCAACCGTGATGCAGTCTTTTCTGGAGTTGAAGCTTCTGTGAATGGCATAGGGTAGCGCTATGAGAGACGAGTCCAGATATGGATTCGATATGAGCATGACTTAGGAGAGTCGGTTCTGCATAATCAGTGGTTGCGTACGATGAAACCGTCGCCCATGTTTTCCAAAGGCTTGAGCAGGACACAGAGCAGAGCACGTAGCAGAGCGCCTTCCCATCCCACAGTAGGTAGGTAGCAGTCCACGAGTTACGCATCGAAGAGACTTCTCACCACGGATCAAAGGTCCAGCCCAGACAAGGATTTCCCTCTGCAAACTCCATGTTACTGGGACCTGTGCTCGGTGGAGAGTCTGACTAACAGGCACATCTGCAACGCGCTGCCATCCCATCCCACGAACCTCTCGATCTCTCTCATGCCTTCTCCAACCAATCCGGCGCAGTTCGAAAATTGGTATCCTCCGTGGTCGCCGCCAGATCCTCGGTATTATACCACTGAGCTCGCATCTCGACACCAGACCTCGCCGCGTTCTCAAGGAAGAATTTTTGCTGGGAGGAAGGCAGGTGGACCTTGAGGAAGGAGTTTGGGTAGTGTGGGCTCTGTCAAGCGGGTGAAAGTCAGTCAGTCAGCCAGCCACCTCAGATGCTAGCAAAGGAGAATCCCATGCGTTTGTTTTCAAAAGAAACGACGCAGCGTAAAACGCACCATGTATCCCAAAGCCAGCATAACCCGATGCTTATCACTATGATTCGGCATCCCCGCATGCCACAGCCTCAGATCCCTGATCACCACATCCCCTCTGCTACACTCTGGCTGAACCGGCGGCCTCACCCTTCGCCTCTCACCCACAGCCTCAGCCGTGATCGGCGGAATCACACTCCCGATCTCACTCGCCTCCTGGTACGGCGCAATGTCTTCCTGTGTCTGTGCAACGACCTGGTCCGCCTGCGTCGTGTGGGCGTGCGAGCCGAGCCAGAACTCTGTGGCGCCGTTGTGGATGGTGAAGTCGCAGAGGGGAATATTGGCGATGAAGTAGTGCGGGTACAGTGGGTGGTCGTGGACGAGGTCTTTGTGCGGGGGTTGGCGAGCGGTTGTGGTGTTGGCGAGGGCGGTATTGGCTGTCAGCCAGTTCCAGACTGGTGGGTGGCCGAGGTAGCTATTGCACCGAAGAGATTCAGGCTCCGTGTTGTGTAGTGACCGGACATTGAGAGGTGCTACTCACGCATTGGCCGTCTGCAGAACGAACGGGTTGAAGTACACGTCCTTGCTCAGCAGCTCCGGCTGCGTTACTGGTGGTCGCTGGAGGATATTTGCTTCGTTGCGCCGTTAGCTTTGTGTGCTCAGAGCTGCTTGGGCGGGCCTTGTGAGCCCAAACCGAGACGAAGCACAAATGACTTACACTTGATGCCGAAGTTGTAGGTCTGCTTCGGGTCACTGATGCGGCGCTCGGCATCAGCACACATCCATGTGTTGAACTGGTCAATAGTCTCAACTGGTATCACGTCCTTGAGAACGACGAGGCCGTCTTGATGTAGAGCACCGAGGACCTTAGCCAAGGTCTCGGGGCTGTACTTGCCTTCGCGACGCTCTTCATGTGACAGGGAAATGGACTGCGACTTGTCAGTGGAGCCTAGAGCCATGGCAGTGACTCTGCAGAAGGCTGAAGAGCAGTACAAGGTGGTGAGGGTCGAAGTAGTTATCGCCAGGCCAAGAGGCCCACGCAAAAGTCTAAAGAGGGTGTTTCTTTGCCCAAGCCCAGCGCTGCCCGTGTCTTCAAACACCTTCCCAACGCCTCCCACCCTTCCGCCTACCTTCCAAAGAGCAAAAAGCAAAAAGCGAAGATGAACTCCGGAATTGAGCCGACTATGAACCGTCAGTATGCGGAGATTCGTAGGAGTTGTAGTGTAGGACTTACAGGCGGGACTCGAACCCGCAACCTTGAGGTGGTCTGTTATAAGAGCCACACGCTCTACCGATTGAGCTACCCCGGCAGGGGAATTTGGTTGCGTTCTCTGTGCGAGAATTGGCGCAAATTTGTGCTGCGCAAATATATGATGCTGTACAAAAAGCAGCTGACTGAGGCAGCCTTTGAAGAGATTTTCGCGGCTGTAACCGCTCCTGCCCCTCCTGAGTCACTGTCCCCGAAGCCTGATGTCACCCCGCAGCAGACATTGCTTCGGCGAGCCCGATCTGAATGCATTGCACTGGACCACGACCACGACACCACGGCTGTAGCTACAACTCATGAACGCAGTGACTGTTGTCGCTCGGGCGCTTTCAATCACTTTGCGCTTCGTGGTGGTACTTGAGTGACGCCTTTCGAGCGCCAAAGCAGTACGCGCAAGAATAGCGCTTTGCAGAATACAGACGTACTTCAGGGATATCAACTGCTATAAGGCCTCTCTGTATGCTTCGACTGGGCCTTATACCACAGCAACCGCTTCATCTGAACAACCATCAACCCTCGCTATCCTCAACCTCCACCGTCTCAGCTCGTCTCAATCCGACTGTGTACCTCACCCACAGCGCATCAACAAAATGATCATGCCTGATTCCCGGAGCTTTCGCCTCTCTAAACTCGTCCAACGCCCGCTGCACCCCATACCCCTCCCTCTCAATCAAGTACGCCGCAACAAAGAACCCTGTACGGTTGTACCCATAGTGGCAGTGCACCGCTATGGCCTTTCCTTTTGCTTCTTCTCCTTTGTCTTTCATTTCTGTGCGTAGTCGGTCGATCAGGGCGATGAAGTCCCGCACCTCCACCGCTGTTGGCGGGATTTTAGAGACAGTGGGGAATTTGTGGTACTGGATGCCGCCTTCTTCCAGGGTGCGGGTCGAGTAGATGGGCGCATCGTGGGAGATGTCCACTACAGCGTAGATCTTGTCTCGCCATTGCTCGACAAACTTCTTGGGCGTGTGCGACTCGTCTTGCTCGCGGAGGGTCTTGAGTGCTCGGAACAAATTGTTAGGTCCTATGGGTCCAGAGACTGCCTGGGTTCGCTGCCACTTCTCGAGATTCTTGACGTCCCACTTGCCAGTCGTGGTCAATTGTTGGAGCTGCCAGCCAAGGGAGAGGTGAGGAGAGATGTGGCTGGTGAGGAAGTCTTCGATCAGGCCGGCAAGAGTGCGATATGTGCGGTGGTCGTAGACGAGGGCGTGACCCGCTGGGAAGGGTAGGGTGGCGGCTTTGAGGACAGAGGAGGACCCTGTACTGGTAGTGGTCGAGTCTGGGAGCGTGCCAGCCGCTGTATCTGACGCTGTTTTGTCCTCGTTTCCGCCGAAGGGAGCCGCGTCGGCGGAAGGAATGGCTTTGCTGCCTGTTGCGATGGGCTTCGTTGATGATCTGACGTGCAGGAACGACGCAATGTTCGTGACCTCGGCAGGTTTCGTGACTGTGTCTCCCTCGCCAGCAATCAGAAACAACGGCACATGAACTCTCGACCACGTTTCTTTCCCGGGCAGTCCGCCAAATGCATTCCCTCGGGCATCATAATGTGGTAGTGCCCCTGTAGCCATTCGCTTCCACACGGGCGTCTTCGAAGCCGCATTGTACTTTAGTTGCAGCTTCCGTAGATCGATACCAGCGTCTTGGCCTACGAAGCGCATCACACTCTTGCTATCGATTCCTCCTCGCTTGTCGTACCACCGGAAACCATCAATGAACGAGTCTGGTAACGATAAAAATAGCCGAGCCTTCATGCAATCAGCCTGTGATGGCGGCGTAGCTTTCGGACAGATCGCCACGATTCCGTCCACCTTGACCTTGAACTTGGTGTCCGTAGCGAGCAGAGCAGCGATAGAGCTGCCGTAGCTGTGCCCGATAAGCACTACGCTCTTGTGGCCGTGCTCTGCACAAGCTTGTGCAATGGCCGTTCTCCACAGGACTTTAAGCGCGCTCGTTTCATACGCCTCGAAGTTTTGCGGTGAGAACTTTGACAGTCCATGTCCTGGCACATCCAGTCCGAAGCACGGTCCGGTGTTCACGAGGCTGCCCAGCAGTGAGGCGAATTGCGATAGCGACCCTCCCAGTCCATGAATGAACACCAGTAACGGCAGGTCAGCAATCGCTTGGAGCTTATCCTTGTGCGTATGTGGCCGGTAGAACACTCTGACTGCCTCGTACTTGGCGAACGGTGTTGTGTAGGATTGAACACTGGAATGCGCCTTCAAGAGGGGTGGGTCATCGTCGTCGTAGCCGGGATCTATATCCACTGAGGGTCGCGAGTCCCGCCATACTGCGTAGCTGCAGCCGTGACTGTGCTGCCGACCAGCAGTGACACGAATAGGACGCCGGGATCGATCCAGAGATTATCGAAGAAGCCCATGGGCACTTTGCATTAGGCGGTGAGCTGGCCAAACAAACCAGACGGTACTTGTGTTGCAAACCTCAATGTTAGTTTTCATGCATACTGCGGCGGACGCTACGATCGTCGGCTTTATACCACGATGGTCTAGCATAAGCTTTGTGGCGAGTCTTGCGATGTGTTTGAGTCCAAAGCGATGTGCTGAGACGGGGGATGAACGCAAGGTGGGCCAGAGCACTTGGACTGGCACCCCACTAAACCGTTTCGAGGCGGTACATGGCATTGGTTGGCAGGTACAAAAGCAGAGCAAACGGTAGTGGTGTTCGACGTGAACACAAGGGAAGGATGGAAGAGCAAGAGAAGGTGAAGTCTGCATTCATGTTATGCCACCCATATCTACACGATAAACTGCTCTTCCACAGTCATCCAGTTCAAAGTCCTCTGATCCATCGGCAGGAATGTATCCTGAAAAATCTTCGTTACAAAATGGTGTAAATGCAGTCATTCGCTGATCAATGCACTAGCAAATACCGGTGCCCACCTGGCCCGGGATATCGGTATGGATGCACCGTCGTCAGGGGTATCACTATTCGTAGAACCACAACTATCAAGCATACGGCCAGGATGATTCCTCGAGTGATGACCTCGGCCGCGTCTGCGTAGTCGTCGCCGTGTTGTTTCGTAGTAGATCGTCTTTGCTCGCCCAGTCTGGATTGAGCTGGCAGTATCGCCAGTGCCAAACCAAGTATGACAGAAGTGGCACCGGCGAGCACTAGTCATAAGACGGTGCAGCTACTGGAGTTTTCCCTGTGATGCAACGCAAGCAAATACGTTAGTTCTGTTCTTGTTCTGGTGGATCTGATTCTGGATCTGGATCTGGTGGGTCTGAGGTGGGTGGTCGCAAGGTACGCCCGTCTGGCTCGGATGCAGGTTGGGGATCAGTCTGGGGTTCTTGCGATTGGCTTTGTTCTTGAGCCAATCGCTCCGCCGTATGCCGTTCCAGCTGTCTTCTGATAGCAGCAAGGAGATCCGATTCTTGTTTACTTGCCCACCTGTCAGGAGAGGGGCTCGAGAAAGAGAAAATATGTCAATGACTTACCATCGTTGAGCCTCGAGGCGTTGTATCCACCGAGCCGTGATCTGTAGACGTTGCCGCACACTCGTCGCCGGAAGTAGCTGATACTTCTCCTCCTCAGCGATCGGGAGGACGCTGGCGAACCAGTACGGAAACAAAGCGGGATCGCTCGGGGCTTGTCCGTATGCTGCCAAGACTCTTTGGTGAAGCCATGGTGCCGATCTTGATCGTGCTCCAGCTGTGAATGTGAGCCCATATTCCAACAGCTGCTGCGTCGTCATTTTCTTGATCTTTGTCGCTGGATCTTCGGGGTTCGTATAAACTTGGGTAGTCTCGCGCGCTTCAATAGCCTCCTCATCTGCTATGGGAATATCGTCCACTCTTTGGATGTGGCCAGTATGGTAGCCATCGGTCATGCCCGCTTGCAAAGTCTTGAACCGGTACATGCCTCGTGTCTCAATCAGGCTGCGGCCGTCTGGCAGCATCTCGATGCGATCGACGTAAAGAACGGTTCCATACTGCATGAAGTGAACCGGACCAAGCTCTCCTTGTGGTTCCTGACGGTGGTTGTACATGAGCATGCCAAATTTCCGCGACCCGCCTTCAATCGCGCGCCGGATCATAAGTCGATATCTCGGTTCGAAGATGTGCAGAAAGGTCGGCATCATCGGAAATGCCAGTGTACACGGGAACAATGGCATGTGCGACTCTTCATCGATGGCATCCTCCTCGGCCATCATCAATTTCCGTGCGGCGAGCAGATCTGGCAGGAGGCCCTCGATAATGTAGGTGATGCGCTTATTGCTGGATTCTTGCTGCAGACCAGGAGCCATTGGCAGCCGTCGGCGACAGATGGGACACAAATTGGCATGGTCCAACACTCTAGCCACGCAACGACGGCAGAATGTGTGACCGCAAGTCGTGGTCAGAGGATCCAGCATGACTGCATAGCAGACTTGACATTCGAGTTCGGCGCGGACAACTTCTTTCAGATTCTGCATGACAGCGACGTCTAACGCCTCGACTCGGTCTTCTGCGCCGTCAATGATGGAGCCGTACGCCACGTCCGAGAAGTAGTTGAGCTCGCCCATGTCCGCCATGGAGAACGTCGATACCAGCTTGCCTCCGTGCAGCACTCTAGACCGTGGCATGACGTCCATGGCAGTGTCGGCAATTCGAGGCATGCTGAGTTTCTCATCCAGCAATATTGGTGTTTCTGAATTTCTGGTCTTGTACTCGGCAATGTACGTCTTGATCGTGTCCATCACCTTGCTCATTGTGACGTCAATGTTGCAATCTGCCACAGAGTGTTCATGGCCGCACTCCCTATACGGACACATGAAGCCCTCGGAGCGTCCCTCACTGACAGGTCCCGAGTATGTGATGTTTTCTCTTTTGTAGAAAGGTGGCAGGCATGGCCTGCACAGGGATGACCCGCATGGTAGGGTGATCGGCTCTCGAAGAGGATATGAGCATTGAGAACACTGGAAGAGCCGGACAATGGCGCGGGCGTCCTCCGACGGCTTCAGTCCAGTCGTCTCCTGCGGAGGCAGTGCAACACCATTTACGCTCATCGACACGGAGTGGCCTTGACAGGGCAACGGCGGTATTCTGACTGGTGCCTCCTCTCAAGTGACCCGCGGCCACGATATTTAGCGCTGGGCGGTGACAGCCCCCATGTATGGTCCGACGATAGATACAACGGCGGCCTCCGTGAGTCGAAACAATTGTTGCAAGTTATCGAATCGAAGAGCGAAGATTGGTGTGATTCTAGAATTTCTATGGTGGGCCGTTAACTTGTGATCAGCGTTCGGTAGTAGAATCAGGCCATCGGTCCAGACTTCTTCGGTGGAATGGGCGCTATCAACGTCGTAGTGATTAATTATGCTCGTGAAGACAGTGACACAGTGAGTATTCTGACGCCTACAGGTCAATGACAAGTTGCGCTCTCATGAAGCTGCGTGATCAACGACGTTAACACTTTGACCTAAGCGAACGCTCATTGGAAGTGGCCGGCCGTAAGTTGGCCCAGAAAGGCAAGAAACAGGCACGAGATGCCACGACCTGGCAATCTTCAGGTCAGAAACAGCCCGTAAGCTAGGCACACGCGGAGGCATGCGCCCAGAGAAATGGCCACCATCCATGAGTTTTTGAATGCATGATTGGTCATGGGAAGACACTGACGATGCGAGTGAACTGTCGAGGAATATGCGGATCTAGAATCCAGCTTGCCATCGAGAATACGAACTGGTGTAAGAGTGCGGATCGTCATCGATTGGATGTCGTCACCATGCTCTGCCGTTCCCCCTACAACATGATGCTTCAGATCTCAGATTCAGTTTGTCCATGTGCTCGGTGCGAGTCGGAGTCGGCGCGGAAAGTTGTCGTTCTCGACAAAGTCTACATATCAATGCCGCTCAATTCAGGGGGCGCCCCGTGAGACACTTCGCCAGCAGCCCAGCGAGCGTCTGCATACTGACAGGTCATATGGGTGTGCACCCAAAGTATTTGGCTGCGTACAACCACTGTCGATGACATGTGCAGGATACAAGAATTCTCAGTCATCATTTTAGGTAGGTACTAACGAGGAGCCGGGATTCTTTTCCATAGTGACTGCCACGTTTGAGTTGCTGGTCGAATATTGTGTTTGTACCAATTGTCACTGACCCAGATCCCTGGTGCTCCTACCTCAGCTTTGCACACCTCAAACAATATTGCATTCATCACACTCGTCGCATTCGCCATGTCGCTCCTGCCAACGTTCAGCGCACTCATCAAGTTTGGGGCCCTTCATGACCTCATACTCCTTCCGCACTGGCATCTCAGCCATGTTTGAGGCTACAACATACCAGTACTTTCGAACCTCTTCAGGAAGCTGTAAAATCTTGAGCAGACCGTGCAGGGTAGGGACTTCCTCGTACAACTCCCCAATAACTATGCCGTGCTCATCCTGGACACCGCGCATTCGTCGCTCAGCGGTACACACTAGCACTGCGTACAACTGCAACGTATGAGTGGAGGGCACATTGCTGCTCGTGCCATAGGATGCAAGACCTTTGCCTCTGTTCGAGAGTCCGCCCAGTTCTGTTGAAATCAAGGTAGCGGGCGGTTCAATACGCTCGTTGGCTTGCTGTTCGTCAGGCTCTTCCACATCAGCGAGGAAATAGCAGCATTGTTACATGTGACTGCTGCTGCCTTCGTAGGCTGCTGATGCTGATATCTGTTGCTGGAATTCATAACATTTCCAGTTCGAGGCCGACGTCACCGCCCTAACACGCACGAATCCACAACACGCCTCACCTCAGGCAGCAGCTGGCTCACTTGCTCAGGCTCGCGCAATACGGCGGCCACATCCTCGATGCCCCTTCCCGCACTCCTCGCCACCAACGCATCCTTCACAGTCTGGTACTTCTCCTCTTTTTCTAGATACTCCCTGATCACCTCTCCACTTGCAAATTCAACGTACACCCGTGTGTCCCTGATCCGCAACAGCACATCGTCCAGCCGCATGAAGAAGCGCTGAAGTAATAGCAAGCGCTGGGGCATGACGCGGATCTTGACGCTGAGCATGGAAATGCCATTGTCGTCGAGCTCGGACTCGTAGAGAATGACGTCGTCGAAGAAGAGGATTGGATCGGGGCGTTTGAGGAGTTCGAGTGGTATTGATTTCTCTCCGTCCTCCTGTAGTTGCGGGCCATCGGCGTCAACGTCGCCGCGGAAGTCGGTTGAGTAGCTCCAGTCGAATGGCTTGACTACCTCGCGGATTTTCTCGCCAGCCTGACTTTCTTGTCTTGACTGCGACCATTCTTGTGAGTAGGCGACTTTCAGGCGTTTCTCGCCCGTCTTGTCGACGCGGTCGAGTGCGCCAAAGGCGTTGAAAGATATCGAGAATTTGGAGGGAAGGTGGGTGATGGAGACGAAGTTGTCGCCGAAGATCATCTCAGGAGGGGCGATTCCGAGAGCACTGGTCATGTCTTCTATGGGTGCGGCTTTGAGGATAGGCCGCTTTTGAGTCTGTATGCGGAAGTTCTGGATCGTGTAGGTGGAGGGTGGCGTGCTGGAGGGGTGTGTTGTGTCTGGGCGCGTCGCGCTGATTGCGGGTTGAACGGCAGCCATGATAGCGACAGACTGAGCCTGTTGCCACCAGAGCCTGCGTCGAGTATCGTCTGAGCAGACTGACCGACACACAATTGCAGGCAGCGGATTGAAGTTGGGGTGGTTCACGTTAAAAATCGTAGAATTATGCTTATCGATATCGCCGGAGGCGCACGGTCTCCATGACAACGGTCAACGGTCTCAAATAGATCAGAAAGTCGCAGATGTGAACGAATTGCGCTACCCTTTCATACCTCGCCGTCCACCAACTCTCATACTTGGTTGTCGCTGGAAGCTCTCACAGAGCCCGCTCTGCTAACAATGGCAACTAAAACGTTAGAGGCCCGTTTCGAGCACCTCTCCGTCCAGGATGAGAACGAGGCACCAAACAATGGCTCATCGATGCTTAAGTCCAAGGTAAAGCCGCCCATATCAGCAGTACCAGATGGATCTTATCATCAACAGGTAACTGCGACTTCCGCCATGGCAGCGTCGGGTATGGTCCCTAGCCAAAGCCGAACGAACCTTGTCAAGTACGCATTACAGCAGAGCAATGAGGCCAGATCGAATGCAGCCCAGATCATCACAACTACGACCACCACAACAGTACCGACACTTCCACCTTCGCCAGTCCGAAAACCTGTGCCATCATCAAGAAGCTCAGACGAGCCGGGTGCAGCAGCAGGGCGACCTTCAGGTGCAGATGCAGCTGCTTTGTTCTACGCGCAAGATCCGAAGAAGTTCCATCTAGGCATGTTCGAGATCGGCAAACCTTTGGGCAAGGGCAAGTTCGGCCGTGTATATCTTGCGAGAGAGCGAAGTTCCGGCTTCGTGTGCGCTTTGAAGACCCTCCACAAATCCGAGATCCAACAGGGCAAGGTCGAGAAGCAGGTCCGCCGAGAGATCGAGATCCAGTCAAACCTCCGGCATCCCAACATCGTTCGCCTGTACGGCCACTTCCACGACAGCAAGCGAATCTTCCTCATTCTCGAGTTTGCCGGCAAGGGAGAGCTATACAAGCACCTGCGGAAAGAGCATCGCTTCCCAGAATGGAAAGCTGCACAGTATATTGCTCAGATGTGCGCTGCTCTGAAGTACCTCCATAAGAAGCACATCATGCACCGGGACATAAAACCAGAGAACATTCTTGTCGGGATACATGGCGAGATCAAGATCTCAGATTTCGGCTGGTCAGTCCATGCGCCCAACAACAGACGGCAGACCATGTGTGGAACGCTAGATTACCTCCCACCCGAAATGCTGCGGCCTGGAGCAAGCGACAACTACTACAACGAGAAGGTCGATCTGTGGAGTTTGGGAGTGCTCACCTATGAGTTTCTCGTCGGCGAGGCTCCCTTCGAGGATACGCCTGTCATGACGCAGCGGAGGATCGCCAAAGCTGATATGAAAGTCCCCAGCTTTGTGAGTCCAGAGGCAAGAGATTTGATTATGAAGGTGAGTTGCCAGTTCCCACACGTCGAGTCACAAAGTCTGTGCTAACTATATAATAGCTACTCGTCCTCGATCCCGAGAAACGGATACCGCTTGAGGACGTAGAGCGACATCCATGGATTGTCAAGCACTGTGCCACGAAAGGCGGAGAGCGTGGTGCTGCCAGGAGCAGCAAGGACAGCAGGGACAGCAAGGCCGACCAGTCATGATCCCGGGTGGCCTTTAACGATTTTCTTTCATCTTGGAATTTTTCACGGGCAGTCTTCGGCTTGTGCGCAGGTTAGCGAGCGGGGCTCAGTGATTGATCTGATAGCAATCGAGTCAAGGCGTTGTTGGCACTGATATACAGAAGCCCAACTTTGTGGTGGAGGTCTTTCGGAATAGAAATACTTCTCCAACACCAGAATTCTGTGACGCCAGTTTTGACGTTCAAGTCTTGATCATGTTGCTTTGTAGCTCCGGGACCCACATGCCGACGAGACCATCATATGACTGTCTGGTCGCTCTCTAATAATACAGACAGTATATATACAGCATTGGGTGAACGACGATTTTGTCGCCTACACGTCCATCTGATCTCGTCCTCCGACGAACGGACTTCTTCCCCGCCGAGATATACATTTCTGGAGTACCTTGATTACACTGCAGAGAACTGGTGTTTACAGCAGAAGAAGCTTTTCGATTGCCTGGCTGCTGTTGTCGTCTGCCACTATACAGCTCTCTGAGAAAAGGTCGACCAGCATCTTGGCGAGCACTGAAGCCTGTCCTTCACGCCTCCACTAGCCAAGCGTTCGATCTTTCGGCATCACAGAGCATAACCTGGGAGGTTCTGGGATAGCACAGGCAATCGGCAGCTTCTAACAGTTCCCCAAGCCCTGAGAACCGTGCCACGCAGTCAGGATGGGTGATGCCGGGGGTGAGCAGCCGCGGGGCATCCGCATCGCGATCGACCGCGGCGGCACCTTCACAGACTGCGTTGGCAACCCAGGCACCGGCCGCATGGAAGACGACATCATCATCAAGCTCCTCTCGGAAGACCCAGCCAACTACAATGATGCCCCACTCGAAGGCATCCGACGACTGATGTCCAAGTTCACAGATCGGGAGATTCCTCGAGGAGAGCCACTTGACACTGCCAAGATCGAGAGTATTCGCATGGGCACGACCGTTGCAACGAACGCCCTATTGGAACGGAAAGGTGAGAAGATGGCCATGGTCGTCAGTGCTGGCTTCAAGGACTGCCTCGAGATAGGCAATCAGTCGCGGCCTAAGATTTTCGATCTTGCGATTCGGAGGCCGGATGTTTTATACCAGAAGGTGGTGGAAGTGGACGAGCGGGTGACGCTGGAAGACTATGCCGAGGATCCAAAACGTACGCAAACGGAAGCAGAGGGCAAGACTGATGAGCATGAGAGCAAGACTCTGGTCAAAGGCTTGAGTGGCGAGACGGTGAGGATATTGAAGCGCCCTGCGAGGGAGAAGATCAGAGAACAGCTGAAAGAGCTTTATGGCGAGGGCTTCAGGAGCATCGCTGTGTGCTTGATGCACGGCTACACATTCCCTGCACACGAAGCCCTGGTCGGCGAGGTGGCAAAAGAGCTTGGTTTTGAGCACGTTAGCTTGAGTCATCAATTGATGCCTATGATCAAGCTGGTACCGCGCGCGACGTCAGCTTGTGCGGACGCATACCTGACACCAGCGATTAAGAAGTACATCTCGGGCTTCGAAGCAGGTTTCGAGGGAGGTCTCGGCACGGAAAGTGTGAAGAGAGAGTCTGGACAGAAAGGTGCACGATGCGAGTTCATGCAGTCGGACGGTGGCCTGGTCGACGTCGACAAATTCTCTGGCTTAAGAGCTATCTTGTCTGGCCCTGCTGGAGGCGTTGTCGGCTATGCTCTTACGTCGTACGACCCTGAGACCAAGACACCGGTGATTGGTTTCGACATGGGCGGCACTTCCACTGACGTCTCGAGATATGGCTCGGGAAGGTACGAGCACGTCTTTGAGACAACCACGGCCGGCGTCACTATTCAGTCACCTCAGCTCGATATCAATACAGTAGCAGCAGGTGGCGGCTCTCGTCTCTTTTTCCGCAATGGTCTGTTCGTTGTCGGCCCAGAGTCAGCCGGAGCCCATCCTGGCCCAGCCTGCTATCGCAAAGGTGGGCCATTGACGGTCACTGACGCGAATCTGTTCCTCGGACGCCTGCTGCCAGAATTCTTCCCGAAGATTTTCGGCAAGAACGAAGACGAAGGTCTAGATCCCGAAGCAAGCAAAAAGCTCTTCGAGGAACTTACCGAGCAGATCAACAAAGAGACCGGGAAGGATATGTCAGCCGATGAGGTGGCGTACGGCTTCATCAAGATCGCCAACGAGACCATGACCCGACCCATAAGATCTCTTACGGAAGCGAAGGGCCACGATACCTCACAGCATCGTCTCGCGACGTTCGGTGGCGCTGGAGGTCAGCATGCCGTTGCCATCGCCGAGTCTCTTGGTATCCGTCAGATCTTGGTACATCGGTACTCATCAGTCCTGTCAGCATACGGTATGGCCCTCGCAGATGTAGTGGACGAGGGCCAAGTGCCAGAGTCACAGGTCTGGGACGCCAAAGATGGCACCCGGGACGGCCTTAAGTCCAAGATGAACGAGCTTAAAGAAAGATCACGCAAGAAGCTCAACGACCAAGGCTTCTCAGACGACAACATCGAGTACGAAGAGTACCTCAACATGCGGTACAGAGGCACAGAGTCGGCCTTGATGGTAGTCAAACCCTTACCCGACGAAGTCAAGGAACATTTCTCCGGCGACGACTGGGCATTCGGTAGCGCCTTCATCAAGCAACACGAGCAAGAATTCGGCTTCACGCTCCCAGACCGCGACATCATTGTCGACGACGTCCGAGTTCGCGGCATCGGCAAATCCCAAGGCGGCCTCGAGAAGACCGCAGACCAACAACTCAAAGATCTCAAGACGTCTCTTGTATCCTCGGACAAGGCTCACTCGAAGCTGGATATATACTTCGAAGGTGGCCGTCAGACCTCCTCGATATACAAGCTGGAGAGCCTCGCCGTGGGTGACAAGGTCCCCGGCCCAGCCATCATCGCCGACGGCACCCAAACGATCATCATCCCACCCAACACTTCCGCGACCATCATCGCAACCCACGTGGTAATCAACGTCGGCGACGAAACCTCCCCGAAGAAGCCCTCTCCGACAGAGCTCGACCCAATCCTCCTCTCCATCTTTGCCCACCGCTTTATGGCCATCGCCGAACAGATGGGCCGCGCCCTGCAGAAAACCTCAGTGAGCACTAACGTCAAGGAACGCCTCGACTACTCCTGCGCCCTCTTCGACGCCGAAGGCGGCCTCGTCGCCAACGCGCCCCATCTCCCGGTACACTTAGGCTCCATGTCCACCTGCGTGCGCACCCAAGCCGCGATCTGGAAGGGCAAGCTCAAGCGCGGGGACGTCATCGTCTCAAACCACCCCGAATACGGCGGCACCCACTTACCCGACATCACGGTCGTCACACCCGCCTTCTCTGGCGACGAAATCATCTTCTACGTCGCCAGCCGCGCCCACCACGCCGACATAGGCGGCATCCTCCCCGGCTCCATGCCTCCCCACAGCCGCGAGCTCTACCAAGAAGGCGCCGCCATCAAATCCGAGAAGTTGGTCAGTGAGGGTCACTTCAACGAAAAACGCATCACCGAGCTCCTCTACGACGAACCCGCCCAGTACCCCGAATGCAGTGGCACACGCTGCCTGGCCGACAACATCAACGACCTCAAAGCCCAAGTCGCCGCAAACCAAAAGGGGATCAACCTGATCAGCGCACTAATCGCCGACTACGGCGAAGAAGTCGTGCAGTTCTACATGAAGGGAATCCAGTCCAACGCCGAGCGCAGTGTGCGCGAGCTGCTTAAGGACGTGAGCAAGCGCTTTCAGGGGAAAGACCTGCATGCGATCGACTACATGGATGATGGGTCGCCGATCGAGCTCAAAATCTCCATCTCTGCGGAAGAGGGCACAGCGACGTTCGACTTCACCGGCACCGGGCCCGAGGTGTACGCCAACATCAACGCGCCAGAAGCCGTGACGTACAGTGCGATCATCTACTGCCTACGCTGCCTTATCGACCAGGACATCCCGCTCAACCAAGGTTGCCTGAAACCCATAACCGTCAACATCCCGCCCGGCTCATTCCTCTCGCCCTCGGAGAAAGCAGCAGTGGTAGGCGGCAACGTCCTAACCTCCCAACGCGTCACCGACGTCGTCTTCAAATGCTTCGAGGCCTGCGCCGCAAGCCAGGGGGACTGCAATAACTTGACCTTCGGCTATGGTGGGAACGTCGCAGGCAGCAAAGAGGAGAAGGGATTCGGGTACTACGAGACCATCGCCGGCGGCTCCGGAGCTGGACATAATTGGGAGGGCACGAGTGGAGTGCATACGCATATGACGAACACTAGAATCACGGACGCAGAGGTGTTCGAAAGGCGATATCCTGTGATTCTGAGGAGGTTCGAGTTGCGGAGCGGGAGTGGTGGGAAGGGCAGGCATAGGGGTGGAGATGGCGTGGTACGGGAGATTGAATTTCGGATTCCGGTGCAGGTCAGTATTCTGAGTGAGAGGAGGGTGTACAGGCCGTATGGGCTGCATGGGGGTGGGGATGGGCAGTGTGGCAAAAATGTGTGGGTGAGGCGCGTCAAGAAAGCCAAGAAAGCGGGCGTAGGGGGCGAGACAGAGGGGCAGCGGAGGGAGGAAGGTGTGGATGGAAATAAGGCGAGCACCGAGCAGGAGGAATGGGAGGAGCGCCACGTCAGTATGGGCGCCAAGAACACGGCGAGCATGCAGCCTGGTGAGAGGATTATTGTGATGACGCCTGGCGGTGGAGCTTATGGCGCTGAGGGGAGCGGCGAGAAGAATGTTGACAAGAAGCAGGATCCGGAGAGCTGGAAGAAGGGCAGTGTCGCGAGTCGCATCGCGGAGTGGGAGAGCAGCAGCTGAGTATGTCAGGATTGATCATTGGCTACCTATCACAGCAATACATGTTGATGCAACTGCCTTAGCTGTGTGTATCCTGGTGTCAATCTGTTGGTATTCAATTTGGCCCATCCAGGCGGGCTCCATGCTGCAGTGACTCTGTGTCCAAAACCGCCAATCGAGTCTGTCAAAGTCCTCCCTGTGGGTCAAAACTCCTTGCTCAACGCGAAATCAGTCCAGGTAGGCGGCAGGAAGAGGATGATGCCAGCACTTGGTCTTAGTCATGTCTCTTCCCTGCGCTAACCCAATCCAATAGTATCGTTACTCCTTGTTGGCAGCAGAGTCGTGCTCGGAATCGGCGTCGTTCATGTCGACGTCAGAATCCTTCGACTCGGTGGATTGCGACTCTGAGTCCTTATCCAAGTTGATGTACAAGTCATGGCCATGGCTCTCGTAGCGATCGGTGAGAAGGTTGCCAGTGTGGTACTGTGCAGTGAGATTGCCCATGTTAATAGGACCGGAGTCGATCTTACTAGGCTCATCGGCAATCTTCTTGAGGGCGTCCTCCATCTCCTTGGCGGAAATCGTGTTCCACATCCTCGCCTCATTGATCTTCTCGACAGCCTCGGCTTGCGCCTCATAGGCATCTTGCTTGTGCAGTGAATAGGTGACATAGGGGAGGGTCGGCTGAATCTCATCATTGCCGTACTCGAGGTGGCGCTTGTGTCCCTTGGTCTTCTCCCGGAACGGCTTCAACGCCTTGGTCGGGGGTCTCGGGTCATTGACGTACTTCTCGGCGAGCTCGACACTCTCAGTGCTGTAGTCGACACGTGGAACCTTCAGATTCTTGACCAAGGCTTCGAGGAAGGCTGTCATCTGTGGCACCATCTTGACGAACTCGCAGAATTGAGGAATACTCATGGCCCAACCCTTGTGAAAATTAGTCAATATCTTGAGAAGAGCAATGTTGTCGGACTCACTATGCCGGAAGGATACCATTTCGGCTTCTCTGCATCTGTCTGGTAGTATTCTCGGAATTCGATTTCGACCTTGTGGAGCTTCTTGACGATGTAGACACGGCGCTTCCGAGAAAGTCTCCACCAGATAGCGTTATAGTACTTCTTGTCGGGATACGGGCCTTGAGGTCCAGTCTTGTGCTTCCACGTTTCGTTGATGTCGTCGTCGCACTCCTCCCAGTCATCGTCCTCATCATCAGGGTTTCTCCAGTCCTTATGAATCCAGTCATTCTCAGGCTCACAGAGTTTCTCATGGGTTGTGAGATCGTGACTTGCATCGACCGTGCCTAGCTTACTGAACTTTCTGATCGGTGCACCGCCATAAGTACCATGTTGGACAGGCTCACTCTCAACACTGGCTTCTCTAGAGGATGGAGCGCTGCCGTAGCCACTGTCTTGCTCGACTGATTTTTTGGGCTTCGATTTGGCGCTGGCGCGAAGGCCGCCCGAGCGAGTCGGAACAGCTTTACGTGGCATGCTGTCGTCGACCTTCAGGCGTATCACAACAGTGAAAGTCGGCCCCTGTGAAGCCAACATCGCGGTGGACTTCATTGTTTACAGGGCTCCACGTTGAAGTTCGGAGATAGTGGCGATAGCAATATCGATAACGAACCTTACGCCGGCTATCGGAAGTAAAAGCCGATAGAGACCACGAAAAGTAAGCAAGAGCGAAGATCGGAAAAAGGTATCTCCGAACAAGCAATGTTGAAAGGAGAGAAATCGCTCTAAAAGTTGGGGAGCGCTCTGTTTGTCAAGCCAATCATGTCATTCCGGAAAGACCCTCCAGATTGAATGAAATCACTTGCCTCGACATCATCCATTTCTTCCACCCTCTACGCCTCTTGTCAACACTATCGATCTACGTTTCCTACGCTCCCTACGATTGACACTTGTCGACACACACATCGCCCTCGACTGACATTCACATCACATACATCATGTCTCGCCGCGCAATAACGAGCATCCCCCGCACTATCGCCTCTTTATCTACACCCGCTCTCCGCCCATCTCTTTCACAGACCGCCGCCCGGATCTCACGGCCAGCCATTGCACAGTCACAAAGGAGAGGGTACCACGAGAAGGTGCTCGACCACTACTCAAACCCGCGTAATGTCGGCTCGATGAACAAGAACGACAATGATGTCGGTACTGGTACGTGCTCCTCGGAGACTCCGAGCTCAAGCTCGGCCGAGATTCAATATTTTCCATTCCGAACATATGTGCTGACGAAAATGTCATAGGTCTCGTCGGAGCACCCGCCTGCGGCGACGTAATGAAACTACAGATCAAAGTCGACCCTTCCAACGACACTATCGCCGACGTCAAGTTCAAGACCTTTGGCTGCGGTTCCGCCATCGCTTCATCATCATACCTTACCGAGCTCGTCCGAGGAATGACACTCGAACAAGCAGCGCGGATCAAGAACACAGAGATAGCAAAGGAGCTGTGTCTGCCGCCTGTGAAGCTGCATTGCAGTATGTTGGCAGAGGATGCGATCAAATCGGCGATTAGCAATTACTACACCAAGAATCCCAAGGCGAAGAGCACAGACCTGGGCATGAGTGGGAGCGCGATGCCAAAGATTGAGATTGAGAAGGTGACTACTGTGGGTGACAGTGGTGCGGAAGCTCGGGCTTAGGAGGGTTCACCAGAACAGTGTTGCATATGCGGCAAGCGAGTTGACTTTGGGGAAGAGGACAGGCGGCAAATTGCTGCAAGGCTACGGGCCATGATGGGAGTTTGAGGTCTTCGATGGATGCATTTTGTTTAATGCGATGACCCTCGCTTCTGGCAGCTTCCTTGACCTGGGGGCCGCTCACTGTACACATTAAATGGTGAGATATCAAGGATGAGGAAATGCTATCTTTGTGAGCATGCCATGGGGAGCAGTCGAAGTCCAAGAGCTGCTCCTGCGCGCTGACGCTTCTGCGCTACTGAATATTGTTATCAATTGAGGAAGACTGCCTCTTACCCTCAGACGCAGCTGGCGCTCCCTCCTTAGCGTGATCGTCATGAATCGACGTGCGGTGCCCTGCTCGATTTTCGAAAGACGCGTATCAATCGCTCATGCTGTCGCTGTAGACATATTGAGAGGGTCTCGCAGTCGAATGCTCAGAAGCGGTACGACGAGCACAGCATTCCTGTCACATGCGTGACACAAATACATGTAGCAAGCTACAGAACCACCATGTTAAACCATCCAGACCACGAAGCGCACAAACCGCAGATACGATAAGCACCGTAACGACATGAACTAGTCACCGACAAGATGCCGCTCGTAAAGGGATCTTGGACTAGGGAGGGCGCTATAGTCCAGCTACTAGCCGCTTGAAATGCCATTCATTCGTCTGCTCCGTATCAGGACCATATGGATATCTCTCTATTCTGCTTTAGCCCCAGGGAGGCCATCATACACCATGATGCATGGTAATGGAACATTTGCGTGTCCACCCACATCGCCGGTCGCTTGTGTTGGTGCGTGCACCAGTCATGATAACTCTTGAGCCCCCCCAGGAAGGCCTCCACACCGCGTTCTCCGGTTCATATGGTCTGTGCCGAGTCACTCATCATGATGTCGTCGATGTCGTACTAGAACTCGTCTCCCATCATATCCTCGTCGATGTCGTAGGTCGTCGGCGGCTTCTTTCCTGCCGCGACATTGGCCTTAGTCTTGTCGACGTTGGCTTGCATTTGGTCATCCTCATCACGAGTCTTCTTGAGCTTCTTCAGATTGTCCACGTACTCCTTGCTGAGCTGCATGCGGTGCTCGACCTCGCCGATGCGTTTGAGAAGTGCTCGTAGCTGGACTTCACGGTTGTTCAAATCTTGCTCCATCTCGAGCTCAGATTTCTTGCTGATTGTGTCGGGCAGGAAGCGGAGGATCTGATCCGAACTGTCTGATGCTGGTGTGAGTGTTGCACGAAGGCCGCCGGTGGCGATGAGGTTCTGTAGATATTCCTGCACAGTTGGCTCGCCGTTTTGGTCGGAGCCAAGCATTGACACGACTTGTGACACTGGAATCGCGGCGAATGTCTTGCCCAGATGGAGCACGTTGTATCTGCGGTGCGCCTGATAGACGTCCTGAATCAGACCAAGAGTCGAGTCAGCTTGCCAGACGTCAGCACCCTCGTGCATCTCTGCTGAGAGTCGCGAAGGATCTCGTGACTTGAATGCTTCCATGATGCATTCGTAAGGCTTAGCCAGCGATCGAACATTTCTCGACGTTGCTTGATAGACGGGTTTGGGATACTCTGGAACCTTGCCGGTGGTAATAAGATTGAGTAGAATCCATTTCTTGTAGGCATCGACCGCGATCTGACTTGTGGCACCGCTGCCTGTTGGAGCGATGAGGACGACTTCCAGGAATAGGATAGCTTGCTGATACTGGCCCAAAGCCATGTGACATAACGCACACATCGCATTGTATTCGAGGAACATTCGCGGCGTGACTCTGTACGTCAGACCCGACGCATGTGTCAGCCAGCCGTCCGTAAGCTCTTCAATCGAGCACTTGTTCTTCGCTGCACGACTTTCCACGGTCTTATCGCCGAGGGGAATGTGATAGATTGGTCTTGTGACGATGAGGAGACTGTCCGCAAATGCGCCAGCTAGGAGCATAGCCGGACAAAGGTATGATGTGTCGAGGTGAAGGTAGAGGCGTCTGGGTCGAGGCGGAGGATGACTGAGGCCAACAACTGAATTGCAGGAGCATAGTTCTGTGTCTGTTGCGCGCCGTAGCTGACGGTGTCCAAGATCGTAGCAAGAGGCTGTCCGGCGTAACGTGCTTGGATCGGGTCGAATTCAAGGAGGAGGCTCGAAATGTATGGCCACAACTCGCCGTCTGGTAGGAGCGCGCGAGGCAGCTGTCCTTCTACAGACTTTCCGCTGGATGTGACATGTTTGATAGCCGCTGCGACGACAAAGAAGTAAGGTATCGTGTCTGCGGTCGGATGCAGAGCCTAGAAGAGCATTAGCGTTGTGGCTGTGATAGTCATTCCACGTGCTCACATCTAATGTGTTCTTCGTCGCTGCCGAAGGTGGTATTGCTCCCCTCAGCTTGCTCACAACATTTGTGGCGATCGCGTTGTAGCTGTCCTCATTCTGTGACAGTAATGTTGGAGTCAGCTGGGCTGCCTCCCCCAAGGTGGCGTCCATCTTGCGTTCCGATGGCAAACAATGGCTCCAGAAGTCACGACATGCCGCAACGGTTTTGGAGCGAAACGGTGCGCTGGGTGGAGGACACTGGAACAGAGGAAGGAAGAAGTTGATTCGGATCGGACGTGTGATTGTGCCACCAGGCGGGCTCTATGATGCAGGTGGATGGTCTTGTGCAATGCAGGTCAAGTGTAAGGTACATCTCTGGCGATCGAAAGTGACATTTCTCCACAAATCATTGATCGTCACATGCGGGGCATTGCCGCCTAACAAGGCAGCAAGGCGGCCCCCGCCATTCAAGTCAGAGGCGACAAAGCTCAGGCAATGGCAACTCGAAAGTTTCAAGCTCGGGGTGAACAGAAGTTCAGGTGGCAAAATAGGATTACGAGGGCCAGAATCCGGTGGTCCTGAGGCTGGGGTCATGAAAAGGCTGACACTCATGTAGCGCGCATATGAAGGCCGGTGTGGGACATTGCTCGAGCGTCAAGCTCAAGTATCCCGGAGCCAAACATCGATACGAACTTTGATTATTTCTTGTGAAGAACAGAGTGCTCTTTTCTGGGAGAAGTCCCGAGCCTTCGATCTATCAAGTCTCCCAGATGACCTGCCAACGCCTTGCTCAAATCAACGCAAGAACGCTTTAAGACGAAAAAGCACCACTGTTGATGGCCTCACAGAGCACCCATTGCTGTCTCAAGTTGCGTTTCGAAGAACCCTTGTTCTGTTCGCATCATGTCAGTGAATGGCTTTCAACATGTATGCTGCCAAATTCCTAACGGAGACTCACCAATGACTGCCCCAAACCCGAGACATTTGACGCTAGGCAGAAGAGCATCTCGAAAAGCCTCCAGCTTCTCCGCTGTCATCGATTCGAACTTCGGGTGCCTCTTGACCACATTCCAGACTTGCACGGGCGTCACCTCTCCCTCGAGCTCGATTTCTTCCGAGAACGTAAGAAGCTTTTCGAGCTCGATTGCCGGCACATTCCACTTGGCTCCCCTTGGCCATCCCATTTTGAGGGGATTGAGCGAGTAGGACGGAGAGTGCTCCATGATCGGACTTGACAGCATAAGCGAATGGCCGGTACCCATATACCCGTGAGCAAGCATCGGTACCGAAGGTATGCTGTGGTGGTAAAGACACGGATGCTCCAGGGCGAGAACGAAGTTGATGCCGACTTGCACACTGTCTAAACCGTGTGGGTGCATGATTATGGTTTGTGCTGATGAGGATGCTTCTGTAGCGGCGTCAAATCCGAAACTTGGTTTCTCGTCTATTGCTGTAGCCAGAAGAACATCGGATCCTCCGCCTGTAGAAGATGCACGTTGAGTGGGTGTCGTTGTACTTATATGGGGAGCAGGAATGGAATGGTCGAAAACAGGAATCGAAGGAATCTGTGCGTGGAGAGATTGACCAAAGGGAGGTCTACCCACCAATTCGATTGTTGCCATGGCGTTGTCGACCTGGAAAATTTCTGGTCCCACAGGGATGCCATATTGCATAAGCAGATTCTGCAACCGTTGAATAACGATATGTGCTTGTCGTAGGTCTGATTCCGTTAGCAAGCACGATTAGCGAGTCAGATCGAGGGCTCGCCTACCTTCTGAGGCGTGGGCATCCTTGGCCCGGAGTTTGGCTACTTCCAGTTCCAGCGCTTTCACATAGGTAGCTTTGCGATCACGGTGTGTTCTGGAGAATCTCGTCAGACACGTGAGCCAAGATCCGGAATCAAGACATTTACCTCTGGGCTCGTCTCACTTGTTCTCGTCTCCTCTCCTTCGGATTCAGTCCCGACTCATCTACTGCTTGCTCATCTGCTGCTATTGAATGATTAGTGAACGATCACAGATGCGCAAAGTTGCCCAAATCAGCAAATGGAGATGACACGGACGACCGAGGTGCTCAACACCGGCAGTGGATGTCGGTCTCACAGGACGAATCAGTAAATGATGAGGGTATGACTTTGACTTACATGGAGAACTGATAGGCGACTGATGTAGCCACGGACTCCCAGGTGCTGGGTGCGTTTCTGGCTTCGCAGTAGTCTGGCGCATGGCTGCTAGTGGCCGAGTGGTCGTGATCTCAGGACTAGAGTGGTAAACAGTCGCAGCTAGAAGAGCTTGTGATACGATCTCGTCGATGTGTTGGAATGATAGAACGATGATTATGGAATCCTGTCTATGGCTTTGGTAAAAGAGTGTTGATGGACTCCGTGGTTCCTCGATATTTATCTATATCTTTTGTGATCACATCAACGACATCATACTGCACCTGTAACTGTATGAAAATCGTATATCAGCCGTTTAAGGCTGAGCACAAGAAATTACAATTCATGCCCAGCTCGTATCGGATGGATGATGTAGTCCCTGGCCTCGGCGATATATTTGGTCGCCTGGCACTAGTGGGCTTCTGGAAAGCTCTCGCAGAAGGACTCATAGGACACATCCATCGCAAACGCGGTTTCGGTGTCTGCGGAGGGTCGTATCGCATCACAAATACTGGTGGAAGAAGGTGAGAAGCCTCCGAAACAAACCTTAGTCACCCTCGTTTCGCTTTCGGCCAAAAATGAGGGCCGACAGCAATAGTGGGGGTGGCAGGCTCTTTTGGTAGAGAATGATTCCCGATCTCGCAATTTCAACAGTGTTGATTCGCTGGACATAGGCGCCTGCCTCCACCACAACTGGAATACGCCTAACGTGCAGTACAGGCTTTCAACCGCTAAACAGCGCTCGTGGCGCGTGCTCCTACTCTTTGCGTACTGGGGACTTGGCCGACTATTCGTCCTTCTGGTCACGACAGCATATTGAGTTGCTTTATGTCAGCGTCCCGGCTCATAGGATAGACGAAAGTAAGGAATTCCTTAGTCCAGAAATCTCTTCGTTCGGACGAAACTAGGAGTCAGAAGGCACAGACTCACAGTCCTGCCTTTCGCGGATTTGTCTGAATCGGGGTTCTTCCAAAAATCGGAAAAACGCGCCCTTAACCAGCAAGTTTGCGAGCGTCCCAACACTGCGGTAAGTCACTGTCGTCAGCCACGGCAAGCACTCCTGCGTCTGGTCATTGACGATGCTGCTGGCACCTGTTGCATCTGGAAGGTGCGTTGACCAGTGATGGGCGGCGAGGCAGGTGCACTTCCAAGGTTGCGACACCAACTCAGCTCGGCAAATTCGGGAATTTCGCGTAACACCAACGTCTCTAACTTTCTTCCATGTGGTGTCAACACCATGCTTTGCCTTGCACTACACACTATAGCGTATTGTCCTAGAAGTTCGCTCTGCGCGAGGCGACCGCTGACGTAACATGCCATGGTGTGAGGATGCAACGAGGCACACAGCACTCAGGCGAAGTGATTCCTGGTTGCCTTGCACAGCCCACCAAAGTACAGCATAGCCTCATTGGGATTCTGGCTTCGCTGAAGTCTCTACAGGTATGTCAAATCACTACATATTCAGCAGGGAGAACATTCTGCACTTGCATACGCACCTTGCCATTCCAGCTCCATTCGCACAATACCGAACGACCATCGATTTTCACACCTCACAGCAAACATGTCGACTTCGTTCTACATTGCTCCGATCGCGTTCTTTGTCATATTCCTGCTTCTATTGGTGTGCCTGATTGCCAGCCGCCGACCTACTGTTGGTGGCAAACACCCGGCTCGGCCATCGCTTCTACCGACAACCGCGCCAGTCTACCAACCACAATATGTGGTGACACCACCATCATCACCCGCATATGTCCGGCCTTCTGGCAAAGCCACGTCCACAACGCAGGATGCTCCGCCGCCATACTCCGCCGGATGATCTCAGTCCCTGCATTGGATGGTCATCTAGCTTGACTGTTGTTGAGGCTCGTTTGACCCAGCTGAGTCAGTCGACGGCAGGTTCCTGAAACCAGGGATCTCGCAGAACATGGGGACATCAAACGTGGGATCCACTGTCGATGCAGATGCACGCGATTTACCGCCTCGCTTGTTTGCAACCAATAGTCATCCTCGCTCGCCTTGAGCTATCGTAAGACTATGTGTCCGGCGAGCGAGGGTCGACAACACCAACGCATAGCCGTAATCGCCGGTGTGCATCGATCCTGTTCTAGTGTCTACTATACCGGTAGTTGCTCCACCCGTGCTGAGCACTTAGCGAAGATCCTCCGGAGTCGAGTCGAAGTGCACACCACATCTGCTTACACAGGATGGCATTCGCAACGACTCAACTCAGCTTCACAGACCGCAACACGTAGGGCAGATCAATTAGGCGTTGCGTCGCAATACTTGCGCGACGTTCCCCGAGCCGCTGGCTTGTGGCTAGTCTCGGCACGCGAAGCGGAAATGCGGCTCGATTGCAGATCGATGCATTCCCCGAGAATGGCAGTCGCTCCACGGCTTATCTAATATGCGCCAAAATTCTATACCACTACGAGGTAGAGATAATATTCAAGATTACCTGAAGCTTTACGAATTAGATCTCGGAAGTTGATACGCCGTGTAGATCTTAATGTTGGGGCCAGGAGCGCTTCATACGAATCTCGTATGGCCTTAGATTGAAACGTAAAAATGCGAATGTCGCTTGAAGATGCAGAATTCGCTCGGTCTCAGAAGTATTCTCAACTGAAGCTTCAGGCTCACAAATACCGAGCATGGGGCAGTGCTGAAGATGAGCAGACTTGTGGCGTGAGAATAACATATGTGTCATATGGAGACAATGATTCGCATATTGCACACTGACTGACTGCCTGCCATTTACTGTACGTCGAAGGAACGACGGCACTGCTCATACACCCGACTCGGTGACTCGCTGCTCACTGGGAGTGGTTGTGGCCACGAGTCTAGACGAGCATTCCGACAGCAATTGGAAATCCACGTCTGCGGTCAACAGTGAGAGAACCGCTCAAATAGTTGTCGCCTGAAAGGCAGACACAACGCAACCTGCCGATACGCCCAGCAGAAGGGTCACTGCGATCATTGTAAACTCGAGATGGAAGGTTGAGGATGCAGTAGAATGCATTCAATGTCAAGAGAGAAGGAGGAATGAATATTCCAGAGGTAAGCACAACTCTAATGTAAATGTTCTGAGTGACTGACAGCAAGGACAGTCACTACTATCAAGTAATTGTGGAAGTAATCAACATGCCCTACTCGAGTCTGTTCATGCTGCTCCCTCGACACAGCAAGCCATTCACTGTGTCTCACATGCTCCTGCTCAAGCACTCGAGCCCTCTCGACACACTGACAGTCCCTTCTCCAGCTTGGCTCGAGAGCGACCACAGTCTCTCCCTCATAGACTGACCTCTAGTAAGCATAAAACATCGTCGCCTCATTATCACTCTGCTTGATCTTCTTGTTCTCCCTAATCAACCAAATCTTCATGACCCAAGCTCCCGCTGCACAAGCCGCACTAAACGCCGCACTCGAGCTCATCGCAATCACATACCTGGGCTCGTCGCTCTTGGGCCACAGATAAGGTGTCCAGATGAAACTCGCATTGGCAATAGTATTGACAATCGCCAACGCAGTAGCCTTCTTCTCGCGAGTCTGTCCGCAGGTGGCACCCACCCAGCCCAGGATGATGCTGTTGACGGCATAGGTGCCGATCGAGAAGACGACCATGGCGAAGTAGCGCACGCCGATGTTGAGCGTGGCCATGCCGAGGACGAAACCGGCGATAGCGACGATTTTGGCCGCGGTGATGTGCCATGTTCGCTCGTTGTACTTGCCTGATTGCCAGGACCAGTAGACGGAGATGATGCCTGCGATGAGGTAGGGCGGGCAGGTGAGTGTGAGGGTGATGGTGCGGTTAAAGCCCAGTGTGCCAACGACAGTCGGGAAGAAGTTTTTGAAGCCATTGGCGGCAAGATGCATGTGTTGCATGAATGCGAAGAGCCAGAGTTTGGGGTCCTTCGCGGCTTCCTTCAGGCCGTTGAAGGTCGAGGACTGGAATCTATTGCCGACGGTGTCGCGCTCAATGCGGTCGTGTGCGAGTTGGCGCTCTTCGGGGGTGAGCCAGCGGGTTGTTAGTGGATGATCCGGCAAAGTGAACACAGAGGCGAGGGCGACCACAAAGGTCACGACACCTTGGATGATGAAAAGCCAGCGCCAGCCAGAGATTCCGGCGGCTCCGTCCATTTCGAAGATGCCAGCGGCGATGAGGCCGGCGAAGGCTGTGGCGAGGATGTTGCCGGTGTAGAGGATAGAGATGCGTGTGGCAATCTCTTTGCGCTGTTTTTGGCTCCGGTTAGCTGTGATCATACACAAGCTCGGGGAAGTAAGGACTCACAGTATAGAAAATGGACAACATGAACAGAGCTCCAGGATAGTACGGCGCCTCAGTCACACCAAGGAAGAAGCGTGTAAGCAGAAGACCAGTGAAGTCCTTGGACAATGCAGTCAGAGCAGACACAACAGCCCAGAGGGCCATGAAGCCGGCCATATACCAAGAAGGGCGGACGCGGGTGAGGATCATGTTGGAAGGAATCTGGCCAAGCAAATAGCCCACAAAGAGGATGCTGACGCAGGTTTGATATTGTGACCCAGTCAGGTTGAGATCCTCCTCGAGGTCGTTGAGGCGCGCAAGGGCGATGGCGTTACGGTCGAGGTAGTTCAGCCAGTACATGCCCCAAAGTGTCCTGTCGGTATTGTCAGCATGGATTCAGTATACTCACGAGCAATGCGGGAAGAGGGACCGCGTGAAGGATAGAAAGAGGTGTCTCGTCCCAGCAGAACCGGGGAGGAGGCGGGGACGAAGACGTACGGCATGATCCAGCGATCCAGCTTCTTCACGAGGGCGATTTCCTTAGGGTCGGTCTTCTCGTGGGAACCGCTGTAGTCCACTTGGGCGATGGCCTTGCCTTCTTCGTCGGCAGCATATTCCGAGTGAAGCTTATCGGACTTCTCGTGGATGATGGCCGGCTCCTTGTAGGTCTCATGGGTGGTTGCCATGGTTGCTGATGGGTGCAATGCACTGATGGTCTTCTTGGGTAAGAGGACGGTGTGCCAGATCAAAGAGTGAAAGGAGTGAAGAGAGATGAGGAGATGTGGTCAACTGTAAAGTGACTGTCTGGCAGAGTATGGAGGCATCAAGGCATGATGGCGGCTTTATAGTCCAGCCCAGGGTAATGAGCGGACCACATGCAGAAACAACTGACACCCTCCATACGATCAGTATCCCGACCAACAACCCCAGAAGCCCCAGACGAAATTCGAAAGTTTGATAGGATACACGACTGGAGCTGGGGTATACTAGTCAAAATGCCTGGCCAGTCGGGTGCTCGTAGAACTTCTCGAAGCCGCCACATCGCTTCGAACGTGCTTCGATCCACAGGCTTTGGCGCTAGCACGACATTGAGGTCCCAGCAATAACAAAGGATCACGAGAATTCGACGGTAATTGAGCCTGACCGTGGCTGCTTATTCGATGCAAGGTTCCATACCTACGAATGTCCTTATGCAGTAACGAGTCGATCTGCTGGGCGGCATCATATTGGACCGAAACAAGAAGACCAAGACGTTACTCCTCTCTGGGCGAAGCTGCTGGTTGGCGGAACCTCGGGCTCGAGAAGCCATCGAAGCACTAGAGTATGGCAGTCATGGCGGCTTGATGATTGACAGTGCTGCATGGCAGGCAGACCGCTGATAGGATGAGTTCGATGATCTGGACAACGTGTGGACGAGAAGTCAGGGGGCTCCGGTGTAGCTTTTGTCGCCAAGTTGGTTCCGCCCAGTCGCCAAGGAGCGCCTCATGAATTCAACACGAAGTGTGTGTATGACATGGGCCAATATTGCTGTATCCTCACATGTGTCCAAAGATTTTTATTGGGTAGCTACTGCACCGCCTCCATGGGGACAAAGTATCGGGCATGCACGGGATGCAACAGCGACCATCTTGCAGCGAACCTTGAATCAAAAATGCTCAAATGATTCGTTGGCGGCAAAGGCCAAGCCCGAGCTCTGTCGGGTGATGCAGGAGCTGGCTTCTAGAAACCTTCTAGAAGACTTCCAGAAGCTTTCCTAGGACGTTCTCGTGCATGCAAGGAAGCTCTGCTTATACTGCAATAATAATACCAGACGGCTTGCATGTTGGTGCTAGCTGGAAAGAAGTAAAAGCATGGAAAAGCAGATCGACGTCAGTTCCGTCGAGCCAGAGATCACGAAGCTGGAGTGAATCAAAACCTTCTAGCGGACTTCCAGAAGCTTTCCTGGACATCCTCGCGCGTGAGTGTGCGTTCTTCGTGTCACGTACAGCACCGATGGATAGACTTCGGTACTCCTGATACTCACAGGTAGGTAACAGCTTGGAGGAGGAATCATAGTCTTGAGCTTGAGTTGGCTGAACCTTCGAGAAGGCTTCCAGAAGCTTTGTGAGACATTCTCGTGCGTATGAGGATGTTCTTCTTGTACCGTATAGCGCTAGACAACTTGTACCTATACCTTTCCTGGCGACGAACGAGTCAGCCTTGGGAGTCGCTTCCCAGTAAGCCTGAGATTCAGATGCTCCAAGCCATCCAGAAGGCTTCGAGAAGCTTTCCTAGATATTCTCGTGCTCGTGAGGATGGTCTCCTATGCTGTGTAGCAACACACCATAGGAATACACTCCAAAGCAGGGAGAAGTAGAAAGGAACTAGCGTCGTTTTCCGGTGAGCTCAAGGTCGACCAGACCTTCTCCTAGAAGGCTTCCCGAAGCCTTCCGGAATGTCCTCGGGCATACGAGCAGGAGCTTTGCTGAAACTGCGTAGCACAGGACAATTTGAGTAGCTCCTCCTACTAGCTAGGAGTAGGGTAGCTGACAGACTGTCGACGACGATCTGCATAGGACGAGATAGAACGTCTTGCTTGTTTGTTTGATCCACAGGACGTAAGCAAGTTCCGAGCGTTCCAGGTAGGAGCTCAAGCCCAGATCTCACTTCCCAGGAGTGTCTCCTGCACTGGAATCCACTGCTCTTGCCTCCAGAAGGATGTCCATACGTCAACGTCAGGCAGGAGTTCCGACTGCTAGAGGACATCCCACCCAGCAGTGTTGCCTGAATCTGTACTCTGTGCAGCTTTCCCTCAGCCGGAGCTAGCAGAAGCTTCATCAAGTTCTAACCAGTAGATCCTGTATTAGCTTCCGAACAACAGAGGTCTACTCAGTCCTGCCTCAGCACGGCCTCCTTGCCTCTGGCAACCCCCTATCGATACGCTGCCACGACACCCTCGGAGGCCTCTTCTCGATGATGACAACGAGGATGAATGACCCGGCTTTTCCCTGCTTTGCCCAGGAGCCTCGCAGGGTAGCACATCCACCTCAAGACATACCAGAATCGACAAGACTCATTCTGCTTCCCATTCCACCCGAAAGCATCCAGTGGAACTGTGGGGTTAGGGGCGAGACCAAGTCGGTGACCTGGTGTCGCGAGAGCTCGGGGACTGTTTGTGCTGGGGTCAGCAGAGGCCTCGCCGGCGTCTGACCTGTACATTCTGCATTAGCTTTGATGAACAAGAGGTCTTGCCCGTCCTTGTCCTCCTGCGACGCGAAGAACAGCCCTGTCCTGTGACCAGCTTCTGCGGATCCAGTCGAGTGGTGGCGAACAAGTCGGCCTAGTGAGGGCCCAGGGACTGGTCGAGCTGGAATGGGCTCCATGCACAGCGAGAACAAGATATCCTTGATTACAACGCTAACTCATCCCGCTCAATATCGACAGACCCAAGGCCAAGCAAGCATGGGTGGCTGGCTTGCATCAGCCAAACACGTCCCGTGGTATCCAAAGAAACATTTTCCAATTATGTCCCTATACCCAATCGCCGTCCGAACAAATGAAGTCCACCTCTTCGCGTCGAGCTAGACGAAGTCCAGGCCGCAATCCCCGACCAGATGTCCCGCTCTCATCTCGTCCCTCCCGTCCTGTTCAATCTCGCAGACTCACTCTCATTGGTTTGCTCCTCTTGAATCGGGTCGAAAACATCGGGTGCTTGAGCTGCATGTCCAAGATGATGGTTCGGATCAGCTTTGTGCTTTTTAACCTTTTTGATGGCTTGCGCAGTCAGATCCTGCCGGGCCATTCTCTCAATGACATCCTTCTTGCGGGTCTTCTTATCTCCAACACTGATGAGGACACCAGCTGTGATGTTGCATGTGATAGATAGTGACAGGATCACAGCAGTGATCCACGAAGGACGGGTATGGTAGGACCAACCCCAGGTGAATGCACCCAGCGATATCTGTAGGAGCGAATGGCAATCGAGCAAAGTTACAATGGTGATCAGGAGCTTCAGCGGGAAGGCATAGTGCGTGGTTGTCTCGTGAGGTTTGTAAAACGAGTGTGACTTGGCGAACTTGGTCTGATGATGCACCAGCTTTTTCTGCTGTTCTGGACTCAAGACGGAATATTCTGCGTCCTTGGGATTGGCAGCCTCTGGATCGGCTTCTTTCTCGGTCCGCTCGGGCAGTTCGTTGTGGTCCTTGAGTTCTGGCATATTGCGTTCCCTACGCACACGCCAGGTCATTAAGCCGTAGTTGGCGATGAAGCACAGGTGATACGTATCGACAGCTCGGAATGGGGCCAGACCATCACCCATAATCGCAAATAACGCAACGAGGACGCTGTCGATGATATGAATGACATAGTCGTTGCGGTCATCGCCAGCGTAGACCCAGCCGATGAGGAACAATACCCAAATAAGACCGAAAAGGGTGATCAGTGTTGCATAGAGTGTGACGAAAAAGCCAAGGGCTAAAAGGCATCAGTAGGGCTACAATAACACAAGGGTAAGACGTACGTTTCGAGACATATTTGCCAAAAGCCCGCATACGCTGCTTGAATTTTGAGCGCCTGGAGTGCATCATGTGTCGAACATGGTCGTCAAGAGCTTCCTTGTCCTCCTCGGACCAATCCTCAAGGTCAACTCCGTGGGGAAGGACAGCATAATGAGAGTCCGTCAGAACGGATGATATGCTGCCCCTCCTTTGCACGCGCGGCTCGCGCTGCCAGGACCAGGTGCGCTGTACAGGAGGATGCTCTGGTGGTGCTGGGTCGAGCTTCGGTGCCGAAGGGTCCTCGAGTACGTTGGTTGCGGTTGGAGTAGCCTCAGCAGATGACACCTCTGTGATCTTGGAGGGCGCTCGGGTGAGATTGTATGTTGGTCGTCGATTGAGCCAGCGACCGAGATTGGGCACGAACAGCGAATTTTGAACGTTAGTCAAAGAGTTCAGTGTTTGGACTTCTGGGTCTGGGAATCTGTTAGCACAATGGCGCACCGAGAATGGGCAGCGGTAGGTACCGATCACGTCCAACAGATCTACAACTTCATCCTCGTAGTCTTCGGGGTTGTGCTCAGACTCCTCGGTGCTCAGCTTGCTGACGAAAGACCTTGCAGCATTGCTCAAGCTTCTCCTCCGTCCGATGCCTGAAGTACTGCCTGCGGTCGGCGGCGGTACAGCCAATCCGGATTGTGCTTGCTGACCTTCTTCAATCGGTGCCAGACCAGACTGTCGATTGTTGTCTCGCGTGCTTGATCTCGTCAGGCGGCCACCACTGCTAGCTTGTCCCGGCTCTTGCGGTGCAGACGCTGCACGCCGTCGCGCGGAATTCGATCGGCTAGGTGTGCCATCGTCAGTCCCGCTAGCCAGTGCTCGTGTATTGGTCGCAGAGGGTAGCCTCCTGATACTGATCGGCCTTTGCCGTGGCACTGCATACTGTGGGGGCGCCAATCGTTGCGTGGGCGGCGCACCCACGGTCGTCTGAGTGTAGGGTACGGGCGCCGTGTTCGGATCGTCGGTTGTGTGTGTTATGGCTGGTCCGCGCCCACTGGGATGCGCTGCGGACGTCGTGGTGCGTATATCAGGGGCGCCATCGCCTCCAATCACCGTCTGAGTCGTTGTCGACGTCGTATAAGACGTTGTAGTCTCATCCTCGAAAGCCGGAAAGGCCTCACCAGCCGGTTCGCGGTTTCGTCGCGGACTAGACATGGTTGCCAATCTCCAGGAGTTGGCACGCGCCGGCGGAACGCTTGTTGTAGCTCAGCAAAAGCGTCAATGAGCACAAGTGACAGATGATTGCAACATCAATTGAAGCTCAGCAGCAACAAGAGGGGTCCGGCAAGCCGGGCTGAAGTTGCGTCCTTTCGGAGAGGAGAGTTCGCAGCGGTGGTGAGTGTGGTAGAAGTTAAAGCCACGGACACGATTTTAGCTCCAATTTCTTGCTTACTCACGCTGCGCTTCGCTTTTCCCGTCGATTGCGGTCACTGGCTCACCTTTGGCTGACACCCACCGTCCGATCCGATTCATCAGCACCGCTCAATAAACACAATAATCAACGCTGCTTTCCTCTTTCAGATGCCCTTTTACTGAACGCGAGGAGGACTACTTGTTCGCATGGTACTGGGGACTGACCAACAGCCTCCGTTGCGTCGCTATAAGACTGTCCTGCTTGTTCACCCGACGACGAATGTTCTTCATCGTAACAATCCTCAAGGACCTCCAGGCGTACCTATCCTCTGACTCCATCGCGTCACAGGCTTCGTGTCTTCGCCATTCCTCTTGCGTCTTACTCAGAGCAGAGGCACTTATTATGTCATCGCCTGACGGTCTTTTCTCAAGCAAAATTTCCTACACCTATCGCCCACACGAGCGCTGTCCATGTCTAAGACAAGCATCGAGTTCGCTGTTTATACACGCCGGACGTGCGTGAGTATCTTACAGGTCTACAACTTGTGCTCTCGCGCGAATGTCGGTGGGTTGTAGTCAACGTCGCCTTTCAGCCAATGGATCATACGCTCAGCCCCAAATCTGGGGTTGAGAGCATCTACATATCCCATCTAGTGCGTGTTAGCAGTTCTCTGGGACCGCTCGGACGTCGCGAAGTCTTACGAAAGGTTTCATTTCCTTGTATCTAGATTGCGCACGTCAGTCACTGGTCACTATTGCATCAGAAATCGATTGACTCACCCCATCATATCGACGATCCTCGAATCAAGCTCATCCAATTTCCGAGGATCGACGGCGAGTATCTGATTCTCAATCGGACGAATATATGGATTACAGTATTGGACCGTCGCGCTCATTCGCGGTTTCGTGGTGGTATTCTGCCCCTGCAACACATGATCAGTCTCCGGACATTTGCAGAAGCATGAAGAGGTAAAGCACGCCCGACCCAGAGAACACTTTCGTCCGTCCAAGACGCACGCTCTGAGCAGAGCTCAAGGCAAGGGCTCGCTCGATGCAGGTCCGGAAAGGTACAAGGACTCACTCCGCCATGTATCACTGTGGAAATGAAGTAGACAACACCACCTTCCGGTACGAGCGCTGGCACTGTCTCTTCCTCTTTGCCCTGGCGTTCACTACCCCAATTATGACTTCCAGGAATTATTCTGGTGGCACCATTTGCAGCAGTGTACTCATCCAAGGCAACCATGATAGCCGCTCCAAAGGGCGCCCTGGGCCTAGGAACCTGTATGTAGCCATCCTGATGTCGGGATTAGCAGACGCTTTGGAAAGAACACAGGCCATCCAGGCAGTTCCATTGCTGCAGCCCATCTCGGTCTTAATCCCACCGATTCCTGGACTACTCACATCATGGTGCAGATTCTGCTTTACCTCTCCAGGGTTGATGTTAATGGTATGGAACGCCGACAAAAGATAGCCCGGATCAAGGAAGTAGTCGTTGAGGGCGAGCACTCGCGGGAGAATTGTGAATTTGTCGAAAACTCGACTTTTGTTCAATAGCGAGTAGATACGATTAGTGTTGAGACCCTCGAAGCTGTTCCGACCTGCAGATTGGCTCAGCACTGTCTCAGAGCAGTGTAATATGCTTGAAGGGAGGTCGTTGATTGCCGGAATAGAGTAGCCTGAGTAGGTTGTCGTCGCTCAAGAGGTATGCTCTGGGCAGCACTCAAGCAACGATCAAACTCGAATATCATGATGACAGAGTGACTAACCACCTCTGGGACTTTCTCCCAAAAGCCTCATAATTTCATTTCGAGCTTCTGCTGCCTCATCTTTGGTGAAGCAATCCGGTATTATTACGAAGCCGTCCCGGAGTACTGCTTCGATGTCGGCTCTGATCGTCGGATCCGATGGAAGAGGCTTGCGATCTGTAGCCTGCGAAAAGAAGTTGAATTCTTTGCTTGATGGTGCCATGTCTCGATTGTTCGTGGTCTACGCTCAGCAATATACTAGGTCGATATGAGGCGTCAAGACTGTTTATCGAAGTTCTACTGGCCGCCCCGCCTGCCGGGCTTTTGACCGTTCGTATTTCTTACACCTTATAGCCTCGGCTTTTTTGCCTATAAGATGAGAGAACACTAATCCGATATCTTGTGTCGAGGTTGTGAACATAAGCCATCCAATAACGTCAGCTTTCTTGTTACCATAGACAGGACATCGTGCGGTTCTAACCGGGCCAGGAAAATTATTTCGTCGTTGATACATACTGAGGATCTCATCAAGGGGTTACTGGGACCCGAAGCCTAAGACAAGCTTCAACAGCGTTGCACCCCGGGGCTTGAGGCAAGGAAACTGTACCCCAGGTCTTGGACGAACGCCTGTGGGAACAGAACTCCCACCAATCCCGTGAAGTGTACAGAAACCCAATGAGATGATGTGTCAGCTTCACTACTCTTGGTCGCTTCGACATCTCACAACAGTCCTTCGTTCATTAGTGGCATCCACGACATCCGGCGCTTGCATTGATGTCGGCTCTAAGTCCGTAGCTAGTTGAATATCTTTCATTGTCGCCAATTTCAAGCGTGCACACTACCGAGGTAGGTAGGTTGCGGTTTGAAGGGTCCGGGAGGTCAAGATGCCCCTGAGACTACGGGTACCGTCGAGGTCTGTGTCGGTGCGCTCCTGCCTGCGCCGGACTGGGATGGAGAGAAGGAGCAAATGAGCTGATTGTGAGCTGATCTTGCCTACAAGCTCAACAGCCGTTCTTTAGACGCGACTGCTTACCCAGCCGAACAAACCATCTCTAGGCATAATTCAATCTAGCATGAGCATCACTCCAACCAGTCTCATGACCCGACCTTCAAGACGAGCCTTCCTTTCAGGTTAGATGACATGTACATGTCAGGCAGCTTCGGCGCATCGTCGAACGAGACGACCGTGAGGTGACTCTCAATCTGATGGTCTGCAACGACTCTCAACATATCTTCAGCTTGATCCCTGGTGGCGACTAGCGACCCTTTGATCACGATTTCGTTGAAGATCACCGTGAAGGCATCAAACTTGAACCCTGTCGTCGGCAGGCCAAGTGGCACAGCTACACCGTGTGGTCTCAGAGTATTGAGGCTCCATTCGGTAGCTTCGACATTGTCTGTGCACACTATGACAGCAGCAAGACCGTCTCGACCCGCCCAAGACTTGATCTTGCTCACCGCTTCGGAGTCTCCGAAGTCCAGGACCAGGTCTGCTTTGAGAGTGGGCTCCGTGGCAAGGGCGCGACCTTCTTCACGATTGTCCACAGCGACGACCGGATGACCCAAGGCTTTCGCGAATTGAACGGCCAGAGAACCAAGACCGCCGATTCCGACAATACCCACGGGCGCAGCAGGTGCCACGTTCGCGGCCACCAAAGCAGCCCAAGTGGTGTTCTATACAAGTCAGTGACAATAATTCGAAATATCCTAGAAAACTTACCCCTGCACACATCAGAGGTGCGGCTTGTTCAAAGGAGAGGTTGTCGGGCAACAAAACGCAGTCGTCTGCGTCGCCGATCATATACTCAGCCATGCCGCCGTCATTCAACAGTCCAGCCGTCTCGTTGTTCTTGCAGAAACGCACATCCGAGGTCGACTCGCATCCAACACAATGATGACAAGGATGACGAAACAGGAGAGCCCCAACACGAGATCCAATAGACCATTTGCCGGACTTCTGAGCAGCAGCTCCAATTGCGACAACGGTACCGACCGGCTCGTGCGACGGAATGAGTGGCGTCGGCGACTTATAAACGCCCTCCCAAACTTGGTAGCTAGCATGGCGTCAGCTGTCAACGTCCTCACTTCTCATATGCCAACCATTGGTCGCCGACAGAGCTCACTCAGTGTGGCAGAATCCAGCTGCAGCAATCTTGATCAACAGATCATTCTCGCCCGGCTCTGGTACAGGGACATCGCGGATCTGATACTCCTTCTTGTACTAGGAAATGGCTGTCAGACGCTGGCGACTATTCTCGATTCCACAGTACATACCTGGACAAGTTGGACAGCCTTCATGATGGGATTATCCAAGACTTCAGGATGGTCCGGGTAGTCTGTGGTCAAGACAGTATGTTTTGTCCGAGGCGGCGACTTCAATGGCGCTTGGGCTGGAAAGCGAGCACTTTGAATCCTTGAAGCAATATGAAGCCCGGATCGAGGAGGTAGTCCTGAACGGGTTGCACGGTATATATGACATTCTGGTGCTCTCGCCGCGAAACAATCCACCAAGACGATATGATGCGCAGTCAAAGGAGTCGTGACAACTATTCTCCATCTCGATTGCTGGTCGGGCTTGCAACAGAGGTATCACAAGCCCACATCATCGCTAAGCAACAGTCTTCTGAAGATTGCACCTCCTGCCAGGGTGTCGTTTCGGATCTTAGACACTGAATGTGGAGCTGGCAGAAGATCTCCTGCATCTCCACGATTTCTGTCAACAGGCAGAGGTGCGGCTACGTTCCTGGACTGGGAACACACGACTTTACTAGTCGCCGGAGTCTATGCTGACAAAGTCTTGTGCTTCTTCCACGCGAGAGAACGTCTACAGCACTTTGGAGGCTCTCTACATGCCTTATCGCCTAGTACAGGTATCTTTGCAACAAATCGCGCCTGAAGACCTTGCCCTGCAGTCCACGTCATGCGAAGATATAGTACCTGCATACACTTGTGCTGTGTAGAGCAATTTCGTCCAAACTCGGCAGCTGGCTTTTGCCTTAGTCGGAAGTTTCAGGGATCTGTCATCTTGGCGTGGAGTGGTGGACACCACCCCACTGTTCCCAAAGCAGGATTTACTTCTACCTGCAAATGGACTTTCGGGCCTTCCGTCCACCAAGCTCTGGGATTGTTCCATTGAGAGTGGTCCGTATACAAGTGGTATCGGATAAGATGCGCCGAGAGTCGGGGCCTGAAAATATGTCAGCGAGTACGGCACGCTGCTCGAATGACTCATTCCAAGATTGGAAGAACATTGGAGAGACAGTACTGGTATAGTCATAGGCCGTATACCATTCACCAAATTGACCGACATCAGTGTCGACAAGCATTCATCGGCAACGCATGAAAGCAGTCAACACTACAGCAACCGTCGATGCTATACCGGACATCGCTTAGCCGCCAGGACATGGACGTTGCTGCGTAGACCCGACGATCCTTCGCCACAGTCGACAGGCACAGGATTTCACTGACTAAGCGGTCTTAAAATGCCTTCACGAAAGAAAGCCAAGACCTCCCGGGAGCTGATATTTGTGTCTCTCGGAAACGAAGTCCGAAACGTGAACTGGAGGAAAGCCCATTCGAGCCTTGCACGAAGTCACGCAGCCGTCTGGGGTGGCCCGTATGGGGCGGCAGCAAAAGTCCAAAGGCAAAGGTGGACCTGGATTGAAGCCAGCTCCCAGTCTGTTGATGACAGCGATCAGAATCGCGACGAAGGGAACCGCTCAAGCGGAGACAGTCGATGCTTGCACATCATCAGAAGGACATCAAGCAGGCGGCACCCAAGGTCCGCTGGAAGCGAAGCACTATACTCACTGTCTTATGGCATGGATGACTTGCCGGAGTTCGACGGGGCAACGTGCAAGTTCCTTGGGGCGCGATTCCTACAACAAGTCATTACGTGTCTCGAGACAGACCGTCAGTCACTGCTCGCTAGTTGCTCACTCTTGAGCTATGCTTATTGGATGGCGCTGACCGGCCAGGGCAAAAAGTCCATCCTGCTCCAGAAGAAAGCTGAGGTGTTTGAGTCCATCAAACGGCATATGAGATCGCGAGAGGGAACGATTAGCGCCAACTTTCTGCTTGCAATCCTGGCTTTGGGCTCCCCTGTTGTCTGTCTAGTGAGCCAAGACCTACCACAAAACATGGGTCTGCCGGAGTATATTGAATCGTCAAATCACAACAAGCATCTGTGTTGTCCTGAATACGCGGCAGCTACGCATAGCGCCCTGGAAGAGAGATCAGTGTACTGGAACACAATGCAAAGAGTGTTTTCTGGCGATGTTTGCGGCTGCGATTTGGGCCGCTATATCGTGAGATGCATGAACATGTGAGTCCTCTGAAAACTGATCGCTGAATTCAGGCTGACCTGATCTGACAGATGGATCAACACCGAGGTAGACTACAGACCGTACGCAGCGGTAGACTGCCTAGAGAAAGCGTGCCCGTCGGGGGTCAGTCATGAAGTCAGTCGGCTGCCCGCAGAATGGACGTCACCATTGACTGTGCAGTGGGAGCTGGCACTTCCGCTGCCTGCATTACCTTTTTCGGATTGTATGCTTCGACTTGCCGATCTGATGCATCAATGGATTGCAACCGTCATAGCAGAGGATGGCACAGCGCGTGCAATAAATGCAGATGACTTCACAGCACGCTCAACACTGCGTTTGCAGCTGGAACGATTTCCTCCAGTTATGCGATCATCAGTCTCGGAAAGCGAGGCTATGTATGCCTCCTGTCTATGGACCAGTCAAGTTTTGCTCACCGTGGAGCAGCTCGCTGTTCCGATCAGTGTCGCTTCGAATCATGTTGCCGACAGACCTAGACTCATTTCGAGGCTGCGTAAGACAGACCTGTCTGATCTCTGGGGCCAGTATAAGGGCCTTCTGCTTTGGGTGGTTGCCGTGTGCCACTTCTCCTCGGCCAATAAATGTCTGCCGCTGCTGTGCACCACTGTCTTTACGCAATTTGCACAAGAGCTCGCCATGTCGGACTACTATAATGACGCAGCAATCGGACCACTGAGGCGGCTAAAGCAGTTCGAACTTATCTGCTGCCAGTCCAATGCCTATTCTCAAGTATGGACTGTATGTGGCTGTCAGGCCAGACGATGTTCGTCCAGCAACTGCCGTTTGTGACGGTCGTGCTGCGCTTCAGCTAGCGGGCGTGTTCTGATGGAGACTCTCGCTAGTCAGAGGAGGTTGCAGTGAATGGAGCTCTCGAACCAGAGTCTGCGAGCGGTCTGTGCTTAGACGCCACGCAGAGTGACAGGAGTCAAACAGGCAAGGGACCAAGATGCGATCTGTGCGCTGAACCTAGTTTCAACCTCCCAAACAACTCAACACAAGCCGAGAATGATGACCAACCAGCTTCGGTTCGACCTTTCCTTGTTCCAACCGCGCGTGGAGCCCAGAGCACACGCTACTTGCCATCAGCATGGTCTGCTGCAAGTGATGATTAAGTCACGTTCGTACCTGTGAGCGGATCAAAATCGTACATCCTAAGCAACGATGCAGACATGCCAACGCTCGCACCTTGCAACTTCTTGAAGTATTCGTGTGGAGCAGGTGAGACTCTACCAGCTACCTGCCTTCCATGTACTCTATACGGAAACCGGATCTATTCCCACTATAAACCACTAGTGATTTCCCGATCTGGACGACCCGTACTGCAGTACAGACTGCCCCAAGTACTAGACCAGCTGCCTCATCTGCGGCTAGCGAGCTTTTGGATGTTCACGGACTAAGCGTTCGATCATGTTCCATACTCAAGCACGGATCTTCTCAGCGGATTTCACCCAGCCGATGTTGACCTACAGACTACCCAGCAGCTAGATAAGGCCAAACACCTCCCATGACATACTGAGAGTATAGAGCACCTCTTGAGCAATGATTTGACCCGTACTCAAGCAAGCACCTGCACTACCACATCATCAGGTCCCGTGAATCCGACCTAATCGATCAAGCTCCCTCTGCCCATTACCCTTCTCGTCACCATGCCTTTAATGTTCCTCCACTACACCGAGGGCGCCTTCACCAAGTCCGCCCTCGACTCAGTCGCCCAACGCCTCATGTACGATAGCGAAGAGCTCGAAAAGATCCCCGCCACCCCCTTCAACCTCTCCACCAACTGGATCTACACGCACGAATATCCAACGTCCGCCATGTACCACAGCGGGCGCACCGGTGGGGGCAGGCACTTCATCACGTTGGAGATTAATGTCATCACTGGCGGGTACAGTGCCACGACCAAGACGGAGTTCATTAAGAGGGCGACGGACGCGATTGCGGAGTTTGGGAAGTTGCCGGAGGGGGAGCCGAGGAGGGTGTATGTCGTTATGCGGGAGGTGGCGGAGGCGAATTGGGGGTTTGATGGGAAGACGATCAATTTGGAGGAGTTGAGGGGGTCGACTGATGAGAGTATTAAGCCGTTGTGAGGGGAGGGAGACACAGATGGTGTTGAGTCCAGGCTGAGTTTGTTGGGATGCTTAGTATCTCAAGTGAAGACGGATAAGTCTTGCAGTGGCGCGTTCGAGCAGCTTTGTCGCAGGATAGGCGTGAACAATATACGTACTTCGGACCCAATAGCCTAGAACATTCAGTATAGAGACTTGATTGCAAAGGGAGGGAGTTCAGGTCTTATCGAGCTACCTGTGAGAGTGGCATCCTGCTTATTGCTGCGCGTGTGGTCCTGGCGTGTTAGATCCGCTACATTCGAAAGATCGCTTGACGGTTACAGCAGCTCGACCCGAGCTCAGAGCTGCTTCACTGAATGTTGTCAGTGTGTGTCGAAGCTGATCTGCTTCGGCAGACCTGTGATCCGTCTTACACCTTCGCTGGCTTACTTAGTGCTGAGTCTTTCAAACCTCTTCGCCGGCACGAGTACTGTCCTGTGCTGACTCGGGTGTGCCAGGTGGGCTGTGCTGCCTGACGGCTACCAAAGCGAGAAGAACGTCGAGTCAAGGTTCACTGGTCTCGTAAGTCTTGTGGGGTGAACTCGGAGGAGCTTCAAGTTTTCTTTTGAGTTCTAAAAGACTCGTTCATACCTACCTCGTAACGGTCTGATTCAAGTATGACATACTGGAGGCCACAGGCAGGCCTTAAGTCCTCTCGCCATGCGGTACGGAGTACTTTGAACGGTGTTTAGCTTGCGTAGTGTACTGAAGTGTCCGCGAGTTGCTAAGTATTATCAGCAAGCACCGAGGGACTACCTTTGATAGACTGTTGTGAGGAACTGTGGCAACCTACATCGACATTCCTGACCTACGAAGGTAATGAACACAAGTCGTGATGCTGTGATCATCATCTGCTGCTGCTCGGGCCAATGTCGGAGCCTCTCGGGGCATGGCACAGAATTTAGCCCTGGGTATGGTAGCGCTCTTGTAGATCCGCAACGCACACGGCTCGTGCTGCGAAACACACTATCCTGAGATTAAAGTAGCAGCTCCGGTCGACAGTGCTGAAAAGAAGCTGGTTCGAAGCTTATAAAGAAGTGCCGCTCGAGCAAAGGCTGAGAACGGTGAGAAATTGTACAGTGTAAACCTGAATGAGCACGAAGCCCCGAGGCGACAACGTGGTGGAAGGTCAAAAAGACAAAATAGGCTAAGAATACGGAGTAAGATCTCGACCTGAATGGGGTTGGGGCGTAGAAGACCCTGTCCAGCCCGTGAGGTTTGCTGCAGTTGAGATTGGCTTTTCGCTCGAACAAGCCGAAGGACGGCCCAAGCGATGGCCCATTTGGTACGCGGCTTGAAATAGGGGGCGCCCCAAGCTCCGTTTATGCTGCGGTGCACAACAGTCCGAAGATATTAGGTGTTCTAGCTTTCGGCAGAACCGAGCCCATGGGCAGGACATCAGGATTGTTGAGGCAGTTCGAGCGCAGCGCATATGAGCTGCCTATGATGTCCGGGCAAAACGCACTGTGTGCGTGTCAGTCACTGAATCTCTGATGGAGGATGCCGAAAATATTGTGGATGGAAAGCAAATGACGATGACAGACTCGCTTGAGTTGTACTAGCAGACTTCAGAGAAGCGAGCGATCCACTGCCCCACTGCTTGGGGCTCGTATTTATTGACCTTCACCCTCAACTCTGCGCCTTCTCTGACTGCAGCAAACAATTCTGCCATCCCTCAAATAATGTGACTGAGACTTCGCTTCGAAGGCTTCCCGGCCGTGGCTTCTCACGCACGAACGCAACGTTCATGCAGCCTGCGTGAGATGTTTCCGATCTCATTGCCATCTGCGAATCTGTCAACCTAATTGACCAGACTTTGTGCGGGTAGCATGGCTTTTGAAACAGCCCGGCACTCCACCAGCTACTCAATTCTCTCCACCAATTTACCACGTTCTCACCGCTGTGGCCGCATGAAACAGATGCACGTTGCGGGATCTTATGCAGCGCGAGGCTCCAAGCAGCTATCATGACCCATGCTACCCCTGGAGTAGTTCCACCTCCTGCAATTTCACTTTTCGCTTGTCAGCAGATCAAATTATGGGCTCAGTCCGTCGTCGCTCCTCTCATGACGGCGGACGCTTGCCCCCAGACTTGTACCTTCGCTTGCTGTTGCTGACTATCAGTGGAGCGGAGAATTGTCTTTCGTCAACATCCTAGAGGTTGCCTTTCTCAAGCAGGCAAGGTACGGGCCTTTTGGCCTTAATCTACTTGTACCTAAAGTCAGCCGAGTGGAACATGGACTGCACGGTCTCCTTCATGTTTGCCAGCAACGATCTAGCCCGACCCTGTCCGACTACGACCTAAACGATTCTGCTACAGTCGTCGTTCCTGCGCTCACCACGACGGTCAACAGCAATTGTTGTTTGTCTAACGTCGTCAACAGCTGATTCCCGCCAACGCTCTCCTCATCTATCAGCGAGGCACCATCTCCTGTCTGAAACAGAGCAGTCTCTTTCGCTACAGCCTCAGTGGCCTGTACGAACTCTTGCTTTGCCGTCTCTCTGCCCTGAGCGACCTCTTGTTTGCCGTCTTCCCAGTCCGAGCGGCCTCTTACGATCGATCTCATGCCTGTCGAGGTGCTTGCTACAGTGCACTTTCTGCTTCTGACCACGGGATTAAAAGAGCCGGAACTGTAGACTACTGAGCTCGCCAACCATCAACTCAACGTCATGGAGCAGGCGCTCCGAGCACGCAGCCTCACATCAGCCTCTGCTCGCAGGAAGAAGATACAAGAACGGGAGAGTGAGCGGGAGCAAACACGAAAAGAAGCCAGGGAAAGAGCACTAGCCTTCACAGAGATCTCAGACGAAGATGACACCGGATCAGTGTCGGATGAGGAAATGGTCACTATTCACAGCCGTGAGGATTCAGTCGAGACTGTGTCTGAATACAGTCCTATGACACCTGACGAAGCCCACCTGGACTCTGGCAAACAGAAACTACAAATTGTCGTTCCCAAAGACTCATCCGCTGGGGACGAGCATGTCCAGCCCCCAGCCAGGGATACTTCGCCTGGTCCGAAGCTGAAAGCTGCTCTCACAAACTTTGCCGACTTTCACTACGATCGGTATTCCATGATCATGGACGCTCCTGTGGAGCTGGTACAGTCACCAACGTCCGATCCCGATGAGCTAGAAACGCCTTGTGAGGTTGCCACGCCTGTGTCATTCCGGCTACCCCAGATGCGACCTGCGGTCATCTCAATCGTCTCGAATAATAAACGGCGCCCATCATCCGGATCGTCGTCGTTCAATCGATCGCTGTTAAGATCTGCCACGATGCCTCCAGAAATTCCGCTGAAGTCCTCCCGCCGCCTGTCACAGATGTCGACCATGTCAACAAACTCGGGGTTTCAAGCTTCGGAAGCAACACCCTTGACGGTGCCCGAGCTACCACGCAATGCCATGTATATGATTGAGAACGCCTCACGCAATTCAATTGCATTGAGTGCTAGTGGTGTACCCGTCACTGAGCCAACACGTCCATCACAAAGCCGGAAAAGCAGTATGCCCTTGCTCTCGGCAGCATTCAAGTCAGGCCATTCTCGGTTCAGCAGTATCAAAGGTCTGGTGTCTCCCACCAATACATCACCAACATCGTCCATATCACATGCCCGGCCAGAAAGCTTGCTGCGGCACCAAACACGACCTAGCACGAGTTTGTCCAGACCGCGTACTGCAGTTGCGCCTTCCGCCGCTGTGGACGACCTCAGCTTCGAGACAGTGCCTGCTGATCTCAATGATCCATTACCGCTACCACGCTATCACAACACGCCCGTCCCTCGACTTCGCACGCATCTGCGCGATCCGCCAGCATATACAGCATGACGCGCTGCCACCTCCCCCTGATACGATGCCCGACGACTATGTCCAACCTGAGCCTCGTGAGAGCCACCCTGTTCACGACAACATTTCACGCGACGCATTCACGCCATCACCTGAACTCTCAATGCGCCGCAAGAAGTCTTTCTCAGCTCTTCGGAAACGGAGCGAAAGCATAAGTAACGCCATCAAATTCGTCAAGAAGGGCAGTTCGTCCTCCAGTGGCAGGTCGTCTCCACGCGACAGCCTTCCACCGCCACCTCCAATGCCTCAGCCGCCAATGCCGACCGGCCACAGTAGTCACCTCGATTCTGCACGGCCGAATACTTCACGTAGCGTCAGCACAGGGGGTTTCATGGGCTATGGTCAATCCGGTAGCACTCCAGTCCCGAGAGATTCGCACTCGAATGCGAGAAAGAGCATTGATATGTTCAAGTCGTTTGCTAGCGGAGGATTGAGCTCGCCGACGAAGTCGCGGCCTCCCATGATCCATTCGCATTCCTCCTCAACGGTGCTGTCTGCAAGTCGGCCTCAAACAGCAACGATGCCGAGACGAGACTCCCGGATAAGCCTTAATGGGACGACCGCACCTCCGAAGACACCAACCACGGCACATCAGGCGACGACAAGGAAGGCGCCGAGTTCGTACTCCGTCTTTCCCAGCAGTCGGGGAGAACACGGAAGGAGTGTGATCGGACTTGGAATTCGGACCTGAGCTGCGATTGACAGAAAACCGAGCTGTCTTGAGAGAAACTTGATTCGCACTCGGAAATGTGAACGGAATTGCGGATGACATGAATGCAGCTAAATTGACAGAAGACAGAGTTGCAATTGACAGAAAAGGAAGGCAGGGGCTTCTGAAGTCAGAGACGAGAAAAGTGTTTTATTGTACAGTAATTTAACGACCATCACCACTATCATGCAGATCTTCACACTTTGCGACCACTGGTATACGGGACAGGAGTATCAAGTATCCAAGGCACGCTGGGACGGTCTACAGTAAGAGACCATTGTTGTCAGCATCGGGCATATAAAGAAACGCCATCGACAGCTGGCAAAGATAGTAACATGGCATTATATAGTGTGCATCTACTAAGCAGGAGAACGACCTCCTAGAATGTCCAACATCCAGGTCTACCTTGAGTATCTCTGCGAAATCCCATCAGAAGGTGCATCTAGAAGTTTGACCTCGATAGACTGTTCAATCACGACCCGTCATCCATACCAAACGCCAAGACTCCGCCCCAAGACACCCTTCCGCCGAATCCAACACATCTCCGTCAGCACATACTGTATCGCACCGCCCCTAGGTCTGAGACCATTCCAGATCCCGCTCGTTCACATGACACAACTTTCGAGTCCATCGCACCTGATCTGACGGACCTCATATTAGGTCCCACGATGGACTGATTTCGGGACCGCACCTGCCCGGCCGGAGTATTGATGCACATCACTCCCCGGCTATTGAATTGATAATGCCAACGCCAGTATCTTCGAGCCACAACATTTTTGAGGCCGGGCGGGGAAGATCTTGAATCGATGAAATCTGGTCGAATCTGATGTACCGGACGGGATCGAGTGGAGCCAGGTCTTGGCACTTTTTGTTGCATATTGGGAACTTTGGTACGCTAAGCGAGTCAGACGCCCCTCGTGTTTGAGGGCCAGACGTGCGATCTGCTCACTTGCGGACGTACCATCCACTTCCGACGTAGCGAGGTCTGCATTTTGTCTGCGTCGGACGGGCGAGGAAAGTGCGTGGCCGGTGCTACCGCCGTAGTGAGTGCGGTCACGTGCAGCATGGCGATCGCTGTTGACATCATGGCATGTTGAGGTGCAGCGCCGCTGCTGAGAGCTTCTCGCAGTATGTGGATCTTTGAGATGTCTGTCGCGATCGTTGGACCCGTGGTCAGGGCCGTGCGCACTGCTGCTGCCTTTACTGCTGCTTGTGGTGCCGTTCACGCCTTCAGTCGCCTTGACGTGATTGAAGGAATCACTCTTGTCTCGTAGATAGCTCTTGACAGCATGTTGAGGCTGCTGGTTTGCGTGACGGATGGCATATGAGTCTAACGAGCGTTCTTGGTGGCGGTTGGTATCTTTGATTTCGTCAGTGCCACTGAGTGACTCTGGATGGCGTACGGTAAATACTGCGGAACGCAAGGACGAATCGTTCGAATACTGCATCTGCGAGCTTTGTGGCATGTTGCGTCAGGTCACTCGAACAATTGAAATTCCATACAAATTGTACACGTTAGTCCTTTCTGTCGACGGGAAGGTATCTGTCGTGTGGTATGGAGGTTGTTCTAAGTAGGATAGTATCGAGTTGGTGTCCAAGCTACCAAGCCACGACGGCTCTCTCGCGGCCCGGGTTGCGATAGAGAGAAGGGTCGTGCCCTCTGATCATGGCGGCGAGGGCTTCTTTGTACATTCTATCAGACAATACCCACGGATGATGTGAAATACCATAGAACATTCGCCGTGGTTGGGCAGCGGTCGAAGGTACAATCGACTTTGTCCCAGGACACATGATGAAACATGAAACATCCTGAGATACATTGATGTAGAAAGCTGACGCAATGTTAATTTATTGCATAAGCAATGAGATTATCGGATGAACGGCCAAGATCGACTTGAAGGCATACAACCAACGAATTAGTATATGCAATCCATGACCAAAGTTCCGCGCCAGGAAGACAGCAAGACGACCTCTTGGTACGACGATAGGTTCTACCTCTAGAATCTGGGTTGTGTCGTCGGTATGAGGTACTGAACGGAGCTCGAGAAGTGCACGCTATCAGAAGCGCTGTTATGTAAGTCCTCGCGTCTTTCTTGAGGCCGGCGCGATAACGCTCAGATGGTACGCAAACCGTCGGCGGAAGGCAATCTTACTGGGTGTTTGGGCAGCACTGGCTCTTCCGGACCAATGACATGTGTCCAAACAACCGTTGAATGTTCTTTATCATCGTTGCTATATGTCAGATTCCCAACGATGGTATAAGAATGTGTAGGCTAGCGAAAGTTCCAGCTGGTACGGGCCCGCGGGGCACTTTGGTCGGCCACTTTGGAACATCGTGATTGGGCATCAACGAGCAGGCAAAAGCTTATAAGCGGCTGCTGGTTCGCCTTGGGGAGCTCCTCGCGCTCTCGATGAGCTGGTTATAATAACTCAAGGTCTCGAGGTCGGCGAAGGCATTGTCGTTTCTTTCATTGCAGATGCTGCGACTCAAGCTTCATCAGCCTGCATAACATCGCTCAAGAACCGAAGCTTGGCGACCATAGGTTCCTGCTGTCCGACGTGAGGACATGATGACGCCCGACATATTCTAACATCGAATCGAGAGTACAGAAGGCACTACTCAGACCGAGCAGCGCAACTGCATATCAAACATATTATTCTGCGAGAGAAGTGAAGGGAAGAGCGACAGAGGTTTGAGGCAACTTTCTTGCTACGTTGGGCGTTGTGGAGAATTCCAAGCCTCATGTTCTAACGAGCCAATTGAAGCGTCCGGCGAACGTTCCTGCATGCATATGGAACTTTCGCCAGTGGTTCGCGCACGTCTGTGGCCCGGTAAGGCAGACATCGACAGATGAGACGCCAGCCTGACATATTGCATCAAGCCGCCCGGTTCGTGATCCTGGAGACCTAATCTCTGGCTGTCAAACTAAGGCACGCCAGGTCAGAGCTTAGGAACGTTTGACAGAATGTTAGGGGAAACACAGCACCCTCCGATGGCCCATACCGCTCTTTCAGTGGAAGCGAGGCCACTGGCGGATGGGCTCATAAGCTATCAAGAGCCTCATCATCTGCCAGTGGGCACCTACTTTGCCCTCAGTCCACCAGTTGAGACTCGAATCTGGGAAGATGTGAGGCTCCAACAACAGTGTTTGCCTGCACCAGCTCACAGGCAATTTGTGCGACAAGCTGCATACAGCGGCGGCCATAAAGGACGAGGCATCGGACAAGAAACTTGGAACATATGGAAGCACGACGTATATGACCGGTACATCATAAGAGATCAGACGCTGAAACAGATCATGGATCACTATAAAAGACAGAAAGAGTTCCATGGAACGTAAGTGATCTGCCAATCTCCGGATGCGTCTTTCATGACACTGATAAATGCCACTAGTCAGAAACAATGGAAGGACCAGCTGGGGAAATGGCAATTCCGCAAGCGATTGAACTCCGAAGATGCGGCGTACATATGCCATCAGCTCCGCCGTGGCGAAAGCGACGGCAGGCCAAGACAGGTTCTCTTCAATGGTCAGCCAAAAACCATGGACGACATATATGCGTACATACGAAAGTCCACCAAGGTCAAAAGCGAAGCTGAGCTGATGGAGTGCTTAAACATCGATCAGCCACCTCCACATATTGTTTGCGAGGATCTCGTGCCTAGCGGAGCGGAAGACCTGCGTTCCGCCGGTGCCACAACGATATCGCCAGTCGTAATCCCCGTGCACGTTTCGCCCTTACATTCTGGCGACCAAGAGAGCAGCAAACCACGGATATCTGAAGAGTCTTTCACGCACATCACAGCTCCTGACCTGGATGACTTCCGCGCACCATCCTCGGGAACATCCAGAAGCGAAGAGAATGGAATAGCGTCAGAAGAGGTAATCAGCGACTCAGACTCCGAGTTTCATGTGCCACAGATATACTCAGAATGCGGAGATGGTGTGCTTGAGATGTCTTCCCAAGAGAGCATACCAAGGATGGCTGCACTCATATCCAATTCTCCAATTCAGACCGACGCAGATCCAGCAAGTATAGAGGTTGAGATAGATGAGTGGCTCGGAAAGTCCACAAGAGATACCATCGGTGACGATGAAGCATCACGACAGCGAGCCTTCAAGTTTTTACGGCACTGCTGTGCTGTTGCGATCCACACCGGCCAGACCAGTAAGATCTTCACCGAGTATGCCCAACGCGCATCCATACAGGCAGTCGCAGTGTTTGGCGACATTTTCCGACTCCATCCATGGGACGGTGTGAGCGTGCTGAACCACATGGTGGCACTGTTGAGCATTTACGGACATGAATTTGTCCCTGCAGATATACTCAGAAACATCAGAAACGACCTGCACAACACAATTCGAAACCGCAGTTCGCTTGATCAGCAGGCACCATACGTCTCGGTGATCCTATCGACTTTGGACTTCTTTTCGCAGATCCCGTACTCGAAGCAAATTGAGCCGTCGTATAGACTGACCGACTTAGCGGAAATGGTGGATTCTGCGAAGAAAGCCTTCACCCCAGGAACGCATGACCAGTTCTGGCTCTCAACGACGTACCTGCATGCTTGGGCGTTGCTTGAGATGCGAGAAAACAATGAAGCATACAAGATCCTTAGGGACCTGAGACCTGAGGTAGAAGAAGTATTTGGTCGATCCAAGTTTCAAACCATCAATTGGATAGCCACTCTGGCTCGAGCTGAGTCGGCCATCGGCAAGAAGACCGCGGCCATGAACACGTATAGGGATCTTTTCGAAGCACGCATTAGTCCCCAGTTCTCGGACATGCACGCTCAGTATTGGGATGGACAATATCGTCTGGCCTGCTATACCCGCAAACATGTTGATGCTGCCCGTTGGAGCGAGGAGCAGAAGCGCGTAGCAAGAATGGATATCGCGGACAGGCTGCAAGCGACTTTGCGATGGCGAGCAGAACATCTGGGCCCTCACAACCCGGTCAGCCTGCAGAACGAGCGCGCACTGCGTAACGTGCTGAAAAAGCTCGGTCTCGTTGGCGAGGATCCGACGTATACCGAGATCGTCAAGAAGAACTTGACCGGTCTTTAGCTCAAAGCTGGTGGCTCGAGTCAAGATGGTCTGATCGACCTGCTACCGAAGCCACCGCGTACGTCGTCGTCATCGTCATCGTCAGGCTTGTGTCTTCTGCCGAAGCCGCCGCGTACGTCGTCATCGTCGTCATCGTCAGGTCCGTGTCTTGGAGGCTTAGGTTTTCTCAGAAGCAAGCCTCGTTGGACTCCCTTCTCAAGAGCTCTGATGTCTCTGTCATGTGCGGACCTTCGATGCGCGTCATGTGCAACACTGCGATGTGAGTCCTTCGCGGACCCACGTGGAATTGCTGCAGAGTGTGATTCACGTCTGCCGTGGTGTCTGCTCGGGCCCCGACCCACATGACTGTCCGACTCAGTCTCGGTACCCGATTCCGACGCTGAGTACTTCGACGGGCGTCGATCGTTCGCCTTGCTCGGAGGTGACAAGCCGCGAGCTGCGGACTGCTTCTTAGGAAGCCTGTCATCGTCCGAATGATCATGCCTGCCCCGCGTGGACGGCTTGTCTCGAGCTCTTGCCTCGTTGGCCTTCTGCGCAATGCCGGCACGAGACCCGTGGCTAGGCAGGGCTCTCGAGCGACGGGCGGATGTCCTGGATGAGTGCGTTGTCGACTGATGGCATGGGCACTATCCACCAGCAGAGCGCTGTGGTTGCCACGATCAGGACTTGATTTACGACGGCCACTGGCGCCAAAGGTACCGCTCACGGACCCACCAGATGAGACAGAATCGTCATCTTGTACCTTGTCTGCATGTCGATTCGAAGTGGCTATTTGCCTGGCTTCAGAGCGTCCAGTGGCTGTTCGATGGTCGCGAGCCTTAGCGTCACTAGTGTGGCGTCCGGAACTTTTGTGAGAAGCTCCTTTGCGCGGCCTGTCTGCGAATTCGCTATCGGAGCTGCCTGAGTCGCCGACAGCCTTCTCGTCGAATTGTCTCCGCCTGTCAGTCAATTCTCGGTCTGGCTGCTTGCCAAGCGTGGATGGCCGGCGCTCTGAACGACCAGTGCTGGTTCGATGATCACTGTCGTGGCGCGCAGACCCCTTAGCATAATGAGGGAGATCTTTCGCTGATGCTGGCTCGTAACCAGTAGCCCCAAAACTGTGTTTCGAACTTCTGACACCAGTAGCATTCTTGTCCGATCGTTCGTGGCGCTGTGGTTGCTGAGTCAAGTGAGACTTTCTGGAGAGATCTGGGGGATGCCGAGATTGGCTGTCCGACGTATGGCGAACTAGCGTGCTGCCTTTTCCTGCTTTAGCCCCTATAAGGCGACTGACATCAGAATCAGAGTCCTCCTCGATTGGCTCACGATGTCCAGATAGGGCGTAGCCAGAGCGGCGGCCCGCGTACCCTCTGTGGTCGTCTAGGTCATGAGTTCTGGAGGCAGAGTCTCGACGACTGGTTGTAGTTGTCGAGCTCTGATTGGAGTACTGGCCACCAACGGCAGATGCGCATCCTGTCTCCGCTTGTGGCCTGAGGCAGCCGTGTCTGGGTAGTACTTGTCCGATCGACCTTGTGACCTCGGTACCTGAATACTAGCTGCGTTACGGGCCGTGGAATACGCCTCATTGGTGAGAGGTGGACCGTAGCTCGTTGTCACAACACCGCGTTTCGGGCCTGGGGTAACAGGTCCATGCCGCCTTTCTCGACTATCTGCCCACATTGGTTACGAAAGTACCAAGCTGATCGTGGTGAAAGCTTACCATAGTAATCCATCTGCGCGTTCCTGGGGCGTTTTGCCTCTTACACGGCTTAAGTGAGGCTATGCGATACGCTGATTGGCGCGGAGATCGTTGAGTCGGTCTTACAGGTTCCAGCGCCCTGGAACCTAGAACACTTTAGTGGTGAGCAAGCTTGTTCGAGATAACTGGCCCCCGTCTTGGTTGAGTTGCAATGATGGTGTATTGGTGGCACTGGCGAAAGTTCCATTGATGGCAAAAGCAAAGGAACGCAATCAGGCGCACAAGTAGAAGTAGGCCTCGTAGTTCTGGGGCCATCGGATGGAGCGACTTCAGGCGCGGGGCTATCGAGCAGAGCCGCACACCTGATTGTGGTGTCGAAACGGCTTCGGTCATAGTTCGAACACAGCGGGGCTTCTGTGCTGTCTATCCGTGTTGTGAAGAAACACCGTCGAATGATATGCGTCCCAGTAAACCGGTCAGCACATCGAGTGCGGAAGTGCACAAATCATGTTCGAGTGCTGAAGGCACTAGGAACAACATCCTCGTCGACAAGTCATCCACCCCCATGTATTGCCTCGGTGGCTTGAAGCGATACGGTTAATAGCGGCAAAACCTGACGAACTCCAATCGCAGAGCCTAGTATGGGTCAGGACGGCATGTTTCGCGCACCACTCCCTTTGCCATCATTGGGCCATTGTACGTCAAGCCAGTAGTTCCTTACGGCTGGACCGACTGACATGTGGTTCATGGACTTAGAAAAGTCACGCGGAGGTATAACGAACAGGGTTGCAGATGCCTAGAAGGGCGGTCGTCACCTCTTAGCGTGTGAACTTTTGCAAGCGTGACACTTGGACGATGGAGTGTTCGTGGTGTCTAGCCGATGGACGAGGAGTCGAGCACATGGCGTTATGCCAGTGCTCGAGTGCCCGACGCGACGCACCACTGGTCGAGCTTGTACGTCACCGTCCGCCGGGAATCGGGCCATTTCAGGCGGAAGCTGGGCACTTCAGGCATGGGCCGTGCCTTTCGGGCAATATCCGGCGTCGGTGAATGCCGGTGGCATGTACTTTTGACATGCAAGGCTGGAAGAGCGCCCGGTTGAGCTTCATCGATTTGGCCGCGATCTTGCAAGACGAGCAGACATGCTGTCCTTGTCAATGAGAAGTTTTGTTTGTCTTAGTCGCGTAAGTGATGGACAGCAAAGCAGCTGAGGACTTCAATTTTAATAGCAGCTTCCCAAACATGGGAGAACAGCAGCTGCCTAATCGAGACACGATGCCAAAACGCTGTATTGCATCTCACTCACACCCGCCTTCGACAGTCACTTCCTCAGCAATTCAAAGGACACCTCAAAACACTTATTGGCCTTTATCTCCGACGTTGTCACTGACCGAGCAGCATCCAGCGAGTGGCACCACTTTGATTTCGGGCACACATCCGCATTTACAGGAAACTCTACCCGAGTACCATCACAAAGCAACTGCTTCCGCTCACCAGACACCTCCACCTGCCAGGCAAGCGCCAACATCTCTGTGTAACTTCGGAACTTCTGACCACATCCCGGCTTCCAAACTCCATCCCAACGACCATGGCCACCTCCCCACCTCTCCCACCACACCTCCTCCCCGACCGCCAAATCTACGTCATAATCAGCACCGCCTCCGGCGCCCGGTCCGCCTCCTCCTACTACGCCTCCACCCTTGAACCCCTCCTATCCACCCACTCCATCACCCACATAGTCCACACCACCACCTCCGCCACATCCATCATCGACCTCATCACCGCCAAGATCCTCCCCGCCTGCACCAAAGGCGCCAAGCAGACCATTCTCTTGCTCTCCGGCGATGGCGGGCCCGCGACTTTGTCAACACGTTGTCTACCTTGCTGATGCGAGATACGTACGATAACCGCGTGGGCTCGATCTTCGTGAGGCCAGTGTTGGTGCTGTTTCCCTTGGGCACGGCGAATGCATTGGCGTGGAGCTCGGGACTGGCGGCGGATCCGGTGAAGGTTATGCTGGAGGGGAGGGCGAGGCCGTTGCCGCAGTTCGAGGCGAGGTTTAGTCCGGGAAGTCGGTTGGTTGTGGATGAGGGGAGGAAGAGGGAAAAGTTGGGGTTGAACTATGATGATGATGCGGCGGTGGTGTATGGCGCTGTGGTGTTCTCGTGGGGATTGCATGCTAGTCTGGTAAGCATGTCTGACACGACGGAGTATCGGAAGCATGGGGTTGAGCGCTTCAAAATGGCGGCGGGGAAGCTGCTTGAGGAGGCGCATCAGTATAAGGCGCGGGTGAAGGTGCGGAGGCAGCGGGGCGGAGAATGGGAGGAGCTGGTTTATCCTTCACCTTCACCCTCGGACACGACGACTGCGGAGTCTGCCGAGTCAACACAACCGCTGCCTGCGGACACACATGCCTACATCCTCACATCCCTCGTCTCAAACTTAGAGCAGACCTTCAAAATCTCACCCTCAAGCACACCACTCTCAAGCAGCCTCCGCCTAGTCGCCATCCGTCCGCCCACTCCACAATCCACCACCGCGGCAGAAATCACGCGCATCCTAACGCTCGCGTACCAGGACGGTGCGCATGTGAAAGATCCAAGCGTGCTGTATGAAGAGATCGACGGCTTACGAATCGAGTTCCTGGAACAGGAGGGAATATACAGGGAGGTATGCGTCGATGGGAAGATCATCGAGGTCGCGGGAGACGGGAAGGAGGGCAGTGGGTGGGCGGAAGTGAATATGCTGCCGGGAATGGGGATGGACGGGAGGCGGGTCGTTGAGGTCGTCGTGCCCATTTAACGGGCATTTCTAGAGCACGTAATTATGCCAATGAAGGCGGTATTGTCATGTAGATCGCGAGTTTTGCATGGATATACAGATAGGATATATACACTCCAGTGATTTCACAGACCAACCTGTCATCGCAAATCGCTTCTACACGTTGTGCTTACTGTCCAATTAGCCCTCTGGACCTCGTCCTGGAGAATTATCTGAAGGAGCAGGTAGAGACCTAGAGCCCACCTCACAGGGTATTCCCTCCAAATCCCGGCACCAAGGCTGATTAACAGGTGGTAGTGTCAACCGGCTCGACATAAGCCCGACTTCTCAGTCTCGCTCCGAGCTCTTGCTGACCGCTGTGCCCGCAACATGTTCGCCAACTCTGACACTGCTCACTCTGGCCTTGCTAGATACTCCTTCCTCACCTGACTTCACTGACTTGGCTTCACCAGTCGTTTCGGGCGCCTCGACCTGGCCCACAACCCTCTTCCCCAGTCCAACTTCACCAGCCATTGCAACGCCCGTCAGTGCAAGCGTTTGATCATCAAGCTCTCCCTCCTGCTTCTTCGCCATCTCCCTCTCATCCTTCGGCGTCATCTCACCCGGCTCGCCAACCAGTCCACCATCGAACGCCTCACCCAGCACCTCCCTCCCACTCACCGTCTCTCCACGCTCCCTCGCCCTCCTCATCTCCTCCACAAAGGCCTTATCCTCGCCCTCCTCATCACTTTCTCCTTCGTCATCCTCAAAGAAACGATCACTCCACCGCCCCGAGTCCTGTCTCACGATATCCTTCAGTGCGGATCGAGAAGACTTCAGGTTCGAGAAGGTTGTGTTTGAGCTTCCTGAGGACTCGGTCGAGAGCGTACCCGAGGCAGTGACGCGGGACACAAGGTCAGAGACTTCGTCACGAGCTTCGCGGGCCTCGGACTCAGTCCGGCTGCGGGTTGATGATTTTGACAACTCTGCTGTTCTTGAGGTGACAGGTGCACCAGCACCAGCTGCAGGTGAAGTCGTGTCTTGAGTCCGCTGAGGGCTGATCGGTGGGGAGAGATTGGCGTGCATCTTGTCGATCTCCTTAGGCCCTTGTGGCAGTTCTGACAGATCGTTCATCGTTGCTGATTTTTGAGGCTTCTTGATGCTTTGGCTCCGCGGCCGAGTCTGCTCCTCGCTCGGTGGCTCCTTCTGCCCTTCGACGTGTTCGCCATGGGCATGAGTTTCGGCGTCAAGCGGCTTCGCGCGTTCTTCGGATTCAAGCTCTTCATCTCGCGCGTACGCAGTAGCAGTGTAGCCAAAGTGCGTATCACACAGATGTTGCACGACTGGCCAGCCATAGGCGTTCGCGAACATCCTCCGCACAATCATGTTGTTGTGCGCATCGGGCTCGAGCCGGACTAGAACCTTGCGCCACGTCAGATCTTTGTGGTAAGCCCTCGCAATCTTCTCTTCTATCCGCATGGAGCCCACCTCTGACACATCGCTTTGCTGTGATGGCGGTCGAGTGATCTGTGAGCTGTCGTTACCAGCGTTAGAAAGGTCGCTGTCCTTGGAGGACGCTCTTCTGAGGAACGTGCGCTGCTTCTTCACGGGAGCCGCTGGAATGTCGTCGGGATGATAGACACGGTCATGGAATATGGTTCTGGGACGTGCAGCAGGGTCAAGTATGAACTCCTTAGGTGGTAGTGGTGGATGTAACAGATCAGCTGCAGACTCGAAGACGGTTGATTTCGGCGGTGCTTCCAGGCCGTCATGGCCCGACTTGGATGAGTACAGGGAGGGTCCGCGGACCATAGCCTTACGGGGATTCTCGCTGCTCGATTCTTCTTGCGGACTAGCGTCTCCCGTGTCGTCGCTTTTGTCTGTGTGTTGTAACATGGTCTGTCCTCTGTTGTACATACGTTGAGATTTCTTCGTGGTGGGTTTCTGCTTGCCTGCTTGGGGACGAAAGAATGATAGCAGACCAGACCACATATTTGAAGTCTGTTCACTAGCATCTTCCTTGGCCTCATTGCCTTGACTACGATGGACGTCATCGTGCAAGGACTTGCCATCAAGGAATTGACCACGGCCTGGCTCAGTCCCGTCGGCATCGTCCAACGCTTGACCCGCATCAGCCTGCGGGACCCGTGATTGGGGATCTGCCATTGCATCGGCGTTGTCAGTTGCTGATTTCGTACTGTTGTTGTCACTGTCGTTGAACACGTCCATGAGTCCGAGCGACTTCCGCGGAGCACTAGCGTTCTGGCCCATCATTTCTGTCCAACCCCATTCGAGAATTGTTCCGACCAAGCCATTGTCCCGCCTTGCTTTCTCTACCCTGCCGAGGCCTCGGTAGTCGAGAAACAACAGACAGGAGGTCCGCAAAGGAACAACGCCATCATTGACAACATTCGCGTACACAGTCCGATGGCGGAACCTTCGCAAAGCAACGTGAGCTGGTCCCGTTGGTAGAATCCTGAGTAATGGCTTCGATGCGGGATCTGGCGTGTTCTTGTCACGTTTCGTGTCCCCCACCCCAAGTCCGTTCATTACTGTGGTCCAGCTATGCTTCGCAAAACGCGTCGGAGCGATGAAGGAGAGTCCAAGATCCTGGCCTGTGCGTCCTACCAGCCCGAAGTCGAGAGCGAACTTCACGTACATGGGATTTTCGTTGCTGAGGCCGAGGAATGGAGTGGCGAGGGCGATGAAGTTAACAGGCCTAATAAGATCAAAAAATTCGGGTGAGTGTTTCTGGATGTACGCAATCTGTTTGCTGTCAGTGACATGCTCATGTTGTTGAAGACAAGAATGTCAAATCGTGGCGGGACTTACTGCGTAGGTCTGAACCAATCCTCCCAAAGAATGGCCAATGAAGCTGATGCTCGTGATCTTGTACGGCAAGTCGTCCTTGTGATGAGTATGCTTCTCGTCTTTCATGATGGTGCTGTTTTTATGTATCGGGTTTCTGCCACTGTCTGACCCGCTCGGCGCGTCCTTCTTCTTGTCACTCGAGCCCAGCTGAACGGACAACGATCGCGTGATCGACTTTGATATCGAGCTCTTCACTGGTAGATATGGCTGGTTGGGATAAGTGAGCAGAAGGACGTACTTCGCAAAGCGTTTGCCAAGATACTGAATGCCCTTCTCTGTCTTAACAGCATTGCCATTGAAACCTCGGACCAGAGTCTCTTCTTCGTCGTCGGAATCCTCATCCTCATTGTCCTGCTCATGCTTCTCGGTTGGAGCAATCACAAGTTCCGGAACCGACGCGGATCGCGTGTCTGACCTCAGCTGTTTGCCAACACCAGTGTTGGGTGCAGCAGCCTTCTCGGCTTTGCGGCGTCTGGCATTTTCCTTCGCCTGTCGAACCGCATTGTCGATGCTTTCCTTCATGTACAGCATGTCAGCGCCCACATTACTATGCAGACCATGTGTCAACAGGACTAAGTGTATCTTCTTCTGTTTCTTGGCATTGCGTTCACTCTTCTCTTCAACCTCTCGCTTGCCGCCTTGCTGAGCACGTTTGACATCTGCCTTCTGAGACTCTTGATCGTTCGTCGGAAATGGCGGGGAATTCCACAAGCTCTCGGTATCATCTACCACCAGGCGCACGGCTTTGGAGAAGACGCCCTTTGCCTGCGCCGAGTTCCGATCTCGTCCCTGCTGATGGTCCTCGAGTCGTCCCGGCACACCTTGACTGGAGCCCACCACACCGTGAAAACCTAATTCTACCGACTTCGCATCGCGGCCAACTAGAAGTTCAAAGTGCACAGCAGCCGTGGTCGAGAAGAGAACTTGTGATGCGATCTCGATGATCCAGGTGAAGCTCTTGCGCTCTGCCTTGTGCGGCCCATCGAAGAATGACTGATCTGCATCTTTGCGTATCTCCTCTGGGACCACTAGTTTCGAGTACCAGTGACCACCAGCCTTGAGCTGGGGTTCGTAGTCGGGAGCGCCCTCGATCTGGACAGATCGTGTGTGATTCTTGGTTGAGTCATACGTGGCTGGGTAACAGGCAGCGTAGATGGTATAAGGGCCATGCAGATAGGCTGCACGGAGAGGCACCGCGGAGGTGTTCTTGACCTTCACGTGCAGATGCGTTGGCGGCGGCAGAATGCGGTCCAGGGCCGGAGTGTAGGTCAAGGTGAAGCGCACGACCTCGCCAACCTTGACCGAGCCATGCTGATGGCACAGAAGCTGCAGTGTGTCAGTACCGACTCGTCCGAGGATTGAGGGTGGAAGGTACCATGACGGTCGAATGCTATCGTCTTGTCGTGTTCGGCATTGCTTGCGCAGCTGAGTGCGGGGCGTTCATGACTAGGGCCAGGATTCAGACTTATGTACTGCAGCCCGCGATATGGGTTGCGACCGCGGATGTGATAATCACTTTGCGAAGTGACGAACACATGATGATGCGTGACTATCCGGTGTTCACGAGCCGGTGCCGTCATTAAGCATCACATGCAGCGGAACTTTAGGGCCCGAGTGATTGGCACACGACAGAAGATTCGGTACCTGAAAGTACGGTGGTCGACAGGGCACTCTAGTCCCCAAGATCTTGAATATTCAAAGCTGGGCCCGGGGGCCTCTCTGTACCAGGCTTGTGAGCAATCGCCCATGAACACACAGCTCAGACAGAAGCTGACTGCAAGAATACATGTTAAGTAGTAGAGATCTACGCATCCCACGCATCTACGCAATGTCATACTCATGTAGTCCCGCCATATAGGGGAAGAATGCTTGTGTACAAAGATATCTCGAGCTATTAGCCCTGGACGATCACAGAATTGTCTGTCGTCCTGATTCCAACGCCCAAAACGCTCCCGCTCGCAGGCTGCAAACATATTTTAAATGTGTCTTCCATGCAAGATCGCTGGCTAAGTTCGAATGAAAGGCGCGATAAGCATATGCTTGACCTCCTGCACCACATCTGCCACCTTGTGAAAAACACGCAAAGCAAATTTGGCCCGTTTTCGTGGGCTGTCTGTTTCCCTATACCCGTGTGAGGCCACATTCCTGTGCACAAGCTGACTAAAGTTGTTCGGTGCCCAAAGATTGCACTTGATGCCACTGGTCGTGTTCTGGTTGACGATGTTGGCGCATTGATAAACTTCATATCGAAGATCCGTATGAGTCAGTGGCAGGCCACGAGTCTCGTTTATTGACTTGATGTCAACGTTTTTGAAATAGATGTCTGGACATGGATGTCCAGCGGCACAGTGGATCGAAGAGGCAATGTTGTACCTGGACGTGCCCTTGAAATTCTCCCATGTGATCTCGGATATTTGCATCCGCGATGAGTCGCAATTCTGGCCGTCCTCAGTATAGATGCACTGTGAGATCTGTATGGGTAGTGCCGAGTTCTCGACGTCGAAGTTTCGAAAGGTGACATTGCGGACTATGCCAGCACCGCCACCGCCTCCTGCTCCATTTCCAGAGTGATCCGCTGGTTGACCCTGCCAGGTCTTGATGTACGCGGCCTGCATTGTATCCCGGATGGTAATGTCTTCGAACAGGACGTTCTCAACATAGTCGGGGAACTTGGGATACTCGCCAACGGAGCCGATCGTCATCCCGTTGCCGCTGACACAAGTCACATTACGGACATAGATGTCCGAGCTATTGCCTTTGACGGCGATACAGTCGTCGCCATTGCGGACGAACCAGTTCTCAAAAGTGACCCTACGCGAGTTCCAGGTATTGCCACCATCGGTGTTGACACATCCGTTGTGGTCATCGCTGTGGGCAGATACGTAAATGTTTCTCATCGTGACATCTTCGCTCTCCCAGATAAGCGTCACCCAGAACTGTGGTTGGATGAAGGACAGACCGTCGACCACAAGATTTTTCGAGTTGTAGAACGTGATTGCAATCGGTCGACCCGGCTGATTTGCTCTGTTCTGGTTTTGTGTGTACCAGGCCTGTCCATTGCCATTGAAGCTACCACCCTGACCGATAAATCTGACATTCTCGCCTCCGAATAGCCATGCCGTGTGTTGATTCTGGTAGACCACCCAGAGACTGTTTGCAAGCCAGTAAGGAATGTCGGCTGAGAAGAGAAGCTCCCCTTTCAAGATGACATCGCAGTCCTTCAGCCCAGTGGTGTTAAGAACTTGATTGACGTGGAAAGTGCCTTCTTCGAAGATTACGCGACCGCTGTGGCCGCACTGACTGAAAGCCTCGTATATGGAAGGGACATCGTCCATCGGCCCAGCACCAGGCAGGGACTCTTCCGGGTACAAATGGCAGTCATTGCCATCCCGGACGACATACCCTGCCACCAGGGCCACAAAGGTGAAAAGGAAGAGAGGGAGCATTGTCTTGGACAATGTATGTGTTGTAATCAGGGATCCATGGAGTAGTGGTTGTAACAAAGAGCTCAAGCAGGGACACTGTAAGACCGCGTTGAGTTGAGCCTGCAAACGCGTCAACAATCGGACATTCTAATACTCTGTTGCTCTTTCTGCTGTCCCAAGGAACAACTCACAGGCAGGTTATATGCATCCTTGGCAGCGGGGCTGAGGGTGAGGCCAAGCAATATCGCTCATCAAGCAGGATAGCAGGAGGTGCTGTCGATAATTCTATACACTCAGCTCTCTGCGAGGTGCTGATTCACGAAATAAACCCCTTCAGGGGCTGAGCTACAGATGTGGATGTTTAGTTTTCTGTCGTAGGCTTTTTCGTTGTCCCTATTTTCTGCAAAGCAAGCCAGCCAGTAGGGCCCGCCAGACCCTCCACGCTCCAGGCCCAAATTAGATCTTGCCGAGAATCCGGAAACCTTATGTTCGCTTCATTGATGCGTTGAAGCTCGAAAGCACTCTCACAGTTCTGACTTTGCCTGAGCACTGACCGCGCTTGCCTCCAAGAACCTGGTTGGGCTTCTGACGATTGACAACAATTACAGGCATTGCTGCGACACCTGGGACGATGATTCTGATGTTGGTCTCAATCAGTCCTGTGAAGCCATACATGGTTCTTGCAGGCCATGTTCGCCAATCATATTGTCTTTGGCGAGGGACCAGGAATCGAGACACCAGAACTCGATCTTGTCAAGCTTATCAATAACACTGCATGTCCTTCTGAATCCATCGCCCGCACCTTTGTGCCAACAATCAGAGGGCGCGTCCTACACCTCCTGCGACACGAATCCCCAACAGGAGTGACTTCTCAGAGCAGCCCAACAGTCATGATTCCCACCACTCAGTCGCTCCTGGGTGTCTCAAAGGAATAACACGGTCAAAGGAGCTTGTCCATGGGCAATGACTAACGAAGGTCGCGTCACTGCCGTATTTGTCAAGGCTCCGTGTAGTTTGACGCTGGTTCGGAAGCTCAAGCAGACACCTTCGTCCAAGTGATATCTGAGACCGACCCTCTGGAGGTGCACCTGCTGGTGTTGATAGTCTTGACCAGATAAATGTCTTTGTACGTTGTCCCATCTCCTGCCTGAATATAGCTGATGGAATAATCCTATAGCTCAAACTGTGAGGAAGCAAAGCTGGTGTTTATGATGCTTCTGTTGTGCCTCAGAGGCAGCTCGCTTTGTGTTCACGAACAGTGAATTTTGCAGGTCGCCATGATCACTCGAGAGCAGTGACTACTCCTGCTCGTGGCTGTTCACGGTGACTACATCAGAGTTAGTCTTGCCTCTCGACTATAAATTTCTCATTCTCTCTCGACATTGTTTACATTCTCTTCCACCCTCAACCTTCCACTCCAGGTTTCGATCTTTCCCTTCCAACGGACCAGATATTATCATCCGTTTCTTTCACAACCCATCCGCGACATGTCCTCCAAGCGCAAGGCCCACAAAGGCTCTTCTTCTAGCAAGAAGCGCTCGAGGCGTTCTCAGTCACGTGCTCCACTTGACGGAGACGAAAAGGTCTCTGAATTCGAGCCAGATTCTGAATCTGACCAAGATACCGACAGGTGGCCTTCGTCTAAAGTCTTTGAATTCTCTGCTGAGCTAGCGGAGTTGGAGCCTTTCCCTAGACCAACGACTTGGGATCCAAGTTTCACAACCTGGGGACGCCCGAGGCTGAGACAGACGAGTGCCAGAACGAATCCTTCAGTGCAGAGCACGCCCAGTCCTACAGCACCCGTTCCAGTCCAACTTCCGCAACAAGCAGGGTAAGCACAGCCTTTGTTCCCCTTCTAAAGCAGCCATAACTGACTAAAGCAACAGCGAGAGCGAAACAGGTCTAGATGGTCCATCTTCTCCTACCGATTCCCCTCGCCGCCCGCCTCCAGGTTACCAGTATCCAGCACCTCGCTATCCTCTACCAGCACCAGGTTCATATCATCCGCCGTTTGAAACAACGACGCGGGGTGTACCTCAACCTGCACAAGTTGACGGTGCGCAACCACGTACTCCACATCGACAATTTCATAGTCAGCGTCAATCTCATCATCAGCAACGTGGTCAAGGTCCAGTGCCCTCGCGAGACCAGAATGATGGTGCTGTGAATGGACACCAAACCATCCAAGACTTGCTCGCCAGAGATGCGTTGAGGCGAGAGAGTCTACGGCCAGCCCGTCTCGGTCTTGCTCCAAACGCGCTGTACGATTTGTACGGCAATTCGCCTCTTCAAGCACCCATGGCGAGCGCCCAGGAAGGACGAGACTGTATCGCTGGAAACCACCCACACGATGACATGGTAATCGACTTCGCGGTGACTGTGAAGTTTGTGAATGACGCAGGCGAAGAAGTCAGACGAAACTCGTGGCTTGAATGCAACAGCGTACAGAAGTTGTTTGCGCAAGCAGTGGGTGCAAGGCTGATCGGAAACACCAAAAGCTGTGCTCCTCGCCAATGTGCAGGATGTAGGGGATGACATTCGGGTCGTGAAGGGCAGTGACGAGGATTTTCAACTGCTTTGCGAGGCCATTTTTCTGGGGCACAAGGTCAGGACGGACGGCGCGAGAGAGCCCTTGGAGGTCCAAGTCAAGTCGCTGTAAGGCTTGAACAGCAGCAGTGAACCCAGGGCTTCGACCTGGAGGCACTTGCGGAATGACAGATTTCCAGTTTGAGTGGGATGCTGAGGAATTTGCTTGAAATGGCTTGAATTTGGCGTGGTCTTCTAACCAGGTGTCTGAAACCGATTCCAGATGACACCCGCAAAACAGGTGCAGCCTCTGAGACCAAGCAATAGTTGACATGAAAGTTGCTATTAATTCACTTGCGTCTCAGAAACTTCGCGTACATAGCTTCGAATGAGGAGAGCTCGACAAAAGTGCTAAGGTAGTATTTTAACTTGAGATCTACAAAATACTGCATACACGACAGGGTTTTAAAAGCTTCAGCTACCTTAAGCATCCCCTGGGCACACATGACCTAGACGCCCTAAGAGTTGACAATAGCCGACCGCATATTGTAAGCACCTTGAACGACCAGAGGACATCGATGTCCAACAGCCACTGAGCATCGGAGATCGGCCTGCACCCCACAATTCAACGCGAATTCTTCGTGGCCTGCGGAAATTTATCCTGCAAGAGATGGCGCGTGTGGCACAATGACCGATGAATTCCAAACACTCGCTCCGTCTTCTCAGGAGCGTCTATGCTCGGACAGTATGTTATTCTGTACACGTCAAGCGCGTCCATCATGCTACCAACATCTAGGACTGTGATTTGTGACAGAAGAAGCTCGAACCATATCCAACTAGCCCCAGGACTGCGGGTGCAACGTCTGCGATCCCCACTCTGTAGTGGACACCTGGAGAAACGAAGGTCACGAGCGCCGACCGCCAATTTTCTTCTTAATTCCCTAGTTGGTATTGACACTCCTTGCTGCCGCCTCAGGATACCCACCAGCGTGTCGCCGTCACAAATCACACGCGATCGTGACCATGGCCACCGAGAAAGGTATCGACGATCGAAAGGGCGTCGAGCATCTCTCCGACAACGATGCGCAGAGCCCGGACCACCTCGACGCAGACCGCCGAGCCAGTCTGCTAATTCGCAACGCCAAAGCCGCGACGGACAAGGAACACAAGATGACCTTGATGCAGGGTCTGAGGCTGTATCCAAAAGCTGTACGTACCTAGAGACGCTTGCTGTGCATGGAAACCTACAGATCAAAACGGATCTTGCTGAATCTTACTGACCACGGTATAGGTAGGATGGAGTATGATCGTAAGTGACCGCCTTGAACGCCGACATCTTCAGGACTACTCGCAGCAATAATGTCCATGAGTCAACTAGCAGCCACTGGCCCTTTGTCCGAATGCGCGACTTCGTTGGTACTAACCACACAATGCAGATCAGTCTATGCATCGCCATGGAAGGCTGTAAGTATTTGCGAAAACACAACTGTTTCCTCGATATGCGAAGGAGTTCCACGATGTAGCTGACCGGAATGCTCTACGCCAGTCGACTTGTGCCTGCTCAACACATTCTGTAAGAGGTCTCCTACGCTTTAGCCGACGAAGCTGACTCGGAATCCTCAGATGCCATGCCACAGTTCCGACGGAAATACGGCGAGCAGCTACCGGATGGGGACTATCAAGTGACCGCACCATGGCAGGCAGGACTCAGCAATGGCGCTGTCGTTGGTGAGATCATCGGTCTGATGCTGAATGGATGGGTCAGCGAGAAGATCGGGTACCGCTACACGGTGCTGGGATGCTTGGCTCTACTCACAGGCCTCTATGCTCTGTTCTTCACAGCCCAGAGTGTTGAGATCCTACAAGTCGCTGAGATCCTGTGTGGTATTCCTTGGGGGTGAGTGAAGCCGCTTCCGAGCGTCCGGAATGCATGACGCCAATCTTGGACCTTGACACAGCATTCGCTGACATTATTATGGACAGTGTCTTCCAAACATTAACCATCACGTACGCATCTGAGGTTTGCCCCGTCGCACTACGTGGGTATCTCACGACCTGGGTGGTGAGTTTGATGCCCTACTCCGCTGGGCCGGCGACTGATAGTAACAGAACTTCTGCTGGGGCTTGGGACAAGTCATCGGCGTTGGCATTGTCAAGGCAATGATTAACAGGCGGGATCAGTGGGCGTACAGGGTAAGTCTATCCGCTTTTCGTCAGCCTAAAGCATTAGTCGACCAGCAGACAATATTGGCACAGCATCAGTTACCCTTGTCTCGGATGATGTCTCAGAATTCAACGAAGTCCTGATCGAGGCGCCGTTAGCTTTGAAAACTTGCTGGCGGTGATTTGACGACTACCTAGCCTCAAGCCCATCTCCTCCCTATCCTTTGCGATGCCCGGATTTCTGATTCAGGCTAACCAAACACCTGCAGATCCCCTACGCCCTTCAATGTGAGCATAGCCTCCCAAGTTGTCACTCCCTCGCCATGCCCCTCGAAAGGGGCAAATTAAGCTGCACAAGATCTACATACTAAATCATCGCCCAGGGATGTGGCCGCTCCCACTAGCCATAGCAGTATTCCTTGCACCAGAGTCTCCCTGGTGGCTAGTAAGGAAGAATCGAATCGACAAAGCCAAACACTCTTTGTTGCGTCTTACCTCCCTCAACCGCGAGACCGACTTTGACGCCGACGAGACAGTAGCATGATGGTTCACACAACAGCTCTTGAGGAGAAAATCACCAAGGGTGCGAGCTATGTCGACTGCTTTCGAGGTGCCGATCTTCGCCGGACGGAAATCGTTTGCATGGTGTGGGCCATTCAGAATCTGAGCGGGAATTCGTTCTCGGGTTACTCCAGTGAGTCCTGCTCCCTGCCCTGTTTCATGTGTGAGCGGGCACAGGTCCATACATAGGGACTTTCCCAATGGAAATTTCTCCTCTGCTTGGAACGCACCCATTGACATGAACGTGCAGCATACTTCCTCGAACAAGCCGGACTCGCCCCCGAGAACGCCATCAGCTTCACCCTCGGCCAATACGGAATCAACATGGTCGGCGTCTTCGGCGCGTGGGCGCTCATGAGCTGGGGTGTTGGCCGAAGGAGCCTCTACCTGTATGGGCAATGTGGACTATGCACCATGTTGATGATCATGGGCTTCCTCGGACTCGCAAGCGACAAGAATGCTTCCTCTCTTGCCACGGGCAGCATCATGCTGGTGTGGGCTTTGTGCTACCAGTTGACGGTCGGGACGGTCTGTTACAGTATGCTTACCCAACCTGCACCCTCGACTTTTTGGTCACAGTGAGAAAACCGCTGACTCGGGTTACAGGTTTGGTCGCGGAACTCAGCACCCGACGATTGCAAATCAAGACTGTCGCGCTCGGACGGATCATGTATGTGACTTTGCGCGTTCGCCCGGCCTATTTGCCAACTTGTTCCAGAGTGGAACGACTTCAACACTGACAACTATCTAGGTACAATATCGTCGCCATAATCTGCAACGTCCTGACCCCGTACATGCTCAACCCAGGCGAGTGGAATTGGTATGTCCGACCCCTTCTTACTCCCGCCTATTTCACACCCCTCCCGAATCTGCTCGAGTCCGCGCAAATCCTCTCAATGTCGTCTAAGTCCCCCGTCTCACTTATTGTCAACACAGGGGCAACTACGCCGGCTTCTTTTGGGGCGGCATCTGCTTCCTCTGCATCATCTACACCTACTTCCGCGTACCCGAACCACGCGGCCGGTCCTTCGCCGAACTGGACCTCATGTTCGAGCGACGTATCGCTGCACGAAAGTTCGCCAAGTACGATATTGATGTCTTTGCTGATGAGGTCGGTGGGCATGTGGGCGGGACGAAGGTTGAGGGGTACGAGAATCTGGACGTTGGCAGGGGCAGTGCTGTCGCTTAGAGGAGGTCGGAAAGAGCAGTGCTGTCGCTTAGAATGAGGGACGCTAGGGAAGTGGGGTCAGTGGACGATCGGTGGGCGACCGGTCGGGCGTCGCGCAGAACGTCGATAGGGACGAGTCGCGACTTACTTAGCAGTACAGATGACAGAGCATATAACTGCGGACTGTGACGAAGAGCTAGGCCTTCATGGTCGTGGAGAAAGGATGGCGGAACAGCGCGAGGACTTGGACTCTACAAGCTCCTGTCTGGCTTACAAAGTGCTTTCATAGATGGACGTCGTCATGTGCAGAAGACGAAGGTGACATCTCGCAAGGAGACGGGCAGTCGTCCGAGAGAACATCCGGACAAGGTACAGTGTAAATTCTGGGATAATAATGCGAGATTCAAGAACACAACTCTGCTCTCCGGCGACTTTGGTTCACCTTTCGACTTCCAGAGCCGTGCAACGGAATCGACATCGTCGATACGTTGAACTGCATACTGCCTTGACGATTCTTAGCCACGGTCGCCTCCTCGTCGTTACGGCGACGGAAGAATTGAGATGTAAAGGAAAGTACGCTGAGGGTAGACAACCGCATGCAGAAAGAAGGAGCTTTCGAGGAGAGAACGGTTGAGGCAGGAGCAGTCGGCAAAGTAGCAGCTGAGGAAAGAGCGGTCCAGAAGGGCAAGGCTGAGGAAGGCGTAGGCAAGAGAACAGCGCAGGTCCTGCAGCTGGAACGATGTCAGGACAAGAGGCACGACAAGCAGATTCGGCAAAGCGAGGTCGACCAGGATGACGAGAATGCAAGTCGAGACTCTTCCTCTTGTGAAGACTGCTAGTGGCTCGACCTTCTAGAATTCTTCTTAGCAATATTCCAAGAAACATATTGAACGCAGTATCACTGCCAAAAGTTTGTGTAGGAGATACAATGGACTTGAAATCCTTCACTCGCAGGGATATGCTCCTATATGCAGCTGCAATTCAGCACTTAGGCACTCATGCGGGCAAAATCTTCTCGAGCAATTGTCCTCGATCTACCTCAAGTGACCAAACTTGACCAAACTTGACTGGATGTTGACGGAATAGTTTCTCGGCCAGAGGTCGACTATACGTTTACGCGATCAAGATCACGGAAAGAATTCGCTAGTGGTCTCCGGACTTATTAGTGATTCTCGACATGAAAATGACCCAGCTGAAATTCTCACGGTGAGGTTAGAAGGCGTCCACAAAACCTCATCGCTGCGTACTGTACGTCAGAGGAGCAAATCGCAACAGCTAATCACTCACGAAATCTGCGTCTGTAAGCCCATGGGGAGTTCTCGCGTTCTATATACACGATCCTGCATCTGTTAACGACACATACCTGAAATTACATCGCACATCATCAATGGACGCGCACACCAAGTCCACAACGCTATGCACCGCGTATGCTCATTCGTAGATGTACACTGGCAGCAATCAATGCCGACCACCAGAAGCCACATGTGCTGTCCCTCGGTCATCATCATCACGGCCGAATTGCTCAATCAAATTCTCGACCCGCTCTCTGCTGGGCGGTTCCCAGCTCAGGGTTGCCTTGTCTGCTTGTCCTGCCGAGCCATCGCCAACGGCGTCGTCTTCCTTTCCCCAGTCGATCATGCTGCCTTCGCCGCCGTCCCACGCCAGATCCGAGCTACGCCGTTGATTCCTCTTCTCTGCTCTCCGATCTCGTACGTCTTTCTCGCTCAGCCCAGTCCGCATCATCTCCAATCTCAGCTTGTGTTCCCTGTCCTCCATTTTGGCCTCGTGTGCCTGGCGTCTAGAGCGAATACGAGAACGAATCTCCGGAAATACCGGACCATCATGGTGGACATCGGCATTTCGAGCGTCCTGGTTCAACATGCCCTTCGTCTTGCCTTTCATGTTTCCTTGATTTTCCAGCCATAATTCGTATTTTCGCTGTCGCCGTGTCAACGGTCTACCATCCTCTCGAGTCTTTTCTGCAACTTGCTGAAAGTTGCCACTGTAACTGGCATTCTTCCTGATGCGCACCGCCAACGCCGCATTGGCGGCGGCCTTGTCCTGTGCGGCAGCATAGCTGTCGCCCGCAACGAGGTCCACCGGCTTCGTCGCCTGCAGCGCACGTAGGGTACCGTCTGTATGGTCCTCTTCTTCGACTTCCTCTTCCAAGTCGCTCTGTTTGGCGTCGTATATCAATCGGATACGCTCAGCATGTCCTGGACTCTGGGTTCCCGAGTAACCGGTGAGTGCTGCTGTCAGGCGTCTCACATACTCTGCTGTGCTGGCTTTCTGTAGCCTGATTCCCCTCAGTACGTCTTCGCCCAGCGGTCCCAACCCTTGTTCTTCAAGCTGAAAATTGATGACCAGTACTCGGTCGTATGCCGAGATCATGCAGTTGAGAAGTGCAAGCAACTCCTCGGGGTTGTCGCCGGGGTTTTCGGTAATTTCCTTATATGCTGCCTTCTTTCTCAGCTCTCGCAGTTTGTAAGCGCTGAGATCCTGTTCGCTTCGGTCGTGTTCAAGGCGCCGAATGAACATTGTTAGCATGTCTTGTACACTGGCCTTGTACGGCTTCAGTCGTTCGAGGGCTCGCAAAGCGTTGTTCAGAAGCGGGTCACGAGGAAAGTCGAGGTCGCCGGCTTCCGTCTTCTGCAGAGGACGTTTCTTGTTGATGCCTTTTGTAGTGTACAAGCCCAGCTCAAGGTACATCGTGAGTATCTTGGGATCTACAGCAAGGCCCTGTAGCGGTTGGATCGGTCTTCTAAGTTCCATCGGAAGGGGAGTGTCTGGCGGCAGATTGTGACGAGCAATCTCTAGCTGATTAGTCTCCTCGTCTCGCGCAAGCTGGGCAGCAGCAGCGTGCTGTTCCATGAGATCAAGCACATTTGTGGCAATATCGAAGACGTTGGGATTCCACTTGTCTCGAAGACAGGTGTTCATGGCCACGACGAAAGCACCTCGAGACTTGAGGTACACCCCTGCCTCGCCGGTGTACTGCTGTCGCAATAACTCAAGCGTTTGTCGACTTGCTCGAGACACTCGCAGCATCCGCAGATAGTGTTTGACGTTGTTGGCATCTGGTACTATCGGATTCGTCTTGGTCGTAAGATGCTGCCAGTATGCTTTGCCGATATTTGGCCGCCCTAAGAGAGCAGCTGCCTCAATCAATAGCGAAAGTGTGTTGTTACTAGGTGTTGCATACAATGCGTGCACACCCTTGGAGTTGGCCTTCGAGTCCATTGATAGCGGCTCGAATACCTGCAGATACATCTGTGACAAGTCCGACTCGTCTACAACTACAGCATCATCCGCAGCATCCCCAGACGCAGATGTGATCTGAGTAGCATCGTTGCTGCCAGCCGACGCTGGTTCCGAGCTAGCGAGTGAAGCGGCATCGCGCTTTCGGGCAAGATGTTCCATTTCTGAAGAATTAGCACCGCTAGCTTTGTCGAGGTCCTGGTTCAAGCTGGCCAGTACAGTATCATCGATAGCGACGCCCATAGTTTGCTTGACGAGTGAAAACACATCTCGAGCATTTGGCATTCTCTTGCTCATTAGCAGCAGGCGGCCCATCGCACACACGAGTTTCTCATCCATAACCAAACTCATGTCGCTCCATTTCTTGATGACATCAATCCACATTCCTCGCGCGTCGCCGATTACTTGCGTAATTTTTGCTCTCGATACTTCATTGACGTGTGATTCCTCGTCTTCGATGTTCTTTGGTAGGTCCAACTGCATGGCATTGAGGATAGTCGTGTAGGTCCAATGATCTGGGCTGCCAGGACCCTTTTGTGGCAGCTGGCCTGCGACAGCCCAAATCGCACTCATGTCGCCTGCCCTTGCCAGTACATTGATGATCGCGTTGCTGTGCATCGTTATGAGCTTCACCTGGCTGTTTGGTCTGAAGATGCTGCTGTACACGTCCATCGCCTGCTTCGCCATGGCGTTGATTCGCGCCTGCGCCTGTTTCGTGGCTTCGGGACTGCGTGGGTAATGCCCTACGGAACGAATTCCTTCACCGAGACCACGCAGAATCAGAAGATACGTATGGCTATCCGGGACATGGCCCCGCTTCTTCATGTCCTGGTAGATCTGCAAGGCCTTTGCATTGCTCTTCTTGTGCATGCACCAGTCGATCAGATGATTCCAGCTGACCGTGTTCCGCACTTTGCCCTGCGGAACGCCTCGCTTGAGACCATGTCGGTCGCTTGCGAGCACCGTCTCGTGTGCTTTTTCGAACTCATCGTTTCGGAGGCACCGCTGAACTTCCTGAGCCAGACGAAGTGGATCGGTCAGGTACTCGGCCTCTTTGTCGAGTTGTTTTTGTAGTTCTGTCTGCCCCTTTTCAGTCAGTTGCATCCGGCCATTCTTGTCCCGAGCAGCTTGATCCTTTTCCTTCCGGAGGGCGGCAGCACTCGGTGAGCGGGCCTTGCTCGACGTCAGTGGAGGTGCGCCCTTTTGTGAAGCCCTCCCCGCCTCCCGAATGTGATGGCCTTTCTTGAGGCCCCGGAGCGTTGCGGCGCCGCGAAAGAAGTTGTGGCCGGGACGGCGCAAGGAGCGTGGTCGTTCATCACGTTGGCCGGCGAGGCTTAGAGCCCTCCACGAAGGCGGGACCCATGGCTGTAAAGTTGTATTTGACGCTAACGAGTGTGAGAGGTCTGCCGAGATGGAGGAGAAATGGCGTCGCAGGCACGCTGAACAAGTGAACATGAGGACCTAGCACAGCACTGACAGCGATTGAAATAGTCGATCGATCCTGCTGCAAGCTGGAGACATCAGTCCAAGACACTTTTTGGAAGGCATGTTCCGATCAAGAAATTTAGCCGAGCACAGTCTGTATGCCAATTGGAGCACTTCGGATGCTAGCGGAAGTCGCTCTCCGGCCGATGAAGCGAAGTTCCCAGATACTTCTGATGCATGGCTTCAGGCATGGTCGCGAAATCGCCGGGATACGTAGCAACCGCGAACGAGACCTCTAGGCTCTATTTGGTCGCATGTACTGAGCTTAGTCGTCGGTCTTGATTGATGGCAGTGGCCTTTTGCACGAAGAATCCTGTGATAGCAGTGTTTCAGTTTCAGCCAGCCACTGCTGGAGTGCTCTCAAGCACGACTGTGCCGCTGCCTACCAGTGGCCCAGTGCATCTCACCAACTGCAGGCACCGGCGATTTCAGAGCGCATCTACGTGTTGTGACCAGGAACTCTGCCCGGGAGCACCTCGTGCAAGCAATGCACCGGGCATTGGTAGGTGAGCCAGGCTAGGAAAGATCGCTCGAAGGCAACCACGCAGCAGCCTTGTTCTTCGCAGATGTGTTTGTAGCAGAAGACACACGCCAGCAATGAGAGCAGACAAACGGACACCCCGAGCGGTGCAGCTTCGTGGCCCTGTGCATCGCACCTGCCCTGCTTCTCCATCTGCCTTTGCGGTACTGCAAGGAAGTCCCGGCCAGATGGCATCGCGCTTGCAACCGCATCGTGCATGAGTTAGCAAACAGTGGTCCTTATGATAGCTCATCAATCCCGCCTTTCGCCTCTTAGTCACGTTACACAACCTAAGCCCTCAACGGCCAACGCATGCAAGGAACAAGTTGGCTTCGACGCTATATCTAGCGTTTCCTACTAGCCTTTCAGCACGGATCGCACAGTTCGCACTACTTCCTTCTAGATTGCCAGCTAGTATACCAGACTAGTGGCGACACGAGCTAAAGCACAGTCCTTTCGTATGCCACGAGTCTTTTGACGTAAGGCACGGAAAAGCACTACTAGTGTGAACGTTCGTAATCGTGCTATACTAAGCCAGGCGTCCGCTGGCCTTGTGCCTTACAGTAGTCTCGAAGTAAATCGGACACGAGGCATGGTTTAGTAGTAGCTTTGTCTCGCTCGCGTCGGCCAGAGCCTAGGGCAGGTTTGCGTAATCCAGCAAGACTAAAGCCATTGGCAAGATGTGAGGTGAGATCTTTATCGGAGCTGGCGAGTACGCGAGTTTGGAGCCCGAGCGTCGGATAGAGGATGAGAAGAATGTTGCAAGGGCGACCTGCTTCTGGGATATCATAATATTTACAATTCTCGTGCTTGTGTGACTACTCAGATGTCTGCATATGCGGTTCAACGACATCTCAAGATCATGCTTGCCATGTCAGACACCGCTGCAAAAGATCAACGCGCCCGAGCAAGCAAACATTCCGCTATCGCGATTGCGGCCATGTGCTGCCGCGGCTCGCAGTCGACCTTCCGCGACATCACTGCCCACATCAAGTGTGCTCGAGCATTACCACCCCCACAGATGCGCCGTATCTCCCTGCCAGCTCGACGATGTGCTCAATGGCCTATCCAAATGTGTCGAGGGCGTGAAGGATGTTGAAAATATGTGCTGCTCCCGTATGTCGAGGACGGACTTCGTCCCAGTCGTCTGGTTTGTTCATCTCGGTCGTTTGTCGGCCCATGATGCCTCTCCGGTGTCAGCAGAGAGTGGATTGCTGAAGACCGATTCTGCAATTCGTTCCGCGCCCGATGATTTTGTAAGTAAAAAGAAACTCCAATTGCCATGCGTAGTACGGCAAGAACCAAAGTCATCATCACCGAAGCCATTCAAGCCAATACGCCACAGGGGTATCTCCGTCCATTCCACCTTCCACGCTGCCGTTCATGTTGTCGTCTATCGCTACCTCGAAATCGCACGATCATTCGGAGTCATACTAGTACTGGCCTCCATGCGGTTCTAGATGCCGTTAGAACTTGTTGCCGTATCATCAAGGAGATTACTAACGCTGGCCATACATCGCACCCTGTCCTTGTTGACCGTAAGGCGATTGAGGATAGCCGCCGTAGGGAGGCTGCATTTGACCATTCTGTTGAGGGTAGGCCATCGAATTTGGCTGTTGTGGAGCGTATTGGCCCTGGTGCTGAGAATCGGCTCCTTGATAGCCGATCGGCGGAAGGGAAGGACGACCACCGTTCTGCTGATAGCCGGACTGTGGGACATGTTGAGGATCAGGGCCTTGATTATCGACCTGCTGGGCCTGTTGAGCAGCCTGCGCCTGGCGAGCACGCTCGTCTTCGGCCTTGCGGACGGACTCTTCCTCCTTCTTGCGAGCCTTCCATTCCTTGCGAATCTCCTTGAACTCTGTGCACAGACGTCAGTCAAGTTTCAAATGCATTCGGAGGATATGTGATTAAGCTCTCGTAGCGTCGGATGACTAGCGTGGTGACACAACTAGTATAGCGCATGCCGCTAGCCATCCAAGAATGTATGGTCTTTTGTTCAAATGTTGGAGTTCAGAGGATCAAGCTTAATTGTTTGTTCGTACCTTCTGGAGTTCTCTTTTGACCGTGTGACTGCATAGTGACATGCGCATTCAGATGATTGAGTGTGCCGTACGCCTTTTCGCAGCCATTCCAGCCACACTTGTACATGCGCTCAATTTCTTCGTAACGACGGCGTGGGCGCTTGTGTTGTTGGGCGCCTGGGATCGGAACAAACGAGTAGACCTGTCGCGGACAGTCAGCAATTGCTTGTGCGTCTGCGCAAGGATCTGCGACGACTTACTTGACCTGGGCGTTGGCTTGCGGACGATGGCGGTGGACCTGGCACCTGACTGGGATGCTGGTAAGGACCTGGCATACCGTGCTGCGGCGGATAGCCACCCCAAGCTTGGTCGGGCGGCGGGCGAGGCGGCATGTTGTGGCCGTAGTTGGGAGGGTACTGTTGATGCATCGACTGGTCTTGTGGACCGTATGGAGAGTACGGAGGATAAGTTGGGCTAGCCTGAGAAATCGAGGGATCTATGGGAAGGTTGGTGTTAGAAATGGCTTGAGAGGACGCGTCTGGATGATCCTCATCGGCGACGCCTGTCAGGGACTTGGACGGACTGTTTTGTTGAGCCATGCTGACGGCTGGGTGCGGATGCGCCTGCGCGTACTGGCTGTATCTCAGGTGCTCTGGTGGGAATCCAGAAGACCGAGCTGATTGCGGTGTCAAGCCGTACTCAGACTGCGGCGTGTTGGTCGTCGACAGACTCGCAGAGCGCGGATCTTGCGTCGAGTAAGTCGCAGTAGATGCTTGATCTGAACGCGTTCTTGGTGTAAGCCTTTGTTCAGGTGGAAGTTTTGAATTTTGAGTTCCGACGTTGGTGGGTTGCTAACCTGACTGCGCGTACTCAGAACCTCTGTCCATGAACAATTTGGCTTCAAGTGACTGACCACGCAAGTGACGCGATCAATGCACTGTATATGCCACGTGACGTGTGCAACCCAGACAACAACAACTTTCACTGTTTCCAGAGACAAAATGTTGTTGATGCTGATGATGCGCCCACGCGTTGGAGGATAGGTAAATACAAGGTGTAGAGCCGCCGCTCGGCAAGAAGACGACGATGCGATTGAAGCTCTGTTTAGGACGAGGGCCGGCGTGATCTTTAATTTCAAGATGGCCAGACAGAAGCGACTGATCAAGGTTGGGGGCTCGGGAGGCAAGCAATCTGAGCTACAGGCTGGGTGGGCTCGTGGAGAAGTAGCGCACGAGATGACGAGCAGAGGCTGGGATGCAGCTCGGAGTAGCGATTATTGTCGATGTCAGGAATCCTCCGTACTGATTCTGAGTGCAGACCAGATCGACCGCCGTCGGTGAGTTGCTTTGAAAGTGGCTGATAGGCTTTTCTGGGTCCTCTGCGACAAGAGTGGACCGAAAGAGCTTCCCCTGGAAAGAACTAACAGTCTAGCCGGTGGAGGCAGAGATTGAAGTTTAGCGAAAGTGACCTTTCCCTCGAGCGGACTAGATTCGTCACTGAGTCGAGCTTTACCCCGAGCTTGAGTGGGATTAAGCAGTACAAGACCGGCCTGAAGCTGTCCTGATGGCGCCAGTGCGGTAGACTAATGTACAATGCCGGTCCTCTGGCAATGCAAGTACACGGTACAAGACCTCTGCAACAGATGTACCTGATATTCACATCTGCCGGAAATCTTTCTCCTACAGCGATGCGTCCATCCGCTGAGGGGCAAAATGGAAGGCAGCAGATCACGACTCGGACAGTGGGTGCCTGAGGTGATGGGGCAAGTTTTCTGATGCAGCACCGTATATGTCGAGTCGAGTCGAAGTCAAATGACTGATCGAAGAGCTTATTGCGAACGGCAAATGCACAGGCGAGATTTTTCCTTAAACAGGCGGGATGCTCTCCTCAAGATTATCGCCGGACAACGTGTTTGTCCACGCTTTCAAGCGGTATCTTGTCTCAATGCTGCAGGAGGGTGGTATTGAACAGACACAACTGTGGAGCTGTTTCTTGCTGGTTGACCGGGGTTGGTCGGGCGGACAGTGGATTGTCCGATGATGATGATGCCTGGAAAAGACTCGGGGGCGACTTTTCTGGTAGAGGAGGAGGTTGCGCTCGAGGAGATGAAGCCGAGGAACAAATCAGATGCGCAGTGTGGTTGGAGGGCGTCCCGGTGGAGTGGGACGCCGATGGCCCAGGCAGGCCAGTCTCCGGGCGTCGACCTGAGGAGATATTCAGGGATGCGAAGCGGCGCAGAAGTATTGGGCAAGAAAATCGAAGATGGTGTTAACTAGATGTGTCGTAGCGTGGCGAGGGTGGATGGCGCTTGACAAGACCGCTAGCCCACGCGCTAGAGAACAGTTATCAAGTGCTCAATGTTTTGCTCTGCCGACCAGCTACGTGCAGTCTCAATGCACAAGGTGGTGTAATTGATTGAGTGTCACTGTTGCTGATTGGGTTGCAAAAGAAACGCGTCAAACTTTTACAAGAGTGTAAAGGAAGAAATGACGAGAGGAAGAGAAAGCTGAGGAGAAATGTGAGTCGAGGTGGGAGGGGGCTGGCAAATTCTGGCAACATAGGGGGGCCAGGTTGAGCCTTCCTTGTACAGCATCCCTCGAATGATAGCCTGCAGGGTAGAATGCAAGTTGAGTGCCCTCCTATTGCTCGACATTGTCAGATGCAGAGCATGATCCTATCGCAAGAACAGGGATTATGAATCAAGATGCCACACAGTACTTCTGTCGGTCCATGAATGTCTTCATTGGACATTTGTGAGCAGGAGCGAAAGAATGAATGATGACTTGAAGCGGCAGGAGAAGACATCGACGGTGGAACTCTGAGAGCAGCATTTTTGTGGGCGGGCCTGCAACTCAGAGGCAGGCGTATGTTCGGAGTACCGATTGTGTTTCCATTCTCGGTCGTCGCTGCGAAATCACTGAGCATTTTGCGGTGTATCATGTGCATTGCGAAGCATAACAATACGATTGAATGTTGTATGTTGTCGTTGTTGAGTTTATAGGTGTCCGAGGACTGATATGGGAACTATGCAGAATCCTGCTTAGGGTGTTGGGAGAGCCTGGTTGGCGTCGATGCTAGCCGCCTAGCTAGCCTGTTTGCCTTGCCCTTGAGCTTTGACGGGAGAAGTACATCGCGGTGTTTGCCACCAAGGCATAAAACTCATCGTCGCACGAGGTAAGCTATTCGAGTGCTCTCCGAGTTGATATGTCCTGTCGCTCGATGCGCGTCTGTGAGCCTTGGACGATGCAACAGAGACAGATTGTGGCTTTTGATGCTGTGCCGTTCTTCCGGGCCAGCATTCGGTACATGTGGGGAGGTAAAACTTGGCAACAGCCCGTGTCTGCTCAACTTCTTAAGACTGCAGCACATAGATGCCTATTAGCCGTGGAAGCTTGCCAATTTGTCGTTCTCTATCATCAACGCTTCAGGCATAGGGAGACGTGCACACGCGGAATGAAAGCATGGCCGAGTATCTGTGGCCCAGAGTACTGTATTCCGTGCACAAACCATCGTTCGATTCACAAGTAACATGGGGGCCGAAAGGCAAAACTTGAAGTGGCCGGTGGGTGATCGCAGGTGGTACTACCCGATCAGTTGGGCTTCTTGTGAGTGACTCGCGGGGTTGCCGAGCGTCGTGAATAATCATGGTCATGATAGCCACATGCCGACGCTTCTTCGAAGAAGTCTCGGGTCTATGAGCTTGAAGTAACGAATTTCCTACCCATTCTCGCTATGCAGAGGGTCGCAGATCATTGACGGGCATGAGTTCGGTCACTGATGATGTGAAACCTGTGGCTTGTTGCACGTTCTTCGCTGAATTGTTGGATAATGTTCATCTTCTGCCGTCCCAGGAGGTGATGGCACCATCGACTTCCAATAATGCGGCCCCTACTCCCACGCATCAACCATTTTCTCCATCTAAGAAACGTTCTTCAAGTGGCCGTGGAAAGCCGTATCAATGCCTTGCCAGGCTCCTTCGTGGAGTTCGGCACCTCTTTGGGATTGTCATGGACACATTCAAGGTCCTGACGACTTCAGATCCGTCGTATGTGTGGATTTTGATCCACGCATCCAATATTCGCATGTGGCACTATCCTAGAACAGTATGGCTTAGAAATCGTGCGCTTCATGCACGAAGAGAGCTCCACAGATACTTGGGTTTCTCGGTGGTGTGACAGAACCGTTCAGCCGGTGCCTCCCACAGTCACCTCACTCCAAATCGTGGATGATCAAGATCGCAGAGCACTGCATGCACATTGTAACGAATGGCACGGGCAGCGATTCGAACCTTCTGAGGTACCTATCTTTCGATCGGGATGTTGGGTGCTCACAGTTGGCGTCACGACTCGCTTATTGGGGAACTGCAGGTGCCAGGAAGAAGGACTTCGCTGTCCGAGTCATGCGTCGCAGGGGCCGACTGCAGCGTCCAAGGATCCTAAATTTCCTGATGTTGTCTCGCTTGCAACCTAAGAATTTCTGGCAGCGCCGATCTCCATGTGTTCGAACGTCAAAATAATGCTCTTCTCGTGAAGACCACTTGTCAGAGGATGGATGCCAGGATGCCCACGCTCGCCATCCCTAGCTTGTTTGCCTGGCGGCTTTGCCTCGTGCACGCATCAACTTTGACCCTGCCGAAGAGATTCAGACCATTGCGCTACCCCAATCGCTGCTGAGTAACAGGTCGATATTTTTGGCCTTCCAGTGCACCTCAAACGTGAATACCTTTCAGAGCACTCCGTGTATGGTTTTGACGGATGTCCCATCATCTGCATCCTCACCTGCAATTACCTCAGGCCTCCCACCTGCCCTCGACCTCGCCAGCCCACTCTATCATCCTGCAACGTCAAACTTGGCGACATAGACGAAAGGGATGGGACTGATCCGATAGTCCGTGGGGCCGACTTATTCTCGGGAGCTGTCAATTTCAATTTCTAACGGGTCTTAAGCGAGAAAAACGCTTTGATCAGCATTTCAGGAGTCGACCCCAGGAAATGTGCAGCTGTTTTTGGAAAGCGAATTATTGATATCTCGAACACTGGGTCGAGATTGCAGGGGTGGGCAGACGACGTTCTGAGTCTCCACGAATCTACGGACTGGATTACTCGACACCAGTTGTACACGGTAGGTCAATAATAATCTGCGGTTCAGCAGTTCAGCGGAAGAAGTCCGCCGACCGCACAGAAGAGAGCTCTTGCGGAGACGAGATCCAAATCATGAAAGTGGCCTCGAGGGAGGTCTCCAGGGAAGAGCAGCATCAACTGTTGATATTGCATTGTGATTGAGCCTCTCAAAGTCTCGTGCTGGATGGGTCTGCCGCATGATCTACAGTGCACGCCGTCTTTGCGACGAGGTGAAGCAGCGTGTCCTTCTATCGCGCTGTGTATCTAACCCTGATGCTGAATGACCATTCCGACCCCAACATGAATGCCCCGTACATGTACCAACGCCGTAGAATGACTTGTTGCCGATCTGTTAACACCTTCGAATGCTGAAATCCGGCCCAGACTAATCTATGAGGTATCGAAGTTGTTCGAATCGGATTTTCGTGAAAATGAGACCGTCAGTATCGTTGGCAAGCAGCGTGCTTTACCAACGGTCGCGGCCAAGAGGAGCAGCGTTGGATGCAGTGAAGCCACCACCGCGACCACCGCCACGACCTCCACGACCACCACCTCGACTGTAACGACCGCCGCCACCGCCCCCACCGCTATAGCGAGCCATCTCGGCAAGACGAGGATCGATTGGCTGCTTGGATTCGGTGAGGATGCCAACGAGCTCACGAGCTTGTTTGGCGTCTAGAAAAAGTTAGATCAGGCTCCAACAACATGGCAGGAGGATACTCACTCTCAGTAGTGAACAAGGTGATGGCAGTGCCGGTGCGACCAGCACGACCTGTACGGCCAATGCGGTGAACATAGTCTTCCGAGTTGTTCGGATAGTCATAGTTCAACACGTGAGTAATGTCGCGAACATCTTGAATATTGGTTAGCAATCAATGCTTTGGTGCTTACAATGTCTCGGGGGCCATGTGTGGCCGTGTGATTACGTGTGATGCATTACTCTCATTTACGATCGAAGCTTGAGCTATCGATGTTTCGACGTTGTCCGCTGTGTCCAGATGACGGCAATGTGTCTACGGTCCTTAGGTGAAACTCCTGGAATGCAGCTTGATCCAATGAAGGAACATTCGCTGCATACTGCGCGTGAGTGCAGATAGCAGTCGAAGACTGAAGCTAGTTGCCTGAGCAAGCTGCAAGTGAGGACGAAGAGTTTCGCAAAGAAGGACCAGAAACGCAAGCCTGAACAGTCATACAGAGAACAAGACGAGTGAAGAGAGTTTGCACCAAAATCACACGACTTCAATGGTAAGAGATGCAGAACAAACAATACCAGGGGAGGGATGGAAGGGGGGCTGTTGGTCATACCGATACCACGAGAAGCCACGTCAGTGGCAACCATGATTGGACTCTTGCCGGTCTTGAATTCGTTCAGAACCCAATCACGTTCTTGCTGCTGTTTGTCGCCATGAATAGCTATTGAAGTCAGTCAACGTCTCGGTAGTTTGGAAGAGGGAGTCTTACAAAGTGCAGGCCAGCCGTCTTGTCGAAGGAAACGGGTGATCTCGTCGGCGACGCGCTTGGTGCCTGTGAAGATGAGGATTTTGTTGTTGCGGTCTTCCATGACCTGCTCGAGATGCTTGATGGCGCGGTCACGCTTCTCGAAATCTGAGACGACCTCGACAATCTGTTTGATGCGATGATTGGCTGAGAGATCCATGGAGCCGATGTTCACCTGGATGTAGTCGTTGAGGTAGTCGGAAGCAAGCTGGCGGACTTCTTTGGGCCACGTTGCAGACCACATGAGAGTCTGACGATCAGGACGAATCTGACCAATGATCTTGCGGATCTGAGGCTCGAAACCCATGTCAAGCATGCGGTCGGCCTCGTCGAGAACGAGATAAGTGACACGGCGCAGGTTGGTCTTGCCAGCCTCAAGCATGTCGATGAGACGACCAGGAGTAGCGATACAGACCTCAACACCACGAGCCAAGTCGCGGATCTGGCCACCCTTAGGAACACCACCGTAGACACAAGTGTTGCGGATTCGCGACGATTTGCCGAATTTGGCGACTTCCTGTTGAATCTGTACGGCGAGTTCTCTGGTCGGGGCTAGGACAAGCACAATCGGGCCATCTCCGGGTGCCAGCAATGGCTGAGCGTTGATGTGAACAATTGCGGGCAGACAGTATGTCAAAGTCTTGCCGGAGCCAGTCTCAGCAACACCAACGACGTCTCGGCCAGAGAGAGCCATGGGCCAACCTTGCGACTGAATTGCGGTGGGCGCTGTGAAACCTTGACCCTTGACCTCAGACATAACATAGCTGGGGAAGCCAGCCTCATCGAATGTCTCGACTGGGCGCGGTACTTGACGACCTTGAACGGTCATTTCTTTTTGTTTGCGGAAGGTATCGACATCGTAGGAGGATCGATTGGTGACATCGGGGTCTTCTTTGTAGAAGGACTTCTCGAACTTAGGCAAGGTGGACAGATCCCAGGTTTGTTCTCTTAGACCGGCGCCGAGGTTTGACATGCGATCGCCTCCTGCGCCGCCAAAGCCACCGCCGCCGCCTCCGCCATAGCCACCGCCACCGTAGCCACCGCCACCCGAGTAGCCGTTGACGTTGCCGCCGTTGCTGTAGCCGTTGGACCTACTGAAATATCAGCATCAAAATTCGAGCGAATCGGAAAATCATCGCGTTGCGCCAAATGCGAATGCGACAACATCGTCAAGCAACTTACCCGCCGCCATATCCACCATCACGGCCGCCGCCATAGCCGCCGCCGCCTCCGTAGCCACCATTGCCGTAAGACATTGTCATCTGCCTGTGAAGAGAGTGCGAGTTTGCAGGGTCAGAAAAATCGTCGAGTCGAGCGCGGTGTTTGTCTATCTGCGATGCGTTCGAAAGAGACAGAGAAGAGCAGGTTGCGTCGCGGAGAAGATTGACGACGAAAATTTGGCAAGGGAAGAAGTTGACAGAACAGAAAAATGTTTGAAGTATGAGATTGATCGCCTAAAATCTCTGCGCAGCCGGGCCACTCCTATCACGCGATAGGATTCTTTACATGACTCACCACTGGTCTTTCCTTGCACTGCAGTGAGATTGAGACTGAGTCGTGACTGCCATTCATGAATTAACAGACCAGAGAGGCAGCTGCTCACTGGCCTCTGTCCAATTTATTATGTGCTTCGCTGCTGCATCACAGACACGGGCTTCGACTACACACTGGCAGCCCTACTACTTGGCGTCTTAGGCTGAACCACCGCGTTGATCGGGTCAAGGGACCTCTAAACTCTACAATGGATGCCCAGGATCACAAGCAGAGTGGTCCATGAACTGACAGCCAGATTTGCTGATCCCATCCTGCTCTGTGATGTTGTACTTGGTATCCGGCTGTGTTGTCGAACGGGCACGCTGATGCCGCTATTCCGACGTGGCCGCTGGCCGCTGGACTTTGGCTCTTCTTCCCCCTCCCGATCAACAGCGGCACCGATTACGCGCTGAGGTCCAAAACAGTGCCTCAGGTAGGGCAGATGTGTTGTCAAATACTCATTCTCGACTTCTTCCGGCCCCAGAAACATCGACAGGCCCTTGGTGCGTAGAAATCAATCATGACATTTCGATTCAGATGCACCGCATTCATCGGCATCACGATAGCCGGCTTCATAGCGAGATTGTATGGGTCCATCGACTACCTGCCGCCCGCTCCAACTAGTGAGGCTCGCGCGCAGCCAGCGTGCAAAGTATCAGCCTAGCCGACACGCTTGGTGCGAGTCTCCAGAGCCCAAAGGCAAAGCTAGGTAGTGCATTATTCGGAGAACTACAAAAACAACCGATCAGTCACCTGTCCTTCACCCAGGCCATCAAAGTCAATCCTGTAAGTTCTGAACCAGTCCCTGGATCTCACCTTACAAGCGCCCTCGCTGCAGGACACTCACCTGAATCCCCAGTCATGGAGAGCGCGTACACTGCGAGCCCGTTGTTACTCCTGCCTCCATCGGTATGTAGACATACCGAATCCATTAGTATTCGTGACTCACACCATCGCAGATCAAGTCAAAACCTACCCTACCCGATATGCCATATGAGATTCTGAGCCACATTATCGCTCTAAGCCTCTCCAGTCCTCTAGTCAGCATTGAGATCAAAGGGCCAACTGGTCACTCCTTCCGCCCGTGGGCCGAGCTGTCGCCATGTTTGCTGCTCTGTCGGCGGATCGCAACCGTTGCCAGAGAGTACCTACAGCACCCTCGGCGTCAGATCACCCTCACTCTCAGCTCATTCGACGGCACACGCAAGTCAAGCTTCGACTACTGCTACCCCTTGCTCGAACAGATTCTGAGCGCGCGCCTACTCACCCTTGAGAATAATCCGGCGGAAATGTCCCTTGGTTTCGCGTATTTACACCATGAGATGTACCGCTGGTGGCTTGATTTTCCCCGTACTGGCGGTCGCCTTCCAATCAAACGTTCTGAGAGCTATCGTCAGCTACGTCGGTATCGCCTTGGGCTCATCGAGTCTCCTTGAACGCGCCACAGTAGAGACTTCGTCCTAATAAGCAACAGCTAACAGCGACGTTATGGTCCTCGGACGGAATACCTACGTTACTGTGCTCGCATATGGCGAGGACAACCGGCTAATGGAGAGAGAAGCTGATCCTGCTGATGAGGCGTAAGATGGACCGCCGCACCACGCGCGAGGGAGTCATAATCGCCAACAACATCCACCAGGCTTTGGACATAATAGATGAGGAGCGCTATACCAACGTGTGGGTAGATGGCGGCGCTACGGTTTCCTCCTTCATACGAAGGAAGCTGGTGTCCGAAATGGTGCTGACAACAATCCCGATCGCCATCGGCAATGGCGTTCGCCTTTTCCAGGATCTGAAGACAGACCTCAAGCTCGATATTGTAGCAAGCGAGGTCTTGGACGAGCTCCTGATGACCAAGTATCGCGTTCGTTATGATCCATGATATCGGCAATGCGCACGGAATTGCCAGCTGCTGAGCCTGTCTGTGGTCATGGTAATAGTTCTACGAGACAAGAAGACCATTCAGCAATCCAGATGAGGTCCCAAGACGTTTCCGCTATGACTGTAGTCGTCTCTTCCCGTCCTCCAAAAGGCTCTCAGCTTGCTGCATCACGTCCAAAACTCTCATCCAACCCCCTGACTAGCACTAACAACGCCCTCAACATCGGCACATCCACCCCCTTCTCCGCCGCAATCCTAACCGCATTCCCCACAATCGCATCCACCTCCATCCTCCCACCCCTCCTCGCATCCGCCAACATACTCGGTTCCACTCCCGGCAAGTCCCTCTTCTTCGCCCTCCCCATCTGCCACTCCACCGTCTCCTTCGAAATCTCCGGGTAGCCCACTGCATTGGCAATACTGGCGATCTCGAGCATTACTGCTTGAACAAATTCGGCTGCATAGGGTGGGTCAGAGGAAGAGTGCATAAAGGTGGCGTCTGGTGAGCGGGAGAGGGCGCAGATGGGGTTCCAGGATGCGTTGACAAGGAGTTTGGCCCAGCGTTTTGACTGGAGGTCTGCATGGTGGTGGGCGGTGGCGCCGCCTTGTTGAAGGAGGGTCGTCAGCTTGGCGGCTGCTTTGTCGGCGGCCGAATCCTTGGGGAGGTTGGCTGGGTAGGTTCCCAAGTGCAGGGTTTCGACTTCGCTGTGCTTGAAGGTCCCAAGAGAGGTCTGCGTTACAGGGAGGTAAGCGACGCAGGAGATCAGTGGGTTGTTCGGGTACGCTTTAGCATAGAGTTCCTCGATAGCAATACCATTCTGAATGAGAGCGATGGCGGTTGTAGACGTGATGGCTGGTCGGAGCAAGTCCGGTATTGAAGGTTTGCTAGGGAGGGCTTTGGCGGTCACGAGGATGAAGTTGTAGGGTCCATGTCCCGCGTCGACGGCTTCTTGCACGGAGCGGGCGACGCGAGGCCGGCAATTCAGGTCATTTCCGAAGATGTTACTGTTGATTGTGAGCCGTGCTGTGAGACTTGGTCGTAGTTGGAGCGACAGATGGTGGTGACGTTGGCTTCGCCGAGGGACTTGCAGAGGATGTAGCTGTAGACGGCGCCGACGCTGCCTGTGCCGAAGATCAGCGCTTTATCGGACATTGCTGATGTGGTTGAGAAGGACGGGGCGAATATATGTGCTTGGCTAGACCAGTATGCTGAAGGTGGTCTACATCGCCTTCGATGTATGACGGCAACCTGACGCTGAAATTGAGACAAAACGCGAGATGGGGTGATCAGCATTCTATTAGTTCGTAGTACATTACGTGACGTGTGTCAAGGCGTCTACAGGTCAGCAGAACGACTGAGAGGTTGGTGGACGATTAAGTCATCCGGCGTCACTTAGATCCGAGGAGCATGGTCAACCGGCGTGGTTTGAGTCTTGTCGACGGATACTGGTCATCCGGCTTGACTTAAAACTACGGGGTGTGCAGCTCGACCTTTCCGTGCACAAGAACGCGGAAAGGTACACGCAACTTACACGAACACATGTTGGCAACCTTTACCATTTGGTCAGTACATCCTGGGCCTCTATCCACTCACTCGACTCCGTTGTGCCTTGAGTAGTCCAAGCTGACAATCCATCATGCCAACAAGTGTGATCTACAGAACAGAACGCCACCTCTGTCCCGTCCTCCTTCCCAACCCACCGCCTGATCATAACATACATGTTCGTACACGACTCAGAAGCAGCTCGACTCACCGCGAGAAGTAGCTCATCTTCTCACCAATCCTGCTCTTAACATCACTCAACGTCTCCCCCAAACTGCTCCCTGTGCTTCCCGTGTTTCCCGTCCCACTGCTCATTGTCCCACTCATCCCTGCACTACCACCAAGACCACTTCCTCTCGACTTACTCAGTCGACCACCACGACCACTCTCACTGCTCGTCCCAGTCTTCCCACTCTCGCTCCACGCTCCCGAGCTCTCCTTATGACGTGAGTTCTCATCGCCACCACCAAACCAGCGCTCGAACTTTTGCTGAATTCGACCCTCGACAATGGCGCCAATGATATTCACAAGACCAAACGCACAGCTGCCCAACGCACGGAAGATGGCGACAGCCGCAACCGACCAGAGGATGAAGCTCAGGTAGTAGTTGTCCTTCGGGTTCGAGCCGACCGGATATGCTTCCGAGACCGCCATGGCAAGGATCGCGTTGCAAACCATCCAGGTCGCGACCATGTACGTTCTGACGGCTTTGTAGTAGTCTTCTTGCAATTGAGCCTCCGGAACGGGCGGTTGCGGCACCTCGAGACGGTCGCGCAAGTTACGCAATGCGACGTCGTAGCCGCTGTCAATATCGAGCTGTTCGGAGGGCATCTCGACTTCAACGATCGTGGTTGTGCTGTTGTTGTTACTGATCGCTTTGGCTGTTCCTAGGTCGGTCTTGAGGACGTTGTCTCCTTTGGTGCCCCATGTCACATCGTGCGTGTTACAGAAAGCGTAGGTCTGCAGGGTGCAGATGTACGATGGCAATAAGGCGAAGTACTGTGCCGACGAGGTGAACATATGCCATGGATCTAGATACAGGAAGGACATCAGGAAGTACAGTCCAACGGTCGAGATCGTCGAAACAATGAGGTTGGTGAAAATGTTGTTGCCGAGCTTGTAGCTATCATCAGAAGCGTCCTCGAGCGAATGCGCTGTCAGCTGCTTGATAACAATGTACAGGGCCGCGAACGTGGTGTACGCCATGATGACCGCGTAAGTGACCATCGTGCCGAGATAGAGTCGCTTGGCACCTTGTGGGCGGTTGCCCATCGAGAGGATGAATTGCAGACAGATGAGTAGCACTGCAACGTAACGCATAGCGACGAAGACATATTTTCCGATGCCATGTCCGAAAGGATCGATTTTTGGATCCGACAGAGAGCCGGCAATGAAGTAGAAGGTGAGGTAGAAGTTGGCCAGAGAGAAGAAGGTGAAGAGGAGTGAGACGAATTGGTAGAAGAATTCAACATGGAGAAGGACCTTCCGCGTGATGGTGTGATCGGTCTTCCAGACTTGTTTGAAGTGAACCAAGGAGTAGACGGCGGCAAAGAACGCGCCATTCAGCCAGCGGCGACGTTGCGAGATGAATTCCGGGATTGAGTCAGGCACATCGGTCTCGCCGTATGCCGACTTGACGAATTTGAGCACCCAACGCTCGTCTCGTTTGGCCACAAGTTCCCAGCAAAGGATTCTGTCCTCGGCTAGATACATGTTCGCTGTGAAGACATCTGCATTTCGGCCGTGCAGTGTCTCACCCTTGAAATATTGGGAGAGTGGGCCGTGTCCGGTGGTATCATTCTGAAGGGCGTAGTATCGATATGCTGACAGTGCACCTGGCAAGACTGTGATATAGCCAAACACGGACTCGAGCGGCTTATCGAGAATGTTCGACATCTTATACTCGAAGTTTTGGGAAGCGACTAGTGGGTTCAGCAGTCCTAGCCAGCCTTTGCCTTTATCAGCCTTGATCTCACCAGCTGCTCCTGCAACATTTGAATCTTGGTCGAAAGCTTTCCAGAGATGATACAAGGCCTTGCCGTCTGGCTTTGTTCCCACGTCCAGCAGAATACACACGTTTGGCGAGAGTGCGCGGCCGAATGCGTTGAAGAACCATCGATGCGAATTGAGCTTTTTCGCGTTCTGCTCCTTGAGACAGAAGATCATCTGACAAGGTACGATCCCTTTCTCGGCGCCCTTGAATTTCAATGATTCGTCAAGCGAGACCTGAGTGGTATATTCGTACACATGAGCTGCGACAGGCTTCTGATTGACCACATTCTTGGCAATGCCATCCTGATATACACCAAGAGCCGCCAACGCGTTAAGTGTTCGTGGATGCACTTTGGTTCTGCCGTCCGCAATGATGCAGACAACAATCTTCTGCCAGCCATCCTTTCCCCATGTTCTTGATCGTGTGCGTGCGCAGAAATGTGCGATGTTTCTCATGATGCCATGCATTGTTCTAGTGAAGCAAATCTCGTCCTCGTTGTACATGGTAACACATATGAGCAGTTCTGTCTCACGGGCAGTCACTCCGATGTTCTGTCGCAACTTGTAGCCGTTGAGTACAAAATCATCAGGGTCGCATGTCACAGCGGTGTATCGCATATGAGTGTATTCTCTTTCATCGCGTCGAGGCAGGAAGCTGTGGAGGATAGTCGGGATCTTGCATTCGAGGATGAGCTCGCCATTAATCAGTCTGACTTCCTTCCTCGTCATCTGTGCACTACGAAGACCTCTTCGAGCTTGACTACCGTCTGGAGCTGGTCCGTAGTGGTCGTATTTCTCATCGTCTTCTTCTGAGGTGAGGGTCGACTCGGTCATATACGAGTGTGAGGATTTCAGACTCGCTCGGGGGTCATTGTCAGGAACGACTGGGTGTCCGTTGACGAAGACATCGTCCTCTGCATGATCAGGAATTGGTATAGTCGTTTCAACGGGTCCACTCTTGTCTGATGGCGCGAATAGCGGCGCAGGAGGAAGAGGACGTCTAGGGCTGCCTCCGTACTGTGACGAGGGCGTACCAGGTCGTGGGCTGCCATTAATCTCCGCAGGCTCGTAGCCCGAGTTGACAGGCGGCGGTCGCGTCCAGTCTACTGATCCACCTCTCGGTGTGGAGGGTCTCATGGGCGAGCCTCTCGTTGCGGCAGGAGGTGGAATGGACGGTGCTCGGCCCAAGCTCGAGGTTGGTCTTGAGCCATAGGCAGTCGACGCGGTTGGTCTATGATAGCGCTCGGGGGATGCGCGAGGATTCCTATAAGATGGACTTCGGTCAGTCTTGGGGGCTCTTTTCAAGGTTACTGTCGCTTTGAGCGACGGAGATTTGCCCACAACAGTGTATGTTCTGCGGGTGCGATTGAGGTTCTCTTCCGTCTCAGCAAGAAGAGACGAGACAGGACTTGGTGAGCGGCTGCCTCGTGCGGCGGGAGTCTGTGGTGAATCTTCATCCTCCCAATGAACCTGCGGTTGTCCAAGCGGCTTTCTTTTCGGGGAGTGCTTGCCATTGATCAAGGGCATAGTAGTACTGGTGTTGGATGTTACATACGGTCTAAGATCTTCTGTGCTCGTGGGCAGCAATCTGAGTGAGTTGTTTCCTGGAGCGATGTAGCTTGTGCTATCGTCTTCGTTCGGGGTGCCCATGTATGAGGGTGGTCCGTCGCCATACGCTGGGGGCATGCGCGACGGTGTCGTAGTATGGTCCATAGTGGGAAGGTATTTCAGTCCAGCATGCGGGTCAGGGACAGATTGGTCAAGCTGTATCGAAGTAATGTGGACGCACGGAGCAGGAGCAGGCGACCGGAGCAGAGCGAGCAAGCCGATCTGGCGTCCTCGAATGGAGTCATGTTGATTCGGGATCTGCGCGGTTCCCCGTTTCGGCCTAGTCAAAAATGCTGCCACAGCAACGGGATCTTCTGCGACAGATCCGCTCCTGTCAGCGCGGTCTCAGGCTGTTGCATCGCGAAGTCACATGACCTTCGCCAAAGTGACTCGGACCTGACCAGGGCTCTCCTGACCCGATTCTCATTCGTGTCTGTTCCTGACAGTCCTGCATACAGTACATGATAGATGATGCAAGGGATTGCGAGGAAGTCATCTGCATGAAATTATCTGGAGAGTTCCCTGACTGCTGGTCTGAAATGCGTAGTCTGGGCAGTAACGGCTGTCGAGTCCAGTAGGCGTTCAACCAGGGTAAGAACGCGGCGTCACGACAACTGGAAGGTACAAAAGTCTCGCGGCGGCGCTCTTGCCGTTCTGAATCTCACTACTCGACTGGACTTGCCTATAATTACAACAACCAAGCATGCCGTACAGTGGAACATTTTTATATCTGGGGAACAGCTGTCAACCGGTTCCTCGAAGACCCACGGGAAAATCTCTCCTCTTCCCGAGGCCATCCGCATAGGACATCTTCACACAGGGACATCTCCCGCCAGAGTGATCCTCATCATCTCCCTCTTCTCGCCTTGATAATCATTTATCGGATTGTGTAGCACACATCGATTGTCCCAAAATGCCAGACTACCCACCTCCCACTTGAATCGACAGGTGAACTCTGGTTTGGTCTGCCACTCATGCAAGAACTTCAGCAGCGGCGCCGACTCCGCTTCGGTCCAACCATCGAAATGCGACGTATGCGCTACGTTCACGTAGAGTGACTTGCGACCCGTCTCGGGGTGCGTCCGGACGGCCGGATGTGTTGCTGAGAAGACTTCCGGCGCTGAGGATGGGGCAGAATCCTTAATACGATCCTGACGCTGTTGGTCAGCCTGAACTGGGAATGGAGCATTGCGAAAGGTTTACCTCGCGTGTCTTCGAGGCGTCTGCTTTGGAGGAGGTGCTCACGCCGCGTAAATTGGACAGTGTTTGTTGCAACCCTGTAGAGAGAGTCTCGTATGCAAGATACTGGTTCGCGAAGAGCGTGTCTCCGCCGCCACGTATCGGAATTTCCTCAGCCATGAGGAGGGTACCTAGCGGTGGAGAGGGAAGGTAAGTGGTGTCGGCGTGCCATATGCCGCCGAAGTTGGTAGTCTCGTGTCTGAGCTTCAAGACTTTGATAATCTCAGGGTGTTCATCCAGACCCCGGACCATAGGGTAGCGCTGGGGTTGGCCGAAACAGGTGGCGAAGCGGAGGAAGGCTGATGGTGACAGTGGTTTTGGTTGCCGGAAGAATATGACGCCGTGATCGAGAAAAGTGGCGCGGATGGCGGCAATGGTCGTTGGAGAGAGGGTTTGGGATATGTCGACGTCGTTGATTATGGCACCGAGACTGCCCGAGACCGGGGTGATGGAGAGGGATGGACTCTGAGTAGTGGCGGAAGCGTACGGTCGGATACTTCTCATACACGATCTGTAACTCTGGAGGAGCCCGTGTCGAGCCCGCAGGTTGCATTGTACATGGCCAAGAACTCGATAGCCCAGTAACTTCATGTCTGCTGCTGTACCATGAGGCACACTTGGAAGTTACCAAACGTCCATGAGCCTACCTACCAGTAGCAATGGTTGATCCTGATAGCTGTCGCGTTTCTGAAAGGGCCGTCTGAGCCGTGTGACAGTCATACGTCGTTGGTCCATGGCCATGAGCCTGCGCGGGTTCATGTCCGAGGCTCATACCTACTAGGTCTCCATCCCCATGTTGGAGAGATGCGGGGGATCTGCATAGTAGGAGGTACTTAAGGTTTGCCTGAACGCCTTCTTGGTAGAATACTACATACCTAAGTACTCTACCAACTGGAGCAAGTTCAATCCAATCGCGACTTGAGGCTGAGGCAACCGAAAGCCAGGACCAACTAAAGAGGTATCAATATTGGACTAATCTCAATCTGCGACCACTCGGGGCGTAAACCAGATTACCGAGCCTCACGAGCTCTTCTCTTCCAGCTCCTCATCTCACCGGAATTTCTCAATCAAGCGGAGCGCGAGAACACACTTCTGCTGCTCGAGCTGCAGCTCTGCACGACGAGAGCTCCTGTCAGCAACCAACGCCACCCTCTCTGCCTTCGTCAGATCTTTCCTGAGAGCTATCCTTCTGTTGGTAGGCAGAGCTTCGAGCAGTATATTGTATGCCGAAACCCTCTGCTCAAGCTTCTTGTTGCATTCACACTCTGTATGGAAGTAGTTGTTGCCCAGGCGCCGTGTCGTGTACTGCTGTAGGGCAGCCAACATGGCATCGACTCTGACCCATCTGAGCCAGTGGCCCCAAAGGTCCGTGCGATCGCAGAGAATAACGCATCCAGGCTTCTTGGTGGCGACAAAGTCCCAGAGCTTGCCCGTGTCTGCTCGACGCCATCTGTAGGACAAATTGAAGAAGAACTGGTTTCGTGGGAGATTAGTGGCTGATAGCACGTTCTGGAGACGGCCATGTCTTGCGCGCAATATACGGTATACCGTCGGACACGCCAGCGCAACAGAAACGACCTCTGGAGACTCAGAATAGCCGAGAATGCGGTCCGTAATCTCTGTTGGCAGTGATTGAAGATTACCGGGACGATTTGCAGCCTCTTTGAGTGCTTTGATCTTTCGCCGTTCTTCTTTGGCGCGGCGCAGATTGTGCTTGGTCCTCTTGTGCGCTTTCTGCTTCTTGGCGGCTTGCTCGATGGCCTTGCGGTGGCTTTTGCTCGTGGGCGCCATGGTCGAGCTGAAGAGACGATATGCGGTGCTAGAGAGGCAGGTTGAGTATATGGCCGTCGTCTTCGCCTTGCGCTCGACTTGGCTGTGCTTCCTCGTCAAGGCTTCTATCGGGTGGTCGACATCGTGAGCGCTGGCGATGGCGGACTGAAGAAAGTTTTGAGGCAGGTGCTTTCGAGAGACTGTGGGCACTGATTAAGAAAGGAGTACCCCTCGTGCGGCTGGGGAGGCCTGCGGCTTGAACAGCAACGCGAGCGGCTGTGCATTGCTCAACTCTGGACATAAGTCTAAGAGCACCGGTCCCAATGTTGAGCCGTCAAAATGTACCAGAGCCTGGTCTTGCGGTGATTCACAAGAACAAAACACATGCAAAGAAGTGGTCATAGGTCGTTGGCTGACCTGTTGATCTTTGACAGTGACTATGAGGCCTTCTGATTCCATTTCCCACATAAATCCAACGTTCACAACAGTTTGCAGCTAGGGGATCAACATGGCTGAAGGTTCTGTGCTCTATCCTGCTCGTGACCACGGAGGAGGTAACGTGCTGTCTGTCAAAAAGCCTCCAAATGCTCAGTAAAGCATTTTCAACCCTGCGGTCCAGACATCCGGTATTCGATGACAGTTCGTGCATCCCTCAGATCAAGCATTCGCGCTATAAGTTCATGCCTTCGGTTGATTACTGCTCGTCGCAGATCCCACGGTGTAGGACGAGGATGTCTCTCCTCGACTTCGCAAACCAGATCCAGCTCGATCCGAGCGCGCTCTATGGCAATTTCGTACTCGCTCATAGGACTGGTGTAGTGGGGCTTAAGCTGCCGTTGATCGTATGCAGCAAGTCCATCCTCAAACGCTCGATTTTGTCGAGCCTTGAACAGCCGGCTCTGAACATCAGATATCTGCATATAGAGTGTTTGGTTGGTGGACCATGCTGCCAGTCGTCGCCATTTCAAGGTGATGATGCATTTACAGAAAGCCGTGTATGGATGAGTGTGTGTCTCTGGCAAGGACCCAATTGGAACAATACTCTGGCGCAACTTGCAGTAAACCATGTCTGGTGGGAGCGAAGATTCCAGGTGTTGGAGAATGGTCGTCCCCGGGCCCTCTGCATCATGAAGCTGCGAGAGACGCGCGACTCGCTTGCTGCTCTTGATGCGCCTATCGTATGCCTTGGAAGTGAGTGCAAGGCAGATCATTTCGATGGGGCAGAGGTGTTGCAGCAGCACTTCGAAGACGTCACTGTTGAGTTTATTGATGGGAGGCTCTTCGATACTGCCAGGAGCTGGAATGGCATCACCAGGTACATGTACACTCATCGGCAACGTTTCGGTTTCTGCTCTGGTGCAATCTGCATCCATATCTGATCGGCCGAGGAGGGCCTCGTGTAGATTCCGACTTATGATGCGCACAATCGAATCAGAACAAGTGTCCTCGGAGTCGAATTAGTCTGAGCAATGACTGGTGCGGGTGTTTGAGTATGCTAGGCAAGACAGAAGGATCCGAGTTTCCTGAGTCGCTTCCAAGGGAGCTTATGTTGGCGTGAGCGACTGGCCGCAACAATGAACACGTTGATAAAGGAAGGCGTGGTTTCGCAGTTCACGATGCGGTGGCTGGTGTCTGTGTTTCTGATTCTGAATCTACGAGTGCTGGATCCAAGCTGAAACTAGGTCGACAACGTGGCATCAACATCCTTGGATGCTTCCCATGCGGCAAAAGTCAAAATGCTGTGGCACGATATGTGCTCGGGTTGTGTAGGCGTGATCGTCACTTCTACCCTTTTGACCATCACTCTTGCTTGATAGGATGCAACACCATCATTGGCAAACACATCCTGCCACCATCTTGCTTGTTCTGCGACTCCCACTTCAACTCTTCATTATCGTTCTCGCGCCCAAGCCAGCGTTTCCACAAGTACGAGGCAAAGGCTGCATTGCTGTAATACGTCGCTCCCCTGAACACGTGTTCACCTGGACCGAAGACACTCCCGCCTTTTCCATGAAAGTGCCCATCGCCGTGGTCCATGCCTGCTCCTTTCGAATCATCGCTCAATTCGGCGTTGTTGAACACCTCGTTGGCATGGACAGGCGGCCAATCGCGATCAAAGTAGATCGGTAATGGTGCATAGATGGCCTTCAACCCATACTGAAGGGCGATAGATGCGGGATACATCTCTGGAAACATTGTATGATTTCTGGCATAAGTTTCTTTGTGCATTAGCCGCAGCAAACGACGGGACATCCGAGACGCTGTGATGAGAGCGGCACGAGTAGGCGGACGCTCGTCATAGCCAGTGATATCATCGTGGAATGCCCATTTCGTCCCAGTTGGATCGAAGAGGGGATTGAATGTGATCAAATCCGTGATATGGTCCGCGTGCGGCGGATTGGCCTGCTCCGGGGTGTCAACCAAATCTGCCTTAGGCAATTGAGGACCAGCGATAGGTGCCATGCTCTGTTCTGCCATCTCATTCTTGATAGTCTGCACATATTCGTCATACGTTCCATGCAAGGCAGGAATGTAGAAACGCGATGATAGCTCCCAGCTGTACTCCTGGGGCTGCTTCTCAGCCCATGCCGATATTTGCTCGAGGAGCTCATGGTAGTGCCCGGTGACACGAATGTCCATTTCCCACTGCCAGAAGTAGTCGAATTCCGGATGCTTCTCAGCAAAGTACTGGAGAGGAAAATGTAGTGATCTGTACGCCTCATACACATCGCCACCAGAGAAATTGACAATGCTCTCCGGAAATGGTGGCGGATAGATCAACTTCATCTGTGCTACTGACCATAGGGTAGCCATGCCGTGAAACTCCATCGGGATGCTTGATTGCAGAACGCGATTGTATTCCTCTTCAGACGCCCAAATAGGAATGCTGTCGTCCTGAAGGTGAACCAGAAAGTGCACTGTGTACTTGCCACGGGATGCAAGAGCTATCTCGCTCACGATTGCTCGCAAAACTGCGATATCGTAACGAGTGTACTTGTAGCCAGCCCATGTTCTGATAATGAATGCCGTTCTGCTCTTGACAACGTCACGATTCTTCTCGTAGCACTTATCCTGAGCTGGACTCCATTTCGCACGACTCCATTCGGGGTGTCGACTAGGACCGTCTGCATTGTCGCCGCCAGGCGCATAGGCTACGCTCTGCTCGGTTTCAACAGGCGCATTGCCGTAAGGGCCCAGTCTTTCTACGCGGTCGTAACATCTTGCGTTGTCTAGGTCAAGGACCTCGGCTGAGCCGAGCAACGGAGCAGACATACGTTGCGGCAAGCCATTGTATGCTGACCATTGCGGGATCTCAAGCGTCTCTTCCTCGTCGGCGAAACATTTCTTGCCGTCATGTTTCACTTGCGCCCGAACAGGTGCGAGTAGCGGCGTCGAATCGCGTTCAGGTTCTGGCGACTCGCGGTCCTGCTCGGACACGTAGTGTGACAACGTGACCAGTTTTCTTCGGCCATTGTAGAATCCATTCAGTCGTGGGAACTGCTCCCACCAAAATACCTCTCTTCCTCCTCTATCCCGCGACTGCCCCAGCGGTATTGGCTCACCAGGGATCTCCTCCGGGATCGCATGCTGCTCTGACCCTCTTGTGAGGTTTGCGGCTAGCTTTGCAAGAGCTGAGACGCATGCAGCGACCACGAGTGCGCCTGTTACATACAAGAACAGCCGTCGTGCCGAGAAGCGGGTGATGCTCAACTGTCGCCGATACGGACGACTTGCGCCGGGCGCCATTCTCGCCCAAGCCCAACAAGCCGAGTCTCGCCTCGTCGTCGAGAGCCGATGCGCGCACGTCAAAGGTGTCTGACAGTCGCTTCGACTCGAGCTCGATCATCAGCTCACACTGCCAACAGGCTGCAGATACGAGTTTCCCCACGAAATTGATCGATCGGCGGCCCCCAATCAGGGCGCAGGAGGCCTATATATCCGTTGACCGGGGTGGCTGGAAGGCGGGCTTCGGGAGAATGAGATCGCAATGACGTGCTCCCGACTTGACTCTGCAATAATTCCGACAAAACATTAATAATGCTAATGAAGGTCACGAGTATGAGTGCGAAGAAGGATTAAAGATGCGGGTATCGAACCATCAACTCAGACTTGACTTCGCATGACACGCGTCGCATTCAGATAAGACAACAGCAAGACGGCGCCGGCAGCGTTTCCGTGGCCACCATTACAGCTTCATTTCTTGGCGATTGTCTTAGCCGCGTCTCCGTGACAACGATTGTTCCTTGATTCATCGAGATGGCACCTACGGCGGTAGTCTCGGGCGCAAACAGCGGCATCGCGAACGCCTTCGTGACGGTACTTTTGCAGGAGGTACGGCCTTGCTTAGGGGTCGTCATCACACTCGATAACATTTAGAAGGGCTACAATGTCTTCGCGGTAGACCGAAATCAGGGAGATGCGTTGCATTCGCTTGAGAAGGCAGGCGCACACACCTCCGTCCTCGATGTGACTTCACAGGAGTCCATCACCGCCTTCAAGACTTCCCAACTCAAGGACGAGCCACTTGACTTACTCTTGAACATTGCCGGTAAGTTCAGCGCTTCATCCATTCCTACAATGCTGAACAGAAAGGCGTGGCTTCCGGAAGTGAGGTCGACTCACTCGAGAAGAGCACCCTCGACATCTTCGAAAAGACCTTCGCGGTCAACACCTATGGTCCCTTCTTCCTCACCCAGGCGCTGCTGCCGAATCTACAAGCTGCTTCCAAAGCCAAGATCGGCATTGTATCGTCGAGAGTTGGCTCAATTGGCGACAACAGCAGTGGCGGGCATTACGCCTATCGATCTTCGAAGGCAGCCGTCAACAGCATCGGCAAGTCTCTCGCCATGAATCTGAAAGACCAGGGCATTACAGTCTTGTTGCTACACCCCGGATATGTGCAGAGCAACCTGCTGCCCAATGCAAAGATGCCACCTGATACGGTTCAGCCCAAAGAGGCGGCCGAGAAGCTCTGGCGCAATGTTGTCAAGGTCAAAGACATTGAGCAGACGGGCACTTTCTGGCACAGGGAGGGCTTTGAACTGCCTTGGTGATTGGGGAATGGATCGAGCGTCGCCTGACGGCTTTGCCTCAGAACTGATGATACATGACCTCCATGATCCTTCGCCTCGTCATTGGTGGCTGTGTCCTTTCCGAAAGAGATGTCGGCAACGCCTGCCCAAATGTCATACAATTTATTCCTGTGCCACGGAGCCCATCACGCTGCGGACCACGCAGCCTGCTCCAGCCTCTAAGCACCATCTCCGCTTATGCCAGTCTACCTGGTTGTCCTTTCTGCGCTACCGCCACCAGTGTTGGTGCCTCGACCTGTTCCCTTGCCATCCTTGTTCTTGTTCTTGTCCTTATTCTTATGCTTCTTATCCTTGTCCTTCTTGTCCTTATCCTTGTCGTGCTTGTGCTTCTTGTCCTTGTCCTTCTTAGTCTGCCCTCCTTGGGCCGTATTCTCAGCACTGGTAGCACCTGCTGCAGCATCCTCCGTGGTGGAAGCAGCAGTTGTGTCAGAGGACACTTCCCGAGCTTCAATGTTGGCAGAGCGGACGATAGGCACATCGAGAGGGCGTCTGGCCAGAGACGTAAAGCCGCCGAGATGTCGCTTTTCGATCGAAGCAGACCCCCGAGTTGGTTCGCAATTAATGAGTGTGGTGCCGGCCACCAGGGCAAGGGCGAATGCTTTAGCGAGACTGAAATACATGATTGGAAAGACAGAGACTGAATTAGACTGGCCGGCAGCGATGAAGTGAAGATTCGTGGGCGATAGAAGTTGGAAGATGAGAAATGGGCGTGCTCTCACCACGCCAGCTCAACGTATACCGAGCAAGTCTTATATACTTGAATGCACTGCCTTTTCGAGCTATCGTCGTCGTCATTCAACTATCGGATTTGTGTCTGTCCTGGCGGTCGAAACACAGTGGCCGCAACAACTCACACCTCCTCAGCCCGCAGCTGCGTGCTACTCCTTGCTCTTTCAGACCCATATGATGCCCCTCACCGCTCCTCCAGAAACCTTCTTGGACCACATCACCACAAAGCCCTCCCAGGAGAGGAAGCCTCGCCAAGAACGAAACGGGCGCCGAAAAAGGCTGAAACACGAGCTGTCAGAACACCACGAACAACTCAACTTAAGCCCCCCTTCCTCCTTTCCAACGCATATCTCGCAGCCAGTCGTCTCGAATGTTACTTTTATCGTGCATAGCGTCTCAGAAGAAGCATCATCAAGCAATCGCCATGAGAAGCTTGACGAAGCTTGACTACGGGAGTGTTTCGCGATGATCACGTATGTGTGCCTGCGTTCGTCTCAGAAGTGTGGATTGCCCTTGCTGGTGCAGGTCACGCCTTGAGCAGACTCGGCCGGCCTCAGTAGTCTACGCGCGCCTATATCAACTCAGTGTGACCCCGGTATGAAGCACTTGACAAGATGCGGTTACATCTTAAGGCTGAAGAAAACTCTGATACTAGGAAGACTAGTCATTAACGTTAAGGATACCTATAACTCGTGTCCTTCTAAGGATGCACTGTCATGTTCTAGGCATACCACGTCAGCTGCACCAGTGTTTGACTTACAGCTCCCTCTTCATCGTCAAGGTCGCATTGTTGCCAAGATCACCTTGATCTTCCTGCGTCGAGAAGTTGCTGACTTCGTCCAAGCTCTTGATCCTTCCCAGCAACAACTCCAAGACTCTGTATCCCGAGCCCGCTGAGTAGCCAGGTAGCTCGTGACCTGCCAGCTGCACCTCATAGTAGGTCAGCCCTCTTTCGGCGCCCCATTGGCCAACCACGCCAGCCTCTGAGAGACGGCCGCCGTTGGTCTCATCGTGGTATGGCGTGTAGAAAGTCTTGTCTTGTGGGTACGACTGGAAGCCCTGCGCTCCGTTCCATGTCGCATTCTGAAGGGCGAACAAGGTGCCATTGGGCGCCAGAAGGAAGTCCAGTCGGCCTACACCGATGATGGTGTTATTGGTGTACTCAATTACACGCTGTAGAACCTCGTTTTGAGCAGGCGCAAGCGACCTATCGCTAAGCGACTGGTTGTCGCTTGGCCCACCGAACACGTTCACTGGCGTACACTGGTACCAATCGACATGTGGCGCGTTGATGGCGTCCTGCACGTCTGTGCGGTTGAAATACACCTGGGCGCCGGGCGGGCTGTAGTCGCCTGTGTTGACGATGCCGAGCTGACTGTATGGGTGTGGGCACATGTCGGTGATGTGGTATATATTGAAGCACGGATTGGCTAACCTGGAGATCTGATTAGCCTTGTTCCGGGAAAAGGGCGTATGCTCGAAGGCAGGATGGCTAGGTTAACGAGGGCAACTACTCTGTCATCCCGAGACATATGCCCGGGCAATCTTCAAAGTAACGTTTGTTTCTTGATACAAGTTTGACCATGGGAATGCAACTTACAGAGCTGCGTAGTAGGCGTAGTCGAAGATATCGCAAGTGTAGTTGCTATTGGGGTCCGTGTCCGCATACGGATCTGGAAGCACTGGGAAAGCGCCAGACGGTGGTGGAAAGGTGAAGTACTCGTTGAGATACGAGGAGTAGTTACAATACTCGTGTGTCCATCGGAGGGCGTCCAAGTAGCTCTGGTTAATGTTCATGAGGTTGTTCCAGTACTCGATGTAAGGATAGATGACCACCTGCTGCTGGATCGTACCATCACCGATGATAGGGTCGTTGATTGCCACGCCTCCGAGCTTGTAGTACTTGTCGTCTGCGGCAGTGATGAAGGCGTCCGCGACGTATGGCACATAGTAGCCGGCATAGCTTTCACCCGTGATGTAGGTTGTGACGCCATCAAGTGCAAAAGCATCCACGAAATTTTGGTAGAAGCCGATGAATTCGAGTCCCAGTTCGACCTCGTTCGTGATGTTGGGCGTGCCCTGCGTGTAGCCGACTCCGATCGGCTGCTCGACGAATAGCATGTTCGTCCTGTCGTTATCAGCTTGCCTATTGGCGGTACGGGTCTCTCCTCGCGACTTACAAGTTCGACCAGCTGTACGTGTTTGGTGTTGGCGCAAGGGTCCCTTCCTGCCACAAGAACGGGCCATTCTCGGTGAGCAGCCCACTAAGCGAAGAGCAGCCAGGGCCACCGTTGAACCTGTTGTCACACTTAGCACAAGCAATTGCAAATTCACAGCCGACATCCGCTTACCAAATGGTCACCTCGTTTCCAGCATCTGGATTTGTGGTAGGGAAGAACCAGAAAAACAGCTGCCTTGAGTCGTTCGCGGCCTGCGAGACTGGCAGAAGCCCGGCATACGACTCGCCGATGTCGAAGTCGACCTCTGGGATACCAGTGCCGTTGACGACAAACTTCTGTGTGTTACTGTTCAGGAATTTCGAGTCTCTCTTCTCCAGATTCGATCGCTCTGGCATCGCTGGATGGCGGATCTGGTCATACCGACGTGGGTGCTCGATGTTGAATGCATTGATGGCCGCTTTGTTGAAGGCAGCCTGTGCCAGCGGTGCGATGGCCAGCAGAGCGCCAGCCAATGATGCGCGTAACAGCATGACTGGAGATGTTGCAGCAAAGCGGTTGTGGAAAATTCAAAGGCAGGTAGTCGATTGCCTGAGGCGCAGAACGCAACAGAGATCAAGTGGAGTTGAAGGGAAGGATGTTCTGAGCTCAGAGGAAAGGTGCTCTGAGCTTAGGAGGAGGGTGTTTTGAGCTCAGGTGAAGGTTGTCCTGAGCTGAGGGCAACGCTGTTGTAAGCTGAAGCTCACAGGAACGATCTCATACGGAAGAGATAGCTCCTCAAGCATGAACGCTGCTTCCATCCTGGGGCACCTGCTTTCTTATGGCTTCCACCATTCGCGACTTCCATGACTCTCACAGATTTTCCGGCATGTACCTGCAGCTTCGGGCGAATATCCGTCAGTGGCACGCGACTTACGAAGTACATCATTGGGACGTCGATCAGCATCGAGGTACAGAGTTGCCCATCTCCGCAGCGGATCGTGGCGAAATGCATGGTACCTGGGACCGCCATTGGTTCTTCCTGGCAGGAACGAGGTCGTCGTAATGTCGTAGACATTTAGCGGAGTGCGCGGAGGTACGCGATAGGGTTGCGCTGGCCTTTCGCAACGAATCGTACATGCTCGCGAAGACAGATAAGAGTTCAGTAAAGCTTTGCGATCAAGCTACAGCCGGGATGCTTGTTGGTGACGTGAAGTACTCATGATCACGCCTTCTAGCGTCACATCGTTCAAAGTCGTGGTCGACGGAGCTTCCTCATAGAGCTTGGTAACAAACAAGCTCTGCAAGTCGAGCAAGTCTAACATAGGTTTTGTCGGAGATCGCTGCCAGGAACAGAACCAGGTTTTCGAAGCTGATAGGTTTCGCCTATCAGACTTCGTACTCAACGGCTTTGGTGGGGGTCTGCATGTGGGTGGGCGCATTGGAAAGGCAGCCGAGGCTCAGCACCCAAGGTCTCGCTTGATCGCATCAGTTTACTACCTGCCAGTTGCCACTATCGGTGCTTCTCCAAAAGCAAAACCTGGAAGACAGAAACCTTCGACAAGCTGAGGCCCGCTCTATCATCTTGAAGTCAACTGCATTTCATCTCCGCGTCGGAAATGGCATTGTTGGTAGCAAAAGGACGTTTCACGAGATCTTTGGTCAGGCACTCCCGCACACGAAATTGCTTCTAGAACGTGCCCTAGCCAATCGGAGCAGTGACGCACCACAAGCCATGCGAGGCGACACGAGGGTCGACGGGATTGGTAGAATAGAAAGATGTCGTCAATCCTAATGATGTGTAGGTGGCAGGTGCAATAGCAACGCAAGGCGACAAGGAAGCCACCTGTCGATGTATGCTTTATCGATGCCTTTACAGAACTTGAGGTTGACTCGAAGCTTGGTGTCATGAAGTAGTGGTTCCCTGTACTGGGGAGTTGCCTTCGACGCTTTTCATTCAACGAACAATTCTGGCGCTCTTAACGAAAACAGGTCTTCTGGGTACTGTTATACATAAAACCCTACCTAGGTACAGATTCCGCTCTGCCCTAATATGCTGAATGCCCTAGAGCCAGAAATATTACTAGATCGGTATCCATGCCCGCCAAACGTTGTATCGTGAGTCGTAATGCAATCTCGTGCCCCACAACAAGACTACCGGTCGTGATTAAGAAGAGAATCTACCGAGCAGCGATCGCTGTTAGAAACCACTGACGTCGAAGTGTTGCTGACACCAGCTGGGGACGGCATCAGCCAAGCGCTAGTAGCACCGCCGCAATTTGTCAGATCCACCGATGACCACCGAGAAGAATGGCTTTGCCAGCTACTGCCATCAGTAAGCGTTGGACTGGGCGTTAGACATGCCGGACTGGCTGTGGATGGTGTTGACGAAAGCGTAGCTGATAAGGGGGGTAGCGTAAAGGCACTCGATGCACTGCTGCTTGATACAGGAGGAGTAAATTGGTGTGAGGTTGTTGGTGTAGGGGGAGTGATGAAAGCGACCAAGTCGTCTCTCCGGGGAGCCTTAGCCTTCTTCGTGAGGTCAAGTGGTGGTGGCGTTGTTGCGCAGCGTTGCCGTAGCGGTATGGGCACGGAGATACTCCGTTGGTATCTCACTTGGTCGAGCCAACTGTTGAAATCAGAGGTGACATGTTCGATCGAAGGTGGCGATGCTGTTCGTCGTGGAAACGGCACCTGTCCGACACTTGGTGAGTAGGCCGAGCTGATGGTGGTCACAGATTGAGATCTAGCGAAATGCTGGTCGATAGTCTGCTGCGGCCGAACGACGACGAGCTGATGATAGTGTAGCCGACAGGCCAGCTCAGTCTTGTGAAGACGGTCCGCAATTTGTCGATACGCGGTTCTGTGTGAGCGAGCCTCGACAAGGTATGTTTCCTTCTCTTGGTCAGAACAGATCAACGGGTTGGACTGCCGATGCTTACCTCCTCACTTGTCCAAGACTTTGCTTTGGGGCCTCTGCGAGATTTCGCTACCTTGTAGGTGGCGACAGGCTTCTTCACCTTCCATGAAGATCTGGTGCTATAGCAGGAAGGAAAAGGCGCAAAGATGTCAGACATGCTACAAGTTTGTAGGCTTCGAAGCTGATGCGCGAATATCGATGTGTCGGCCTGTGAAGTTGGTCCCGTGCCTGTCGTTAAGTGCGGCTGGCATGGACGTGTATTTGTGGGACGCCTTGCTCCACGAACATAGTATGCAATCTGCCTTGTTGAGAACAATGACGCTACTTCCTTCATGCCCCCTGATGGCCGGTGAAGCTTATCTCAATTGTTGCTCCACTTGGGACTGCTTTCAGGCGACTCATCATGATGGCTCTAGGTCGGCAGAGGTCTTGCTTTCGGCCATAGCATCTTCGAACAGTAGTTCTGTGCATATTAACCGCGCGATGGGGCATTGTTCGAGGAAGCCTCGTGCCAGCTGTCTGTTCCCACGAGGGCAACATCCAATGATGCAGTATGGACCCGATTGTTGTTTTTACCACGTGGCAGAAGTACTGAGTATAGTAACAATGCCTTGACTTGCCGATGTGTTCGTCGACCCAGACGCCCGGTAGGGACATGCAGCGATGCGCTTGAGATGTGACCAGACTTCAATGCTATTTTTGACTCACATTGATGCACAGCCGACTGGTGCGCAAAGACGAACGTGCCAAAAGCGCTTCGACAATGTTCTAAAAGAAGGAACATTGACGTTGACGCGCCAATATCGCCTTGTCTGTTCTCGAAAAGAGGCTGGTCGGCGTCATTTCGATGATGTCGAAGGCCGCCCACTGGTACAGAAGATTGGATACTCCCAGCTGTGTCCAGTATTGCTGCATGGCATCCATGCAGGAAGCAGGCGATGTCCAAAAATATCTGGCGGCAAGTGCCTAGCCGATCCGCTACCTTGAGACCTCCCGCATAGTTGAAGCAAGAATAGTAACAAGAATGCAACTGCACAGATCCAAGCAAAAGGAGGAGAAGAAATGAGATGAAGGAGGCGAACGCAGTATGTTGTCGGGCTGAGTGAGGTTGTTAGTTTCATGAAGAGGCCTTGATGCCAAGGCTGGAGACGCCTGCATGGGCAAGCGTTGCCTCATTGGCCCTCAGTAGTCGCTGACATGCAACAAACATGCAGCCGCTTTTCTGCAGCGCGTACAAAGGCCTCCCGACCACCCAGAGAAGTGGTCGCTTCGTCTGGCGCCTGTATCAAATTATGATTGACTTTTCGGCGGCACAGCTGTTGTCGCACCATGCTGCATGGGGCTGGTATGAGCCTCAATGCATGCATTGGGCTCTCTGAACGATCTTCTTTCAACGACACGAATGTGCTCGTCACTTGTGTAGACGCTCTCTCGAAATAGAACTCGTTCTGCACAATTGTAGGACGACAAAAGACACGGCCGAAGCGGCAAAAGTACGAAAATAGATCCAGCTGGCGCTGCGGACACGAATGTCTGCTGCTTCGATATGACATCTGCACTTAAGGACCCAGTTCTAGTAGCCGGGACCTGAGGAAAGTCTGGAAGCAGCTCATAGCCCGTGTCATCGGTTGACCGTGATGGTGTGATGGCCTCCCGCAAGGAGAATCTGTTCATGCCAGCAGTCGTGAAAGGGCCAGACCTTGTCGTGTTATGTCTCGCACCGCCGAGCTAAATTGTCTGAGATGCAGTAGCAAGACGAGGCCTGATGATTGAAAGTGATGTGCATACTGGCCAAGAGCCGCTATTCGTGACAGGACAATACCGTTTCAGATGCTTCCTTCGACCTTCGAATGCGTCAGAAAGGACGGGGTCCAGCCAATTGACGTCCATCTCCAGCGCAACCAGATCAGTTGTGAACATCGCTTTCGTCTCGCCATTCAGCGTCACTATTCAAGACCTTGCTCCCTGGTCCGTCCAACTGCGGTGCATCGTCGTCATTGTCGTCGAAGAAAATATCCTCATCCTCCTCTGCCAGCATACCCGCCGACTCGGCCGCGGTCCCCGTCCCTGTTGGCTTCTTCGTCTTGTGATGATCGTGCAACGTGTCGTCCGCGGATATGCTGACTCCCCTCGCTCCCCATCGATTGTTTGCCGCTCTCGGGCCATCTCCAGGCTCAGTCTGCGCCTCCGGATCCTCCTCCACCGAATCTCTCTGACCCGCCGTCCTATCCAACGCCCTATGCACCAAGAAGCCCTTCCTCAGATCATCCGAGTCCACCACTCCACCTCCCCTCAACTTGACCCGCTGCCTCGTCCAATATACCCACGCAAAGTCCAGGTACAGCGCCGTCTGCAAGATCCCAAAAATGACAGGTATCGCCTCTGGCTTATTCTTCGTAAACATCCTCCATATCCAATTCACCAAATACAGCAACCGATAACTCCCCAGCGCAATCAGATACCCCGAATCGATTACCGTCGGCACCGTCGTCTGTCTCAACAGCAACAGCTGCGGCAGCACGCACACAGACTCTAGAATCAAGCTGAACGCCCACAGAAACTCCGTTGGTCGAAAGATGCTGTGCTTATCCAATATCAGCCCCACGACCGGTGTAGCAACGAGCGATCCAAGCAGAGCGTATGCGCCAAGTTTCCAAGCCTTCTCTCGCTCACGCGTGCGCGCAAAGACGCGCAGCATGATGTAGATGATGTACAACGAGGTCCAAATGTAGAAGTTCTTGAAGAAGAAGTTCCATATTGAGACCGCGGGACTAACCCAGAAGAGGTCGAGGTATCGGGCAAAGAAGACGAGGACGTAGAGGAGCTGGGTGAGGAGGGAAACACCTGCAGGCACTCAGTCAGTATGTGGGCTTCATGTCTCATCAAGGGGAGCTACACATGCCTTCGGCGCTATGATTCCAGTGAATCGCCCATATTAGTATACATTTCGAGGCGGCATGACATAAGTCGGCGAGGATCCGAAAGACGTTATACATGGCGGCTTATAACGCGTCGAGCAGACTAGTCATCACTCTGACAGGTGAGCGTCCCGAAGGATGCAATCTTGACGATCCGTGAGAACAGACGGGCGAGGAGAGGGAGGTTAAAGTGTAGCCTGCACATCCACGTGCCGACCGCGTGTTCGTCTCAGATCCGGGGCTGGCCTCGGCTTAATTGCCCGATCAGGAGGGCACGATATGAGTTGCTATTCCCTTGATTGAAGGGGGAGACTACGGCATGTTTTATCATGTTGATGGAGCAGTCGACGCTGTCTGCCGACCTTAACGTCGCCATATCGTCAGCCTCTGCCACTTCTCCGCCTCACCAGGCCAGAGCCTGAAGCCCGGCTGCCCCTCGCTGCACTTTCGCTCATCGTTCCTATGCCAGAGTCTGAGAAGCGCCCACTACTTGTGGCTTGACCACGGTCTCTACTCGTACCACGTCCGACTTCTGGTCCGATGTCATCATCATCCTCGTCGTCTGCTGTCTCGCCTTGCGCAAGTTCCTCTGCCTGGTCTGCTGGGCCTCCACCTTCCTCAAGGCCACCCTCGTTGGGTGTAGCTGAGCGACCTCTCCCATTGCCAGCAAATTGTGCAGGCCAGTCTTCGTTTGCGTCTGTCTTGATGTCTGAACCTGGAGCGGCTTCCATCCCAAGATTTGGCTGGGCTTCCTGGTCATCCTCAATCTTGATTTTCGTTCCTAGCTGGCCTTGGTTCTCATGCTTGATGAGAAGATCTTCTGAGCCCGACATAATGGACGATCCGTATAATGCCCAGACCAGACCCATACTGATAATACTCGTAGTATAGAATGCCAGGCTGAAGATGACGAAGCTGAGAACGCGATAGTGGTAGATGATATATCGTAGGCCACTGAATTGGGCAGCAAAGGTGATGCTGGCGCTGTAGATCTGCACCTGTCTTCGTGCAAGAGGCGCATCTATCGACGCAGGCATAGTGACACCGCCCACACTGAGGAGCGCACCAGAGTCTGCTATCCCAGTGCTACCACCACTTGGTGCGATCTCGACGCGTAGAGCGATGGGTACGTTGCTGGATCCTCGATTGAATACCGCCGCTTCCCACAGTTTGACTTTGACATTGTCGCTATCAAGGTCCTTGAAGCCAAGCAGATATAATGGCGCAAAGACTGCATCTCTTGCGAAGCTAAGTGATCGACTGCGATACCGTAGCATGCTCGGTCTCCGAGAGTGCTGTAGTACTGTGTGGCCCTCGCCTCCCAGAGTTGTCATGTTTCCCAGAAGCTGCTTCAGCGTCTCGGGCGGTTGAGCTAGAGCACTAAATGCTCCTAGAAGCCGGACATCGACCATGAACACGCCTCCATCGAGGTTCGTAGGTGTACGAGGTATAGACAGATCGACGGTGACTGCATATGCTTGCTGACTTATCAGTGTACCTGACGGAACATCTGCGATCGCGTAGGGCACATTGCCTGCCGCGTGTACGCCATACTGGAAGTATAGAGGTATGGAAAGACTAATTGGTGGTATGTAGTTCCAGTAGAATATGAGGAATGCAGTGGTCGATATGGCGAAGAGCAGAGAAGAGACGAGGAAGAAGAGAACTGCAGAGATCGAGACACGCAAGAAGGTGGGTGACGAGATGAAGTCGAGAAGGGGCTGTACTGCTGAAAGCACAAGATTTCGTAGCCGGCGAACGAGGCCTGGTTGGGGCTCTACAGGATCGTCCATCATGATGTGTTTTGCGCCTCAAGGCGCTTGTGGATGCGAGAGGGTCCTCAAAGACATCATGAGCAGAGCGTGCGCCCGTGGAATCAAGGTCGCTACTACTGGCATAGCAGAAAATGTTGCGGAGGAAAGAGCGCGGTAGCATGTGCAAGCGGCGCGTTGGGAATGAGAGCAGCTACGTCATTGGTTGATCGGCGCTCGACCAGTTTCACTGCCTGATATCATCTTGTTGCATTTAATTATGTGATCTGAAGCCAGCTTAGGGCGCCTGCTTCCCTCCGTCTTCATCACCTACTCCTCCAGCACCACCGCCGAATCTCGCCTGTGCCAACGCTCTCAAACCCTCCATGGTCTTCGCCTCTTTCTTTCTAAGAACATCCAATTTCTCTTCCCGCTCAGCCCTCCTTGCCCTCGCCATCTCCTCCCTCCTCAACTCCCTCTCATTTTTCTTTCTCTCATTCTCTCGCTTCATTTTCTTCAGCTGCCCCAGACTATCTGCGTCGCCCATGACATCGTCGTCTGGCAGGTCTGCATCTCCTGCCTCGTGTGCGGCCTGAGCGAATGAACGATTCGAGGCTGCGGCCTCTTTGCGCTTCTCGAGCTGTCTTTCGCGCGTGCCGGATTCGGCTCGAGGAACAAGTTCATCGAGGCGCTGAGTCTGGAGCTTGCGTTCGGTCTTGCGGTCACTTCTGAAGGCATCGCGAGAGGCTTGCCGAGAGGCGGCGGCCGACTCGGCAGCTTCCTCGCGCAGGGCGACAAGATCAGAAGGACGTGGTATCGAGGGCCCAGTTGTCAGCTGTCCAAGCTGACCATTCGCGCTCTTCTTAGATGCAACAAGGTCAGCAGGCAAGTCAGGGCCATAGTCATCGTCCTCGTCCTCCTCGTCGTTGCCTGGTCTGTGGCTGTTGTAGGGCTGAACCGAAGACGGCGACCGCCGTTGTGTAGAAGCAGCAGAAGTGACGGCCTTCGTGAGAGTCTGTGGATCGTACCAGCCCTCAGCTAGTTCTCCACGATTCCTACGATGTCAGCATGCATAACTCAGTGTGGTCTCCGGCAATAAAAGAGGCGGTACATGGAAGGTGACTACATACCATTTGTGAATGAAGCTCTTCCACCGGCCTTTGATCTCGCGCTCATCTAGCTCATCGATATCCTTGTGTTTCTGTATGTCCAGATACAACGTGAACATCGGTCTATGGGCTTCGAGATCGTGTTTGTTCAAAGTGCGTGCTCCGAATGGTAGTGCTTTCACAATATCTGCTCGATGCGAGTCCGGCGAGTGTCTTCGTTGTCGTTTGCGGTCCCGCTCGCGATCTGGAGACCTTGGCCGTGACACTTCATCATGGCCGGCCATGTTCGGCACGACCGGTGCAACGCTTAACTAGTACGCTGTAGGACTTCGTTGTCAATGAAGCGCATCTGAACTCCAAATATGGGATACTCGCCACGCCGGATGACATAGCCGAAATTCCTTGACGCCGATCTCCAGCTGTCTCCGATCAATTATATCCTCGTCACTTCAACATTCTTGGTAGCTTTCTTCATTTTGGTCATTCTTTCTATTTCACAAGATTAGACATAGAAATAGACCCACTCGTTCATTCGGCAACATGCACATATTAGTCACTAATGATGACGGGCCACCTTCATACCAATCCTCGCCATATGTACAATCTCTGGTTTTAGGATTACAAGCTTCGGGCCATCAATGTTCAGTCATTCTGCCGGACGGCCAACGTTCATGGATCGGCAAGGCGCATATGGTGGGCCAGACTCTGACGCCAAAGTACTATCGACCTGGCACCCTGCTCAAGGACGACGGGACTCTGTCAGATCAGCCTTCAACGACGGACAAGACGAATGGGTCTTGGTAGATGGGACACCTGCCAGCTGCACGCAACTCGGTCTTCATCATGTCTTTCGTGATCGTGGACCTATCGATCTAGTTGTCAGTGGACCAAACTATGGCCGAAACACTACGGCGTTGTTTGCGTTGTCCAGCGGTACGCTAGGTGCCGCCCTGGAAGGCGCAGTGAACGGGTACAGAAGTATCGCCTTGTCCTTTGCATTCGACTCGCAAGACCACGACATTGACATCATCACGGAGGCGGCAAAGCTCAGCGTTCGTTTGGTCGAGAAGTTTGCCCGCGAGTGGGCTGAGGATGTCCACGTATACAGCATCAATGTACCAGTCCGGAAAGGAGTATCCAACAACAAAATTCTCTACACAGAGATGATCCAGAACAAATGGAGCAGTGGTTCATCATACAGAGAAGTCCCTGCCGGCGAGTCAGACGCGGCTGCCAATGCTGAAGAACGCAAAATTCGCGAAAATGAGCACACCAACGGTGACTCGAACGCAACTGCCAAGAATAGCCCTAAGCATCGCACATTCAAGTGGGCACCACACTTTCAGGACGTCAAAATTTCTGTAGAGAACGCTGGTTCTGGCGATGGCTACGAGGTTAGCCAGGGTAATGTCAGGTATGTATCGTCAGCAGAGTTGTGGAGGTGGATCTTACTGATGTCGACAGTGTCACACCTTTGAGAGCAAATTTCTGGCCACTTCCTCAGTACAAAGGCGAAATCAAGCTGTGAGTAAGTGTATAGGACATATGTCTTTTCTACGGTGGATCAAGGCGGTGTCTGATGCCTTGATGACAGGAACTCTTCCGTCGACATGATGGATGACAGCGTGCACCGAGCTCAACGGACGCTATCAGCCGTCATAGACTACCCGGACAGCTATGTCCAACCGCTGATTGAGTCTGCATTGCAGCAAATTGCCAATCTGCAGACTGAACGAATGACTTCTCTTTCGTTCCTGGCGACGCCAACAAGCCCTGTACTTCAGATCAGAGCGTATGAAGATATCGATTTCGAGCACGCACTCGCGAATCCTTCCACTTCATTAGTCTGTGCTTATGCGATTCGCAAAGCACTCATCCGAAAGCACTATCTGTCGAATACGGTCTCTACGTGGCTGGTCAAACATCCAGCCAGTTTGCTTGCTTCCTCCTTCAAAGCGTGCACACATTTCGAGCTTGACTACGCAGAATTTCTTGACGAAGCACTCGTTGATGCATGGGATCTCAACGAAAGCATGGCTCGTAATGCCGACAACCCGTCCGTCGAGAGCCACGAGTGGTGGATACTGAAGCCAGGCATGAGCGATGGCGGTAACGGTATTCGCTTGTTCTGCAGTCTGCAGCAGTTGCAAGAGATCTTCGAAGGATGGGAAGAAGACGAGCCAGATGAAGATGAAGATGAAGATGAGGCTGTAGAAAAGGCCAATCAGCCGTTCACTTCAGATGGTGACACAACGGATGGTCCTGGTGGTGCAATGACGTCTCAGCTGCGACATTTCATTGCCCAGCCATACATCCAGGATCCTCTCATCTTCCGAAGCTATGGCCAACGGAAGTTCCACATTCGCACCTATGTTGTTGCAGTGGGCGCACTCCGGATCTATGTCTACAAGGAGATGCTTGCCCTGTTTGCCTCAACACCATACGTGCCACCATCAGCAGACACACAATCACTCGAGCTCGCAGGGCACCTCACGAACACGTGCTTCCAGCATGAATCGACGAAAGATGATTCGGTGCATCGATTCTGGGAACTGCACACCGAGCGGACTGATAATTGGCAAGAAAAGATCTTTGCAGATATCTGCGCCATCACTGGTGAAGTATTCGAGGCTGCAGCACGGGAGCAGATGGTCCACTTTCAGACACTGCCCAATGCTTTCGAGGTCTTCGGCGTGGACTTTCTGGTCGACAGCAACCTGAATGTCTGGCTCCTTGAGTTGAATGCCTATCCTGACTTCAAGCAGACTGGCAAAGACCTCCAGGATGTTGTCATTGGAGGCCTGTTTCGGCAGGTCCTTCAAGTAGCAGTGCAGCCATTCTTCACTCATTCGCAAGAAGCAACGCACCCGGGCACCGAAAGACTGCCACTCGTTCGCAGTGTCGACCTTGGCCGGCGATGAGATTGTCTTGGAGAGCAGTTCGATGCACGTGTGCCTGGACGTACGGCCCAAACGCTCGCCACGTCTGATGTTTGCTTTGCGCAACTCTATCGGACCAAATGAGATTGCTGTTCTGTCGTACAGCGAGGTTGTTTGATGTCACAGAAAGCTTTCGAGAGCTGTTCGGTCTAGTGAGGAAGATCTCTGCCTTCATGGCGAATGCTGCGTCGAATCGGCACTTGAGAACTGAGGAAGGCAAGTCAATTGACCGAGCACGCCCACCCTAGTGGCCTCTGATGCGCAATCACTACCTGGAGATACTCCACGGAGGCGCATCAATCGCTTGTTTGGTCTCCTTTAAGAATGGATTGGATCATGAGGACAACAAATTATTCTGGGATAATCAGGCAACAAAGGACTTTTGCGGTGTGGATCATCCACCCAACGCTTCATATGGCCTGGTCGCCGTAGGGCGCAGGAGAGGATGACTTCTAGACAACGCCAAGCCCGCTGCCTGGCAATTGCGTCAAGTAACCCAGCAGACCGGTCAGCACCTCCAGAGGACGCCTTATGGACAACTAAGCCAATTCGCAAGAGCATACTGACAAGGCAGAGTCAGGCAATTCTTACAGCTTGGTGGCGCCTTCCAACATTGGTGTAGCCATTTAGTTGTTGCCACCGAACTTTGGGCAGTCACAACTATCACTTACTCACTATGGCAGGCGCATAGCCGCATCCGAGCCCCAACTTCAATCGTCCCGTACTTAATCAACGACAAGCTTGCACGTCTTCGCAAGTATCGGAGAAGCGTTCAGGGCCCTGCCTGAGCTGCTTTTGCTTTGATTCGGTTTGCCGAAAGTTGAATCGCGGTCCAGGGGAGCCTGAAGTAACGGCCCTCTGAAAGTCAACTGACGATTACCAGAAGCTCAGGTGAGCAAACGCTCAAGTGACCATAAGTATTGTCACGATGTACGCATACAGCGAAAGCACGTTGAACAGCTTCATTCTCCTGTACTATCTCATCACATCCATCGTTGCCCTCATACGGCGCCCAAAAGACCGGAAAGGCTTGGGGATCAGATCGCAGAGGTTCTTGTTATCGACAACATGTGTGACTGTCGCAACATGCCTGGTGGTCTCTATCGTCGACGCCATCGTAGTCAGTCGACGAGACACGGTATTCATGGTCCGAGAGACTGATGATGGCCTTTTCGGCAGTCTTGTTCAGCTTCTACTATGGCTGATAGTGCTGCTTGTACACACTGAACATCCAGGTGTTGTCAGCTATCCGGAATATGGCGTCTGGATCCTCACTTGCGCCAGCCGACTCATCGCTCCAGTTCGACTGGCGAAGAACGCGTCTCGCAGTCCGGTCAGCTTTGGCTTCCTGGGAGCTCAGCTCAGTCTTCGCGTCTCGTCAGATCAGTCTTCGCTCTCCCTCGCAGCGGTCTCTCCGCCTCCTCTAGTCAGTCTCTCCCTTTCGTCAGATCAGCCTCTTCCTTCGATCGAACTACTCGCAACAGTACTTCGGGCCGTCCACGTTGGTCTTTGTCTAGTCCTTGTTCTCGTTTGGGCAATCTTGCAGATACTGGCCAAAGGAAAGGCCGCGGCCGGCACAGATGAGGAGACTCAACCATTACTAGCTACGAATGATACCGAAGCCGACAAGGACGCAGAGGGGGATGAAGAAGAGGAGGAGAGTGGCTCGGGCCGAGAATCGCCTGAGGAAAAGAGAGCACGAGAAGAGCTGCACAACCGTCCAGTATCAGAGTATCTGCGGTCATTCTCAGTGTACCTACCCATCATATGGCCGGCGAGTCGCGCACAAAAGCTCTACTGTATTGGCATGCTGTTGTGCATGATCTGTCTCCGCGTGGTCGCAGTGCTCATGCCCCTAGCTCTGGCCTGGATCATCGACACACTCGTCAAGCAGAACGCACCCTGGTTACCGATATTAGGTTACTTTGTCTTGTATTTCCTGGACTCTAGGGTCGGCATAGGACTCCTCGCAGAGTATCTGCACTTGTTGACCAGCAACTATCAAAAGCTCAATCTGTGTCGAGCGGCGTACAATCATGTCATGGATCTGTCTGCGGACTTTCAAGACTCGAAAACATCGTCAGAAATCTGGCAAGCAATGTCTCAGGCACAGTCCGTCATCGATCTCTTTTATGGCGCTTGCTTCCAAATCACTCCCATGTTAATTGACCTTGTCACTGGCTTCATTATGATCTGGAAGTTCTTTGGAGCGTACCTCGGTTGGCTGGTAATGACGCTTGCGGTCCTGATGGTCTATATCAGCCTCAAGTCACTGAGAACACGCGTCACACTCACGCGTAAATGGAGAGATTCGTGGTACGACTCTTACCATCAGATGGTCGATTCGACTCAGAACTGGTACACAGCAGCGCAGTTCAGCCGTATTCCGTACGAGAAGGAGACTTTCTCCTCGAAACGTACCATGGTCGTTGAGGGCAGAAACAAGGTTGTCTATTTCTACTATCGAACGACTGCCGAGCGCTTCATCCTCCTCACGCTCGCTTACCTTTTGGCAATGGCTCTGGCCGGCCTTGCAATCTACCAGGGAGAGCTCGGTGCTGGCTACTTCGCGGCACTTACTGGGTACTGGGGCATGGTCACAAGCCCTGTCATGTACATTGTTGCGGAAATCACAGAAATCGCCGACAAGCTGATTGACGCCGAGAAGCTCCTAGTCTTGCTCGAAAAGCGACCGACGATTGTCGAAGCGGAAGATGCGCAGCCGTTCAATTACTTGGGCGGGCAAGTCGAATTCGAGAATGTCTTCTTTACCTACGATGGAAAGAAAACAGCAGCCGACGGCATCAATTTCCAAAGCAATCCAAAAACCATGACTGCTTTCGTCGGCGAAACTGGAGGTGGAAAATCGACCATCCTCAAGCTTCTGATGCGCTTCTATGACCCAGAGAAAGGCAGAGTGCTCATTGATGGCCAAGATGTTCGCAATCTGCAGCTCGACAGCCTCCGCAAGCATATTGCAGTAGTGCCTCAAGAGATCAGCATGTTTCATACAACAGTCCTGGAGAATGTGAGATATGGCGACCCTTCCATATCGGAAGCGGAAGTGGAAGAAGCTTGCAAAGCTGTGGCCCTGCATGACAAGATTTTGAGCTTTGCAAAGGGCTATCAGAGTCAAGTTGGCGAGCGCGGCTGTCAGCTGTCTGGAGGCGAAAAGCAGAGACTTGCCATTGCACGAGCAATGCTCAAGAAGCCGAACATTCTTCTGCTGGACGAGGCTACAAGCAGCGTTGATAGTATCACCGAGGGGCAGATTCAGACGAGCCTGGACAGGGTTTGCAAAGACCGAAGCACGTTCGTGATAGCTCACCGCTTGTCAACTATCCTCAAGGCTGATCAGATTCTGGTGATTGAAGGAGGAAAGATTATTGAAGCTGGCACTCATGCTCAATTGATCAAAAACCGAAGCGGGGCTTATCACAAAATGTGGCAGAGTCAAGCAGAGCTTCAAGGCGAGATGAGTCGGTCTAGATCACGATCGAAAACTCGAGTCAAGCTTCGGGGAGATGGAAGTCATTCTAGGTCACCATCGAAGCCTTCCCATGGGGAGGACTCTGCGGAGGCAGGAGCACCTACATTGATCGACGACGTTGGCGACGCTGGCGATGTTGCGAGCCTCACCAGTGAGGTAGACAGTCCGGAAGAATCAATCGTGCAGACGCCGAACGATCAAGCTTCCGCTGATGGCCATTCGAAGCCCTTAGGGGAATCATGACTGCAGGCGGCAATGTGCTGGATTTTCTGCGGACACTGGCATCACGATCACCTGGTCTAAAAGGTGGGAATGCCTGAGAAGGCAAGGGACACCCAACGAACGGTGGTACGATGGGACAAGACCAGCAGAAGGGTAGGGTCTCAGACACCAGGTCTGATGGGTGAAGTCATAAGCATTCTGTTACAGGCGTTACATTCATGTGGTAGAAAAACAGCACGATAGCATCGTTATCACGGACCTAGGGCAATGGCACCGAAACGTGTGGCAGTACTCAAAGGTCTTGGGGAGGCCCTCAAGGCCACTTAGCTACTGTAGTCGACAAAATGCATGGTGGAGAAAAACTTCCTCCCACGATCGAGCACACGAAGTTACTGTGCTGTTTATGCCATGCCATGAAAATATTCATAAGCAGTCCAGGGAGAATCTCTAACAGCCCGAAAACATTCGCGTCGTTGGCCATTGACGATTCCTCCTCTTCGACCACCTCTCGCTCCGGTGCCCGCCCCGTCTGGAGCAGCCCGTCTGCCGCTTCCTCCACGCGCTCCTGAAGATCCGTTGAAGTGATTCTGTCATCGTCCGCTGATGTTGTCCCCTGAGGCGGCCTCTGCAGCATTCCCTGGCCATGTACTTCATGCTGTTCTAAGCTGACCACGTCACTACCATGATGTACGGTACACAATTCTTCTTCCTCATTTACTAACCTTATCCCTGTGTCGAGAAGGCCTCTGATAGCTAATGCTGCACTAGGCACGCCAATAGATTCCCTATGGAAAGTCCTCTGCAGTCGCTTCTCAGGTTTCTTGTAGGCCGGGCTCTAGGTGGAGGTCAATGCCGCAACGGCGTCTGCACCGTCTTGGGGCGGGCCCTGTGGTGGATTGGGTGCGCCTGGCGTGGGAGCAATGTTGAAGTTCTGGTTCGCGTTTTGCTTGTTTTGGGCAGCCATTTGCCAGGCTGGGATTGCTGCCTTGCCGGACGAGGAGAATGAAGTGGATGAGGCGGGCCTTTGGGGTTGTTGCGTCTGTTGCGGGGTGGGATTTGTGGACGAGGAGGGCGCTGTAGGCATAGCAAAGCTGGGCGCCTTTCCGGGAGCATTCACTCCTGTCACGTTGGTGCTGCTTCCAGGCGCTGTCTCTGCGGTAGGCGTTCCCGCTCCTGCTCCGCTGCTCGAAGTAATGCTCGAGATGTTCGCGGGCTGAGTCTTAGGGATACCAGCCATGCCGCCAGGCCCTTGACCGCCTATACGATTGCTCATCAGCTGCTTCAGGCTGGCTAGCTCGCCGCTCAGCTCTTTCAATTGGCGGTCGCTGGCGTCCCGTACGTTGTCGATCGACCGCGGCAAGCTGTCTTTCATGTTCTTGATCTCCGATTCCATCCGTCGTGCATCGTCTTCACGCTTGGTATTTGCGGTCTTGAGTTCAGATATGATCGACTCGATGTCTGCGATAGCGCTGTCGAGGCGCTGTGTGCGTTCTTCTTCCGCTTTCTTCAGGGTCTCGGTATCTGTGGATAGCGTGTCGAGTAGAGCGAAGGTTTTGTTGAACTGCTCGTCGATGGCGGCCTTGTCTTGTTCGAGTTGGGGTGGTGTGGGAGGGGCGATCAGTGGTTTCACGTAGCGTTCGGCCAGCATCCAGAGACCGTAGCTGGCGCCGCCGACGACTGTGGCCATGATGAACCAGTCTCGCCAGTCGCGTCTGGGTGGTTCGGCGGGCCTTGTGGAGGAAATTGACCGTAGGGGTTGTAGGGAGCATACTGGTACTGGCCCTGCGGCGGACCGCGACTGTATTGGGCGGGTGGGGGATAGTATGGGTTCTGTGTTGTCTGTGGCTGTGACGGGTCCTCGGCGGCGCGTGCTAGTGAGACGTCGATCTCCTCTTGTGTCAAGTTCTTGGACTTCAAGAACTCAATGCGCTTCTCGACTGGTGATGAGGCCACTGACGCATCGCGGAGGAAGTTGACTGCCGACGTCACCAGTTCCTCACGGGGCGCCATGTTGCCTGCCTCCAGGGAGGACTCTGCGAGATAATCGTGTCAAACCGTATCGACGGCCACGACACTGCCAGGGCGGACTCTTTGATGATAACCTGGGTAAATCGTGGCAATCTTGATGTCCAGCCACCTCGAGAGCATGATACTCAGATCGACGAACCTCGGTATCGGCGCAAGTCACGTGAGGAAGCTCGCCAAGCTCCGAGTCGGTTGCGCCGGGGCGGGCTTTGGGGGTCTATTCCCAATCAAGTAACCAAAACAAAACGACGATATCATGGTATCGCAACCTCGTTTTGCGCCCTACACCGCAAACTGTACAAAACCAACATCCCGACGACTGATACTGTCGCATAACCTCAAAATTATAACGGCGCCTCGAGCGCACACGCGACCATCAACATGTCTCAGAATACAGGCTTGTTCAGCGTGCGCCGCCCGCGCGAAACACTGGGCGCCATACAGAACTATTCTTCAATACCACAACCTGCGTCGGCGATGAAAGCACCGCACACAGCGCAACATGCTCGATCGACGTCCGCGTACAACAGCATACAGCGACCGCCCCAACCAAATTTCAAACGTTCTTCATCTGGAGGAAATCTTGCTGAGATGGGTTTATCAACAGTCAGGCGATCGACCACCAATGTGCTGGCCGGAGGTCGCCAGAGCCTGATGCCAGGACAACTATTTGGATCGCAGACGCCCGCCTCGGCCAGTGTTCAGCGACGAAGCAGCATATATTCGCGACCTTCCAACCACGGTCCGGTCGGCCATCAATCATTCTTCATGCAGTCTGCGCCTCCCGCGACGAACCCTAAAGATCAGCGACCACTGCGCGATCCCGCATACAGGGCGCGCATAGGCCAGGAACTGATGGACTACCTCACTCAGAACAACTTTGAGATGGAGATGAAGTGCTCGTTACGTCAAGACTCGTTGAAATCACCCAGTCAGAAGGAGTTCACAAATATTTTCCAGTGGTTGTACCGACGTCTCGACCCAGGCTACAGGTTTCAGAAAGGCGTCGACACCGAAGTCCCGCCAATTCTGAAGCAGCTGAGATATCCTTACGCGTGGCAGATCACCAAATCCCAACTTGGAGCTGTGGGCAGTCAGACGTCATGGCCTGTCTTCCTCGGACTACTACATTGGCTGATGCAGCTAGCACAGATGTTGGAGAACTTCACTCGAGGAGCGTACGACGACGCATGCGCAGAAGCCGGCGTCGACGTTTCAGGCGATCGAATCGTGTTCAGGTTTCTCTTTGGCGCGTACGGGGACTGGCTGAGTGTCGGAAATGAGGAGGAAGAAGAGAGTGCCGATGCCGCGCTTGTGCCTCACGTGGAAGCCATGGCAGAGGCTTTCGAGCGCATCAATGCAAAGCACGCTGAAGAGCTGAAGATGTATGAGGCTGAGAATCAGTCGCTGAAAGAACAGGTCGAAGAGCTCGAGAAAGCAATGCCAGATATTGCCAAACTCGACAACGTCTTCAAGATCCTCGAGGACGACACGAAGAAGTTCGAGGACTACAACACCAACGTCAAAGCGAAGATCGACAAATACGAGTCGAGAATGGAGATTCTGCGAAAGGAGATCCAGACTACAGCAGCCGAGCTCGCGGCAGCCGAGGACGAGCGGCATGACCTGCAAGAAAAGGTCGACGAGCAAGGGCTTAGCCTTCAAGACATCGATCGGATGAACAAAGACCGCGAACGTCTCATTAAGAGTCACGACGACGCATCTGCAACACTCGACGAAGTTCGAAAGAACGTGCTTGCTAAGGAGATCGAGACTGCACAGAAGCTCGAGGATCTCGAAACGGTCATCAAGAAATACAACTCTTTGGGCTATCAGCTCTCACTCATTCCATCGAATGCCGCCAACGCCCGTGGCAAGGATTACGAGCTTACCCTGAACCTTCCCACGCCGTCCTTCTCAACGTCTCAGGCCAATCGAACAAGCCGCAAAGGCTCTCCGATAGAGACAGATCGACTGTTGTCCAACGCCACAACCGGCTACTCGCCAGCACATCTCCTCAACCTCGATCTACGCGGAACAGTGAAATCAACCTTCGTCGCCCTCCGCAAGGAGATCAACGAGCGCCGCAAGAACGCCGCGGACGCCGACCTCAACGCCAAAGACGTGCTCGAACGCGTAGTAGATGCACTCGCGGAGAAGAACTCTGAGATCGACGACCTCAACCACAAGATTCGTGAGGTCTCCAACAACTACAACTCTCTCAAGGAGACTGGCAACACAACGCACACGCAGCAGACATCTGCGATTGAGCGGCTCGAGGCCGAGCTGGCACGAAATCGTGAGAATCTGAGCAAGGGAGCGATTGAAATGGAGCAGAAGGAGCTAGAAGCGACGCTGGCGTGGGAGAAGATGCAGGATGAGGCTGGCCAGATCAGAGAGCAGCTGCATGCTGATGTGGAGAAGATGTTGGAGGACGTTATTGGGTTCAAGGTGCATGTGCAGAAGGGGCTGGAGGAGTATGAGCGTGTTGTGGGCGATGAGGCGGAGAGGGAGTTGAGGGATGGGCAGGAGGGTTTGGAGGGAGAGGTGTTTGACTGAGTGTTTGGGTGGTGGTAGGGTTGGATACTGACGATGAAATGATTGTCTTTTGGGTATTGTGTCAGGATAGCGAACTTGTACAGATCTTATGTTATATCATGACAAAATCCACAGTATGCTCCTCACATGGTCAAGTGGAAGGCGATGTCGTGGTATGCACCCCAAGCCGACGGGTTGATGGCTTGCCAAGGCCGAGACATTGGCGACGACTTTCCTATCGGTCGTGCTCGCTGATGCTTCATATTTCACCGGTCCGAGACTTGTTGCCTCAGAACGCGAAATGGACTCCAATCATGTACGACAATCAAATCGCAATGAGGCTAGCATCGCCATCATGACCAGTTTGCTCATTTCCAATGCCGTGACATCTGGACAGTCAGTCCATGTAGGTCGGCAGTGCGCTTCTACCGCCGTGATGCGGTCTACACCCACTCATCAAGGGCTTTGCATGGTATAAGTAAGATTCTATCGTGCCCATCCTACTCTCGTTCGCCGTGTGAGCTGATCAGAATTGCGATCTGGAGTTCGTCCGAGGCACCTGGACGTGGAAATCATTCTCATACACTTGTCTGGACCGCATTTTATTGGGCAACATGGCGCCTAGCACACGAGCGCTTTTCCGGACGTATTCGCTGCGCAAGTATAGAGGCTTCCATCGCTTTCTCGACCTTCCGCAAGAGATTCGATTGATGACGTACAACCACATCTTCAACAACTCGATCATCACATACGAAAAGAGTCCTGTTACGCAGTCGCGACCAGCGGAACCCAGGTGAGTTCTTGCTTTGTGGTCCCAGAAAATGGTGTGTCATTTGCGGCATCCGCTAACAGGGCCAGTCGTCCTTCGCACGTCACTGACCATCGCAACATCCTTATGACATGTAAGAGCATTCGTCGGGAAGGTCTCTATATCTACTATGCGGTGTCTGAGCTATACCTGAAGCCTGCGAGAGAACTCCGATACCTCCCCGCATCGTACTGTTGGGATGTGTCGATTGACTACCAGATTCTGCCTCTACTACTGCGGCGCTTCTGCCAGCATCTCACTGTGCCAGTACGGTCCAAATGGCAATTTCCTGGACTCTGCCAAGTCTTTCCACAGCTCGCCATGTTGAATTTGGCAACAGATCTCATCGTAAACCTGGAGAAGGATCATCTGGACATGCCCCTTCAATCAGCCTTCTGGCACATCTACGACAAGGGTTTCTCAGTAAGCTGGAATGTAGGAGAGTACAGCATCGATCCGGCGGAAATCGAAGCGAAGACATTGCAATTGTACAGCCAAGAGAAGCGGGTCACAGTCTATTCAACCTTTTGGGTCAAGGAGGATATGATGGCACCGACTTACAGCAGAGTCAACATTGGGGTCTATGCGAACCTTAGCACCAGAGAGATCTTGCGATGCACTCCGAAATTGGATACTGACACCCTCGTCATAGATCTGTGTAAGTCAGCTCAGTGTGAGTATACCATTGAATATTTCGTGGTCCTGACAAAACCCATATAGTACCGCTGAATTCGGCCGAGGTTCAAGCGCGAGGATCTCGAAGAGCTCGAGAAACGGACCGGACGCGCCCCAAATTCGGTAGTTACGTTGCGTCCTTGTTGTCTTGCCACGAGACTGATTCGCATCTCTCCAGCTTCGTCAATCGGTTCGTCGACGCCGGACTACACCCATCTGAGGTATGAGCATAGGCCGTTCACGGATGATCGTGCATAGCGCGCAGAGGTAGCCGCATGTATATTACTATAAAAGGCGAGTGCAGAGCTTGCGACCGCAATGACAGATCGAGACTCCATGTATAGGAGATGGGATTCTGTCGAATTGGTAGCGCTGGAATGCTATCGGTTGAAGTGGCGTGCTGGGCATTCATTTGTGTCAGAAACCCTGTATTTTTATATCTTAGGATCTAGATAAATCGCTCAATTGCTCGGATCGCTAATGTACAACTGCGCTCTTCCAAAAGTCGTGCATTCATATCGCTCAGTCGTACCTGCCAGTAGGCTGATTACCTCGGATATATCCAAAGCCCTCGTCCTCGCGGACCAGGCCTAGATCACGTACAAAGTCTTGATCATGATGACCTGGATCCTCAGGATTGGGTCGCACAGCGTAGGCGATCTTGTAGTCTGGCCCGAACTCTTCCGCCATTTCGTCCACATCGAGGAGCATGCCCCTATCTCCAAGCTTGTTCATGACCGGGTGAAGGAGATGGGCCGCCGTGAGATATGAAGGGTCGAGAATAATCGCTTTGGAGCTGAAGGCAACTACACCGAGTAGCATCAGGAACTGAATGACTGGGACACCTGCCAGGATGGCACCTGCGTACGGCCACTTGACATTAACAATCTGCGCAGGTCCTGGCGATGCATCTCCGGTGATGTTCTGTCGTGGAGCCCCACGGCCGTCCATCGCGCTGATCGTGTTGGCGGTATAAATCATGATCAACTTTGCGATGTCTGTGGCATTGTAATCGCCCGAGGGGTTGAAGCCGTTGTCGCCCGCAATCCGGGCGTACTGAAGCGGGTCGTCCTTGGTTGTAATGCCGGTGAGTCCAATGGCACCTGCAAGAATTTGGGCTTGTGTGTTGGGTATCTCGACTTTGCTGACGTTCGTAAAGCCTTCCGAGGGGTCGTGAGTGACTTGTGACAGTGTATTGTTACAGGCCCAAAGTCGTGGTCTGGGAACGTATTCCTGCGCTAGCTCTTCAGGGCTCTCGTCTGCAGTCTGGTTACTCGCTGACTGCAGAGCGAGAATCTGGACGCATCGCTCACCGCAAGGTGAGGGGAAGAATGTGCTGTTGGAGATGGACGTCTCGTTAGTCATCCACGTTGTTACTCCGGTGGCGACGTTGTTGATGACGGAAGATTGATTGACACCGCTTGAATCCTTCCAAACGAGCAGGAACTGGTCAGGATCGCCCGGCTCGCGGTTGAAACCGGCATAGCCGCCGACAAGGATCTCGAGCTCTTCGCATGTTGCTGTCGTATTCACGGTGCGTGGTGAGACAACGTTGTTGCCGGAAGTCGTATCTGGAGAGAGGTCTATAAAGCGATACCACCATGTATCTTGCGCCTCATTTGTGTAGGAAACAGGATCCAACGGAGCCCACACATCATCGATAGTCTGGTTTGTCCAGTACGAAAAGGCTTGACCAACGGCACCCCAATTGTTTGCTGCAGCCTCCTGGTAGAATACATTGTAATTTGATGGATCGTCTTGCGGTGTACTTGCGATGTACGAAAGGTCGAGAACGGAAACATTGCCTGTCGAACATCAGCCACGCTCAGAACAACCGATGGCACCAAATACCTGCAGACAACATCGCATAGTCTGGAGTCACATCGATCGAATATGTCAGACCGATCAACGCGATAAAGACGTTGAATGCAATGAAGATCATCAACCAGATCAGTGCAAGACATTGTGCCTTCACACTTCGACCCTTGAAGATCAGGCGAAAGGTGGTCCGCCAGCTATCACAGCTCATTATGTCTTCGAAATCATCGATCGTGCGATAGCATGACGCAAGAAATCTCCACCGCATCATCTCGCAATACTGCTTGAACTGTGCGGCGAAAGCCAGACCCAGAAGGATCGAGAACCCCGTGACCAAGGCATTCTGTAAATTTGATCAGTACATCGTAGTGACGGGAAGGCACCGAGCGAGCAGCTTTGACGAAGGATCCTGAAGGGAGAACCAAGGAGCCTTTTTGAAATTGCTCAAATCCATCGGTGCCTGTACTAGCCTCTTCCTCGGGCGAAGAAGCGAGATCTTTCGGCCATGAATGACTTACATATGCATACTTCTGTCCAGAAGTTCTATAACATGTCAGTCCGACCCAGTCCATAACCGATAACAGTTGGCTGGGGAGTCAACTTACAGTCCGGTGTTCAGACTTGAGAATCCGGCAATAGTTCCAGCAAGAGCAGCACATATGGCGGCTGTGATCAACCACATATAAAAACAGTCGAGAAAGACACGACGAGTCTGCCGCTTGCGGTCAAAGAACCGTACGGTATTCGACTGGGACGGCGTGTGCTGCAGATGCTTCTCTGTGAGCTTGTGTGTGTACGGGGCATCCGAGATGGCGAAGGATTTTCGCTGGCCTCTCCGCCCGAAGAGCGAATTGACTGAGAACCATGATTCCGTCCTTTGTGGCCCTGGGTTGGAAAATGAGGGGCTTCCCGACGAGTTCAAGCTATACTGTGTATCATATGTGCCGTTCTTCTGCGGAAAATTCGGAATGGTGTTCGAGAAGTCCATCGCGGTTGCAGGTGGTACACGTTGATAATCTGCCATGGCGAGAAGGATGCGCCAAATTCAACGTCTATAAATCCTTCTCGGGCGAAAAGTTGAGTGACTAAACAATTGTGTTCAGGCCGGATGCTATGGTGTATATCTAAGATCTTGGGTGGGTACAGTCCCAATCATCCTGGCGATCAAAGGTACATGATGGAGTATAGTGGCGTGATAGCGAGCAAAGAGTCACGGTTGTGAGCCAGCATTAACGGCGCTGGTCACTGTCCTAAACAAGGGCCGTCGAGTCGCGCGAAAGCATAGAGCCGGCGCCAGCAGCATCTGATTGCTCGAATTGAGTATCAATTTCAGCTCTAGGCCCAGGTCAACGGACCGGATGGAGCTTTGTTTGAGTTTGGAAGGATTTGGGGCCACACCCTAGCGGGGCGGCTCCCAGATGAACGGGTCCATTTCGTGGTGATCTGGCCAGTTGAATCCGTCGGACAGAAGCCGGAAGTTTTAGTAAAGCGTTGCACCCACGCAGTCCGCAGAGTCAGCACTGGTGAGTGCGACTTCCGTAGCATACTGCATCCGCTTGCGACCTGATTCTCGTGGTCTGGAGGTACCATTGTTGTCGAGAGTAGCAGGCCGATAGTGTCAGAATTGTTCTGCCATTATTGCTTGAATGACAATCTCAAAGAAACGGCAGAACACGAAATAGCTGAAACCGTGGGCTGCAGCCCTGTCTGGTGGCTAAATTTGGGCCCCATCTTGGCAGGTCGAGCCTCGCATAATCGCGTTGTTCAATGCAGGTCGCGTACACGAGGACCTGCTCGATGTGGTGACCGGTCTCACTTAGCAATAGACAAGAGTGATCGGACCACGACCGATGCGTTGACACATTCGAGTTCCTGCAGGTTAGCCGCACGCTTCCCTCTGTTAAAGGTGTGAAGTCGAGAGGCCGAAACCGAGTGCCTGGCTATCAGGCTAGCTTCTGGTTTGAAGCTTAAGATTTCTCCTGAAAAGGCATGCTGGGGGCCGTTCAGTAATGTCAATCGCTAGTTGCGTTAGGGTTAGGTAGATCACTGCATGTGAGCTGCATGGCAGTACCACTTGACCTTGAAGAAGACTCGCCGTCTTCGGAGCTCGTTGTGCTGCGTACACTTGTGACGGGACGCTGTTCGACCATGATCCAGTCGTGGTGTCAACGACTCAAGTTCGACCGCCGGAAGGGAGCAGAAGCTTGGCATACCTCGTGTTTTTCTCTTTAAGGGCAATGAAGCTCGTGTTCGGTCCGTCAAGCCCGCGCCACCACTTCTCGCGGATTTCACACAGCTTCACGCATATCCTCGTGTGCAGCCTGATGACTGACACTGTTGGGGTCTGAGAAGGGAGTCTAGACTTTGCTGTCGTACTGTCCCTGTATTCGCAGACTACTGGACTGCCGCGACCCGTTCTGCGCGCGCTTTAGGTACCTGTTATAATCGACAATGGACAGGTGCCGTTGCCCAATCCCCGATCTAGCCCACAGAATCGCAGCAGACATGCTGTAGACGGTCCGAGGGTGACGCCTTCGCGATCAATGGACTTGTCTTCATGAAAGATACCGCTGGGTCTTCTGAATGGGGAAGACGCCATCGCACCGCCCGGTCCGGAGAAAGGTAAGAGGGGAATGAGATGTCCTGAACGAAGGCCGAGGTTAGGTACAGTCCCATAACGTGTAGACAATCGCTCTTCGTGCTTCGAGCTGTCTGAATTTATCGTGATCGCCAACGAGCGAGGGAAAAAACAGTGCAATCCAGGTCTACCCGCACACATTCAGATGTGGCTACGATGAGTTCCTCAACATCAAAGAACTTCGTCGCCAAGATCCGCTCACAAGATGGACCGCTCATCGGCACAGTCCTCTCAATGCCATCAGTCACTGCTGCGCAAATCGCAGCGCAAACAGCAGCAGAATTCGTCATGATAGATATGAAACACGCCCCTCTGCCCATGGACATCGTCACTCAAATGGTCCACGCCTACGTACAGACATCACGAGGTACAAAGTTCCCAATTGTGCGCATTCCCTCACATTCTGTCGAATGGGTCAAGTGGGCACTAGATTCCGGCTGTGCTGGAATCATCATCCCGATGGTGTCCAACGCGGCGGAGATGGAGGCTATTATAGATCGGGCGATATACCCACCAGGAGGCAGGAGGAGTTTTGGACCTTTCTATGCTCCTCTGGCTCACCCTGACGGGCTTGGAGCGCCCGGCATGGGTGTTGCGACGTACGTTCAGCGTGCACAGAGGGGAGAAATTGCGATCTTGCCAATGATTGAGAGCAAGGAAGGGCTGGAGAATGTCGAAGCTATACTTGGGTTGGAACATGTTTCTGGTTGTTTTGTAGGACCTGCTGATCTGAGGGTGAGTGTTGCACGTACTCTGAGAGATCATGTCACAGGTCCGCTAATACCACAAGTTCTCGCTTGGCATGCCGCCCGCCCTCGATGGAAGTGAGCCAGAATTTGTTAGCGCGCTGGAGAAAATCGTTGGTACGGCGAAAAGTCTAGGTAAAATCGCTGGTACGATGGGTATAGGTGAGAACGTGGCACGAAAGCGTGCCAGTGAAGGCATGGACTTCTTGCTCTCTTCATTCGACCAGGGGGCTATGATGACAGGGATGTCCCAAGACGTGGCCGCAGCCAGAAGGGTGCTGCAAAGCTATGATCCAAGTTTTTGTAGATCATAGCTTGTACGGTCTCTGTGGGTGGCTATATAGCTCGTCTGGTAGCTCTCGCTCCAGTATCTTGGTGTTTACATGGCGAAGATCCAGGTCATTGATGTCTGTCACGCCCATGAGGCGCATTGTCGTCTGGATTTCTGCACTCAGTACTGCGAATATTGTTAGCACGACAGCGCACAAGCGAAGGTCAGTGACTCACATTCGATAGCCCTAAGCACGCCATCGGTGCCATATGCACTCAAAGCATATAGGAAAGGCCTCCCAAGCCCGACCGCCGTTGCACCCAAGCAAAGTGCTTTGACAACATCGGTCCCTCTGCGCACACCTCCGTCAAGATAGACCTCCATATTTTCGAGCACTTCCGGACAGAACTTCCTGATCTCGAGCAAAGTACGGATAGATGAGGGGGCGAAATCGAGCTGTCTCCCTCCATGGTTAGACAAGTAGATACCCTGGATCCCTTCTCGCATGGCCAACAACGCATCTTCAGCAGTTTGGACTCCTTTGATGTACACCGGCCCGTTCTCCGCGCCCCAAAGGCGCTTAATCCACCGAATATCATCCCAGTCGAGCGTCGAACAGTGGACGCCGCGGAAAACACCACCCTCAGCCTCCTCGTTCGTAGCAATCGTTCTTTCCATAGGCCTGCCTTCATCGACTTCTAGCTGAGCTTGATAACGATCGTCCTCTTCTCTCCTGCCCAATACAGCTGTGTCGACAGTCACGACTAGAGCCTTACATTTTAGGTCCCGAGCCACCTTGATGAGTCGCTCGCAGTCATCCTTCTTTCTCGGTACGTAGAGCTGGAATGTGAGAGCTCCCCCGTTGGACTTTCCAAAGCATGGAGCAAGATCTTCATGTGCCACAGAACTATATGTACTCGAGCAGTAAACAATGTTGCTCTGTGCGGCGCCACGAGCTAGGCACAGCTCTCCGTCTGGGTGACCGAGCCTCGCCTGGGCGGCTGGAGCGATGAAGAATGGAAGCTTGCATCATGGCCCATTACCCGCCGTTTCATATTCGCCCTGGCTACATTTCGCAAGATCCGCGGTCGAAAGGAGATCTTGGACCAGTCCGCACGGTTGGTGTGGAATGAGTTCAGGCTGTCGGCAGCCGAGTTGAAGTACGCCCATGCCTTGGCTGAGACTTTCTGGCGGGCGACTGCTTCGATATCGTCCAGATTTTGGACAACGGTAATGTCCGTCTCGACACCATGTTGGCTTGATGGCTTCGTCTGTTCGGGCTCGGCCTTCTCGAGTTCGACTGTACTGGGATCGACGGGTCCGAGGTGCTTGTCTGGGACACGTCAGATCGCGGACGCCTGTCAGTAATTACATTACCTTTGGGTAGATGTTTTTCGAGTGTGTTCGAAGGATGTATAGGCACATAGGCTCGTGTAGCGTCCTGATTAAATGTGGTCAGTCCATTTGACTCAGTCTCGAAGACTTTGCGTTTCTTACACGGCCAGCCCAGCGAAGTACTGCTTGTGAGCCACCCGGATGGTCTTCAATCACGTCTGTAACATCATATACGCTGCCGGAAATTATGACATAGCAGGACTCTCTCGAGTTATGCTTCGCAACCTCCTTTGCGTCCATCGTTGTCAGTCAAGCAGGACCTTACTCTCATGAGCAGCTCATGTCGAGAATCAGATGAGAAAGTTCCCATCTATAGTGTGGGGAACGGGGTAGACGGACATCATGCCGAGGCTGATCTACTCCACGGATTTGATCTCCGGATCTGCTGCTCACAAGCAAGGCGTCTCGCCGCAGCTGGCTTCCTGCAGAGATGTAGTGATTCGAGCAACGCGCCGACAGGCTGAATTTGCGGCTTGAAATTCGTTCATGTGCACTTGATGACCTCCTCGTGCGCCCGATCGAGCGAATAGTCAAGACATGGGCATGTCACTGAGGAGTATGCCCGCCACGGCAACTCCAAGCGAGCTGCCAGAACTCGATGAGGAAGCTTCCTAAGCTTTCTTATTCAGCTCTTGACATCTGGAGACTTGATTGACCACACTAGTACTTGTTACCAGTAAGAGCAGCTTGAAACATCGGTGTGCCTCGGCGAACAACGTTGTCGGTGCTGTGGCCTCTAACAGTATACTACGCTGCCGTTAGTGATCACTGGCTCAGCCTCGAGCTCGCCTCGTTCGCCGGCGTTGCCAGCGCAAGCTATGTAGGTAGTCAACGGCCATCCGCAAGTGCTGGAGTCCAATCCACCTCACTGCAGCAAGCGTCAGGATGGCGCAACATTTTCAGAATGAGCTGGTCGAGGGCATCGACAAGCCGTTGTCGATCAGCAACAGACTGTTGGCCCAGTTTGAGGGGCTGGGTGGACTGAACTTCTACCTCATCAACTTTGCGCGACTTGCGATGCGCGACATCCATATTGGTGGCAATGGTCAGCGGCTCTATAATCACTGCCTGAACAATCTTCCCATCATTCGGAGTGCAGATTCACGGTTGCAGATGGGCTGGTCCGAGCAACACCTTCTGCGTAATGCGGGGGTCAACCTCTTCGAATATGAACACTTGCTGCTGGCGTCCGCCTTCTCGGAGTACCTGTCGGAGCCCTATGCTGCAGCTGTATACAACGAGTTGGCAGCTCGTTATGAGGACGATGATCGACCGAAGCCGTCGCTGAACTCCTTTCGCATCTTCGTCCAGTCCGCGAACGGTATCATGGCCACAAGCGACTTTCCGTGCGTTGTCGATGATCGAATCAGACTCAACCCCTATCGACAGCCAGAAGACGGGCTGCTGTTCGCGAGACAGCCGCAAGAAACGCTATGCGCAACTAAATTAGCCGAAGCCCTGGTGTCTTTGAACGGCAGAGGTGTTGAGACGTCCGAGCTGGTCATAGCAGGCGGGGATGTGTCAGGCTGGTTCGCTGCATATGCTGAGATATGCCTCGGTATCGATGTGACGCTAGAGGACGAGGACGGGCATGAGCTTTGGCGGGCGAATGCTGGAAGTGGTCGACGATTACGCCTGCGCTTCGTGCGCCTCGAGAGCACGCCAACGCCTGACGTCCACATCTGGCTCAGAAACACCGATGTCACCCACACCACTCCAACGAGCTTGGGAAGGGTGCTGATTCACTCAGGAAGAGTACTTCCAGATGCTATATTCACTAAGGTCTTTGGGTCAGCCTTTCATCGTCTTGCTCACGCAGAGTCCAAGACTTTCGCCAACGCGCTTGGTGGGCTAGCAAGAGTCTGGGAGCTCTTGGTGGCCGATGACGACATATCTCCAGATGTCATGAATCCCGACAACAAGTCCAATACCGCCTCTTGGGGATTGGGGTTGATCACTACCTGGAGCACATGGTTTCCGGAACTGCGACATCTTTCGGGCAGAATGGAGCGATGTCTGAAACAGGATCACGACGCTGCTAGCGCAACTTGCGAGACTTCCATCACACGCCTGGAACCATTGTGCGCGTGCTACATTTGCTCGCCGACCGTCGGACCGGAAACACAGCCTGAAAATGTCCCGAAAGAGGCTTTTGCCTGCCGACTCTGATGGAGACAGTGGTGATGTTGGGTCTGGCTTTGAGCCGCGTTGCTCTGATTCCCAACCTCTTCATGTCCCGAGCTGGGCTCATCTCGATGTATAACTCACAGGTGCGGAAGCGTTCAGAGTTGAAGAAAGGCAATATCGATCGACATGGGTGGCAACGTCATATCTTGCTCTTCGGAGAAGACTGGAACAGCACGTTCCCAAAGCGGATTTTGAACGCTTTGGCAATGTTTGCTGGAAGCTGGCCTGGTAACATGGACCAAATTCCAGAGAACCTGATCGGCATGAGTCATGAAGGAATCGCGGCATACAGCATGATGCTTGAGAAGGGAAATAAGAATGGGAGAAGAAGCAAGGACGATCAAGTCCTCAGGGTAGTGACTGGCAGTGTCTGTTGGAAGCAGCGTGCTCTGAGGAAAGTGTGCCTCGGAAAGCCCGTGTATAGAGAAGGAGTACACACTAACGAGCAGTGGGAGAAGATCGAGTGTGAGCACTTGAGCGAGCCGCTGTACGTATATTGAGCTGGGGGTAGTATCTTAGCACGCCAATCGAAGACTCTCTCTTTTCAAGCACTGTCACGAATTGCTGACATGATGAGGTGACACGACGCGAGGTCGAAACGCGCGAACTTGGCGCGTCTAGCGGGTTTAGGAATTAAGCACAGCGGCAGGGACCGCTGTCAGGCAGCATGTGGAGGTGGAGAATCCGATCTTCAACTTTACATCGTCGAACGCATCTGTTGCACTGCTTTCAGACCATATCAATCGCCTAGTAGTCTCACGGGAGCGCAGGATCGTTCTCCAGTGACGCTGACATGATCTGAAGCGCATTACCCAGCAAGATGATGCGTCTCCAGGTCGCAATCTTCCGCCATACATTACCGCCGACCAATATTGTATTCGCTACCGGCGTAGGTCCGTGCTCGCATACGTCGAAGAGCTCCGCTACGATCTTCAACTTACTCGAGGACTTGAACGACATTGTACCGCTTGAGTCCTCGGACGGAGAATGGGGCCTTGAAGACTACGTGGTAGAAGTGGCAGCTACCGCTGATCAGGAAAAGTCCTACGAATGCTTGCACTATCTGCCGCTGAAGAGTGTGCTCAGAGAAGACGACGAAATCGTCGTTCGGCCACTCGGCAACGATGACCTCAGACTATGGCGTCGTGGTGGTCGAATGCAGATCACAGCCGATGGGCGACATCTGATAGACGGAGTAGTCTTCAGCAAGCCGTGGGTGCGAAAAGACAGCACAAGACCTGGTGTGACGATACCTCCGCAAAAGAAGAGAAGGTTGCTCGAGGACGACGAGGAGTCACAGAAAGAGAACGTGGAGCCTCTGCAACAATTGCTACCTCTGGTCGCTCCCTCGAATGAAGAAGACTCTGAAGCGGACACAGATTACAATGAAGAAATAGCCGACGGAGACATCGTTGTACGGGACATTTTCGAGGACGCCGACTCCGCAGAAGAAGAACTGAGTGACGTTGATGGCCAAGAGATCCAACTGCTTCTGCAGGACGCTGCGGAAGTGGCCAGCTCGCAAGATGCAAACGGCACGTTGGAGTCTCGACTACGTACACGAACACGCCTTGGGAAACGCAAGCGGCGATCAAGCGATGAGGTCTCCCAGTCAGATGAGGAGCCTTTTGAGGGCTTCGAGTCTCCAGAGAAGACTCGAGCCTTGAGGGACGTAAGCGGTCACTTCAAGAGCGTCGAAGATGACGAGTCAAGTCAAGCAGACGGTCTCTTGAATGAGATTGCTGAGGCTCAGCTTTTTAGGGAGGAAAAGAACCTAGTAAATGATGAGGAGGAGGACGCCTCATCAGACGAAGACTTTTCCTCGGAAGCAACAAGCTCAGAATCTACAAGCGACTCAGAGGAGGACTCCCGTCAACGAGATGTCGCTCATAGTCCGCGCTCTGCCGTCTCCGAAGAAGATTCTGGATCTGACGCCGGCTCAACATCGGATGCATCAGACAAGACCAGTGATGATGATGACGATGACGATGATATATCGACCAGCTCGAGCGACTCCGATTCAGCTGGTACTTCCAGTGCTTCATCTGCCCCGAATGTGAAGGCTACTAAGGTCACTGGGGCAACCTCCCGGAGTGTAGTGATGATATATCGGCCTCGAATGAAGGCTCTTCAGGATCCAGCGTCGGCAAGTCGGCCACGTCCAGCCAACAGTCAGCACCAGGTCAAGGTCTGCATAGAACTCGGGCGAACAACGCCAGGGGTAAGATGCGCAAGCAACTGAATTCCTTGAAAAGCCGAGGTCTCCTTCCCGCATCAGCTGGATTTGAGGATCTACGAGAATACAAGAGCAAATCTGAACAGTTACAGCCTAGCTCGTCTACAGTGGCAGAAGACCTCGAAGCTGCTCGTAAGCGGGCACTATCGATATTGACGATTGAGGCACCCGCAGCACCAGCGGAGGTAAACGACGTGATTGCCCCTTCAATCGAGCCTGACGACGTTCTCATGAAAGACGATGAGCAGGAGAGTCCAGAGATTCCGGAAACCCAGCCTGGTGGCAATGAGAATCGCGATGCCTTACCACTCCATGTCCAGCCAATTCCGGAGGACGTCTTTGCGCAGTGGCTGGCTCTGAACGACCACGAAAGAGCATGCAAGTGGCTAAAGTATTGCTTTGAATCCTCGTCTACTGGCAGCGTTGGCCAAGTATCCCTGTATGTTGGGTACCAACGCTGTTTCAAGGAGCATCGCCTGTTGCCAGGATCTGCCCTTCTGTTGAGCGTCCGAGAGGTTTTCAGTAATGCTCACGTCGTTGACCCATATGATCCCGACACTGCCATTCGTGGTATCACTCCAAAGCCAGTTGCTGATGAATCTGATGGGCCAACTGCGCGGCCAACTGGAGAAGCCGCAACACTACATGATGAAGCCCCGACCCCAGCTCTTCCCGCGGTTCCCTCACCCAAAGCTGAATCTGCGCCAACTTCTTCTCCACGCAACGTAGATGCGTCTGCTGTACGCCGCAGGATGATATTTGGCTCACTTGGACTTCCGAGTCCGAAAACTCCGGCCCAGGCAAAAGCTCTTCAGGACAAATTGGCAGCATCTGCTCGGCGACCAACGTCGCGACCGAAACCAGCCACCGACGAGTCCAAGACCGAAACTGCCAGCGCGTCCGAGGTCATTGATTGGCAAGATAAGCTTATTGTCAGTGCAGTCGAGTGTGAGAAGGACGGAGTTACCTACCCTCCACCGCCATTTCCATTCAAGCAATTCTGGTACAAATCAAATTCGGGGCAGCAGGACGATCACGAGCAGTCCGAAAGACTGCAGCAGTCATTGAGTCAGAGCAATGACGGTGATCAATCGGCATCAGTCTCGAGGGCACATGCTACCTCTCGATCACCTTCTAAGAATCATTCCGAAGAACCTTCCACGGCCGAGTCTCGGACTGTGTCATTTGAAAAAGATGATCGCGATGGTATGCCTATGCCAACTGACTTCTCGGCGCTTACCGACTTGAATCCATCACAGTTGCTGCCTGGGGCTATCATTGCATTCAAGCAGCTCGACGTGGACTTTGCCAATGGCTTTGGGCCGAAAATGTCAGAGTACAAAATTGCAAGAATCAGCAAAGCCAATGGAGACAATATTCAATTGATCCTTGCTGTGCGAGACCGACTGACTGCTCCGCCGTCGGATGACGATGAGAATCGGATGAGCCAGTTCATCATTGATGCCGGTGGAGAAGACGATGGTGTCCGAGACATCGACTTCTCCGATCTTCTGGAAGCCAAGCTTATTGCGCCCTCATCTGTACAAGTGGCTGCGAGTCACGATGACCTGGCGCACGAGCGCGGCAAACCGATCACCGATACGCAAAATCAGCCATCCCTCGCCGTCTCAGAGAGCGTCCTCCCGCCGGTTTCTGAGGTAGGGACCAGCCTACCCGTGCCTGCGAACCCAGTCACTGTATCTACTCCACGCCGTCACGAGATCACGGCCATGATGCACGAAGACGGCTTTGACTCAGCTGTCGGTGAGTATGTACTAAAGCCAGACATTTCCAGTCAAGCCAAAGGTCTCGACAGCTCTCAGCACGAGGGAGTGACGGACGCTAGTAATGGACCCATCCAAGATGACGACCTGGATGCTCAGGACGCTGTGTCAAGCTCCAGTCCTTTCTTTCCCGGTGAGGATCACGATGGCTCCAGCAAAGGTGCGAACGGAACAGACCATGTTTCCAGCGATGCACCGATGGCGTCTTCGTCTCCACCGATTAGTCCTCAATTGACTGTCGATTACCCGTCCATATCACGTTTTGAGCTTAATTCCGATCTGCCTGAGCAGATCAGGGCCAGTGGCCACAGCAGCTCGCATCCTGATGCTCAACATGTATCACCAATTCCAGAAGCAGATATTACTCTGATCCCATCAGTGCAAGATGGACATATCGATATCATTAGCGAATCGAACAGTATGGCGCATGATGGATCCGAGCCAGAGGACGGGTCAAACAATGCTGCATCCACACCAGCTTCTTTTTTAGGTCGACAGCTAGACGGTGGGCAGGACTCCTCTTTCCAAGTTAGCGACGAGGATGACGGCTCTTTTGACAGCGACGGTAGTCTACCCTCGCTTCGTGACCTGTCGTCAAGCCAAAAACGCAAGATCATGACTCGAGCTACAAAAGTCACAAGGGAGGTGTTACCTCCTGAGCCTACTAGGAGATCGACGCGCAGCTCCAGCGGCTCTAAAGCTTACAAGCAGTCCCTTGCGGGACAGATTGATGGTGTCGACGACTCCGACGAGCATGAGCTCCCACCGTTGAAGAACGGGTCGATCAAGCTCAATGGCTCGGGTCCCAGGCTCAGTCAGGTACCGCCCAATACACAATTCGTGGACCTCACACTGTCAAGCGATCCCGTCAGTGCTCCTGACAGCGATGGTGACGAGAGCTCGTACAAGCCGAACGGTCACAAGCGCAAGCAGACTGTTCGAAAAGGTCGAAGTGCTAGGAAAGTCCCGAGTGATAGCGAGAGTGAGGCAAGCTTCGGGATCGGCACACGCAAGTTTCTGACTTCGAGGAAAACCAGGAGTCTAGTCTGAGGTTCGACTGCCTCACAAGCCAGATGAATGAATCGACTCATGGACGATGATAGCCACCACTAACGTAGCCATTCATAGCGTTATATCTGCTCTAGCTGAGCCCTTCATTCGAAGTCTCCACCAGTATCTGGGCCAGCTTACATTCACTTCCGCAAGCGAAGCTATGGCATCTTGTTCGGGCAACCCCTTCCCTTCCCGACCCTCCCCAAGTTGGCATCCGTGGACCTCTCTGCCGTTCCCGACGCTACAGATTTGCCTTCAAGATCGGAGCCTCACCCTCACACCACGTCTTGATGATCTTCCTATCGATCTTTCCTATGGTGTTTCTCGGAATCTCATCAACCCATCGCACACCACCTCTTAGCCATTTGTGATTCGCCAGCGTGGATTTGATCTTGCCCTCAATAGCTTCCGCGGTGCACGTCTCATTACTCGAATCTCGCACCACATACGCACGAGGAAGCTCATTTCCATCGCCCTGCGGCACCCCAATGACCCCAACATCCTGCACGCCCGGCACTGTAAGGATGACTGACTCGAGCTCAACAGGCGGCACCTGATTCGATTTATATTTGATCAACTCCTTGTACCGCCCCTTGATGAAGACCTTCTCGTCATCCCCTACAATGGCAATATCCCCTGTCTTGAAGAACCCATCCGGCGTGAACGCATCGGCCGTCGCCGTTGGGTTGTTGAAGTAGCCCCTACTAACATTCGGCCCCTTGATGCACAGCTCGCCCATCTCATTCTTTCCCAATTCCCCGCCCGTGGTATCGATGACTTTCGCCGACATATTGGGCATCAGCCTGCCAACACTCGCCTCAGTGTCGATCTCGTGCAAGGGAAACTGGGTGGCTTCGCAGGTCGCTTCGGTCATGCCCCAATTCGTGATGAGATTTATTCCTGGAGGAAACATGTTGCTGACAGCGGAGCGGAGATCGTTGGACAGCAATGAGCCGCCAGACATCCCGAAGCGGACGGAGGCTACGTCTTGAGGCGTGTAGTCGTTCACAATGCGCTGCCAGATTGCAGGAGCGAGGAAGAGGATTGAGAGTTGGTATGTGCGGACGTGGACATCATCAAAGGTAAGTCGTACTTGGGAATCTGGTAGATCTGCCAGCCGATACGGAGGGGTAGCATTGTGTGGAGGATGACGCCTGCGGCGTTGGAGTTGGGGAGGACGCCAGCCATGGCTGGGAAGCGGTTCTCGGATCTGATGAGGTGGTAGCGAGGGTCGAAGTGGTACATGATCTGTTGGATGTTGGCAATGAAGTTGGCGTGGCTGAGGCGGACCCCTTTGGGGAGGCCGGTGGTTCCGGAGGAGTAGATGAGGCATGCTGTGCGGGTTTGGAGGATGGCGGGGTCGGTGATGCATGGCCATTGCAGCGTGGCATCTGTGAGGATTGAGTGCCCTGTGTTTGCTTGTCTGATGTCCAATTTCGGGGAGTCCATAACCAGAAGCTCTGGCGACTGCTCAAGAGTGCACTGTCTGAGTGCAGCTTCCGCCACAGGCCTGGTCTGCGGCGAGCAGATGAGAATCTTGGGACTAGAAAGGTTGACCTGTCTGGCGACCTCAAAGGCTGTCGCCGTCGGTGCACACGTCGCACATACAGCCTCTGCACAAAGGATCCCAAACGCTGTTGGTGCAATCATGACTTGATTCTCCACAAAGTGAACGACCACATCATCGCGCCCAATTCCACGGTCACGCAGGCTCCAGCCAATGCGCTGTGTGAGCTCACGGGCTTTGCCCTTGGTGATGGAGATCTCTGGGTGAGCAGCGTCAAGCCAGACAGGATTCGAGTCTTGGAATCGGTTTGACTCAAACAGGAATGTAAGGATGTCTTGGTTGGGGAGGTCGACGCTGAATGGCGATGTGAAGATCATTGTGGCTCTGGTACCTCGTCGATGCTGAGCAACGCATGTCGACGACCTTGAATTTGACTACCTGTGAGACAGTAACTCTTCGGGAGGCACCTGCCGTCGAGTGTGGGACCATCTCGAAGCCCACATTGCCAACATGTGGGGAGCTGGGGTACGGATGGGGAATGCTTGTAGTCCCCAACTTCGGGATCGATGCCTCCGAGAAGAGCATTTGAAGGCTGTCCGAGCCTGCCAACAGGGACAACAATCACTGTCCATCTTCCTTGGACCCCCCGATCGCAGCGGCTGGAACGACGCGTTTAGCAGGAGTGAAAATTGAGTCGCGTAGAACTTGAATTGAGGTGGAAAGGGGCTGACTCAGCAGCGTCGTGGCTCGCTAGTCGAGCAACCTTACCTCGACTTCAGTGCCAACCTCTCTTTACCGTGCAACGACAAATACCGGACTGGCTCCTTCGAAACTCATCGAGCTCCTTTTGGCCGACTACAGCTGTAGTGTAGTACACACCGACCCGCTGGGCGAGATATATGGGCCAGATGACTCGGATGGAAGATCATACAGACGCCTGCGCAGCTCCGTAATATGAATGAATAGAAGACTCCCACAGATACCGACATCCCCATTTCTTGACGTCTCGCACCAAGAGCCCTTGCCCCAACTGCTCAGATGATCTGCTGCTGAAGAAACTTTGGAAGCTTGAGACCCTTGACATTGCCATGACATCCCATATGCAGCCAAGGACGTGCACTCCAAGCTCTAGCGCATTCATAGCGTCCATCTCCAGCCCTGGACCCCATTCAAGACGACCTCGCCTCTGTCCGCCTGCCGGTTACCCCGAGCATTCACCAGCCAGACGGCTGCACAGGACAATAGAAGGCAAGCTTGTAGTGCCATAGTGATGGAAAGGCCGGTCGTGTACGACGGGGCTTCCTTACCCATGTACACCGTGCTACCGACGATGCCTCCAATGGTGCCACCGGCAATATTCAAGACGGCGGCAAGATTCGTCTTTGCAGACCCGACGGTATTGTTCTGGCCAAATATGATGATGGCGGAGTTGTTCGACTGGCACGCAGCAACTGCCAGGCACATCCCAGCGTACCGAGCTTGTGGACCTAGCTGAATCTGGCTCATCAGCGCAAGGCCAGTGATACCGATCGATGCCTGCACTATGATGATTGGAAGTCTGCGATGGATATGATCGGCCAAGAAGGAAGTGATCCAGAGGAAGCCGCAGGCCACAAGGTAGGGAGGTGCGCTGTGCAAGGTTGCGTCCAGTCCACTGTATCCCAGCCCCACTGTGATTTGGTCAGTTCTTGAAGAGTCGCTCCGGGGAGGGCGCTGCTCACCCAGAATCGAAGGCACGAAGAAACCCATCCCGTAGACCATGCAAACATTACAGAAGTACATGAATGTGACCAGCCACATTCTCCAGTCTATTTCTGTCAGCAAATTCGCCCAGCGAGGCAAATTGTCGCGCACCTTTGAGGTCCTTCAAGTTCTTCCAGCTGATCTGCTCGGTCTCGACGTCGCCCTTGTCAGCTTTGAGCTGCTGCATCCGCAGCGTCCGTTCTTGCTCCGTCAAGAATCGAGCCCTGTCTGGAAAGTCAACGGTGAAGAGCAAAGTTGGCACGGCACAGAGGACTGTGACAAGTCCCTCCATCTGACATTTTGTAAGTGATTGTCCTGCGATTTGGTGGGGAAGAAGGTGTACCGTGAAGATCCATCGCCAACCACGTAAGCCGCCGATGCCTTCCATTTTGCCCAGACCATAAGCTAGAACGCCAGCAAAACTGGAAGCGATCAAGCCAACGCTGTACATCAAAGCCAGCTTCTGGTGAGCTTGATACCTGACATACCATGCCGAGATCAGCACCACTGCCGCGGGGAACGTAGAGGCTTCGAAGATTCCGACGAGGACCCGGCAAAATGCCAGGACTGGCCAGGACTGAGTATGTCCTTGCGCAAGAGTGCTGATGCCGAAGCCAAACATAAGGAAAGCGAGGGTCTTTGCCACGCCAAACTTGACGAGAGCCATGTTACCAGGGAGCTCGGCGCTGTCATGTCAGTATGAGGACTGGGGGTGTTCATGGTTGACTGACAGCATATATGCCGGAAAGAAGACCAAGAGGCAAATCGAGTAAGCCGATGGATTGCCCAGCATGCTCAGGTCCTTCTCCATACCGACTATATCGCTGTGTCAGTCACTCAAATGTGGAGCGACATTGCCAGGAGATGGGTCAATGCCCTGTATCAGAGTGAAGGGAGCACGCACCGACTTTCGCATGCCCTATATTGATTCGATCTATACTGACGTGGTTTTAGCTTCGAGGAAACCAAATATGACTATGAGTGCCTCACATTGAAAGACTGTACACCAGCGACAAAATTGGTATGATACGGAAGTCGACCTTCCGCCCCAGCTTCCTGAGCACGCGAGGATCGATGGAAGACTCTCCCTTCTGTTCGATATCGGTCTGAGGCTCGACATCTTGGACCTCGACATGCGACACTGATTCGACCTTCAACCCTTCGTCCACTGGAGTCGCCATGTTGCTCGGACACAGGTTAGTTGAAACAGTATGGTCTCTAGCGGCGATTGAGGCTCCATTTGGCGAATTTATATGTTCTTTTTGTACAGTCTGGGCGTTGGAGCAACATGAGCAGACCCCTAGACCTGCATGTGGATGGCGCTTGGTGCATGTCAGTCCTTTCGCAGTACTGCTATGGGCAAGGAGCCGACTTCCGCCCATACGATTGAATCAGCCACGTCTAGTGCGCCGCCCAGATGCAACGAACCGGTGAAAACCCTAGGACCTGCCTGCCAAGCAAGCCATGCAATCCGCACTGTGTCTCCAACAGAGACGAAGGTAAGTTCTCCGCAGACGACACTTGCTTCAATCTCTGGGGTAAGATGGGGATCAGGTACTAGCCAAATACCTCCCCACATACATGTGTCAGATGCTGCTATTGAGGCACATGAAGGAGACGAGACTGACTGCGCGTTGATGCGCAGCACAGATGAACAGCGGGACCTAGGCTGAGGTTGGGTTAGATGTTGGTGTTTCCAATGCAATACATGTCTATGTGTCTTTTTCTCCGGACTCGATCTCGTACTCAGAGGCGGCGTTCAATCAGTGTCAGTCCTATGACTAGACCTGCGATTGCGCAAGCTAGTGATAACCCTTTCGCAGCGTTAGTGTGAGTAAAAATGAAGCACAGCCGATACTGACCATAGGTCGCATTGAGTCCACTGATGTATGCTCCGACCACTATCGACTTGACACGTTCAGGAAGCCTAAGGATATAGCTGATACTAGATATTGAGTGATCGATGATCTGTAGCTTTGTCAGTTGCACCCTCTTGAATAACACAGCTGCTTACATATTCTTTCTTCGGCCCATCCTGCAGCGAGCTCTCGAGCAAATTTCGCACTCTAGCATGGAGTATTGTCGTGGCACTCTGTATACCGACCAGCAGAAACAGATTTTGGGCCAGGTACAGCGTGGTGCCTGCAATGGCGATGTCACTCTGCGGTAGGCTGGCCGCAAGGTGGATAAAGGTCGTCGACTGGATGATGCCGCTGCCAAAGCCTCCCAGGAAAATATACATGCTCTCGCCCCAATTTGTGACACCTCGCCAGCGTATCAGCATCAGCAGGTATCCAATAGACGCGGCGATGCTGGCGAGCAGAGTCAGAAGCTTGTAACGACCTGTCTTAGAAATGAGCCAGCCAGAGAGTATGCCTCCAGTGGCGTTGCCGACGACAGCTGGAACGAGACGAAGCCCGGCTTGGGAGACTGTGCTGGCGGCAGCAATCTGAAAATATATCGGCGTAGCATAGAAGGCCCCAAATTGCGCGGCGATTTGGAAGCCTCCGATCAGATACGGTGTGATGGCGTCGCGTCTCGTGATCAATCCGAGGGGCAGAACAGGCTCTTTCGCCCATCGGCTTTCGATGGCGTAGAATGCGACGGCGAAGACGAAGAAAGAAAGGCCCGGTGCGAGGATGAAGTACCACTCGAGCTCATTTGCAACGAAGTCCAGCGTCAGAAGGAATGAGCTTATGGTGGCTGCTAGAGAAATTGCGCCTGCAAAGTCGACACGTCGCAGCTTGTGGTAAAAGTCAGCCTGCTCGCCCGGTTCTTCTTGGGAGATGCCAGTTTTTGGTAGCTTCCATAATATCAGGAGTAAACCGACGAGGGTCAATGGACACTGTCCGAAGAACGACCACCTCCAGCCGATAGTGTCTGTTAACCAGCCTCCCACAGGTCCACCAAGAGCTCTGCCGACTGTGGCGGCGACATTGACGAAAGATCTCCAGGCCGCGACATTTCGAACAGGCACCAGATCTGCGATGATTATTGACACCAGGGCCGTCATCCCAGCGCCGCCTACGCCAGAAACGACACGACCTGCAATAACATGCCAGTATGCACTTCCAATACCACAGAGGAAAAGCCCAAGGGCGAAGAAGACATAAGCGGTGACCAGATTAGCTTTCCTGCCATAGATATCACTCAACTTGCCGTACAGTGGCTGAGCGGCGCATTGTGCCAAGACATAGCTCGTAACCAGCCAGGAAGCCTGGGAAAGCTGTTCGAACTCTGAAGCGATGTGCTGCGACGAAGCGATCACAAGCGATCCATCGGCGTTGGCGACGAAGACGCCCAGCAAAAGGATAGGCACTGTCGCCCAAATCGAGAATGTGGACGGTTTTGACGACCCCGAGTCTTCAGAGGACTCCTCGTCCTGGTCTTTCCAGTGCCTCGTCGCGGATCCATGCTGATGATCCTCTGCTTGTAGGCCTGCGGAGGAATGGCGACGGAGAGAGGCGAAGTGGTTTTGCCGTAATGCATCGGTGGTCGAAGAAGACTCTGAGTCAGGGGATGTCGGTCTTGGCAGAACCGCTTCGGTGTCGTCATTCGCGGCCCCTTGGGCCAGCAACAACCTCGTCCTCTCATCTACACCTACCATCTCTTGCTTGACGACGAAGTCCCGGCACGTCGACGATGTGAGTCAGAGCGTCACTTGTCTGTGTCTACACTTTGAAAGCTCTGTCGTCTAGCTCCTATGCTAGACGCTTATCGCAGTTGGGATTCTGCCGATACGCGGATTGGCCTTACGTGGATGAGCAAAGATCACGCAATCGCATGCTTGCCCTCAAAGGTTTGCCGGACAGATCTTCGCTTCCATGCTGTCGGGCTCATGCTTCATTTGAGGGTCAAGAGTGTTGGTCTTTGGTCTCGCTGCTTTGCATGACTTAGTATTTGCTCAGACTTGAGGTCGAGACTGGAAGATGTTAAGTCTTCTCTTTCAGCTGTTGTGCCTGGCTGTCGGAGTCTCTGGTAAGATACACGATGTGCAGCAACCCCTGTCTATTGCAGCTCCCGGCGAACGGCCGAACATTGTCTTCATACTGTCAGATGACCAAGACATGCAAATGAACTCGCTGTCGTACATGCCGCATCTACAAAATCACCTTGTCGCGCAAGGCACAACATTCCAGCGGCACTATTGCACGATCGCTCTATGCTGCCCATCACGCGTCAGTCTATGGACCGGAAGGGCAGCGCATAACACGAATGTTACAGATGTGAACCCTCCATATGGTGATTGAGCCCTTGCCCCAAACGTCAACGACTGACTAGTGCAGGTGGCTACCCCAAATTCGTCAGCCAGGGCTTCAACGAGGCTTGGTTACCATTGTGGTTGCAGCAAGCAGGATACAGCACTTACTATACCGGCAAGTTGTTCAACTCGCACACCCTGAGCAACTACGACTCTCCATTCCCATCAGGCCTCAACGGCTCCGACTTCTTGCTGGATCCACATACCTACGAGTATCTCAATGCGAGCTTCCAGCGCAATCGAGAGCCTCCTGTCAGTCATGAGGGAGAGTACTCGACCGATGTCCTCGCAAAGAAGGCCTTGGGGTTTCTGGATGCCGCTATTGACAGCAAGACACCATTCTTTCTGACGATTGCACCAAATGCACCCCACAGCAACGTCCAATTTCATGGAGAGTGGTTCGATAATAATGTGTCTGCACATACTATTGAGACCAGTCCACCGATCCCAGCGGAGAGGCACAAACATCTATTCCCAGATGCTCGAGTGCCACGAACATCAAACTTCAATCCAGACGAGGTGAGCGGCGTGTCATGGGTTGCAAAGCTTGAGCGCCAGAACCAGACCAATGTGGACGCTAATGACGAATTCTACCGCAACAGACTGCGAGCACTACATGCTGTTGATGAGATTGTGGACGGCGTCTTCTCACATCTGGCGGGTGCAGGCATTCTAGACAACACATATGTGTTCTATTCCAGCGACAATGGCTACCACATCGGACAACATCGCCTCCAGCCTGGGAAAGAATGCGGCTACGAGGAAGATATCAACGTGCCACTGATCGTAAGAGGTCCAGGTGTGCCGAAGGGCTATATCAGTGACATTGTCACCTCTCACACCGATCTCGCGCCTACGTTCTTGTCGTTAGTTGGAGGACAATTGCGCTCCGACTTTGACGGTGTCGCAATTCCACTCTCACAGGAAGGGCTCTCCGATGCTATCAGTGACCGACACGAGCATGTCAATGTTGAGTACTGGGGCTTTGCCTTGACCGAAGGAGACTACGACAAGACTGTTTACTGGAACAACACATACAAAGCATTACGTGTGATCGGAAAGGACTACAATCTGTACTATAGCGTGTGGTGTAGTGGCGAGCATGAGCTCTACGACATGATAGTGAGTGCATTACGAACCCAAATTTCAGCTTCTGACACGTTGCAGACCGACCCGTACCAGATGCACAACTTGTACAATCGCAACCATTCCGAGACTTTCAGGTTCGATCAGCAACTATTACAGGGTACTTCCAAGAGCACCAAATTGGCGCACCTTCTGTCACGGCTTGACTCGCTCGTTCTTGTTCTGAAGACCTGCAAAGCGAAGGAGTGTACGCAGCCTGGGGCGTGCTGCACCCTGCGGGAGACGTCAAGGATCTGCATGATGCACTGAACAGGCAATATGACGACTTCTACGAAGTGCAGCAGGAGCGTGTAAGTTTCTCGAGGTGCGAGAAGGGCTACATCTTGGAAAGTGAGGGTCCTATTGGGGCTCGGGCCTTTACCATGGGAGAGATTGGCGCAAGAGGTGGGAGTAGATGGAGTGAGCTCGTCTAGTTCGAAGCCGTGGGCTTAGAGAGAATAGCAGGTCGGTCCGAAATGGCTGAAGCGATATACGTACCATGTTCGGGTCTGGTCACTTATTGCTGTAGTATGGCACGCGAACAAGTAGAAAAGACTTTGCTTCAAAACTTCACAAGTGATGAACTAAGATACATGCTGCACATATACTCGCACAGATCTGCTCGAGTAATCCGTCCCTCGCCTTTGCACGTACCTTTGCGGTCTTCTACTCTACTCCGCGCCAAGTGTCGCCGATTAACGACCGTGTCGCGACACATGTTGACAGCTTAGGTAGGCGACTTAAATATTGGGACGTCAGATTTTGTCTTCCAGCGTGGTATATTGTGCAGACGTCTTGTCATCCGGTGTCTCGGAAAGCCCCCGAAGACGGAAAATATACCCGCAAGCACATGCCATCAAGAGCCTGGATCGCCCCCGTGCTGGAGCGCATGACTTCACTCCGAGGCTCGTAACCCCAGATTCGCAGCGGCATTTGATCGCAGCGGCGCTGCTCTATCGATGCATTCCATCCCGTGAGACAACTTCTCTTGTCACTGATGATGTATTCGAGAGCAGCCTCTGCTCTCAACGACTGACGGTCATACATCATGGCGGCGCAATCGAAGCTGCTCCCTCCCCGCCGGTCGATCAGACAACTGATCTCCGAGTTCACAACGCTGTATCTCAAGCACAGAACGAAGATCTCGAGGACAGTATATATCACCCTGGTCATCGCCCTGATACACCGCATACACAATGCGATCTCCGAACAGAAGGCCGCGATGCGGCGGCAGATCGAGATACGTGCACAGCAGTCAGCTACCCTAGGAGAGGCGGGCAAAGAACAACAGAAGAGCAAACGAGTCGAGATCAACAGAGAGTTCTTCCGCAACCTTTTCAGACTGCTCAAGATTGTGATACCCGGTATCAAGAGCAAGGAGTTGCGCTTGATCCTGAGTCACAGCGTTTTTCTGGTCCTGCGGACACTCCTCTCGCTATACGTCGCTGAGCTCGATGGCAAGGTGGTCGGTGCCTTGGTGAAAGGTCGTGGGCGAGAGTTCGCGGTGGGCCTGGTCTGGTGGATGCTTGTCGCGGTGCCAGCTACGTTCACCAACTCAATGCTGCAATATCACCAGACAAAGCTAGCACTGAGTTACCGGACGAGATTAACGAACTACGTGCACCACAAATACCTCAACAACATGACCTTCTACACACTTTCGGCACTCGACGATCGGATCAAGAATGCTGATCAGCTCATAACCGTTGACATCTCTCGATTCAGCAACTCGCTTGCAGAGCTCTACTCCAACTTGGCCAAACCAACACTTGATATGATCATATACAATTACTCCCTGTCCAGGTCAGTCGGAGGCGAGGGTCTTTTCACCATGGCGCTACTGGTGCAAGTGTCAGCAAACGTCATGAGAGCACTGACCCCACCGTTCGGCAAGTACGTCGCAGATGAAGCCCGGCTAGAAGGAGAATTTCGATTTCAGCATACTAGGTTGATCGACTATAGCGAAGAGATCGCCCTGTATGGCGGCCACGAGGCCGAGAAGGACGGACTGGACAAGGGCTACTTCACATTGATCAAGCACGTAAACCGCATATTACGGCGGCGCTTCTACCATGGATTCATGGAGGACTTTGTCATCAAGTACTTCTGGGGTGCGCTCGGTCTTGGCCTCTGCGCCGTGCCAGTCTTCTTCAAAGTACCTGGTCAAGATGCCATCCGGGCCGCCACCGATCACACAGAGTCCTTCGTCACTAACAGGAGAATACTGCTGTCCAGTTCCGATGCATTTGGCCGGATCATGTTCAGCTATAAGGAGATCACCGAATTGGCTGGATATACTTCGAGAGTGGCTGGTCTACTGGACGTTATGGATGATGTGACAGCCGGCCACTTCGAAAAGAAGCTTGTAAGCTCTGCCAGCACAGACGAAAACGCTGCGGTTTTGAAAGGACGCGGACAGATCGAGGAGGCGAAAGACATTGAGTTCTCGGGGGTGCCCATCGTCTCTCCGAACGGAGATGTTCTGGTCAAAAGTCTTTCGTTTCGGATTGCGCCTCAAGAGCACTTGCTCATCGTTGGGCCCAATGGCTGCGGCAAATCATCACTATTCCGCATATTGGGTGGTTTGTGGCCAGTGTATGGTGGCAGCGTCAGGAAGCCAAGTTTCGACGACATCTTTTATATACCACAAAGACCATACCTATCTCGAGGGACACTGAGAGACCAGATCATCTACCCTGACTCACTGTACGAATTCCGTTCAAAGAGCAAGTCAGACGCCGAACTGCTCGACATCCTGAAGATCCTCGAGATCGACTCTGTCGTCCAGCGACCGAACGGATGGGACAGTGTGGAAGAGTGGCGGGACGTCTTCTCTGGTGGACTTCAGCAACGCATCGCCATGGCACGTCTGTTTTACCATAAGCCCAGATACGCCATACTTGACGAATGCACAAGCTCGGTCACGCTGGAGATGGAGCGCAAGATGTATGAGACCGCCAAAAGTTTAGGCACAACATTGATGACCGTCAGCCATCGGCGCAGTCTGTGGAAGTATCATACCAAAATCCTGCAGTTCGACGGTCAGGGCGGGTACTTCTTCGGTGATCTTGATGCTGAGCGGCGCATTGAGCTTGAGGATGAGAAGGATGAGCTCGAGGCGAAGTTGAGGAATGTTGAAGCTTGGGAAGCACGGGTCAGGGAACTTGAAGGATGATTTGACCCATGCGCAAAAGGTCCATACCACAATAAAGTGGCCGTAGGACGTGCCTCATTCAATACAATGTATGACTACCTCAGTTCTATTCCATGTGTGTCATGCGCTTGTGCAAGACTGATCTGTCGATGGTACCAGTTGCGGAGAGCCGGAAGATTACAAGTATCGCCGGATCTCAATGGCTATTCTTGGGCGAGCGTGCAATCGCTTGCCTCATAAACTTGCCGCTTATCGCCTAGCTCAGTCGGTTCGTGCATATTGCTTGGCGTTCCTACTGTGGCTGATGGAAACACGAGGCAATCTTTCGCTTCCATGTTTCTGGAATGCTCGCACACTGCAAGGGACAGCCTTCATCAGCAACACGAGATCCTGTATATTGACAGGTTTGCGTTACGAGACGGCATATTTACTTGCGTTCCCTGACTGTCAAGAGCACTCCCTGAGAAGGGGAGCTCAACATCGCATGACACACTTTTCGCGGAGCGAGCTGACGGACCCGTCGAGTAAGACAAACGCGGGTTGTCGCTGTCAGAGCTTCGTCTTGATCTCCCTTGATTCTGTCGACCTGTAGCCTCACAAGGCTGGCAGTGTTCGTCGGAGGCCAACAAACAAGCAAAAGGACGGCAGCTCCGAACGCCTCATCGCTTGTCAAAAAAACTAGCGCGTTGCCATTTAGCGATTACTAACTAGTAGGACGTTTTAAGGCTACGAAAGAGTTTCGAATCGGTCGGTCGACACAGAACGTTGTATCATCATTGGTCACAGTCATTGGTCCCTCATCTCATGGAAGAACCGTGCCTTCCACGTGGGAGGCTTCCATACCAGGTGAACACGAGACAGCCTGTCCCTGACTCCCACAAATGTTTTCGAATGGCCGCAAAAGGACTAACCGTGGCTGAACGTCTGTGACAACCCTGCACTTCTTGATCATGCCACTGCAACATGAAAGTAGCAGCCGTACATTTCTGGCATGGCCCGAACTCGTCTTTGCGCAGGTACAGGCAGGTGGTGATGTTTTAAAGATGTGCTGATCCCTTCTTGATCTGTCTCTATATTTCTCCAGAGCAACACAAGTCGGTGACCTCCAGTTCTAACCAAGCACTATCTATGGCTACTTGCTCACGCAGTTCCTCCACCTCATCTAGCTGCTCAGCATCATCTACTCGACCAGCACTGAAGCTCACAACACAGAACCTCGACGCCGTGTCCTCGCCCAAATCGAACACTCGCTACTACGCTCATCTGCTCTACGTCGACACACCACAACGCGAACGCATCATGTCCCGCGCCAACTCTTCCTCAAACTCTTCGGTCCGCTCGCAGATCTCAACCCGCGCGGCCTCCGACGTCTCATCACATACCTCAGCACCAAGCCAGCCTCCAGTCACCCCATCGACCAAGTTCGTGCTCTCGCCGATCATCACAACGCCAACCTACATGGACGAGCACTACCCACTCATCACAACCACAAACCCATCATCAATCCCAGCACACATCCCACGCTCGCACACCTGCTTCCTCGCCGCGCGACACATGGCCGAGATCCACAACCTCTTCATCCGCGCCCTCAACAGCATCTACAACCACTGCCTCGTCGTCGAGCCCACCGCCGCTTCTGCTGGTCCATTCTTACACTTCTGCCGCGTCTTCTGCTCCATTCTCAACCACCACCACGAGATCGAAGACACGATCTTGTTCCCAGTCTTCGAACAGCTCCTCAACGAGCCCGGCGCCATGGGCGTCAACGTCGATGGCCACGATGCGTTCCTGCCCGGTCTGCATCTCTTTGAGGCCTATGTCTCGAAGACTAAGCCGGAGGAGTACTGCGGCATGACGCTCTGCAACATGCTTGAGCGGTTCGCTGGAGACCTGGTGCAGCACTTGCACGAGGAGATCCCGACGCTGCTTGACCTTTGGCGCGTGGAGGACGTGAAGGGTCTGGAGAAAGTGTGGGCGGAGGCAGAGGAGGAGGGGTCGAAGGGCGGGAGTGTGTGGGAGGCGCCGGCTTTTGTGTTGGGAAATGTGGACAAGGAGATGGTTATGGATGGGGAGTTGTGTAAGTTTCCGCCGTTGCCCATGGGGTTGGGGTTTGCGGTGAGGAAAGTGTTTAGCAGGAGGTATAGGGATGTGTGGGGGTTCTGTGCGTTCGATTGGGAGGGCAGACGGCGGACAGTGAAGAGAATGGAATCTTGAAAGTCTGTGTGGTAGAGTAGACAGCCTTTATTGGCTAGCGATGGTGTTCTGGTATATCTGGCATAGAGAATAGTCAAGGCTGAAACAAATATGATGTTCACTAAACTACAAGAGTGAATGCTGATGGCGCGTGAATGATCACGGGTAGCAACGGATCCCGAATCATGCAACAAACAGTGAACATCTTCTCGCGAAGTCACAAGAGTGATCTCGGCGGCTTTGCCCGGACTATCAAGAGGTATAAGTATCTGCCTTGCCACCCGACTTCTTCTTATTCATTGGGAAACATGATTGTCTTCGGACCTTACCCACTTGTCATGCTATGATAGCATCCACTGCTACCTGGTGGGGCGATAGCGTTGGGTAAATGTTCAAAGGTACATCTGACGAGAAGCGATTGACACGGTATCGCTGTCACCACTTCGGTGGTGAGAATCGACTCGGCCATCTGCAAGGCGTCGACAAAGCATGACCGGAGGCTTGCTGGGGCTGCAAAAGATGCTGACGGCTGGCTCTCGACTGTACAGCATCCCTGGACGCGAGATGCCGCCTCATTTGAGCGTCAATACCTGAGCATGTCTCACCAATATTAAGACTTTCCTGGACTGCTGGTAAGTGGGTCCAAAATCATCGATCCGTCATTTTGTACATCGTCTATACTCTTCTGCCATACATCAACACATACTCGCCGATGAGCACCATCTATTCGTGGAAATCTCTTCTGTCATGACCTCGCCTTGATCAGTTGCGGGAAGAGCTCCAGCAACTGTCCTAACCGGCTGATTTGATGCTCACAAGCCTTCTCCTCCGGATCCGGAACCTGTGGCTCAACAAGATGCACGGTGTTTTTCCACCCTCGCTTGTACGCGTCTCGGCAATTCAGCCATGAGTCGTCTACAAAGTAAATGTTGTCGTAATCTTTCGTGCTCGCTTCCTTCTCCGCCTTCTCAAACATGGCAGGCAAAGGCTTCGGCACGAGTGGTTTCTGAGCATAGTCGCAGTAGGTGATACCCTCGAACAGATCCTCCACACCGAGAAGTCTGACTACCCGTTGGCCATGGGTGATGTGCGCGTTGGTGAATAGCCACATTTTCACTTTCGTCTTGTCGAAGCTCTCGAGGACTTTTCGGACCTCTGGATCTGGCTTTAGCAGATCGTCTAGGGGTAATGCGTCGTCCACCTCGCGGTTGAAGACTAGTGGGTCGATCTTGTGGTGTCGTGATAGACCTTCGATTGCTAGGCCGTAGTCCTTGTAGTACTTTCGGTGGAGTGCGTATCCGTCTTCGGGCGAGAGACTGAGGTGTTTGATTGTGAATTCGTTGATCAAGCGGGCCATGTGGTCGTGTACTTTCGTGGACTTTGCGTATAGGCAGTTGTCTATATCGAAGAAGAAGACCGGACGGTCGTCTCGGGGTGGTATTGATCCCATGATCACTTGGGGTCTGTTCGGTAGTGACAGTTGTTGACGAAATTGCCCGGTTCTAGTCTACTACAATGAATAGTTGGACTGACTGAATATCAATGTAATGTTCACGTTTATATGCTCGTTTCCTGTCTTTTGAGTCCGTTCGCGCAAACGACGAGCACTGCCGTTCCGACGCAAATTAGTATGCTTAGGAATGCACGTTGGACTACAAACAAAAGAAACGTCTACTGGGCAAGCCAAGTCACTACGCTACTGCCAAAGTCACGGTGTCATGGAGGGTGTTTCTATTTTTCGAGTCGCCGGTCTACGAGGCTAAGATGCAGCCTCGCTGAGCACGATGAACCTTCGAAGTTCCTGCCTTCTCCTTTTACCTTCATTGCTTCACGTCCCTCACCAAAATCACATCGCCTACATGTCACGCTTCAAGGAGGCCTTGAAGGCGTGACGTGCCGTCAGTCAGTCGACATCCGCTTTGCGGTGGACTTGATACATCGTAAGATTCCGACGCTACTTTTTCGCGTCACGGAATCATGGCAACGGTAGCTCCCTTTACCAATGGCATCGCGCCTGCGATGAATCCAACTTCCAACGACGTTGCCGAGTATCGCAAGATTCTCAAGCTGCGCGATGAGGTATTGCGAGGAGTTCATCCTCGATTGAATGTGCCTGCGCACCTTGCTCAAGATGTTCCTCTTCTCCCTCAACTCACCACACAGCCAATGCTAGCCACTCCTTCTGTACCACAACTTGCTGTGCCACAGACATCACAACGTGATGCTCAGAAATCGCCTGCTATGCCAGCTATTACACCTTCCGGAATTAACCCTGTCCTCCTCACGAAGTCAGATGACCTTGTACGTGCCGAGACGGGACTTCAGAGGCAGAGACTCGAAAAGGCTCTGAAGGAGCAATTCGAGCACAAGCGGCTGGATGCACGTAAGAGACCGGCTCCCGCAGAAGCGAAAGCAGACTTCGATGTTCACTCCATCCTAGTCAAGGCTACTGGTGTGTCAGGGGCAGATTCGACGAAGGACGATGGCGAAGCAAGTGATTCTTTTGATGAGAACTCCTTCTACTCTAGCAGAGCGCCTGATTCAACTCCTGAGCGCGGAGCTCCTAGCCCGTCTCCTGGCGCAGACGGCGCTCGAGTAACTGACACTGCCGCAAAGGCACGTATTCAAAGCGCTGTCATGGGTGCGCCTCTCGACGCCGATGCCGACGACGAATACTCTCCTCGCCTTGCACGACGCGACTCGCCCGCATATTCGCCCGCCCTAGATCCCGAAGACGAAGAGGAGGAAGGTGAATACTCACCCCCAGAAGCAGTCGAGGGAGACTCAACAATGCAAGACGTGTCTGCGACGGTAACGAATGTGTACGATCCACGCAGTCGCCAGCTGCGGCGGTACTCGGAAGTGGACAACGGCAACGTTCGAATTGTAAGAAACCATATCATCTCCCCAGTGGCACCGCAGCCGTCACGCATATCTCCCCTCGCGCTTGCTAAACAACCTCCCTCTCAACAGAACACCCAAGCTCGAAGAGACCGCAGTCCAGATTACGTCAACCCTCGAAAGAAGCGCAAGCTTGACAAACGCGATCGGATGCGTCGACGCAACGGCTCCCCAGGCGTGAAGGAGGAGAATGTCTCGCCGCCACCATTCCACGAAGTACAACCTCTCGGATCGGGACGTCTACCAGCATCCAATCCTGATCGGCCTATTGTGATTGATGAGACTCCTCGAGACGTTCGCTATGCTCCGGTCGAACAGCAATTTTCGTCACCAAGAGTGGCGCGATACGCAGAGCCAGAGATGCCTCTGAGCGAACCAAGAGTGGTCTCCAGACAAGCCATGAGACCCATGCGCGACACCCAGGATCTACGAAGAGTCGCCAGCATGCACAACGTCCGAGCAGAAATGGGAGATGATCATGATACCTTCGGACCGAGCTCACGGCCTCGCGTTGCGTCTTACCGAGAAAGTAGTCCCGTCATCCATCGCCAACCTCTAGACGACCCATACGATCGACAAATCATTCAGGAGGTTAGAGTCTCACGCACGCCAGCACCAATGTATCGCGAAGCCTATCCAGAAGAACAAATACGATATGAGCCCATGCCGCCACCACAACAAGTGGAGCGCATCGTGTAGATCAGTACGGGCGTAGGTTTCGAGAAATCGTCGAACAACGTCCTGCACCTGTGGCACGAGCTGGCTCTGTCAGACCAGAAGTCCAGGCTGACTATGCCGCTTATCGATCTCCTCGTGCTGCATCAACCTTCGTGGAAGCGCCTCAACAGAGCCGATACGTTCAGGCGGATATGCAGCCTCCTCCTCTCCCTCCCCCACCACCGATTTATCGTCAGGAAATTCCGCGACAGTCAATGGCACCTGTCTCCCACGAGGCATACGCACAGCCGGTAGCGAGGAGCGCCAGTGTCATGCCAGAACGTGCACCAGCTAGAACGGTCTATCTCGATGACCGCAGTGGCTTCCGGGAGCCTGTCCGAATGGGAAGTGTACGACCGATGCCTCAGTATGAGGATGCGCCACGAGAGCCTGTAATGCGCGCTGCCAGCGTCAGACCTGTGGGTAGAGAGCCGGTGTACGCACCGATTGATCAGCCTCGTTATCGAGTAGCAGAGCAACCGGGCCAGCGTTACTTCGATGAGCATGGTCGGGAGATCATCATGCAGAGATTTTGAGATTGTATCACTGGAGCTGCACAAGCCATGGGGGGATTGCCACAAAATTTGGCTTCCATCAAGGGAGGTCAATCCCTGAGGAGCGGGCCTGACCCAGACTCGCGTGGAGCGTGGAGCATTGGAAGCAAGCATCACAATCAGGACGGGCCCTTGCATGAACGGGCGGGAGCAGGCAGTGGAATAGCTTAATGGATAATACGAACCCAACCTGAAGAATCACTCCTGAAACTTGCACGATCGGGCAGTCTCTGCCACATGGCACCATTGAGGACGGCCAGTACATATGTTTTCATGTTTCATGTTCTGCAAGGAGATGAAAGCCGGATGAGCGATCCATGCCAATGTTCAGGCAAATGACAAGTCCCGCGAATGATTGGACAGACTGTAGACGCCCATTTACCCGTTCTGATTGCACGCGAGGTTCTTCATTCAACTACATCGAATCATCTGCTATACCGCCGAAGAGCCTCTGCCAACGGCTGTGTGGAGAGCCCGAGAGTTCTGACCGCCCCAGTGCCCTCTTCGGCGCAATCGAAGACCAATCAACCTGTCTGACCGCCTGTTGTTCGCGGACGATGCCTCAAGTTGCAAGCGCTTTGTTATGAACATCAAACAGGCTCACGAGCAGAGATGGCAGACCTTGACGCACGCACTACGGTCTGTGAGGCTATGGCTCTCGTTTCAGGTCTCGCCATGTCTCTGTGATCGGTCCTCGTGGCGTTTTTCTTGCATGCTCGTGCCAACTCAATTCACAACTTACCCAAGTCATTGCTTTACCTTTCCACAAACCTTGCCTTGCTTGAAGCAGATATCTTGTTAATACTATTCGCACTGATCAGTGACTACCAGACCTCAGCGCCAGCCAACAGGACCTCGGACCACGCATGAGTTGATGTGATGGACAGCTTTCCCCGGCGTCGGGGCTCGCTGGCTCCTACGTGCCACAGCTTCAGCATGCTTGAATGCCTGTCGCCGCGCAAGGATGTACAGGATAGCAGCCAAGCACGACCGCGCACGGGTATGGGTCACTCACTCACGACGTGTAAGGCACAGAGGACTGACAAGAGAGCAGGGATCGAGCGCAGCATTGACATCACTGTGTACCAACAACCTCATCTTGTACCACCTATGAAACTCACAGTCTGGGATGACATGCCCCCGACGCCTCCTCCATCGGTCACAACCCGCTTCTTCCATCAGAGCTTGAGCTTGGCTTCCAGGGCGTCGGAGCGCGCAAGCTTATCGGTTAGGAGGAGAGCCGCGCCGCGTCCCAGCATATCCAGTCCTACGCCGGCAGTGATAGCTGCAGATTCCCGACCTGTGCGACGACGATCTTTCCGGCCGTTGGAGCTCAGTATATATCTTCCCAATAACAGGCTGTCAGACCTACCAGAGTTCGACGCGGTCAGCTTCACGGAGGTCGGCGAGATTAAGCTCCCTCCACGGGCTTTGCTGCGCACCAGGTCAGCGGAAGTTGTCTGTCATGAGCTTCCTTCCATATCGGTGCCTGCAAAAGCTGCATCGATGTTCGAACGACGAGCGTCACGCGTACTCAGAGATACCCTCGTCTCGACGTGCACAGATTCGAGACCGTCTTCCTCATATGACGCCCTCCACAGTCATCCAGTGTCGTGGGTAACGCTACCTGGCACCGAGCCTCATATCGACATGGCATTGAAGCCCCAGAACTCGGTGACGGTCCTTAGTCCCATGCAGGAAGAGTTCACGCCGCCGTGCACTGCTGGTCTGATTAACGACCTTGTCTCGGACTTTCCCCAGATCGATGAAAAGCGAAGTCATGTTAGCAGTGTCGTGTACCAACAACCTGCCCCATCCCCAAAGGTGCAAGAATACTACCAGACCGAACCCATCGAATTACCTACCGATCCACCCACTCCGCCGCCGGAGCCTTCCACGAGCGCTCAGCTCAAGACCGTCCCATGCCACACAGCTGCTTCCTACAGCAGTCAAAGACGTGTGTCGCAGTGGCTCGGTGGACGCTCCCACTCCGGCTCAATCAGCACAATTGCATCCGCAACCACAACATCGTCATCCTTTGCCGAACATCGTCGGAAACGATCGCAGTTCTACATGCTTTCCGCACAGCCTCAGCCAGGTGGTCCTCCGATGCCCCTGACGCTTGCTAAGCCAGCAGCTCACCAAAGGACAATGACCGTGTCGACTGTTGTCAGCAATGCTGAGAGTGTTGTGAGCGACTATAGCGACATGGAGAGCATGACTACGGCGCCGACGGCCACTGACCTGCAGAGCAGGAGTGGGACGATCAAGAGTGTTAGCACGGCTAGCGGGCTCGTGCCGATGGGGCTGAGGCCAATCGTGAGCGGTGTGCCGGACTTGCCGTTGGACTATGGTGCCGTTGTTGGCAAGTCGCCGGTGAAAGAGGTGGATGAGATGGTGGTGATCAGGGAGATCAATGGACCATTGAGGAGTCCGATTGGGGTGGCTTTCTGAGGGCTTTGCGGCATCGCTGGAGATGGTCACAGGAGAGGCTGAGATGGACAGATTTACAGATGGACGTCAGGAGGATCAGTCGATCTCTGAGCAGCCCGAAAGTGTGGCCGCTGAGGATAATATGATGTCGCTGGTCGGCGGTGGAAAGAAAGGTCGAGTGTATTTTGTTCGATGATACCCCTATTTCATTTGGTTGGAGGCACTGGCATCAGTGCGATGTACCTAGTAGCCGATAAATGTGTCAAAATAGTAGCTCTGAGAGCCGGATACAGTGCTGAGCACTTGAAAACTATTATATTCGAAGCATGCACACTGTGTTGAGCACTTGATCAGTACGTTCCTAAGAGCAAGTTTGAAAGAAGAGTCCTAAGCATGACTTGATCTGCTTAAAAGAAGATCGGCCGCCCGCGTGGTGCCCCCACAGTCACACCCACATGCAAGCCGCGAACCGACGGACTTTGGTTCTTAAAACGGCGACAGGGGAAATCTCGTGTAGCTGATCCTTTTTGACATCAGACCTAGCTGTGTTGGGAGACCTCATTCGCCGCTCTGGAGCTCCTCAACCGTTGAAAGTGTGAATTTCCAGCGCGCTCCGTATCTTCAGGCCTCGCTAAAGCCCGACATTCAACGTCCTCTCTTCATTTCTGCATTTCTTCGCGAGCATCAACATCCATCTGCGTCATCGACTCCTCGGTGGCTCTTCCATCGTGACCAGCGATAGCTGCAGCTCACCGCCCACCCCGAGCTCTTAAGCCGCGACGTCTCAGCGCGCAGTGTGGCCGCGACATCCGAAACCTCCTTTCGGTCTTTCTCAGACCATTCCATTCGTTCCGTTTCTTATTCTCTTCGCAGCGCTGGCGACCCGATAGTGAATCGGGCCGCATACACGGGAGCCTTTGTGCTCGATTGTATAATCTAATATTCTACCACACCCGAACACGACGAGATGATACTACCAAAAGGGGGAGTGAATTGGCAGACTGCCAGAGCAAGACTTCCACCATGGAAGGCGGTGCTCGTCTTTCTCACACGAACGAGGCTCCTGGTGTCGCTCGCGCTGGCGGGTCTGATTGTGTTATTATGGAGAGGCATATTCACGTCAACGAAAGAGATGTCCAAGTACGTCTATGACGAGCACGTCAATCGACGGATCAGATGGCTGACTATTTCACCACAGTTTCTATTGCTTTGGCCCGTCGAAACCGCCAATCCAGATGTCGACTAACGAGATGGTCGCATGGAATCAACACTTACAAACACCAGTGCTGTTCAACTCCCACGAGCCTTATCACATCAACACCTCCGGAATCCACAGCATCGACCTCAATCCCATTGTGTCGACAAGCCGAGCTCTGAGCAACCGTGAGCGAGTCCTAATCCTCACACCACTGCGAGATGCCGCACCTTATCTTAGCAAATATTTCGATCTCCTCTCCGAACTCACTTATCCTCACGAACTAATCGATCTCGGATTCCTGGTTGGCGATTCGGTCGATGAGACACAGTCGGTCCTCGCGTCCGAACTGAACAGAATACAGTCGAGAACAGACAATGTTCCGTTCCATAGCGCAGTCATCATACAGAAAGATTTTGGCCCGCAAGAGTTCGAGATGGACGTCGAGTCACGTCACGGATTCGCCGCACAAGGTCCTCGGAGGAAAGCGATTGGACGAGCGAGGAACTACCTGCTCTACTCAGCGTTGAAGCCCGAGCACGCTTGGGTCTACTGGAGGGACGTCGATATTGTGGACAGCCCGAAGAAGATTATCGAGGACTTTGTCGCCCATGATCGCGATGTCCTAGTGCCCAGTAAGTTGTTTTCCCCGCGGAAGCTCAAGAACATCACTGACAGCGCAGACATCTGGTTCCACCGCTACGAAAACGGCCGCGATATCGAAGGCCGGTTCGACTACAATTCATGGGTCGAATCCGATAAGGGCCGCCGCCTCGCCAATTCCCTCGATAAGGATGTCGTGCTGGCAGAAGGCTACAAGGAATACGACACGGGACGGACATACATGGCTCGCATGGGCGACTGGAGGAACAATAAAGACGAGGAGATCGAGTTGGACGGCATCGGAGGTGTGAATATTCTCGTCAAGGCAGATGTACACAGATCGGGCATCAATTTCCCAGCGTATGCCTTTGAAAACCAGGCAGAGACGGAGGGGTTTGCGAAGATGGCGAAACGGGCAGGCTACAAAGTTGTTGGGTTGCCCAACTATGTTGTCTGGGTGAGTACTTTTCTGCTTGGCTCCGCGATGAATTACTGACTGTCACAGCACATTGATACAGAAGAAAAGCCGGGCAACGCAGGCTAGACTCGTGGACGGCAGCACGTACTTAAATGATGGCGACTAGAAGACAAAAGCCAAGATTACTGAGTTTGTGACTTCCAAGCAAGTGCTGCAGGAAAGTCACGAACAGAGGTTTGAGGACGAAGCAAGTGGTTGGCAACATTGTTATGATGGACTCGAGGTGAAGACAAAAAGCACCACGGTCCAGAAAGCAGGAACACCGTGTACGATGGACGACAATGGGATCCTGGATACAGTCATTTGGGGCGAGGGAATGGCAGCATGGCGTAGGCCCTGGGATTCCAGCGCAGAAATGCAGAGAGGCAGCGTCAGGCACATCTTTGACCTGTAGCAGTCCTGTGTAGATACTTTTTGGGTCAATACACGTATGCGAAACGTGTCCAGGCACCGGACAGCCTGTGACACTGTACAAACAGCTTTCCAATGGGCCACGGCAGCAACGTGAGGATGCAGTCGCGACTGCCACGCAGACAAGCGACGCCGATCGCTCTCGCCTATCTTGTGTCGCTTGTTGGGAAGGAGCACTTCATGTCGCGTGCCGCGCAGTGATCTTCGCGCGTTCATACCACACAGAAAGTCGCGAATCAGACAATTGACAGATTCATATACCATTTAAATGTGTACCTGTTCCACAAAAGGACATCAACAACGCCGGTGCTCTCCCGCAAAGACCCAGACTAGCGGTCCTGCAGTGCTGAGGTGATCATGCTGCAGCAGACGCAACCAATCCTCGCTTGGAGGGATTATCACTCCATCTGCCGACGTCCCAGCGGGCATGCCTCGCTACGGTCTAGAGCGCCGCACAGCACCTGACAGACCGTCCTTCCTCGGTCAGCACTGCGAAGCATGAATGCTGATGGCTCTGAGGACTGTGGGCACGATCGGCCCCTCTGATCGAACGTAAGATACGGCCAAAAATACGAAAACGAATCCTTCGACAGGTTCAGTAATGCGAAGTCAGCGTGCACATGCTCGAAGGCTGCGCCGGCTTCGTGCCTGAGCTTTGAAGAGGAGCGTGACCATAAGGAAGAACATTCTCGTTGCCTGACCTGAAATCTTTGCCACAGTCTACGGATATATCGTTGACGCCTGCAGCGGCGCCCGTCGCGGGAGAGATCATCGCCGTTCAGGAGATTTTCCGATCTATGACTTCACAGGCAGTGCCCGGTTTCTGGTTTCCGCTCTGTCATCACAAGCCTAGGCACAATAACCACCGCCTGTCCCAGTGCCCATATCGAATCCACAGATTTTACTCACGACTTTGGGCCAGATCTTTCATACACGAACACACCTTCAATTGATTCTGCCGGTGATTCTTTATCCGGTAACTTCAAGCAAGAAACGGACCCGCGGCAACTCTGACGGCCTGCAACCTTGAGTCTGAAGTGCTTAAGAGCTGCTTGATAAGTGACTTTGAGGCCAGTAACGACAGCTTAGGTGGATCTCGCCCGTTGCTGCGATTCCACTTCCCGTCCGCTGTCGCTCGAATTCATCCTGCCCCCAGATTCGTCAACAAGGTGCCATCGCTTCGGTAGTCTTGGGACTAACGCTGTGGTATTTGGCACGACCTCGCAGTCGGGCACAAGCTTGCCTTCCTTCATACAACTCACGACATACCTCCTACAACACAGCCACGGTTCAACCACACGCGACCATCGATGCTCTATATCTTATCGCGTCTCCCGATACCTAGGTAGCTCGGTCTCCACCGGATAAAAGCCGCCGAGTTTACCACGCCTACGCGAGCCCCTCCATCGAAACAGCATTTGCACAAGTCGATTGACGCATACTCTTCGAGCATTGCTCGAACAACAAGGGAGATCAGAAGCATAAAGCATACATCACTCCGGTAACAGTCAAAGGCCGGCCCAAAAGACTTACTTCAATCGAAATCAAAGAAATCTACCGCCCCACTTCCGCATTCACTGCCTGTGAATCGATAGGCGGTCTGCCTTATAGGTACCGAGTTGGGAGATGACTTCCCTCATATTTGGCGCGGTCTATCTCGCCCATCAAGGTGTGGTACATGCTCGACATGAGAAGAAGCGCATAAAGAACTACGAACGATGGTGAGTACATGAAACAGCGTGGCCTGTGTCCCTCTGGGCCTCCAGTCTCCATTTTTCTTTTCATATGACGCTGACGCCATTTGCGAATCAGGGAGGGCCTTCGTGATGAGTACGACGAACAGCGGAAGATCTCGCGCGAAAGCCGGTCGCTCGACATTCAAAGGACCGGACAGACTTGGGATGATAATGATCGCCCAATCTTGACGCTTCGTGATCAGCAGGAAGGTGAGTTGCATTGTCTTGAGCGAGCGGCACCTGCTCCCCGATTTTCTGCTTTTACTCCTATCTCAGTGATACAGTAGACTAACCGCATCCAGCTGGCGACGCAAAAACGTCGTGGCGGCCACAAGAGTCATGGAATGGGCAGCCGGACTATCAGAATGCAGCTCCTACGGGCCGGCAATCTATGGACGTAGGCGCTCTGGACTACGATCACAGATCAGCTATTACCGGGTCGCAAAAGCGCACTTCATCACAACCAGGCATAAACAGATCATCAAGCCTGGCGAATGGTTATAACGCGGATAATAATTCAACTGGCCAATTAGGACTAAAGCCGCAACCTACAGGGTATCATGGTATTGGACCTATGCGAGCAACACCTACAGGTGCGAACTGGGATGACGGTCTTCCTCGCCCATTGAATCTCCAGCGGCGAACATACGACGAGCCTTCCTCATTTTCAGGCCCAGCTGCTGCCTTGGGACGCAGCACTTCCTTACGTGCTAGTACTTACAGCGCTCCGCACAGTGCTAACAACAGTCGGAGTAATCTGGGATCAGCTAACAGCTCAGCACACAACCTGATGCTCTCCAACTCCACCACTCATACAAGCCCTCCATTACCAAACGCTACTATGGGGAAAGACGCCACCGCAAACTTGAACAATCCTTTCGAAAGCGGCAACCGCTTCGATCAACCACAAGCACCACCATCGAACTCCTTTTCGACACAAAGAGCCGGGTCTGGTAGCAACAACCCATTTGAACACAACGGATCTGAAAGCTACCCGACACCACCTATGCATCAACAGTCATTTTCACAACCCACCCCACCCATGCATCAGCAGTCGTTCACGCAGCCCACACCACCTATGCACCAGCAGTCGTTCACGCAACTGCAGCCGCAAATGACGAGCAACAATCCGTTTGACTCGAACAACCGCTGGGACAATCCAGCATCGAATGGTGCCACGCCAACATTTGCTCAGGGCGGTCGCATGACTACGGTGACCGAAGGTCGAACACCTGCTCAAGAGAAAGACATGAGCGAATGGTGGAAATGAGGCGAGATCAGACGTTGCATTTGAGGATCATGCTGCGATGCATTGGAGGTGTAACGAGACCACTCTCGGTGTATATGACGGGAAATTTACATTTACCAGAGTCTTTCGCTTCTTTCTGGCATTGTGAAGACTTCAGAAGATGGGTACTGGAAGCAAGCGGGATCGTTGCTGCACGTATTAAAGCATTTACCGGAAGTCTGGATCGCTCCTTCTATCCTCTGCTGTGCTCTTGCCTGAGTGACGTTCGCTCCTGCCAGATCCATGGTTGCGCTCTTGCTCCTGCTCTAGTTTTCACGACGGCCATCGTTCCTGCTCGCCTCGCTTCACACGAAGGTATTTCTATGGCTTCTCATGCACTTGCGTCGTTCCTTGTCATCGACCACGTCCTCATCTCCCTCTATCGTCCGTGAAACATTTCATCATCTTCTTCCATCCGTGCGTACAATTGCAGCTCCTATGAAATTATGCGTCCCTCGACGTTCCACGAGCCCATCTCACTCAGACTCATCCTGCCGCCGCCACATACGGTCACAAATGCTTCTGCTCCCGGTCCATCTCGGTCGGAAATCGAGAAAGAAATACCAAACTTGAATCAGAAGAGCACATACAGAGAAGGGCCAGCCAAGAAACAACAACCATCCTCACCCGAAGTCCGACTCATTCGCCGGTTCCAAACCCTCGCTGACCTACCTGACCCGACATAAGCCCCTGCTCCTAGTACGAGTTGTCCGTTGCACGCACCCAATGAAGGTCTCTGTATCAGACTTAGACTGAGGGGAGGCCGCGATACATGTCCGAACTAGTCAGCTCCTCTCGTGGTCATAAGTCGTCTGTTGATGCTGCCTGTATGAGTGCCTGTTCAGGAAATACTCTGTCCGACAGTATTCCTTGAGAGCACAAGTCGTCGTTTGATGCTGCCAGTAGGGATGTGCTGTTTAGGTGTCCAGAGCATGTGTCTGCACAAAGCCGCTGTGTGGGCCGAGTAGAGGTCGAAAAGAGCATGCTTGACATGTCGCCAGTTGTACGCGTCTCGGGTAGTAGGTTCGGTGGAAGTCAGACCGAAGGTTTAGGTGGTGTCGCATACCCTACTGGCTGCCCATCACCCCCAGAATTTCCCCACAGTCCGAATTCGAGGCGGAGGACTGGCCTCGGGCCCCTGGATGACCTCCTCTGTGCAAGCGAGACGACCTAAACCCAGAGCCTGGAAAGCCGAATGGCGGCAGACGTTTGCTACCTAGTATCACTGTAACAGCTTGTACATGCTGTTCGTCGAAGGATGACTGAAATGACGGCGGTCCTGGTGCTGCAGCTTCGCGCCATTGAATGATGGACACGTTGACGACTGGCCACTTTCACACGTTCTCGGTCGTGCCAGCGAGATCAGTCAAAGCCGAACAACGGATCGATTCCCAGAACCGGAAGAAGAAGAGGAAGCGTCCAGTGACCGGCAAGAGGTTCCGATGCGATCGCTGTGGCAAAGACTATAGTCGTGCTGAGCATCTTCAACGTCATGAACTCAACCGGAAGTCTTCACTTCGAGCAAGAAGTATCAGCTCGCTAATGAGTGAGCAGACAGTCCAAAGCAGCTCTTCAGTTGCGACTTTGAGGCATGCAGCTTGACGTTTGTGCGAAAGGACTTGCGAGATAGGCACAGGAAGCGGCATCGGAGGCTGTCAACAGCCACGACAGACGACATTCCGTTGGCAGCGTCACAGTTGGACGAGTCAGAGCCTGCAGTGGATGTGTGTGATGATGATGGCGAGCGCCGGCTCAGACCGCAGGCCAGCGACAGCAGCATGTTCCACTCGCGGAACAGAACGAAGCTGCCGCTCCTGCCCGCGTGATTTCTCGGAGAGCAACCTTCGACGGATCATTGTTATCGACTACCGCCTACTCGCTACCGAGCTTGAGTGTTCCAGCCCGGCCATTCACAACCTACGAGGCAGTCAACACCGACTATGGAGGATCAACCATGGATGACAACCCACTCGGTATCTCTCCATCTAATCGTACCGAAGACTTCACGAATTGGTTGTTCGATCCCAACTTGTCGGGTTACTATGATTTCATCCTCGATCAACCCAATGTCTTCGGCCAGATCTACAGTAACGAGGTACCGGCGCCGATGTTCGACCATTCCATGGATTCGAATGGGCTCGTTCCCGATGCTGTGTCCAGCACTGTGCCCTCGCCTACAAGAGCTTCTGGATTCCCGGAATGCAAGCGAGTGCAGCTGCTGGATCTCATTCGAGAGCGTTTCTGGGCTGGAGGTGCTGCTACTATGCTTGTGAAAGGACAACTCTTCAGCGGGGATCTGGACCATCCTCTGCACGTCATGAGCATGGTCTCCCTGGAGCTGTACATCGCGACATACTTTGCCAGCTTCCACGACCAATTTCCCCTGCTTCACAAGCCTACGTTTATTCCGGATCAGGTGAACGATTTGCTCCTGCTGGCGATCCTCGGTGTCGGAGCGTCTCTGCTGGATGAAACCCAGCATACTGCGGACTTCTGCTCAGCGGCAGCCTCATTCGGGACCTTCGTTGCCTGGTCTTTGCGATGGCAAATTCTCATGGATCAAGACTCTGGACCACCAGCTAAGCTGTGGGTACTGCAATCGTTGGCTATTCTCGAGTTCTACGAAAAGATGAACGCGACAAGACCTCTCCACGAGCGAGCCCATGTCCACTTTGCCGCAACTTTGACTCTGATGAGGCGTGGCAGTGCGCTCATTGGCGATCAAAGCACGCCTCCGTCGCGAGATGAGCCCGCCGTGTCCGGGAGTGCGGATCACAGCTGGTTCACCCACTGGATTGCAAGCGAGGCGACACGACGATGTGCGTTCGGGGCTTTCTTCTTGGATGCACTGCACGCTACCATGTTCGGTCATGCTGCAACCATGGTCATCCACGAAATTCAGCTGCCGCTGCCGGTCGACGATGCACAGTGGACTGCTTCCACGGCCTCAGAAGTGGCAAGAATCGAGTTCAGTCTGCACAATAACGGCATCAAACCTACTTCATTCCTCAGTGGCATCAAGAGTACTCTCATGAGCCAGAGGGTCCGGACCAACCCTTTCGGGCGGCTTATTCTGATGGGTGGACTTCTGTCTATCGCTCACCACATGCGTCAGAAGGAGCTGTACAAAAACACACTTGAGGAGCGCAGTAGCATTGCCGCCATGCCCGAGGGCTGGAAGAAACAATTGATCAAGGCTTTCGACTGGTGGAAGAGAGACTTTGACAGCAGTCTTGCTCACATGCAGGCATATTCGGTCGTTGGTGCGAAGACGGGCTTCAGACAGGAAGCTCACGAAATTTCTCGACACCTGGCCACTGCACTCTACCATCTCGCGCATATCTCCTTGTCGGTGCAGATGCCAGATCTGTGCACGCTCGCAGGAGCGAAGATCCTGCTCGGGCGCGTGATCAGTAAAGCTGACCGCGATCGAGTACGAGCAAAGATGAGTCAGTGGGCCAACACTCCAGGCGCGAGGTCTGCTGTACTTCACAGCGTGCGGTATTTGAAGCTCACTCTGATGTCTGACACTCCGGCGGATCGTGGAGGGCGCCAGCCAATCTCTTCCACGAGCTCTACTTGGCATGATGGCTCCAACACTGATCTGCCACGCTCGTCGGACGTCGTCATCATCCGCCCCTGGGTGATGTATTACTCGGCCCTCGTCGTCTGGGCATATGGCTACCTCCTCGATGGACCTTTACGGCCGTTCCCAGGGCACATTTTCCCGGGCCCCCGATCTGACATGACTATCCAAGCCATGACTTCATCCAATCCGTTGTCAGCGGACAGAGGAGAAGCAATTCGCCACGACGCTGAGCAGTACCTGCAAGCCACTGGAGACTTCTCTGATCCAGATGACCTGAGGGCAGTCACGGGCGGCAGAAACCGCGTTGTAGGGGTCCTCACGATGGCGATGAGGGCGCTCGAGGGGTCGAGGTGGGAACTGCTGCACGAGGCGCGGACGCGCTTGCGGGATTGTGTAGATCAGTTGCGGTGAGGTTGACCCGAATGTCCGTCAAACCGCGAACGTGATGCGCCTCGGCTGGCGTGACTAGACCATGCGCCGCCAAGGCGCCTTCCTTAGGGCAGAGCGCAAGAGCGTCGACGAGGTCCATCCGCCCGAGTGTTGTACGCCGCGAAAGAAGCGAGCTGCTTAGCCACTATGTAATTAGCGTAGGCTGTAGAGTGATTTGTAGTTTTGCTGATCGATGATGGAAATGGCGGAGCGAGCGATGAGGCAGATGAGGTTCTGGACTCGTGACACATATCCGACGGCCTGAGGTCGAATGATGAATGTGGCTGTTGGCGTCTCCATCATCGCCGTTCCTGGGGAGAGTGAGCATTGCTGCCTTCCCAAGAGGGAAACTATCATGTCCCCATTCGGTTTCTATCCGTCCATCGAGATGCCCTCCCGAGCAGTTTTCGAATCCGTGGCTGCCCTCTTCCTGTCCTGGCAAGCGGATATTTCGAAACGGAAACTCATGCCACTGCCCGACTTTTGACTTAGGGGACCGCCTGTGGGAGTAAAGGGTCGCGAAACGAGCTCATCATTGTATATCAGACCGGTTGACTAGGGTACGGCCTGATCTCAAGCCGGCTGAAAAGTACAGAGATTGGCTTCCTCATGCTGCCAATTGTTCAGATGTTGAGCGATCTGGCTATACGTTGGTGGTACATAACGCTGAAGTGCAAGTAGTACATACGACTGTGTGAAAAGGTGCTCGACTGACCATTCATGGTGAGAAGTCCACATAAAATTGGTTTACCCCAGAGTCAATGTCTACTTGCATATTTACTTCTTCCACACCTCGGCGACGAAAGCCTCCACATCCCCCAATAACAACTCTGGCTGCTCGAAGGCCGCGAAGTGCCCTCCCTTATCATGCACATTACTCCAAACCAGATTTCCCGTCTGCTTGACCCAACTCACGGGAGCCGGCTGAATCTCCTTGGGAAACAGGCTGTATCCCATCGGCTTGGGTATGAAGACATCTGGATGATCGTGGCCTTTTGACCCTGCAGTGAACGAATGGCGATAGGACCAAATGTTAGAGTGCGTGCATGCTGTGAGGTAGTAGAGGGACGCGGCTTCGAGGATCGCTGGGATTGAGGGGTCTTCATCGGTCCAGTCGAGGAACTTCTCGCCGATCCTGATCATGGTGTTAGTTCGGATCCTCGAAAGGAGCCAGGGAAGGCATCAACGTACCAGGCCAGAGTGGCGAGCGGATTGCTGGTCAACACAAATCCGAGCGTGGCTGGCTTGGTAGCCTGCTCAATGGCGTAAGCCATTCCAGTCGCCCGCCAGTTCTTCCATCTCTCAATACCAGCCTTTTCGGATTCAGTAAGCGCACTCATGTCCATTTTCTTCTCGTCGGTCATCAGACACATGTTCACATGCACAGCTTGTCCGCAATGTCAGCGAGAGGTTCCGCAGAGCAGCGATAACCAGGTACGAGCACAACTCACCTTTACATGCTTCCTGCTCAACGCCCATGACTCTGGCCACCCGACTTCCAACGTCTCCTCCCTGAGCAACGTAGCCTCCACCAAAGCCGAGTTGCCTCATCAGTGCGTCTATAACTCGACCACAATCGGCCTGGGCAAAGTCATGCTCCACAGGTTGGTAACTCGAGAACCCATAGCCCGGTAGACTGGGTACAACGACATGATACGGTAGCTTCTCGGGTGAGCCGTATTTCTTCTTGAGCAGACTAAGAAGAGGCAGAAACTCCAGAAATGATCCTGGCCACCTTTATTTTTGGTTAGCACAATCTGCGTTCCAGCTTGATGAGTTGTCTAGCGTACCCGTGAAGTAGCACGATCGGGATGGCGTCCTCTCTGCTCGAAAACAGCGCTGCAAAATGCACATCAAACTCGCCAAGCTTGTCCGATATCTTCGCCTTGTAGTTCGGGAATGAGTTGATATGGTCTTCGCTTTTCCGCCTGTGAGAATCATCCGAATGTCAGCCGTACTGCGGTCCATCGCATCTTGCACCTAAAGCGTATACATTGGAAGGAAACCACCAACCAGTCAAACTCGGTCTCCCATATCCGCTTAGCCTCCACCAGCCAGTCCCGCCTCAGTCCAAGCCGTCGGTCATCACCGGCCAAAGAATTCTCGTAGACAGGTTCTGCAACTCTGGTGAGTTTGAGCAAGTCGATCATCCGCTTGACTTCGTCCTCGGGGAACTCCACCGTGAAGGGCTTCACAGAGGACGAATCAGCATTTTTGGGCAGGCTGCCAAACGGCTTGTCGGTTGCCATTACGAGTTTACGAATACTGAATGTCGTTACTGATCAGGCTCAATTCGCGCTGACCGTGCGTGAGACTCGAGATATCCATACCTGAAGAGGTATGTATATGTGTCGGTGCTGGCCTATCGTCATACGTAAGGCGTGCCCCTGCCGTACGCGGTCTCCAATCGGTTGCTGCCGCTTATCTAATCGGGCATATTCGCTTCCACGCATCGGGTCGGGGAGCATGACCTCACTGTCGCTTTTTCGGGAACGTGAACCATATTATTGGCAGCGCATACTAGACTTGGCGATAACCAGCATGGGAGCTGTTCAGCTCGAAAGGTGCAGTATATGCGACGTAATTTAGATTCGGCTATGGAGTTGGAAGAAAGTCTATGTTGTCTTGTGGAGGGCATGGCACGGCGAGTACCTGTTATGATTATGCAGCAGGACCTATCTCTTAACGCCATCCATCGAGTTTCATGCTTGATGTGTATCGTCGAAGTGACTTAAGGTCATCAAACCTCGGCGCATCCTGCAGCCTCACCTGTCTGATGCAACTCTCGTGCGCCCCAAATCTGTCCAATAAAGAATGAAGCCATTGAACATCTCCGGGGGAAGTTGTGTAGATTACCTTGATTCAGTCGGAATCAGACTGCCTGACAACCTCTATTCGTGTTCGTGTTGTGGTCCCTGCAGATCTCAATCCACAGCAGACTCGGAAGACAGTAGTCGATCGACTCATGTCATCGCTGTATCGTGACAGAACAAGATCGACCGCTACCCGGAGGCCTCCTCAAGAGCTGAACTGCTTGCCTACTGATGCTCAAGCACTCCGGAAGCCTTCTCGTTCCCATCGGACGCCTATGGCGCACCGATCAAAAGAACATCCGTCTCGTCCACTCGCTCCAGTCCATTCCTCTGGTATCAACAACACGAGAAGCAGCTCTTGAAAGCGCAGTTCTTCCAAAAGGGCCACCTGGAGTACCAAACCCTTCGACCTCAAAACGGTCCAGTAGAGAGCTTGTCTTGTGTACGGCGATCGCAGGCAATACAAGCTCAGAGCTCGCAATGCCATTCGCGGGTTTCTTGATGAATGCAGTCTAGTAGGCTTTAGTATCTGTCTGTGAGATATTGAAGAAAAGGTCTACTCACGTAATTGCCTGCGTCTTTGTCTACGACTTCGACTGCGAGGACGGTGGTATCCAGAAGACCGATGATGTTCGTGCGTTCGATTCGACACATTTTCGTGGCTAGAGCATCGCAGACGACTCGGTAGTTCAATGGCGGATCCTCGAATAACTGGACCATGTGCTTGCTCAGCAGTGCTATCGACCACACCCGAACTCCATGCCGCTCGACTACAGCCTTGGCACGGGCGTGACCAGATTCGGTCTGAGGGTAGTTGAGTAGACGAGCAGTCAGGGTGGCCAAGTAGTCGATGCTCTTTTCGGGAGTGAGTGCTGCGAGAGTGGTGAGCTGGACCGATAGTCCTTCTGCTGGGTCAAAGCACGAGTAGGCCAAGTACTTCAATTGAGGCAAACCAGACACGTCGAGAGGCACGATTGGCTGAAGGTATGTGGTCGCTGTGGAATCTGAGATGAAAGCCTGTTCGAGGTGATCGACCAAGAATTTCGGACAGTACTCGCGAAGCAGCAAAGGTTTCTGTGTCATCGCCTGCTGATGTTGCTCGTAGTACCAAGGCTGGATGGGAAGGCGATCGACATGAAGAACAGTGTGACGCCCAATGTCCGGCGTCACGACCTTTTCGATGGCCTTCGAGATCAGACGCAGTTGTGGAACCCATGGCGCAATCCATTCCGGCAACTTGCCAGGCTCCAGCTGTGGGCTCGTTCCTTGATAGTTGAGATAAATACCTCCGGCTCCCCAACTCCAATGTGCGGGCACTGCAGCTTCGAAGATACGTTCCTGGATCTCGTTGGGCAAATCCAGGAAGACTTTGGGGGCAGAAGCTTTGGTTGAAGGAGTATCGGTGGTGCACATGCTCATGGACGCAAGATGCCCAGTAATCGCGCTGAGGTCTGGAGTTCTGGACATGGTGTAGATTAGGTGGTCAAAGAGTTGTAAGCCTGTATAGGTCAGCGTTTGTCGGAATGGATTGCGAGTGGGATCGACAAGCAAAGCACTCACGATGAAGACGCAATATGGGACGCAGCTTGTTGGAAAACTTGATGTCAATGCTGGATGGAGTTTAAATTTTTGAAGGTTGATGGTCAGAACTTGCAAAGAGATGTCAGGAGATGTGTGCTTGGGAAAGAGACAGGTCACTTGAAGTCACTCTTTCCTGGTAGCAAACAATACGTGACAACTGCCGTGCTTCACCTACGGCTTGGCAGCATACCGAGTACTAAGCCAGGCTGCAGCTCCATGATATCGCATGAGTTGACTTCACAAGCGCCGGTTCGAGAGTTTTGGTCAGCTATCTATTCTGGAAGCGTGCATGACCAAACTCAGCACGCTCTGTCTCATGCTGGACTTCCGCGATGATACCTGTGTGCTATACTGCCATAGAGCGCAGCAGCATGCTGAGTTGGGATCGGTCTGAATAAGCCGCAGTCGCGCTTCATGCGAGGGCATATTTGGCCTATAGAGAGCGCGTTATGCTGGCTCTCGACATCGCTTGGCAGCAACTGAGCTTCCATATACACCATATCGGCGGGGAGATGGTTTAGGGCCAGCATATGCAGCCTGCCGGACTCCACTTCACTGGATTGGGGCCAGTATCTGGGAATCTGTGGCCATAGAGTGCTCAGAGGATGAACTTGAATGCTTCTGCTATGCCGAGGCCAGTTGTGTTGTATCATCCAGGCGCTCTGTTAGTCCATTTCGCGGTCTTAGCAACGCTTCCGACGTTCTGCGGGTTGTGAAGACCGAGAGGCCTTCACTTCGACAGCCTTGGCGTTTGTGTATCACCCGGATAGCTATCATGCTTCGGATCGGCAGTTTGCTCACGACGCATGCGCGCGTCGTTCGGCGAGGGACAGATGCAATGACTCGCGGCGGTCCGTTGGTGTATGTGCTGCTGAAAATGCTTGACTCGTCAACGTTGCCTGAAATGGTTGCTTGAAGCTGTCAATCCTCTCCCTGGTACGCCTACCGATCTTGATTAGCAGCTGTGGCTTCAGCTGGCGTGAGACTCTGGCTCCGATTTGCTCTGGCAAGAGAGGCTTCCGGTCAGGTTAAAGTCGCAGTCGCTATAACTACACCGGCCACAACAGTCGCACTCAGCTCCCACCCGCCCGATTCATGGGTCCCCAGTTCTCCCTCGGGTTGATCTGATACCTCACCAGCTTCTCCCTAGGCTTCTCCCTGCCCAGCTTCTCATCAAACACAATATGCACTTTCTGCCCATTCTCCGTCGTCACCATACTAAGGTCCCCATGCTCGAGTCTATACAGCGCTGCCCTCAACATATCCGTCAACTCCTGCTTTCCGTCCGCCCTGCCAAGCCCCTTGGCGACGTCTTCCGTGATCCGTCTTACCTGCTCAGCAGTCTCCCAAGTCTTGTCTGAGACAGTCTCGCTGTCTAGGATATCTGCACCCAATATCCTCGCGCCTGGACTTCCCTTCTTAAGAGCGCCTTTCTTGATGGGCGATTTCGTCCTTACCCACTCCCGATATATGGCCCAGATCACGCTCCAAGGTGCATCAGTCTTGAATGAGCCCGCCTTGCAATGCGAGCGCGTGACGCGATAGCCACAGGAGCGAATCGCACCCCAAATTTGTGCCTCGGATGGTGTTTGCGTATGTATAACCTTGGCAAGATAGTTCGGGATCATGAGGAATGGGGCGTGGTCGATAGTCGCTGGAGGGAGGCGAGGGATCAGCGCCGGGCTTGGTGCTGGCTTTGGGTCATTCGAGGGTGGTGAGTGGCCGTTCGTCGTGGCATACGGCTGTTCAGGTGCGGCTTCTGTTGTAATGATCGGGCTGTCTCCATGCGTGGCTGGCTCGACTTCTGACAATGTGGACGTGGCCAGAGTAACATCTTCCTCCAGTGCAACTGTGAGCATTCCCTTCAGCCGATCGGTCGTGCCATACACCTTCGGATCCAGACTCGGTATCCGATCAAGCATTCGCTGGACGAAATAGGGATTGTGCAGCGGTCCTGCCCACATCGGACCGCCAATGTGCATCTTGAAACCACAATGCTCGCACAATGGCGGCACAGTTGGCGCTTGTGAAAAGCTGTGTTTGTAGATCAGACCACCATTCCGATCCTTCTTTTCGAGATTCCTGGCAAGTGTCTGAGTCGTCCAAGCGCCGCATCCTGAATCGCAATTGTAAGTGATCATGGTGGTCCCTGCCAGTAGCTTCACCTCATTTGGCGACCTGTGTATTCTGAGGAAGACGCGGGCGTAGAAGTCAATCGAGAGCGACAGGAGCGGCTCCACAGCCAGACCGTACTTGGCTGCGGTTTGAGCGATCGAATGAATGATGAGTCGCAACCCTGCCTCATGAGAGTGTGCGCCTTTCGTCGGCAGTCCTCCGTACAGAGAATAGGTCTTCTCCAGATACCCAGTCGATGCAAAAACGCCAGCATCTGTACAGGTGACGCACAGCATGCCACCGTCAAGCAGACACTGGAGCGCTGCATCAATGAATGGCGCCGCGGTGCCATAGGGGTCCAGATCCACCACGTCAAAACGGTGCACGTTTCTGCCGGAAGGCTGATCGTGTTCATTCCCAATCTTACTGTACATGTATGCACGTGCGTCCCCAAGGTTCGAATGCACTTTGCCTTTCACGTCGTTATGATCGATGTTCAACTCGATTGCGGCCACAGCGTCTTTTGAGACATCATTGGCGATGACGTTTGTCACGAACGGGATCTCTTTGGCGTATCGCAGGGCTCGGAGGCCTGTGGCAGATAGTGCGTCCAGTATGCTGAAAGGCAGTCGCTTTGTGCTCGCCGCTGGACTACCATTAGCTCCGTCGATCTGTTCATCTCCAGCGCCGTCTAGTTGCGCTACTTCCAAGTTGCCGTTCACACCTTCCTCGTCGTCAGGCCGTGCCTTCTTCGTCACTTCGATACGCTCCTCGTGATCCACCTCATCGAGTTTTCGTTTGCGCGAATGTATTGCAGCCTCGTCAGGCTTAGCACCAACTTCCTGCTCAGTCCCGTCGAGAGTCGTGTCCAATTCCTTGTTCACTTCCTCCCTTTGCGTAGCATCAACTTCCTTGACACCATTGGCCTTCCGTCGCTTCTTGGCGGTCCTCTGCTGCTGCCTCGTACGACTTTTCCTTGCATAAAGGGCCTCCTTGGACACAAGCGCCCCTTCTCCATATACCAGAATTGCCAGCACCGTCAGATCACGATTGAACTGCTGGATCGGATTGTAGAACACTGCTTGATTACCTTCATCATTGTTGTGGCTCTGCCGACCTTTTTCGATCACGCCAGTTGTAGTCTTCTCCTGGTACGGAGCAAGGATGGACGCTAAGCCTTCGGTGACGGATCTGTAATTCCTTCCGTTGATAGTGACTGGTTCTTTTGGCGGTGTGGCGATTGACATGGCTGAATAGAGGCTGTGGTGGACTGTTCGTATGAAGTATGTAGGAAGTCGCGTCGCTCCTGTAGGACAAATGGTCCTTAGAGGTGAAAATTGTTGAGAAGTTATCGATTTGGTCAAGAGTCTCAGCTCTATCATATCCAAAGTTGCATCCAAAATCCTGCCGTGCCCAAATGCACACTGCAGTTATAGTTCGCTGGTCAGAAGAAGTGAAGAGATGGCTTGAGAGCAACTTCTCTGCCAAGAAGAGATAGTGGAGCTGCGCTTACATAAGGTACTAGCAGGGACATCTTCTTGCTCGTTGACCGCGTCTTCTCGGATTGACAAGAACACAGGCAGTTGTAAAGCATCCATCTGGACTTCGTGCGCACTCACGGCGCGAATCTTCGCGGTGACTAAAGGTTTCGATCTACAGTCCTGAGGACTATCTGTCATTGTCCTATATGGCTGTCTGACGCATATCTGAACAAATACTGCCTCATCATCACCAGCGAAAAGCACGCTACAACACATGCTGAGATCGATCAGACCAGACCAAGAGTCTCCAAAACTCGCCTCCATTGGTCCTTTTCTCCTGGCGTGCCACATGGCTACCTAGATCACAAAGCCATGATAGCATTGTATGCCTGCTTAGCGTTGAAGTTCCTGTCGAAGAGCAGCGGGTTGTCGCCTTGACGCCAGGAGTTCTGAGAATATTAGCTGCGATTCGATGCACCACTCGCGGGACTACAGAAGACTTACAGCATCGCTGACACCCCAGACAGTAATTCCCTTGCACTTTGTCTCCTGCAAGCACGCCTTTGCGGCGTTGGTGTAGTCTGTCGTGGAAGCACCGGCAATGTCGAGCTCGGTGATAGCAACCTCGGAGACACCCGACGCAGCCAGAGCCTTGACTGCACCAATGAGATTGTAGCCGCCACCAGCTCCCAGGTGAGCCTGCGTTCCTGAGATAAACGTCAGCGTGAAGAGCATAGCCAGAGGGTAAGCCCACGCACCAATACCATCAATCGGCACACCGGCCGCAATCCACTTCTTCACATTCCGAATCATCCCCTGTGTCTTCGCATAATTGGCATTGTCCAAGTTGTAATCATTGATGTACAACTTCGCATTCGGATCCGCCTGCCTCGCAGCCTGGAACGCAATTCTCACAAAGTCCTCCCCCAACACACGACTGAACACACTGTTGCGCAGCGACCCATCCTCGTTGAAGATCTCATTCACCACATCCCACGCATAGATCTTCCCTTTGTACCTTCCCGCCACATTCGCAATGTGGTTCTGAATGACGGACGTCAACGTGTTCTTGTCATTGATGTTCTGCACCCACTGCGGCAGCTGTGAGTGCCACAGAAGGGTGTGGCCGCGCATCTTCTTGCCGTTCTGGGTGGCGAAGTTGACGACTTGGTCGGCGCCGCTGTACTGGAATTGGCCGCGGTTGGGCTCCGTGGCGTCCCACTTCATGCTGTTCTCGGGGGTCAATTGGCCGAAATCGGCTTTGATGATGGCGGCATTCTTTGAGTTCGAGAGGGTGTTTGGGTCGGCGATGGTGCCGAAGTAGACTTTGCCGGCGGCCTTGAATTTGGCGTCGATGCTGCCGGAGGAGGCTTGGCGGGTGTCTAGGTCTGCTGGTGTTGGGGCGGCGAGGATTGCCGAAGGGGCGAGTAGGAGTGCTAGTGCTGTGAGACGCATGGTGTTGGTTCTGGTCTGGTAATGAGTGTCAAGAAGTGAAAGGTTGGAAAGAGTGGATGCTGAAGAGCAGCGATGGGTCGGTTCGGTAAAGGAGAACTGGCACGAGGAGCCTGAGTATTACATTGTTGGCGACTGGACGTGACCTTCTTATACACCAGAGCGAGGCCCTCAGCACGGGTAAAATGGAGGCATCAATTTCTGGATTTGTTGTTGGACTGTGGTGTCGCCATGGGTCCTGTGGTCAGCTGAGGTCCTGCATCATGAATGCCAAGACAGTGACAAGGAAGAAGCCATCGCTTGGAAGATCTTGAGTGTGCTTGCCTGAGGTCGAGGCTCAAAGTAGCCGGGATCGATCTCCGCAGTCGATGAGATTATCCATGAACGATCTTAACAAGAACTGGGGTACTTGTTTCAGCGTGCTGTGGTGCTGTGGGTACCGGCCGTGCCATGATGGTTCCTAGTTCCGCTGCGAAGGCTGTCCGGCGAACTTTTTGAGATCACATCTCAGTCGAGCATCTCGCGGAGTGGTATGGGCAGGCGTCGATTAGTAGTTGCGAGCATGAATACCCATTGTCGACAGGTCGAAGTCGTCAACGGACCTTGCTATTCCAGGAGAAGTCCAGGCGTGTACACGACGTTGGTGCTTGGCAAGGCCAAATTTTGGCTAAGGGGTCATGAAATGTATCAGGACAGGGATATTGTGGACAAGCCGGCTAAAACCCCATGATGAAGGAACTTTCCCATAAAGGCTGAAATTCGAGCACCGGTCCTGTAGGTAAGAACAGGTCATATGATCTTCTAGCTAGGTAAGATATGGCCGATATCTTGGGAGCACGTCTTTCCCGGCAGGTCCTGTGTGCCAAGGAATAGCCCTGCACAGTGCTGGGCGCCATCGCAGTCCTGGCATTTCGCAAGGGCAACATGAATGGCGTGTGGTTTTGGTAGCAGCATCTACCGCAGCCCTTCCTTTCTGCAGGTCGGCTGTTGAGTGGAGGGAGGCTTGATCTTCAGTCCTATTCTTCCGATCAGGCAACAGAGGAGATAATTTTTGCAAGGAAACCATCGCTTGAACTCAGTCTGGTTCCGAAGTCTTTGTCATATCGGCTCTGTTATGTGTTAGCAGGCAAAGATGGGGACCCTGCGGCATCGGAACCCGGTGCTCCGTAAGGTAGAGAAAGCACAAGTCATGGTCAGCAGGATTCCACCGACAAAGGATGAGTCGCTTGGGACCAAAAGTAAGGTGTTGTGTTGACATGGCACTTGTGCCTATTCATTCGGTTCAGATGACTTCCATAGTGCTCTCTTTCACTCTCCACGCACTCGTGGGCTTGAATCAAATCGATGCCTCAGTATCGAGTCCTCGACCCCTTCATTGCCTCACTGCAACCGCACGCCGGCACAGAGCATGCTTCGAACAGGTCGCAAAGCACTGAAAGCAGTCGCATTGTGCCCCGAGCCAGCAAACCCCCACCAAGAAGTTCTTCCTCTACCGGTTAGACTTGGCTACACGCTCCAACTCGTCCTTCTTCTTGATGGCATACGAGTTACTGCTACCCTTGGCAGCATTGATCAGCTCTTCAGCGAGACACTCAGCAATCGACTTGACATTTCGGAACGATGCTTCGCGGGCACCGATTGTGATGAGAGCAATGGCCTGGTTGACGCGGCGGAGAGGGGAGACATCGACGGCTTGTCTTCGGACTGTTCCGGCGGAACCGATACGTGTGCTGTCTTCGCGGGGACCGCAGTTGACGATGGCATCAACGGCGATCTGGATGGGGTTCTGGTCTGTCATGATGTGGACCTTGAGTAGCTGTTAGTTCTATATTCTTGTCCTTTTGTGGTGTATCTTGTGGGACATGGACGTACGATCTCGAACGAGTGAGCAACGATTCGGATAGCCATGAGCTTCTTGCCGTTGTTGCGACCGTTCATCATGAGGGAGTTGGTGAGGCGCTCGATGATCGGGCATTGAGCCTTGCGGAATCGCTTTGCGGCATATCGGCCGGCAGAGTGTGAGATGTACACCGGCGCGCGGATCTGGATGTAGTCGCTATTGATACTGTCAGTCTCTTGTCCTTCCTGCTCGCAGCATGCGTTCGTACGTCAAGGAGATATCTCTAATCTCGACATCTTCGTAACTCCACTTGTTGAACAACTTGACGCTGCCAATCTCGGAGGTGACATCCTTGGGGAGGACGTTGGAAGCGATCGAGGGGACTTCGACTTCGACCTCGCCGTTGTCAGACATGTTGGCGATGTGTGTCTGGGTACTTGTCGGGGAAAGAGGTGCGATGTCTGAGGGCGTTGACTTGCCTGCGGTTCAAAGTGCGAAATCGACCTTGGCGAAATTTTGTGCCAAGAGGAACGAATCTTGGCATGGTCCACTTTTGCGATCAATTCGAAAGACCGCCTCCTAGTATCAATACTCCTCATGACGACTGAGATGCTTTTACGGCATGCTTCGCCAAAGTGGTCGCTGTCACACACTTTGATACTGACTTAGTATGCCACCATCGAAGATGTCAGCGATGAGCGACGTATGATTTCTCTTGGCGATCACAGTGCCGGGTCAAGTATCGTCTACAAGCACAGACACATTCGAGCACTCGACTCTTACTAGTATCGTTCATGCATGCAGTGTTCGAGGACTTGAAGCTCGCCCCACCAAGCAGCGACATATGCTACCTTGATATGGCGAAGGATGTTGATCTCATCTTCAGACTGGTTGAGGAGGAAGAAGAAGAGAGAAGATTTCAGGGGCAATACGACAACTTATACCATCTAATCACAGTGAAGATTGAGGCAAACAGGCAGCGATCACTCCATTGACTTGACGACTTGAATTCACTGGCAGAGGCATAGATAGACGCCTTTCAGCAGCATTTGAAATGTGTATGTCATGACATGTCCAAATTGCTCTATCGACTACGAAACTCGCTCAGAACACTGGGTATATGCCTCGTGACTTCAACGAAAATCGTTAATCATCGTTACCCTATGTCGGAGCCTCCCCAGCTTTCTTCTTTCGAAGCTCTTCCTCAAGCAGACTCTGCTTCTTCACATACTCCAGCACTATCTCCTCCTCAGTCCTCTGCTTCGCAATCTCAGCCTCGTTGTCCTTTGAGTGCTGCTCGCTCTCAGTCATGGCTCGCTGCAGTTCCTCCTCGTGCTGCTTAGCTTCTCTTTCACTCTCGGTGATCGCACGCTGCAGCTCATCGTCGTTGCTTTCGCGAGCAGGACTGGTGATGTTTGCACTTGTCACAGGCTCGCGAGAAACGATGCCGGTCTGTTGACGACTCTGCTGTTCGGTGTGAAGACGTTTGCTCTCCTCCAGCGTACGCTTCAATGCCTCATCCGCCTCGCTATCGTGGTCGGAGTCGCCGTCATCCCAATGGCCCTGCGATGCCGACTTGGTCTGACTTATTTTGTATTCCTCAAGGCTCTGAGTGAGGACTCTCTCAAGCTCAGCATCGTGATCATCTCTGCCAGTATGTTCGCCAGTATCCTGCGGACTTTCGGAAAGTTCGCCGCGGGCCTTCTTTGCCTCTTCGATTGAGGCTTTGACAGCTCTTTGATAGACCTCATCGTCTTGCGCCCCTACAGAAGGAGCAGTCTGCGAGCGGTGCAGCTCATTCACGCTAGCTCGAATAGCACGCTCAATCATAGCGTCTTCTTGTGGGTTGCCTCTGCTGGTAGCAGCGACTGAGGCCTTGATAGCCTTCTCAAACTCCTCCCCAACATCGACTTGTGATGCGGACTTTGCCACAGGCATGGTGGCACTGTGTCTCAAGCCTTGGTTGCTGTCGTGCTTGAATAGACTGTGCTTGCGGTGGTGACCACCTGCATGTTTCTCATCCTTCTTTCTCTGCTCTTCGGCTCGTTTCAGGTCCTTTTCGCGCTTGCGCTGCTCGTCTTTTCTCGCTGCAAGAGCCTTCCGTTCGTCCCAAGTCAACTTCCTCGTGTTGCTGAAGCCGCTCAAGAGCTGCTCATTGTTGCTGGCCGTCCTGGTCAGGATATGATCTTCAATCTCGTGCTGACGCTCCTTGCCGAACTTCTTGCCATGCTTTCGGCCCTCGATTTGGGTGTCCTTCCAAGCTGTAACGATTTGAGCTCGAACTTCTGGAGTACTGTTTTTCCAGTCATCGTAGCCTTGCGTTGTGCGTGCAGCAATGATGAAATTCTGCACTGAGCTGCCAAAGTGCTTGGTGATTTCGGCATACACTCCTTTGGCTGTGTAGCCTGGAATACCCCATACACCTGCACCTGGCTTGAGCACAAGACCTCCAATGCCTTTGGCTGCGCCTTTGAGGAAGCCTGCAGCGCCCTCTTTGCGTGCTCCGGCAATGGGTTGTGTCACTAGTCCCGTGATGCCATCATAGAATCCGTATCCGAACTCTTTGCCAGCTGCTTTAAGACCAGATTGAAAGTCTGTGATCTTCTCCGGCTTGCGGACTGTGTCATCACCGTACAGCTTCGGAGCGTTGTGAAAGCCCTTCGCAATCGACAGAGTGAAGTCCATAGGCGATTTGATGCCGGCGCTGGCAATTCTACCAGCAGCCTTCGCGCCAGATATGGCTGACTCCATGGTGATGTATTGCAAATCTTCGCCAGGTTTGAACTCCTGTTCACCTCTCGGATCACGGGAGCGAGAACGAGAGTGACCACCAGAGAGTCGGCGAGAACCATGACGACTTTCACCATCAGGCCCAAACACGCTGGCTATCGAGCCTGAGTGGCGACCACGTTGCGATTCATCATCGACTACAGTTTTCGCCGTGGAAAGGGAAGGCGTTCGTGGCGGGGACGTCACCGGCGAGTCTCCTGAAAGTGGCGAAGTCGCCTTGGAGCTGTCCACTGTAGACTTCGTATCTACCTTAGTCAAATCAGAGCTAGATGGGTTCTGAGATGATGGTGGTATGGGAGAAGACTTAGATGCTCGGTGCATCTCATGTCCTTCTTTGACGTCGTTGGTTGATTGCTTGAGCGACTTCAGGATCTCCACAGGAAAGTCGGCAATGCCCATGCTGAACTGGCCGATCGTGCCAATCAGAGCGGATGCACCGCCAGTGACAGGATCCCAAGGTCCGTCATCAGTTTCATACTCTCGTGGTCTATAGAGCTTGAGATCATTGAAGTCGAGTAGGCCTTCTGTACCCAATACAGTTGCTGCTAATGCAGACAGGCGGATATCTGTTCGTCTGACTCGCCATAAAGCCACTCGATCCGGGCACAAGGAGCATCGCAGATCTTCGACATGTAATTGCCGATGGAAAGACTCTGCACCTGTTTGGCTACCTTGCTCAGACTTGATTTTGTTGCTGAGCTCAGCGGCACGCTCTAAGGAGGCCGGCTCGAGTGCCTTCTTGATCTGGTCTGCCAGCTTATCCGCTGTTAAGTCCTTGTATGCGATCGGCATTGGGCCAGCTCCAGCACGGGCGCACATCGCTCCCCAGAATGGCTGATCGCCAAAGAACGGAACCACAACGGTTGGTCGCCCAGCTGCGATACCAGCTGCAGTAGTGCCAGCTCCACCATGGTGTACCACGCATGACACATGTTTGAACAGCCAATCGTGAGGACAATTGCCGAGCATGAACACACCCTCAGGTATGCCCATTTCGTCAGCGCCTAATCCTCCCCAGCCTTTCGAGACTAGCGCTCGCTGTCCTGTCTTCTTGACCGCCTCAAAGATCATCTTGGTCATCGCGTTTGGATCGTCTACCACGATAGAGCCAAAACCAATATACACGGGCGGTGGTCCAGCCTCAAGGAAAGCTGCCAGATCTGTCGCTGGCGTATAATTGCTCGCAAGGTTCAAAAAGTAGAATCCTGAAATGTCGATATGGTTGCCCCAGTCCGCAGGCTTTGGGATTAGTGCAGGAGACCAGCAATATGTCCAAGGTATGCGCAGACGGGCTGCCATGCCCGGAGCCCACATAATGCTAACTGGCTCGAGGTTCAGGCTGCGTTGCCGAAATCTGTTGATCACATCTCCCAGTCCTTGCCAGGTCAGCATGTCAACCAGCGCATAAGACATGAAGTTGGCCATGTTCGGATCCGTGTTCGACGAGATTATGTTTGCCAACGGATGGGGAAAGGACTGAGTAGGAGACCAAGGCATCGTAAACATAAGGTGCACTGGAATTCCGAGTTTCTCGCCTATGTGCATGTGCGCGAATGACGGAGGGTTGGCTATGATCGCGTCTGCGATGAATGGCTTCTGGCTGGGGTCGCCGAAAGTCTCAGCGCTGTCGAAGCTGCGTACCTCGTCCAGATGTGAGTCGGAAGCTGGTATGCCTGTGCCTTCGCCTGACTCTATACATGACCTCCAGCAGCCTGTGACGATTTCGTAGATGCCCTTTCTTCTCTTGCCGACATCGCCGCTTTTGAGCGAATCCATGCCCGGCATCAATCCCGGATTTTTGACCATAAAGGCCATGAGCTCGGCCGGATCGCCTCCAATGCTGAAGAACTCGAGACCATTGTCCACGACAAAGTCTCGAAAGGTCGGATGCGTTGCTATCCGCACTCGATGACCATACTTCTTCTTCAGCACCTGCCCAAGAGCGACAAAGGGCTGGACATCTCCTCTGCTGCCAACGATCTGGATGACCAGATTCATGGGCGGCGGTGGTAGACCATCCTGTGTCTCGCCCAGGCCTTCCGGAATGACTGGTTGCTTCGCAGCTTCTGCTTTGTGTATTTCCAGCTGGCGGCGCAGGGCTGGTACCAGCATGTTCGACAGCTTGTTGCTGTGCTGGCAGAGCTTGATGTTGATCCGTCCATCTTTCTGCACCTTGGCGTCGGTTTCCATGCCATTTTGTTCGATCTTGAGTGAGCCGAAATGGTGACTGAAGGCCGGAGCTGGCACATTGGTGTCGAGATGCGATGTAGAGCCTCCATGATGGCGGGCATGGGGTTCGTGGTGGTACTCGGGTGGTGTTTGTTCGGTATCTTGTTCAGCAGACGCGGCAGCTGCGTTGGCCTGTTCGAGAATGATCTGAGGAGGCTGCGCGGCAGCAATAGCCTCAGTCTCTGTTGGCTTCTCGTTGCTCGTCATTGTGTTTGAACTAATGGCACGAAGGCCAGTCGACGGCGAATGTGCTACTCAATGGCTATCGAAGTGTGCAACACATCCGGCCGACAGGGACGTTTTGAAAGACCAGCTAGGGACAAATAGTGCTCGAGGAAACTTGCGATAACACGTGGATGGCTAAGAGCAGGCTCAGATGTAGGCTTGGGTAGTGCACAGGTCTGTCTATGGACAGGCAGGTCTTGATCAAGGCCGCAACAGTGGATGAGAGGTTCGCGACTTAACTCTATAAAGCAGGTAAACTGCTTCTGGTGTGACTTCCGCTAATGAAATGGGAGCTAAGTTGGCATTTCGTTCCCAGATCAAGCGTGCCATGGTCCTGCCGGGGCGTTGGATATATCAACGTGGCGCATGCAACTTGCACTAACATCAGCAAACGCGGCTAAGATGCGAGTAGCGGCGACATGAGGGGCATGAAGAAGCAGTCATTTGTAGCAATGACATGCCCGGAAGGCCTTATCCGGCCTATGAATCAGACCTGGACTTTTCTACTGTGACCTGTCTGACACTCTTGAGAGATGCCAACAACGCGCCGAGGTCTGCCCCTCGACATCGTTAGTGCCATGCAGGTCGCAACTCACTACGTCGAGCATTGTTACCATGACTGTTCTCTCCTTAGATAAGCACAGATTACCGAAGAGAGTTGATGGTATATGCAGCCCTCCGCTCGCGAGAACAATGACATTCCCGTAGGTCTACTCACGTAATCCATGCGTCTTACTCAGAAATGCCTAGCGGCTGTCAACGGCTTTTTCTACAACCAGTGGACTAGCTGAAGAGTGGTCAGCTACATGTAATTAGAACCAGCCCTCAGGCGTGCTTGCTGGCAACCCACTGAGGTTTTACCCTTGGGCTCAAGATTTGATCCAAATTTGGCCACGGGGGAAAGCACGCCGAACATTTGACGTCGACGTCGACGTCCACACCCGGCGACGGCAATATGGCACCGAGTCTGTCACATTGTCTTGTCCTCGATTTGCCACCCAGACACCACATCAAGAACACTTCACGGATACCAGAATCCCCAATGCTGCTGACTGTTTCCCGTCCCTGCACCGTAAAGCTGATCTGTAAGTCACGAGAGAACGTCTCGACCAATCGACAGACCCGACATATGCGAGAACCTGTGGCAGCAGGATTTGCGCGACGTCAGGCTCAGCGCGCTGGTGAAGATGCTTGAGACACAGTAATCTAGCATAATACCTCACACGAGCTCGACTCATCCGCTCCCAGCGGACTGCCTCCAGCTGCTCGCTATAGCTTCACCTGTCTCGAATGTGATCTCTCCCGAGTCAGCCGTCTTCATCTTCTCATTCAGCTTTCCAATGAACTTGTCGATCATGCCGACGACATGTGCTCGGCCTGCGCTCTCTGGATGCCAGATCATCGGAAAGATGCTGCCATAGTCCTTCCCCGGACCGTCGTCTAGCCAGCTCTCATTCTCCCATATCCAATCGAATCGATCCCACCACATCTTCTCAACGACATCAACGCTGACGTAGCCCTGGGAGTTCGCGAGGTAAGGTAGAAGCCGAGCGGCGTCATGTCTTCACCGTACCAGCTGCCAGGTATCTCCACGAGGGCCTTCTGTGCTTCAGCGGTTCCACGAACAGGTTGCGCGGGTATGACGGCAGGCTTCATCCATGTCTCCGCTTTCTGCTGATAGTCTGGTGCCAGAGGAGGCTCCCCGAGAAATGGATTTGGTAAGAAGTATGGCAGGGAGTCGTGAGCATTCATGCTCGTGTCGTATGAAAATTCGTACTTCTGTAGGAGCCTCACAGTGGTCTCGCGGATTTGATATAGAGGTGCTCGATACCCGACGGGACGTGTGCCTCCACGTAGCACGGTCGCAAGCTCGATGCACTTCTTCAGGACGTCTTCCTCCTGCTCAACAGTCATAGCATATGCGCCTTCGTGGCTGTATCCGTGAAGACCAATCTCGGCTCCAGACTCTGCTATGGCCTTGGCTTGGGTCGGAAACGTCTCAAGTGAATGACCAGGCACGTACCACGAGACTTTGTCTGAAATCCCGTGCTTCTTGAAAAGTGTGAGCAGACGACCGACACCAACGTTGGCGCTGAAGATGCCGGCAGAGAAGTCTGCCAACGTGTTCTTTGGGTCATAGCCAGTTCCAAGATACCCAGAGACGGCATCGAAGTCCACAGAGAGGCATATTCTCAAGCGACGCCGGCGCTTATTGTTCTCACTTGCCATTGCTGCAGAAGGCGTTGCGGTTGCGCGTACCTCTCAAGTGTCATTCGTTGAGTTGCACTGGTAAGGCGCGAATCACGCTCTAGAGTTTAGTTCAGACGTGTAGTGAAGAATACCTGAAAATCCCGCTCGACGCCCATGACGATGCTGTACATAGCTATGAAATCCACTGTAGGGCGGGATGGAAGTCATCATTGCGGAATTGACCGACCATACCCACCTCCGTGAACTTACATCTCTATTGATCTGCGGTGGGCGTACACGACTGATCAGTTGTCGAGCAACAAAAGTCACCATATCGTCCGAAATCGAGAGGCAGTTGATAGGCGAATGGTGAAAGAGTTGTGAACGTTTGCGCTGGGCAAGGCAACCACAACGGCCGAGAACCGCGCCAATTCTGGGTCTTTGGCTTCCATCTTCATTGTCTTACTTATCTTGTTATTGCACCTACCTTTTGAAGGCTCTGGGACGCCCTTGAATGCGACAGGCAACCTGCCTGTGGACCGTTTCTACTACGACAACTACTGCGAACAGCTCCGGGAACAATCACCACTCTCTCTCAACTGGAGCACAGCTCATCTACCGTAGCCATGTCCAGCGCTGCGGAGGAGCAAGCGACTATCTCGATCCCCTCTCTCCTCTTCGTCACAGTTGTCATATTCTTTACATACCGATGGTGGACGTCCTCATCCACGGGTACCGGCACGTCGAGTAGCGGGCGCAACAATGGCTTGCGCTTCACGGCCGCTCAAGTCGAGCAGGTCTCGGCAATGTTCCCACAGTTGAATCGCCGAGACATCATGTGGGATCTGCACCGGAACAGGGGCTCGGTGCCGGCGACTACAGAGCGAATATTGACGGGAAGAGGCTTGGAATCGGTATGCGACCCATCCCGTTCCCGCGAAAGGGAACTACAACTGATCAATGATCTTAGGCGCCACCAAGTTTCCAGCCGCCGATAACGTTCACGACCACATCTGCGACCACGACGAGCACTAGCTCGACACCCAAGAAGCCAGAGGTAGACCTCATCACACGATACAATTTGCAGAGCAAGATCAGCGATAAGGGGAAAGAGAAGGAAGAGCCTGCGCCATCACCTGGGTGGCAGACCGACAAAGCGGAGCGGCAGAAGATGCTGCAGCGGCGCCGAGAAGAAATGATCCTGGCAGCGCGGAGGAAGATGCAGAAGCAGGATGCCACGCAGAGTGCACCCAGCTGACAGGATCGAGATGGCTTGTTCTTGTGGATATTCATGAACATTGTACAAAGTGTCTATCGCTGATTTCCAGATTTTGCTCCTTTATTTCGACGGTACTGACATCTCACCACATGAAGCGCTGCAGTTTTCCGGGCTCCTGCGGCCAAGCGAACGGTCGATACAGGAACATGTATCCCGTGACGATGTTGATAGCCATGTACCAGAGCAGCTCGATCGAGGGCGCCTGAGCAGCAACCAATTCAAGACCGCGTATGAACACACCTGGCTGCCGCGGGTCTTTTGCACTTCCAATCGCTTTCTGCTTCGGTGCATCCGATTCCAGCACCTCCGGGACATGCAGCCGCCATATCGACCACGGAATCATGAAGTACCGTGGTTCGACCAGTGGCGCGGTAATCAAGCTTAGAGCCGCCGAGATCAGAAAGACCAGAACGAAGGACACATGGACAGTGTCAGCTCGCTGAAAGATGATCTCGCGAGACTCATCATCTGCTTTTTGTTTCGGTTTAGCCGTGGTCGAGATCCGAGCAGTCGGAGTCGTTGCAACGGGTCCAAGTGCCGTGATAGCTAACCAGCCGCAAAGCACATACATTGGCGCGAGCAGGTACTTCCGCGGGAATGGTATGACGAAGTAGCGGAAGACGTAGAACGGGTAGTGGCGGTTGTCCGCAAGCGTGAATGGATGGACCAGGGTGTTGAAGTGGATGATGATCAGGGCGAGAATGGTGAAGCCTGCAAGGACCGATAGGCGAGGCAAGCGGGATCTGATGCCTAAGGAAAAGCTGCTGAGCTGAGGCAGCAGTGCTGGCCATGAAAAGAAGATTGTCAACGCGAAGAAGTAGAGTAGTTGAGTCAGGTGGATTGAGGCGATGTGGTTCGATTTGTCGCCTGCCCAGTGTTCAGTCTTGACGTTGCTGCTGTGAGAGAAGATGTTCTTACCCAGCACAACCCCACCGTTCCACGCGACAAATGCCGCAAAGCTGGCCAGCAGGACAAGCTGCGGTAGAAGGTCGATGATCAAGCGCGGCAACACGCGGAGTGCATTGTGGCCTACGGAGATCGCAGTGGTGACGAAGTCTAGTGCGAGTATGTCAGAATTGATAGTCTTCTGTGCTAGACCTATAGGCTGACCTTCAAAATATGCTTCTGAGATAGCAGGATCGTGGACCTCGTTTTCACCGACCTGCTCATTCAATGTCTCGATCACCTGTAGTCCACCCAGGAAGACAGCAACCCAGAAGATATTGGTTTGTCTCGTAGCCAGAGAGACCAGCCCAAAGCAAACGTGCATGGCCTTGCACAGGACTTTGCCCCAGCCGTGCGCCGAAACGCCAGCAAGCCAGAAGTTGTATGTGATGACCACGGTCAACGTTGACATCACATCCGTGTAGTACAAACCCGAGAAGAAGAACAGTAACGGGAAGCAGATGAAGCTGAACTCCCGCTGCAGCACACTCTGCTCATTGATTTCCCTCCTCGAAATCGCCGCCCACGCATACAACGCTACCAGTAGCACGTACAGCAATATCAAGTTCACCAGCCGTAGGTCTGCCGTATTGTGCTCGAAGGCGTCCGTGGTCTCCTCGTAGAAGAACGCTCTGAACGCATTGACTCCGTAGCTGAACACATACAGTGCCGGCGGCGTCGTGATCTTGGGATCCCATTCCGTCCACTTTCCTTCCCAATAGGTCTGGGCTTGAGGAGCATGGAACACCTCATCCAGGTAGGGGCATGGGACTTCGAGGTTGACCAGCTGCCTCCAAGTGTAATGACCAGCACATACCACGGCAAGGAGACCAGCTCGCCGGACTTCGACGGAGACCCAGTCGGAGACAGCCATCAAGACGAGAGTTGAGAAGTAGGGAAAGGAAGGGCAAAGTCGTCGGTGGGAAAGCGTAGCAGTAGAAATATATCCCATCGAAGACAAAACGCGACGGAGGCTTGGCGCGTTTCATAATCGTCCTAGATGTTCATCTATTCACTTGCCCGTTACCACGACCGCAGCATTACAGCGGCCGGATTGCGTACCAGATACGCGCGATTATGGCCTTCCCGCACCCTCCCGGCCTTCTGCCAGCAGAAGTCGCCTTCCTCTGCGAAATGGAGTTGGTGACTGTCATACCCCGCCAACGGCTCGAAAGACTGGACTTGCTAGGAGTGAGTCCCGCCCACGCTGCTGGCCACGACACCTGAGGTGTGAGGCTCTTTCTACCCTCTACAACCCCCGACATCACTAACACAGGTCTTCATACTAGGGCCCAACAGCATCCCTCCGTCCACCCCAAAGAGCCAACCTACCCCTCTGGCTTGCCATCCTCCTTAAACGCCAACGGCGCGCAAACATCATGCCTCCGCCCTGGCTCTACAAAGACTCCCTGCTCGAAATCCTCGAGGCCGAAACGCATCACTTCGAAGACTCCTTTGCGCCAGCTCCATCATTAGCACACGTGAAAGAGGTGGACGCACTAGGCAGGCAATTCACGTCCAGCGCGCCCTTCCTCGAATCCTGCACTGCTAGCGCACCGGCCAATGCGCTGCCGTACCACTGGTTCGAGATGGCGGAAATGCTGTTGGATGCGGCGGCGGATGATGTGAGTGAGGCGGATCAGGTGAGGCAGTTGTTGAGGGATGTGCGGGAGGTGAGGCTGGCGAAGATGCGGAAGGGGGTGGAGGCGCTGACGGGGGAGGGGGAGGGAGTGAGTTTGAATGGGGTCGGCGCGATGGCGTTGAGTGAGAGTAGAGGTTTTATAACAGGGGTGATGGATGGGTTGAGGAAGGTTGGGGCGAGTCGGGAGCAGGCCAGGAGGGAGAGGGAGGATGAGGAGCGGCAGAATGGAGCGTACAACGACGATGATGACGATGACGAGGGTATGACATGATGAAGGCCATCTCACAGACATGAGCAAACGCGACGGCGGTGGGAGCACTCTTTGGCCACGGCGGAATGGGCAGTGCAAACGCCCTCGGCATACTCAGATACCATACAACGAAGTTCCAGTCACAACGACAGATCGTCCGACTATTTCAAGCTAACCATCAACAAGCCCTAGCGCCGTCTGACACACTCAAGTCTGCACTATGCATTCGAGCGTGAGCAGGAGTGCCGCGCTCGCATCATGAATCAATCAACGAGAACTCAACTGCACTGCAGCGATTGTGTACACACATTAAAGTGTTATGAGTCCTTAGATACGCAGCAAAGCCTACGAGCGAAGCACGACACGCGAGGCAAGGTATGAGTGAACTCGAATGCGGGTACATGCGAATGCAGACACAAGCAATAGTAGGTGCTAACGCATGCAGGCACTTGCGGTGCAGAAAGGATCGCAAGCACGAGCGATCGCGGAAAGACGACGCAATGCAAGCACGAGATACGAGCGAATGCAGGAAGATGCGTGCGGAGGATGGCAGCCATCGCGAAAGTGAGGTACTCAAAGGAAAACCGTGGTCGGCAGCAGCGACTACATGAAGGGGAGATTGGCGAATCTCAAGCATGGACGCAGCTGAGGTGCGGCAGCGGGATGGAAATCACGCGTGTGCGGACCGGCAAGGGGAACTCGGTTGACGCGGAGGACCGACCGGGCGGCAGGAATATCAACAAGGAAAGGAAAATGACATAGGCCCAGAGACAAGAATCATCGCTAGGGGAATGAAATGCGGCAGGTCAGAGTCCAGTTTTGGATGCTGGCTTTCCCGATTTGGTTTCTATCTGTTCCGCAGCGACCGATGACAGCGATATCTCACCGATGGCTACTTCTGCGGAGGTGAGGACATCGGGGATGGGTCTGGTGGCCGTTACTCTGAGTGCTCGTCGAGTTTAGAAACTGCAGCGTTCCGTCGCATGACGGCGAGGTCGAAGCGACGGCGAGGGAAGCGGAATGCGTTTGACAGCGGGGCGGAGGCGACGGCGGGGCGGGAGCAGTATTGGGGCAGAGACGTCATTGGGGAAAACGCGGCAACAGACTACAAAGGGACAGTAGCATTGAATGAAGAGCGACGTACGTGGACAGCACTACGAAAGGCGGCAGCAGGCAAGAGACACCACAGATTACGACGACAAAAGGCAGTAGCGAGGATCATGAGTACAAGGTACAGCTGATACTTCTTCCCCCATGCATCGACAGCGTCGATGACATGAATGAAAAGGCAGTCTTGCTGGCTCCCCTTGTGTCCCCAAATCCTCCAGGAGGTATCTGCCTGTCGATAAGGCAGGGACCTCCAAAGGGACCTGTAGAGATGGGGACGCCTCCCAGCCTCCCATACCCAGTGATTCCCTGACAGTTGAGAATTTTGCACAGGTTCACACTAGATATGATCGGATGAGAGGCTTACAACCACCCGGTCTCCCGACCGGAATGGTTGCCAAGGAAGAGGAAGCAAGAGAAGGGAATGGATGTCATCGTCGACTGGAACTGCTACAGTGTTTTGTCAGCAACAAAGAAGGCAAGGCACAATAACTTATCAGTCGACTCTCAATCCTGCTGCGATCATCTACCATCAGTTAGGAGGACAGGGAGACAAAGTCTCGCTTCCTCGTTTCATCATTTGGTAGCGACGACAACCCAGATGAAGGTGATCCTGGGCGTCGCATTGGGCATCCTTCAGTTGCTTAGTCCCTTGGATCCACAACCTCCGGGGACCAGGATGGTTGCCAAGATGGAGTAAGCAAGAGGAGGGAGGATCTAGGTGGTTAGTTGTTGTGAAGAGGAAGGAAATGGTCAGGAGCGCAAACCGGTTCGAAAGATGTAGTAGTTTCAAATGACGGTCGATTTCGACGAGCTTGGCGCTCAAATGACAGAGCCAGAGTCCACCTACCACAGTCTCATTGGCTAGAAGTTTGTCACGTGAGCAAGACTTGGCACATCGAGCTCAAGGAAGTCGCGAGCCAGAATATCGACAGCGACGTAGCGCAGCGTATACTGTAAAATCGATGATAAATGCACATTCTGAGTGTTCTCCTGGACCCATGCTATCGAGCGTTACCAATTTTGCCTGTTCTGACACGTTTGAAAATTCGTGAAATCGGGCCTCAACGGCGCTCTCGTTTCCAGAAATCCGGGCGGCGACGACGTATCAGTCCTTTCAACAGTCCAAAATCATGGCGCGTACACTCAAGTCTTCATACTGAAGCCTTCGATCGATCCCAAATATGCCCCCCGACGCTGCGCGATGCCGATACTGCGATTCTCGCCATCGGGCACCTTAACGCGTTTCTCTTGAAGCATGAACGGAGCTCGGACCCCCCGAATACAATGCTGAGAGCGGCCGTTGAGCACTTGAAAGAGTCACAGAAGCATGATAAACTCAAGCGTGGTCTTTGATTCCAATCGCGAGAACGTCCGCCCATCTTTCAGGGTCTGAAGGCCGTCGAAGCCCCTCCTCGCCGAGGACACCAGCTGCTTCACGGCCGAAAGACAGCAGTTGCTCCTCATTGCCCCATTCTGCCATGGCCTACAACAAGTCAGCATACCGTAGCAGCGAAGAGTCAAGCGAAAGCGGTGCTAAGAGCCAGAAAACATACCATAAGACCAGCCGGAAGGACCTCCTCTACATAACCCATGGGTACCGAGATCGACGGCGTGCCAGTAAAGTTTGATAGGAAGACATATTCCATGCTCCTCAAGCTTGTGTCACCGTCAAAGGCTCCGGCGCCTGATAGATCGCTCTCGGAGACAATCTTCCAGCCCGCGAACGGGCACGTCGGCGTCAGCACTAGCATGCCAGGATACTGTTCCCAGAGCGATGCCAGGTGCGACATTTGCAGCGACCGCATTCGCTGGCAAGCGAGGAAGTCACGAGCCGTAGCACAACCGGTCAGCGTTCCTAGGAGGAGCTGATTGTGATAGGTGAGCTTTGATACCTGGGCGTCCGTAAGATCAGCCCGGGTCTCGTTGGTAATCGTCAAGGCGTGAGCTTTCTGTGCTTCTGGGAGCAATGGGATCTTGATGTCGATAACTTCATACTCATGGGCTTTCACAAGATAGTCTACGGCCCGCCGGAACAGATCTGCAACGTCTTGGTCTGCACGGTCAATCCATTCACGCATAATGCCCAGGTACTTCGGCCCGTCTCGAGAGATCTTGCTACCATCGATGAGAGGCGATGGAAAGGCGTAATTGGCACGCGAATGCGGGTCAGGCTGGGCCATAATCCGATATGCCAGCGCAAGGTCATCGATGTTCGAAGCATGAGGACCGATCGTTGTAACACTGTTCCATGGATCAGTATCAGCACGGGCCGACACTCGTCCAGCGCTGGGCTTCAGGCCAAAGATTCCGCAGAATGATGACGGGAGTCGAATGCTACCACCGCCATCAGCGCCCAACGCAATGGGCACGACGCCTGAGGCAACGGCATAAGCAGAACCTCCAGAGCTGCCACCAGTATAGTAGGCAGCATTGTGAGGGTTTCGTGGCGTTCCGAACGTGAGATTCACGTTCGTCGTATCCATTCCGATCTCATGCATGACCGTCTTTCCCAAAATGATCGCGCCAGCTTCTGCCCACTTCTGGACACACCAGGCAGTCCCATCCTTCGGAGACTTGAAGTTCATCGGGGTGCCTTTCCAAAAGTCATAGCCGGTTATGTCGACCTGGTCTTTCACCGTGACGGGAACGCCATCAAGCGGGCTGAGTGGCTTCCCAGCCTTATACCTTGCTGTAGATGCTTCAGCAGCTTCGAGTATCAGATCGGCACGAGCCTGCACCCAGCCGATCGAGAATGAGCCCTTTGGCGAGATGTCTCTCCTTATGAGCGGAAGCAGGTGCTCGACAACCTGAACAGGCGTCAATGTGCCCTCTTCGTACAGCTTGACCAGATCGCCAGAGGTATAATATGTCTGTTCATTCTGTCTTGGCTCAGCAGCAGGTAGGCCTGCAATTGGGAGCACCTCGCCTTCTGAGGCAGCAGGGATAACCGTGGGATCATGCCTTGGGGTGTATTCGGTGAGTGCAGCGATGTCCTTCACTTTATCGAATCTGTTCATGCGCCACAGCAATCGCTTCAGGAAAGCTGTTCGCGTGATTCTGTAGTCGCCGATCAGCCGATTGCCACAGCTTTAACCACTCCATCGGGGTCTGCAGCTCTTACATCGTCGAGGCGACAGCCAACGCCGGCCCTCGCAGAATCGGGTTTGAAGCGGTTGCATTCTGGTAGGGAACATCCGGCCCCGCGCGCGGTGCCGGACGGTTGAAAGCTTTCAAGTCGTCGCCCATCGCGTACTTTGTGTTATACGCAGGTCGTCTCAAATCGGATTTATGAAGCGCTGCGGAACGCCGCAGTCAGAAGGTATGGGAATCACATGGTGGTGAGACGTCGTTCAAGGCCAGAAACAGTGTCGTCAACCTCGAAGCTAGCAGGAAAGCCTGGACGAAATACGGAATTCGATTACGAGAGCTCGTTAAGCCTGGACCCCTGAACGTCCAGCCTCAGGTGGTCGCGCTACCATCCCTGTCGTTGGTTGGGCCGGACACTGAAATCGATCATCTCGCGTCGACCTGTCCTTTTTTCTGCAACCATTCCCTGATGAGTTTGCCGTCTTACATGATTCGACTGCGATGAGTATTTGCTCCCACAAAGGACACGATAGCACGAGTATCGTACACGCAGTGTGTGCCAAGGACGAGAACGATCGTACCTGGCGCTGCTTTACGGTCACGCAAAGCTTAGGTGCTGCGAGATACATCAGCACGCTGGCACCCCTTTACTTCAGCCCAGCTATTCAGACAGAAATTGTTTCAGATAGAAATTGTTGGAAAAAGAAGTGAGTTGCTATTTCAGCCGCAGAACGCGCCGAGGAGAGCATAGGTGTCTCTCCTCAACACGAGTCTAAGTCGACACAATTACATGCTCAAGCCAAAAACGCCCGCAGATCATGAATCGACGGCCCGTGTTGCCCTGCTTGCAGTTCCATTAGTCGTTATTCCTACGGTCGAATCCGCGATCGACCGCATCACAGCGCCTGACTCGGCGCACTCCCCCCAGGACCACCAGCAACGACCGCCCTCCGCTCCGTACTGCCTCTATGCTGACGGTACCGATTGCTCCCATCACTCACATTCCCGGAATTATAGGAATCGTTCTGGTTGTTCATGTCGATCATGCCATCACGATTGACGTTGTTATTGCCTGCTCCGCGACCGAGTGAGTGATCGCTCCTATGCCCGTCATGCGAGCTACGGTAGCCGCTCTGGTTACTAGGATCTAGGGTACGACGAGGCTGATCAATGGTGGTGTCGCGGTGGACGCCGGCGTTGTGATCGAGAGCTGTGGTGTTGCCTGTCGCGCCAGCAGTATTGTTACCGGTCAAAGGTCCGCCGGTCGTCCCACCAGTCGTTCCGGCGTGGTGCTCAATGTCGTCACGGCGGTAGTTGCCATCGTCTACATTGTTGTGGTGGCCGAGACCGTGCTTGTCGCTGTTGTGGTGATGGCCGCCGATTCCAGTGTGATCACCCTTCTCGGAATGATTGTGGACTCCAGTGTTGAAGCCGTTGACCTGGCCTCGCAGGTGGTATGCTGCATCGAACGGTGCACCGCCGAAGGCCTCCTCTGTGCCCCAACCTGCTCGGCGCGTGAAGACCGCGGTTTCGAAGCCACCGGCTCCTGCAGCTCCGGCGCCGAAGCTGAAGGGGGTGTGGCGCGTCATGGGGATGTGGTTGAATCTAATCGAGAATATTAGTACACAAACCCGGACACACAGACTGAGGAAGGTGGATCTTCTTACCTGAAATCCCAGATGCTAGCATAAACCATGCGGTAAGCCGAAGCCGCCATGACGGTACCAATGATGCCACCGGCGACCACATCGTACCAATGGTGATACTCAGAGATGGTCATCGAGCCAGCAATCAGCACAGCGCCGAGGACAGGTGCGTAAGTGACGATGAGCTGCAACCTCAATTAGCTCAAGTCCTCCTGTACCACCACTCCACCACCCAGCACAGGACCAGACTCACCTTCCAGAAATGCGGATGATAATTCGCAAACACCTTCAACTTCGCATTCAAATAGAAATACAAGTAGATAAACCCAGCAAACGCCGCCGTCGAATGTCCACTCGGGAAGCTCTCCAGCGCATCATTCACCGCCTTGCGACTCCCACGACAGATCCTCCGATCGAACATGATCCCCTGGTATCCGTTCCCATTCGCCAACAACTGCGATGGGTCTGGGTTGCACACGGCCAGGAAATGCGGTCGGAGCCCACCAACCAGCCACTTCAGGAAAACCTGAAAGACAGCGGCCGCGATCAGGCTGTAGAGGAGGCCGAGTATGGCGTTGTTGACGTCCCAGAAGCTCTTCACCCTGATCTGCATCAGGAGGATGATCAAAATAGGGATCAGGCTGGCCAGCAGAGCGGCCGCGTAAATAGGCACGATCTCGTTGCGGAGTGGATAGGCGACTTCGGGGTACACGACGTCTTGGGAGCCGCGGGCGAAGGTTACGGGGAAGGAGCGGGAAGGGGCTGGGTCAGCGAAGTAGACTCCTAGGCCAATGGCGCCCATGATGGCCATGGTGAGGAGGTCCAACCAGATGAACTTGAGCCATTGGCCGAACTTGGGTCGGTGGTTGAAGGCGCCGCTCTCCATGTCGAACATTTGACGTTGCTTGCGGGAGCGGGATCGGCGGTTGGACATTCTGGAGTTCTGGTGGTGGTCGTAGTCGCGGTTGTGGCGGCCTTTACTCAGGCTGCTGCCGTATCCTGAGTTGCGGCCCTCGGTGTGACTGTTGTACCCGCGGTCGTAATCGCGGTCGTAGCTGCGGCTGCGGCTGCGGCGGCGTAGGAAGCCTCCGCCTGACCTGCGCCCTCGGCGTTGGCTGCGGTGGCGGCTGTGGCGGTCGTCGTAGTGGTCGTTGGGGTAGTTGTTGTTGTATATATTTGTGTTCGGATTGTTGAGCCCAGTGTTGTTGTGATGGCCAACGGTCGTGCCGGACGTGCTGTTGTTGAGGGGGTTGATGGTATTCTGATCGTGGTGGGTGTTTGTATCGCCGTGGAATGGTCCAGTCGTGTTATGGCCTGTTCCGAAGCCAGTATTGTGTTCGGCGCCAGGAGCGTTGGAGTTGAAGCCCTGATCGTGGTGATGGCCTGAGCCTGGGCCGAAGCCTTGGTTATTGTTCACATTGCTCAGGCCAGTCCCGTGGTTCTGCGAATGCCTGTATTGATCATCGTAGTCGTCGTAGTCACGACGACGCGAGAAGATGCCCATGACGTGCTACTGTGTGGAGGCACAACTGATCTGGGTTGTCAGCGCTGAAGACGAAAACGAAGCAGACTTGACTACTCAGTCAGTTGGCACCTGTCGCCAGCTGCATGTACCCTCGTGTAGGGTTCTGTCAATTGTCACAACAAGGAACACGAAAGTGAAAAAAGTGTCAAGGAAGGGAAACGTTTCGTCTGGTCTACTATCCAAATACGAGTGGTTCTACAAAAGCCCATGCCAGCTTTGCTGCGAATGACCTCAAGTGCTGCCGTCAAGGAAAGCAAATGCCGTCAAGGAAATCGTCCGACGAACCACATCACGAGGAAAATGCAGACGCGTGTAGATTCGTGCTACTTTAGGCGTTTCGTGCACGTCCATGGTGACAAGAAAACCTGGAAGTGTGTTCAAAAGGATCTTAGATCAAGCCAACTTTTCCTCCGGCACTGAGTTTGGAAATGAAATGCAGAAGTCATTGGTGCCGACATCCTTTCGCTTGAAGCTCTACCCCACACCTGGGCGAGGATCTTCTGCCGTGTATGACGCAGTGTGGCGCCCTTGTGTCTAGCGAAATGAGCTCAGACATTCTGCTCTGGTCTCGTTTTATCGCGAATGGTTGAGAGAAATGTATGTAAAGGTGTCTAGATGACCATGTCGAATGTCTAGCTCAAAGGTCTCCTGGGCAGCGACGAGATAACAGGCATGAAAGTGAATATAGTCAGTCTTTCTCTGCGCCACAAGTCGGATATATGGTCCGGCAGATGTGCAGATCTGTGGCGGTGATTCATGGATGTTCGGCTGTGGCGCGTCACAAGCATTTCTGGGCACCATTCGGCTAGGTTCAGGTGGCAAACTGCATGCAGTCCATGAACGCGGTACCACAGAGGGCTCGAACCTTGGAAAGGCATGTGAGATGACATGCAGTCGCCCAGACTGCTAGGCTGATGGTGGTCGGTGCGGGCCCAAAACAAACATAATTCGTACACTGGGCCGTAACGCGAGCCCATATAACAAGTCCATCGCTCTTCGATCATACCCAGATGCTTTCACCGTAAGACGTGACATCGAACTCGACGCCGAGGCCAGCCTCTTCAGATTGTGCTCGCAGTTCTTCGAGTATGACCTCGCCCGGAGATGGCCCGTCCATCATGGTATCTTTCACATGAATAATGTGAACAACCAAACCTTTCAAAGGCTCGTCTAGCTTCTTTGGAAGACTTCCCATTATGCTGACGTTCAGAGGTGGTGGAGGCGCAGTTCCGGATGGCACGTTCATGCTAGGTCCCGTGCCACTGAATTGGACTGACCGCTTCCGCGTCGGCGTCGCAGACTTCATTCCGACTGATCCTTGCTCTGGGACAGAATGGTGGGATGTCTTCCGCCTTGAAGCCGAAGGCGACCTGCTGCCCACATAGCCACTGAGTAAAGGGCGAGGAGATGGAGGTGTCGCAAATTCGGTTGCTTCCAGCTCGGGCGTTTTCTGGAGATCTCCATTGGCGCCTCTCTTCCGTTTCTTCTTCGCGTCGGCAATCGACAGGTGCATCGTGTTAGCTGGAGCTTTAAGAGGTTCTGCGCCTTCTACGAGGGTATGTCCGGCTACTTTGCGTGCATTGATGACACAATTGGCCAGGTATCGCAGCTCTGCTATCAAGTGGCGTGGGCACAAGTGACCGTACAAGTCTGCATCTCGCACACTGTCATCGTAGGAGCATTCAATGAAGACGGCCTTCAGGTGGCCGGCAGCGAACTTCTGAGCCGCATCTTCCCAGACAACATGATTCCGTGGCGAGATGCTGACCGTGTCAGGTTCAATGTCGCCGAAGATGAGCAATTCTGCGCCGGTCTCATCGTTTCGAATGAAGAAAGCAGAGCTGGAGACTGGCTCGAACATATGCGCTGTATCAACCGCGCTTTGGGGCTGGCTCGCGTATGCTCCCGGCGTTGATGGAGGCGGAGCGGCTCCGGAAGGACCATAGCCATGGCTTGGATGGCCCATCGTGCTGAAGTAACCGTGGTCGTGATCCGACATCCTCGACATGCGCCTTGTGGGAAAGCTGTACTCTGCGTTATTCCAGCCAAATGACTCGCCTCTCGTATGCGACAGGCTGTGACTTCTCCGATGGCACTTACCATGACTGACACTCCAGCACTTGGTGGCCAGTCCATCGCACACATTGACGTACCCACGAGCGTCACCGCTACCTAGCCTCGGGTTTCCTCCTTCTATCAGCCTCCGATAGGTGACGAAGCCGACGCCATGTCCCTCATCGGACAGGTTGGGCCAAATCCAATCGTTGAAAATGTGGGTCTTGATCGCCTCGATTGTTGAGGGCAACGCTACTATCGCTTTTGCTTCCCGACCGTACTCTAGTGCTGGCGTATTGATCGCAATAGCGGACAGGTGGTCGAGATGAGGATGCGTGATGAGAACGGAGTGCAGCAGCTCCCGAAAGATGTACAGGGCATTGGCCTTGGCTGAGATTTGTGGAAACTTGATGCCGGCAAACGGACCAGACTTCAATACCGTAGTATGGCCTGCTTCGGGTGTCTTATTCGAGGCGCGTGGCATATATTGCTCAAGCAGTCGAACAATGCTTCCCAAATGCGCTCCAGCATCCACCGCGATGACTGATCCTTTCCGCCATTCTGCTTGGGCGGATCGTACGAGGAGGCCGGTAACGTTGTCTTCGCACGGACCGCCGGTAGCGCCCTTTTGAGACAATGTCAGTCGAGGTGTGACAGCAGACGGGTAGCCACAGGACTCACCAGCACAATCACTTGGAACGAAGCATTGTCCTGCTTCCCGTGAACGCGCAGCTCAGGGCTCATGTCTTGCTTCGGAACATGCTCTCGCATTGATCTGCAGGAGCACTGCTGCTGTTATAGTGTTTATTGTGTTGCTGTTGGGAATCGCTGTGAAGTTGGCTGTTGCCAGTCAGACGCCCAGGCAGTGCGCAAACAGCTGCTGTCGAGTGCCGACAAGCGGCTTGTTTGCTGTTACAGCACGGAGACGATCTGCGGCGCTGTCATCGGATACGAGTTCGAGTCGCCCCTAGATATGGTGGGAGGAAGGACCGGTAGCTTGAAAGGCAGGTGCACAGAGCTTGTTGTGCGCATTAAGATGTGACTTCCTAATCTTGAACGCTTATGCCGCTGAACGGCAGTAGAAGATGAATTACATGGCAAGTGATAAGCCTACTTTGAAGCTACCCATCATTCTCGCGTGCTCCTTGCAAGTGGAATACCTGGGGTAGCCCAGACCGAGCCACTGGGAAGCCCAGAACGCCCCACCGTGGTGGTCGAATCGGACACGAGAGAAGCGTTAGCATTTCCCGAGATGAGCAACCGCGAGGCAGCAATCGATCATCTAGCGAGAACAGCCTGCCAGTGCTCGATGATGGCTCGAATGGACTGCTGCCCGCCAATATGGGCTTCAAGCCAGCGATGGTCCAGTACCGATATTGCCGCTGAGGCGACTTCTGGGTTTCCGAACGACTGTGATACAGCTTTACGATCAGGTTATTCAAGAGATTGTGTGATCGTAACGCTAATTTTCATTCATAAAATTGCTGGGTATCTGTTCATGACCGCACTGAGCTTCCAGGCTCACCCAGCGCTGCCTCATAGCTTGGTATGGGCGGACCACTTCGAACTCGAGGTCTTCGTGGCCGTCGCTCATCATCCGACTCACTGCTTCGAGTGCTTCCTGTCGGGCTCGTATATTCAGGTGGCTGTATGATCTGCTGGCCGGCTGGTGTATTTTCAACCGGCTGATGTTGCACGTCGCTACATCCACGAGGCTAGCACTAGCTGCTGGGCTGAACTCGTGTGGCGATATGTGAGACAGTTGGGCCAGCGAGATGTCTGTCGGCGTCCTCACTGGGCCAGCGTTGCCTCCAGGGAGACCCAATCGAGCCAGTCCGCTCCTCGTTCGTGAGTGTCCAGGCATATACTGCGGCTCTCGAATGCCTTCTCTTCCCGTCTCCAACAGTATACTGCCCTGTTCACTGCCATATGGCGGCGGCGGGGCCAGACTACCTGTCATTGGCGCCAGTCCCCATTTCTTCACGTTTGCCTCGATGTATACAAACCCCATCTGTCCGAAATTGACGTGAACTGTACAAGGACCATTTGCGCCCACAGTAGGAAAGAAGTTCTGGGTCTTCAGGTTGTGCGCAAATTCATCCAGTCGTTTGCCATTGCGCGTGAAGAATATTGTACCCGTCCGAGGTCTGTATCCTACGCCAACGACATCTCCCTGAACGTACGACGGGCCAAATGGAGTTGGGGTGAAAGGCTGATTGAAGCGTCTGTGGCCAGTCGACAGGTATGCTACTGACGTTTTGTGAAAGCCTGGAGATCTCTATCAGTAACAAGCACATGATGGGAAGGATGTCAAAGCGAATATTGCTTACCTGGTAACCGAAACAATGGATAAGGCTTGGTTGTCATGCCGATACTGATCAAACTGCTGTCGGGTTTGTCGTAGATCTTGGCCTCCCAGTAGTAGACCTCATTCTGCTTCGGGACCGGCAGGTTGCTCTGCACACTGCACTCGGAGTCGAAGAATTCTATCTCGGTCCTGGCCTCGACGAAGCAATTGGCAATTTCCAGCTCTGGCTCGAACTCAAAAGCTGAAACTCCCTTCTCTTGAATAGCTAAGAACTGCGATAACGAGATATCGGTGTGTATCGTCTCGGGCGGATTGGCTTGTACAAATGCTAGAGATATCAATTCGAGTTCATGACCGAAAGAGGCGGTACCAACCTTTTGCTCTCAGATACTCCGCCCTTTGCATCTCATCCATCGACTCCAAGGCCTCGGCCTCTTCTCGAATAAACGCTTGCTCATCGTCAAACTCGCCAGGTCGGCCTATCCGATCAAGAAGAATGCGACCACGGTTGGTATAGCGAAAGAAGAAGAAGACGGCTAATACTAAGACCGCAACACCTGCCGAGCCAAACGCTGATAAGATGCCTATAAGAATGCCTCTGCCTGTTGAGCCGCCATCGGTGATATTTATCACAATATTGTTTGATAGGCCTGGCATTGCGACGTCGCCGTTTGGTATCGAGCTGGGTGGGCCAGGTATCTGATGGAAGGTAGAGGTAGAGAGTGTTGAGGCTGGCACCAACGACTGCATCGGCCCACCACGAAGTCGTCGCATAGCCGGATGTGGCCCCTTCATGCGATTCCGACTAGTTGTAATTGATGTTAAGGGATAGTAGGCGGTGGTGTATTTGGGCGATGTACTGGGGTCCGAGTGAAGTGGTTGCGGTGACGACTGCAGCTGCGGGCGGGGTTTCCAGGGAGCTGGGAATGCAATTGTTCCAGAACTGTGAGTACGAGCGGTCAAATCGATCCAGCCGGGGATGCGATGAAGAAACAGAAGACCACCATGATCATAGCGCAAGGGTCAGCGCTCCTCGAAGTAAGGACTGAGTGTATGTCGTTAAGTGAAGATGATGGATAAGTGTTCTGGAACGAACGGAACGAGGAGGCGATGCGTGAAACGCTCTCATAGTCTCATCAGGCGTCGGTTTCGGGCCTTGGGGCTTCGGAATCGGAGTGGCTGGCCCCATCAATCACAAATCCTTAGGCTAGACGGGAGCGGCAGTGGCAGCAGCAGCAGCCGGTGCTGCGGATGACCTAACCCTTGCACGTGACTGTTGCTCTTTGCCAAGCGATTCCAAGATCTGGCGGATACTGCTTCCGATTGTTGCCTCAGCAAAGCTACCATCCTTCTTCATCGTCAGGCTTGTACTTGGTAGGTTCACAGCCACATGCCTCGTCATGCTACTAGCACGAGGAGGCACCATGCTTGCGTCTTCCGCCAAGTCAGGCACATACAAAGGACTGAGCCAATTGCAGCCCGACTAAGAGGCGCTCAGAATGTCAAGGTGATCAATGACTCATTGCAAGGTCGTGTTGCCACACACCACCACGCATACGCCCTGTCTGCTGCCTGTTCCAGACCACGGTTTCCTGCGAATTTGTCCTATTATGACTTTGAATGGTTGACTGATATCCAGACCATATGAGTCGAACAGATTTGCATGGCAAGGTATATAAGTTGCGGACCTTTGGTATCTGTTAAGCCATCAACCATTTCCTAACGTATGCCCCTGGCGCTGGCTCTCCTTCATCTTCGCGACAGCATCCCTGGAAAACATCTCTCTATTTTCAACAATGGCGCACAAACACAATCGGCGTCGCAATCGTCCTCGGTCACGACACAATAGATCACTCGTTGATTTCGATTCTCTTAGCACATCTTCCTTGCATTCGATGGCATCATCGGGAATCTCCGCCTATTCCACGCCAGCCATGATACCCAAGCCTCCACAATCGACTCTTACTTCAGTCAACAGTATTGCTATCCGTCACTGGCAGAATCGCTACACAGCCTGGCAAAATCGGGATGCGGCACAACGCCGCGAAGCCGCGAGGATTGAGACCGAACAGCTCAAGATGTTTGGTGGCGAACCTGGCGACGATCCGAGTCTCTGTTACAAAATGATAGAAGTCTTTGAGGGTATGGATTGGATCAACAGTCTGGATTGAGGAAACGGGGAATGCGCAAGCTGAAGGTCATGTCAGCTGTTGGAAATTGAAAGGAGATCAGATACACTCGCTACTCGCTCATTGGAACGGGAATATGAATCAAGTGGCGACTTGTAACAATTCAAGGCAGTGATTTCGATGATCGCGAAAGGTGCTGGAATGGTCCCCTCAATGCTTGAGCCGTCACTTTGGGAAAAGGTATCAGGAAAGTGCGAAGGATACAAGCTGGTGTGCTCGCGTCGCTGCGCGTTTGAGCTCGGCTGTCATTCCACGCTCCTGGCATTCTTCGAGGCTGCTGAGTGCTTACACGACTCCAATCTTATGTATATGAATGCCTCTCCTCTCTAAATGCGTATTCTCGCACAAGTCATTCTCAAGTCCACTGCCCTAGAGATTTGCTATCCCATCAATGCACCTGCAGTAAGGTACGATGTCTTGGCAGATCTATGTACGACGTGAGCGTGTGCCTTCGGCAAATACCTTTTACCTCAAGCTTCTCCGCCTTCACTTCACCCTCGACCCTGACCGATCCCACTTCTCGGCTAGAGATCCGCCCGGTGATGAGCGAACTGGAGTAAAACTCTACCTATGGCAAGTGGTAAGTGGTAGGTAATAGGCGCCGGACTTGAGCGGTGGCATGGATCATAGACATCATCCTCATGAAAAAGGCGCCGCATCACAAGTCCATCATGGCGGCTATGGCCTATGCTGAGAATTTTCAACCTGTGCTTGATGTATTAAAAGCTGACACCTCCAACACACTCTTCCTTCGAAAGTCTTGCTTGGATCACACACAGAAACAAGTTACATTATATTGTGCTACACACCACACCACGACAGAACACAAATACAATACTAGCAGCGAAGATATCCGTTTCGCCCACACCATACTGATCGACCGTAATGAGCAGTTTCCCCGCCCCAGATCAGCACTCTCGACCAGCACATTCTGCCCTCTCACTGCAACAAACAACATCAAAGCAGCAATGGTCGAGTGACCAGAGCGACAGCACAGACGAAGTCGATTTGGACGAGAAAGCCAGACACCATGAAAGAGTTCGATCAAAGATGACGCCATCTACTCCGAACCGACGCCCAAGCCTAGCCAGGTCAGCCACGTCGGTGGCCGCCGCTCCCTATATTCTGCCGCCAGAATTATTCGACTCGACCATACGAGCACAGTCTCGTTCCCCACGGCCGCCCGTGAGACCAGATGCTGTCCATGATGAGAAGGCCTCAGTCCCTGCAGCGCTTCGTCGATCATCCTCGACAGCATCAACCATTCATGACGGAGTTCCTGATGAGGATGGCAGCCCAGGAGATGCCTCGCGGGTTTCTACCGATGCTTATGGCAACACATATCCCGAAGGAGGCTTTGCTGCGTGGTTCTGCGTATTTGGTTCCTTCTGCGGACTGATGTGTGCACTGGGCATGATGAACACCATTGGGACCTACCAAGCATATCTATCCGCGAATCAGTTATCCGATCAGACCGAATCAGCAGTCGGCTGGATCTTCGGCATCTACGCGTTCCTCTCCTTCTTCTGTGGCATCCAAATCGGTCCTTGGTTCGATGCCAAAGGCCCCAGGGTCCCAGTCGCTCTAGGCAGCGTCCTCATCCTGGCCACCTACCTCCTTCTCGGCCTCTGCACGTCCTACTGGCACTTCCTTCTTGTGTTCGGAGTCCTAGGCGGCTTCGGAACCTCCCTCGTCTTCACTCCCGCCGTCGCCGCTGTAGGTCACTGGTTCCTCCGACGACGCGGCTCCTGCACCGGACTCGCCGCCGCAGGTGGCTCACTAGGCGGCATTGTCTACCCTTTGACCCTCAAAGCCCTCTTCCCCAAGATCGGCTTCGCCTGGTCCTGCCGCGTAATCGCCCTCATCAACCTCGTCCTCCTGATCATCGCCAACTTGGGCATTCGCTCGCGCCTCCCACCCAAGAAAGCCACCAAAGAAGCCATCCTGCCAGACCTCCGCATCTTCCGCGACCGCACCTTCGCCCTCACCACCGCCGCCGTCTTCTTCATGGAGTGGGGTCTCTTCGTGCCCATCAGCTATCTCATCTCCTACGCGCTCGCCCAAGGTGTTGACGAGAGCCTCTCATACAACCTCATCGTTATCTTCAACGCCGCCTCCACTCTCGGCCGCTACCTACCAGGTCTCGTAGCCGACAAGGTCGGCCGCTTCAACGCCATGCTCGTCATGATCGCGTTCGGGCTGGTCTCCATCTTCGGGCTATGGATGCCTGCACGCAGCTCCGAGGCGCTGAACATCATCTTCGCACTCGCGTTTGGCTTTGCTAGTGGCTCTGGCATCAGCTTGACGCCTGTGTGTGTCGGCCAGCTGTGCAGAGTAGAGAACTACGGGCGGTACTACGCTACCTGCTTCACGGTGGTGAGCTTTGCGAGCTTGACTGGCATACCGATTGCCGGACAGCTGATCTCGACTGCTGGAGGGAGGTACGAGGGGTTGATCGGATTTACGGGAGCAGCGTATGCTGTGAGCTTTTGCTTCTACTATGCCGCTAAGGTCAGTGGTGCTGGGTGGAAGATTACGGGGATCTTTTAGGTTCAAAAGTTGGGTTGTCGAAGTTGGGTGATCTGTTTCCGTGCAAAATTGGCGACACATTTGGGTAGTTGAAAAGAAAAAGCAAGCATGGTGTTCATAGGAGTATATAACGTATTCATGATGTGTTACGAAACAACCTCATGTAGAAAACGAAACTATCATTGTATCATGATAGAAGGCTGCTTGCCCTGTATGGCACCAAGATATTTGCACGATTCAACTAGGAGTTGTCGACAGTTCGTCTTCGCACAGACACCGACTAATGTTCTCTTACCTTCAGGCCAGCGTCAATCGACGCTGTCGAATGACTGTGTCGCTACTCGTTTCACGGCTTGGCCACTCGGGCACATGGACGATGTGTTGTGTCAACCGGCTTGCGGCCTCCTCTGCCAGCCTCACAGAGATGGCAAGAGCGGCTGCTGGAAGTAAGGTTCTAGCATGGCCGCTTTTAGGTCCTTTGCTCCTTCCTCAGCGCATTTCGACATCGATGGGGAGCAAACAGGCAAGTTCGATCTTCCGTCTGGCACCGCACGCAGATGCGGACGGGTTAGACATGGCTTCTGCACAGCGTCGTGATCTGGAGCTTGGGAAATTCCAATCTGGGCTGAAAATGTACGAGGTTTCACCTGCGGCCGCTTTCTGTGATCCTGAATCGGCCTCGATGTCGCGCACTGCAGAATCCAGACTCACGCCTTCTCGACTTCATCGAAAGCATGCCGCATGGCTAGCATGTGCAATCCTGCATGGTCCGAAGAGTTGCTGCTCGCATGGGAAGTACCGAATGCCACGTTCCTGCCACCCTCCTTCGGAGAATCTCGAAACTTTACTAGAATACAAAGTACAAAGCTTCAGCCCTGTGAAGCCACAAAGTCCGTGCTTCTCGACCCTTCACTTCCCAATCTGGTCGGATCTCGATCGCATGCATGAAGGCTTGGTCGAATCAGTCCATCCGCTGTCCCTATGTTCCTGAGTAAGAAGTCAAGTTCCGTAGCTGCGCATGGGCTCAAGATCGCTGCCGAGCAGAGACACCAAAAGCGGTTACAATACCGTCCGCCGCGACCAGGCGAAGAACGGCGCATCGGAGTTTGTAGGTACCTTAAGCGAGCATTATGGTGTGTAGCCCTGAAAGTACAGACCCTGGGGAGTCGAGGACCATGTCCTTCAAAATGCCATGCGCACACCGAATCAATTCTAGGTGGAAATAGATGGTCACAAAGACGCCTTGTGACCACGGCAGACATGAAGGAGTGTTGAGGAACGTGTGTCCCTTAAGAACGCTGTCCGATCACACAGCTCTAGTTGGGGCAGGACGATCTGGACAGAACATGTGCATCAATAGACAGCTAGATCGCCCAAGCGACGGTAGGCCTGAGTTGCCAGTCAATCCTCTTGCGAGCTGGTGGTAAGCAGGGAAATTCAATAACAATATGCTAACAGCACCCGGACTAGAACCGGGCTCTCCCTTGGTGTTGAGCAGCCTGCATCTGTCCAGCGTGCCATTCATACAGGCACACCTTCTCGTCAGAGCCGCCGGCGACTCAACCCCAAGATGTGTTTGACCCTGCTACACCATGCTGTCGAAATCAGGAACTCTTCCATGCGCACGTGATGGGCGACAATTTAGGTGGTGAATTATACATAGACCGATCCACGTGCTGATAGTGAAGTACCAACTTGAGATATTGAGGAAGTGAGTCTATACTCAATACTCAGTACGCAACTCCACGTGATCGAAGTTGCCACAATTCGTTTGGTGGTGCAGAATAATAGCAGGCGCTTAAAGCTGACTGTGGACTGTCAACGCTTGCTCCTCAAGCTGCCGAACCACTGTACACAGACATGTACCGTTCTGTGTAGGTGTATTGGGGGTCATTGTTGCGTAGCAGCAACTTCATGCTTGAACACTAATGACGAGTAAAAGCGGACGAGTTTGACTTCAAGGCTGCTCCGGATCGCGCATGCCTTCCCACGACCTGCCTTGTCGATCGCTCCCGCAATCCATAACTGGCAATCTCAGCCGTGTTATATGGCGTACACTGTACCATTATTATGCTGCGGTACAGAGTGGCTGGGCCCGTCAATAAAACATGAATATGCTTTTGGTCGGGAGTCTTGGCCTCTAGCTTGCACAGGCCACTGTTTCGGTGCACAAGTCCAAGCATTATTCGGTCTAGGCCTGGAGCTGGAGCGAGAGGGAAAGCCATCGTCGTCGGCAAACTCGGCGAGTTCCGTAGATAATAAAGCCCGTGACTGGCCAATGGCATGTTGCTGTCGATATCAATTCAAGACAGGGGCGACTCCAGTGCTATTCTAAAAGTGTGGTTCGGGAAGGCACGGTGGCCGCAGCCTGGACTCACATGACTGACCGAGCGAAGCATCGACGAACGGTGGCGACATAATAGTGGTGAACGTGTTCATCGTCGACATCAAGCAACGATCGCCTCCTGCGCGAGCAGAGGGAAAGTCCCTGAGGAAGGGTCATCGCAAGCACCCGCTCTGCTCCCTGGAAAAAAGTCGATAACGCGCTTCGGAGAATAATGCACGGCTCCCTTTTCCCTGCAGCGACGACCTGCAATGTTTCTGCCACAGTGGATGACCGCGTGTGTTTCGCGTTTTTCAGGGCTCAAGACATTCGAGACATGCCACAGCGGCCGGACGAGATGATCCGAGAGACGTCAAGAAACCATGTGCTCTGGCCACATGCCGCCTTGCACGCTTGAACACATGCAATTTCGGGAGACCAAAGTCTACTGTGTAGAAGTTGACGTCGGTGCGATTCGGGAAGGAGCGAACGTGTGGCACAGAACGTGGCTTCCTAAATGCCGAGCCTGGCGTTCGCTGGCGCGTTTCACCGGACAGGGCTTGAGAGTTATGCCGAACTCATACGAAGTTACGGAACCATGTCCTTGCACGTGTTTGCTTAAGCTTCCGAGACAACTGTGGTGCTCTACAGACGCGCGTTAGCAACATCATGTCCAGGCCGCGGACCTAAGACAAGAGACGCATGACATAGGGGATTCATCTGCAACACGGCACAGGAAATTGCGCAGCAGAAACAACACAGGTAGGATGCAGGAGTACTGCAGGATCCGACTTCTGGGTTTAAGACTCACAGCACCCCACGGAAGGCGGATTCGTAATATGTGTCATGTCGCTGGTCAAGACTCAGCGCCGCAGCAGACGTGATTATTGTAGGTAGAATGACCTTCACCCACGGAGGCTAAGTCGAGTGAGCAACACATGCAACTATGATCGTGGTCACAGCAGATCAATATGAAAGATTGACCTCGAGTCAAAAGGTAGTAGGTAATATCAAGAGACATTCTCATTTCGTTCTATTGAATGTGATCTGTTCTGTCTCAAAGCTGTCGCCAGCAAGTCTTCGTCTTTTGTGTTCCTTTTCGTGCTCCAGCCCGCGAGGGCAATTCCGTGTCTTGCAGAAATATCGCGAACGATGTTGGCGAGGTTGTTGTTGATGGCAGTAGTAGTGTCAGATCTTGATATTCCGAACAAATCAGGAACGCTTTTCCATCCCGCCGTGATCCTTCACGGCTTTAGGTGCCGCAATCATCCAGTAAACATTTCAGATAGGCCGTAATGCAGGCATTTGTGCGTAAGGTGATCGTGACCATGCATTAATTCCATCCCAGCCTCCCAGATTTCCAACTCCATTGCGGTAAGCAGTAGCCGCGTTGTAAACCAGATTCCCAAACGCCCCAAATCCAAAATTGTTCAGAACATGCCTTCAGAGTTCTTCTTGGTGTGCTGAGCTTCCCAAATCATCCGTCGACGTCTCATCTCCTCTGCATCGAAAGCAGGAATAGCACCCTGCTGATCGCCCTCGATCCTGCTCGATGGTCGACTTGGCTCTTCTACGCGCAGGGCAGTCTTTGAGCGCATGTTTCGCAAACTTCGCTTGATGCTGAGACCACGCGGCCGGCCGGTTGCTGGTGCGTTGGGCTCTGTTGGGGTTGCCGGGATGGCAACATCGGCAGGTTCGAGATTGACGGATGCTATGCGGCTGGCCCCAGCATCCCGCACGCTCTTACTGGACTTCATGCGACGTAGCTCACGAGCTATGCGCTCTAGTGTGGTGCCTGGAGTCTTGCCAGTGAGAGTGACATCGTCGTCATCATCGACAGGCTTATCATTCGAGGCTTTGCGACTGTGAGTACTGAGGCTGCTACTGGTGCTTGGACGAGTGGCGTGACTCTTCTCAGATTGTGCAGAATTGCGGTTCGACGAATTGCTAGAGCCGAAAGAGATACCAGAGTCCACCTTACGGCGTACGTCCTCCTCGACCTTGTGCTCGAAGTCCGAAGTCGTAGGGGAGACGCAATTTCCAGTGACTTCAAAGCTCTCCTCAATAATGCTGTTCGCCATTCGCAGGTAGTTGTCAAGAGTCTCTCGGACAACAGGCCATCCAGTCAGCTCTCCTTCGCGCTTGTGTTCTTCCATCAGTCTGCGCAAGATGCCAGCACCGGTCTTTTCGACACCATTGATGTAGCGGAAAAAGCCTTGTCGCTGCGTGGAAAGAACAGTCGCCGTCAGCTGTACAGTGGGCTGTATGAATGTAGCCGGATGCACCATAGAAGGTGGGTAGAGAGTGTTCAGCATAGCTATGCAGTTGACCTTGTTGAAGGGAACCAGCGATAGCTCATTGATCATCGCCCACCGTCTTATGCCCAGGTAGACCTGAGTGTAGAGGCTCTCAACCTTTCGTTCCTTGTCCTCGATGCCCTCGATCCACTGCATCACTCCTGGGTACTTCTTTGCCAGTGTCTCGCGTTGACAGATGTCGTCTCTCGATATACCCAGCTTATCGAGAGCAGCGACAACCTCCCGCCGTCGTCTCACTTCCAAATCCTTGAGATAGTCAAGAGCAGTCAATGTCTGCGCGAAGTCGACACCTTCGACATTTTCGGGAAAGCAACGGCGGACGAACGAGGTGATGAAGCTTGGAGGTAGCGAGGTCGGTTGGTGGGGAAGCTGCGTGATGTGCTGCATCAGTGATGCTTTAAGCTGAGCGGCTGCCGTCTGAGTGATCTTGTTCTGATCTTCCTGCGATGATGAAGTTGGCGTGGCGAAGGCATTTCCTGACAGCTTTGGTGATGAAGATTGTGATGGAGGGGTCGCCGTGCTGCAGTTGAGTGTGTACATAGTGCGCAAAGGGATCTCATACGTTCCAGGGTATGCGAGAAGGTGTTCGAGCACCCACACGTAGCCAGCGCCCTCCATGCCGTTCGCTGGCAGTGTCGGTAAGGTCGAGGCCATAATGACCCAAGCAACGGTGAGCGCGTCTCCTGTGTTCGTAGCGCAGCTGCTGTCAACAACTTCTGACAGACGTCATGCACGTAATGCTGTCGACCTATGACGATGGCATCTAACGGGCTCGTTGAAATAATGCAAGTGATTCTCCGACAGTAACCAAGAAATGCCGAAGGTTATTATGCTGATTGTGGGGAAGGGAGTGACTGTGGTGTTGATTTGATTCAGTAGAGCGACTTGACCAGAGAATGCCGTGAACCTCAGACTCGACTCGAGAAGACGTCTAGAATTCGAAAGGTCTGTGCTGTTGATTGTGGGGATGCCAATCAGATCAAAAGCGCGTGTCGGAATTGACGGGACACGACAACAAACAAAAATAAACCGCGAAAGTTGGGGTAGCAAGCAGCAAGCAAACAATCCGATGTCAGTTGCTGTGGTAGCTGTGGTTATCGAGTCAAAGGAGCGTCTGGTGATGGTGATGCCCAATCCAAATACAACCGCGTTGCGCAGCAAGTGCTGCGATCTCGAGATCCTAGCTTCTGATGCTGATGTGGTGAGAGAAGTAGACCGGAAGCAATCGATGCCGTATTTCCAAACCCAGCCACGAGACTCAGCAGTTTCAGTGGACGCCGGACCAGAACTGAACGCTGCTTTCCGGTAAGTGTCAACGTCGACAACTCAGACTGTCCTCTAACAAGGAGCATGTGCTGGATTGAACACAACAATGTCGAGGAAAGAGCATATGATATGATGTCCACCGTCCCTCCCGCCTTTTCTCTCGCTTGTCTCGAAGCAGCATGGCTTTAGGTAAAATGCAATATCCACATGAAAAACTCATTCTCTAAGCCAAGAACTGACTTTGCGATGGCTTCGCCGACTAGACGGATGGGCTACACTACTTGTGTCTAGGCCACAGACTTGCTCATGGATTACGCGGTTAATAGTCCCCCACCTGCGGCTGTACCTTCATGCAGTTCCCAAAATTAGACCTTGTCGCGTTCACTGCCAGACCCCAACAATCACACCACTGACACCTTTCAGTTGCGATAAGAGCACAGCTTCGAGAGACTTTTACATCTCCGCGTTGCTCGTGCACGGGTCAGCAGTTTGTCTGCCGAAAGCTGACAGTCGAATTGGAAACGCAGCCCCCTAAGACTGCTCGACAATCGTTCCGAACGTTACGAGTCGCGGCAAATAATGCAAGCCTCTTGCTACAGCTCGCGTGCTTGGTGTTTTGGACTTCGAAGAAGCGAACCCTTGCCATCGCGTCGCTTCTCGCGGCTTCTCGGAACTCAACTTCCAGTACTGCCTACACGTAACACAGTACACCTTTTACAACTTTCTGCATCTCGCTAACGCGGCGACGTTCGATGGAATCTGCCCCTTCATCCACCGGTCCGACTGTCGAGTGTCACTTATCGATCAGATCCCCACGTCTTTCACTGTGATGTGTGAGCAGACTCAGCAGAGAAGCAAAAATGACTGCTCCATCGTCCTTGAGTGCCTCACACGACGAGCAGCATAGACAATACCCTGTCGTAGTTGCATAGCATCGTCCCGTAACGCGTTCGGTTCATGATTTGTGAGTGTCCTCTTCGCTGCCGCAACGCGCTCGGAGACACCCGGCCAAACTTGGAGCTCCACCGCTGCCTATACGGTACACTTTGCACGATACTGTGACCACCGATCAGACGCAATGGACAAGCTATTGTCCAAGCAGGAATAACGCTTCCGCTGCACCGACAGGGGAAGTGAGTTCGCTCTCCCGGTACCCCTGTGCCGGGCGGACTTTTCCCCTGGCATTAGTCTTCCAAGCTAATGCAGCTAACAGCCCCATCACTCTGGTACGACTCGATGGCACGAACTACTCCCCTCTTGGGGCTATTCAACGGCTTGCGACTATCGGATCTTTTCTCTTGCCCGGGCTCGACCTGCCACCTCACAGCCACTGCCGCGATATTGTCGTGTGAAACATGTTGAATATCGATATCGCTATAGTTTCCGGATGAAGCCAATATGTCACTATTGAACAAAAGCTCTTCCAGAAGCCGCAGGATCTCAAGAGGGTTCAACTCCTTTTGAAGGAACCCACGGAGTAGCGGCCGAGGACTCGACTCGACTTGTTGATCTGGGAGCCTTGATCCGGACAGCTGGGACTTATCGATGGCAATAGTGCCCTCGCCCAACGAAGCGAGACGACGATCTTCCTGCTACAGCTAGAAGCCAAGGCGATGAATCTTCCCCAAAACCAAAAACCTAAATTCGGGCTCGCACCTTCCCCATCAAGCGGTGATAGATCACCTCCCTCCTCTTCCATGTCAACTAAACCAATTAGATCATATAGTACCTGACATAAAAATACTCACAGGGAGGGGCTATTGCTTGTCACTCCTTCCTTCGCTGTCAATACCTGGCCAAAGAGGCAAACATCTGCTTACCTAGGCTTCTACGTAGCTAGTTCTACCCACCCAAGAGAGCGAGTGCCTGACTGATCGCGCATCTAACAAGGTCATGACGAATCGAGCTTGCAAATCGACGGCAGTGCCGTCACTGTATGACCGTGCAAAGGCGAAAAGAGTACTTCTCTCATACTAGGCACCTTCCTGCTCTGGACTTATGCAGCGCGATCAGCACTCATCCATCAGGTCAGCTCGCAACATTTGCTTGGGGCAAAAGGCCATACCGTATGCCATCATGACTCGTCGAGAGTATGCGGTCTCTGTCTTCGGCGTGAGTGTATCGAGCATAACCCCATCTTCGGGTTGACTTGGCCTTGAGGGGATCCGCATGGCCACCATGGACCTTACTTTGACCCTGCTGACAACATCGACGGGGACCGTGGGTCTTGCTCGAAGCTGGTCAGTATATATGAAGGCGGCATATCGAGTACGATTGGTTCTGGAGGTGAGGCCACAGTCTTTCCACGATTAGCAATATCTGCATTTTGTCCCGTTGACATCATACAGCAGATAGGCTCTGTTGAAACCGCAGTCAAAAGATGTGCGCTCTGGCCAGCATGCCTGCCTATGCCACACTTCAAGGTCCATGATCTCGTCACGAGGTCACAATTCGCACACATACAGCAGATTTCAACTATCCGCGAGCTGAACGCTAGCAACATGAAACTCGTGTGTGCTGTCGCATAAGTACACTGAGCATCGTGGTGTCGTGACAGCGGTCAAGGACATCCACAATCCCAGTCAAGACGGGAATTGACCGGCGACAGATTGCCCGCTTGCAAGTCCTTGCATCGTTACGTCGCCGGAAATTTCATCGAAGGCGCGGTCCCTACCATTGTGAAATTTGAAATCCACACAGGTCGACATCCATCGACTTTTATGGTTGCCGACCAGAATCACTCCGATCTAGGAATCAAGAAAGGACCCAGCCTCGAGTTGCAGCCTACTTCGACCGAATCTTGGATGATTCAGCGGAGACCGACTTGGATTGTCAGGGGTCCTTTGTAGCACTAAACCATCACACTGTAGGCTGGTCATCGACGACCTGGGCTGGTACAGTCCTGCCCGCTCTGAAGTTAAAGGCGTCCGTAGATACCGTCGAGAGAATGCTTAGTTGGGACTAAGCTGGTCTTTGCGAGCCTGCAGGATCCGCACATCTGAAGTGCATACCAGGAACGGCCCATGCTGCGGGTAAGAGCTTTGCAGCTGTACCAGAAGATCAGATGATGCGCCTTAGTTTCCAATCAGTCTAACACCATCATGGTGAAGCACAGGCAAGGGAAGATGGAAAACCACGTCCGTATGTTCCTTTGTAAGACGACCTTGTAACGGGACCGCGCTGAAGATAGCAAGACACTGCGCTCCGGCTTCGACACGGTCAACTTATCCGAAGATGCGGAATACTGTGGTACATCGCAGCACCAAAGCTTCGGTTGCATTCCGGGAGGAATAATGATGGCAGAGTGTCCATTCTTTACCTACACGGTATCTAGGTCGTTGTATGTAGCTCTCGAGTCGTGCTGGGATGAAAGCGAGGCAGATGAGGTCACCAATGCTTCGCTTAGGACGCTAGCCCGCATTTTCCTGCACGACCTCCGCGTTTTCTGGTCTCCAAGGCTTTGACCTGCCAAAAACATCTTCGTCTCCGACCCCGAGCACTCACACCGCCCAATGCTAGTCCTGTACGAAGCGGAACATGTACAGGCCTTCTCAGAGAACGATTTGCTGCCTGAACTCGCCAAGGTGAAGTCCGAGGCCGAACGACCACTCTAGACGCCACTCAATGTGAAGGTAACCCAACCACGGCACAATGCCTCGGCCCTTGAGCAATCTGGCAACGGAGCCCATGTGCGCTGCCATGAAGTGCCTGTTGAGGGCCGGACGATGTGCGTCCGGCTTGATGGGCAGCTACCGTTGAAAAGATCATTACTTCACCATCGAGCCTGCTTGGACCGCTCGTTGATGGAAGATGTTGTCAGCACCAATACTTTTGGTAGCGTTCTTAGCTGCTGGAGCTGCCGCAGCTCAGGAACGTAGCGCACAGGTTGATCTGGGCTATGAGATCCATGAAGGGTATCTGAATGTAAGCTCCAGAGTTCCTACTCAAGCAATTCAATGCTCAAATGAAGCAGGAGACAACCGAGATCTACAAGTTCAGCAACATCAGGTTCGCGGAACCTCCTGTTGGTGATCTGAGGTTTGCCGCGCCTGTATATCCAAGGGGCTCCAGTAGCCATGTTGAGAACGGCAATGTGTCAAGGACGTGTCCACAAGCTCGCGGGACAGGGTCGATTGTCAACCAGCTCTGGGTGGCCTCGATCGTCGCCGGCAACTATACTCAGTTCAACCTGACGGAAGCTCAACAGCTACAGCAGGCGTATCTGGCTTCGACGCCGCCTGCTCGTCCGGATCCTTCAGAGACAGAGGACTGCTTGTTTCTCGATGTGTATGTTCCGCAGGGCGTATTCGAAAACTCGACAGGCACGAATGGCACGAACAGTACTGGTCCAGGTTGGAATGATTACTCTAATGGCACTTCAATCAGTGGCGTTCCCGTGCTCATCTGGTATGAACCCTCCCTATGAAGACTTTTCCATGGAGGTATGAACGCTAATACTAATTGATTCCACGCAGGATCTATGGCGGCGCATACGTGGTCGGAAGCAAGAACACCGCTAATGGAGCGGGCCTCATTGAAGCCAGTCAGCTTGACGGAGGACCAGGTCTGATATTTGTAGCTCTCAATTACCGACTTGGCGCTCTGGGCTGGAGCGGAGGACCGACACTCCAGGGTGCGGGAGGTGTATCAAATGCAGGCCTCTACGACCAGCGGTGAGTTGCCCTTGCGTGACCACACTTCCATACCTACCTCTAAGAGGAGGCCTCCCAAGCCAATACTGACAAAGCTGCAGCTTGGCCATAGAATGGGTTGCCGAAAATATCCATCTCTTCGGTGGCGACAAGAACCAGATCACTATCATGGGAGAGTCAGCAGGAGGTATGTTACAGTAGCAATTTGCTATTGACGGTTTCTAATAGTATTCAGGTGGCTCAGTGCAACATCAAATCACTGCCTATGGTGGCCAGCAGCCAGTCTCCTTCCAGAGAGCAATTTCGCAGAGTCCAGGCTATGGTCCCACGCCCTCAGTCTACCATCAAGAGACTCTATTCCAGCAGTTTCTGACCCTAGCAAACGTCAGCAGCGTTGAAGAAGCCCGTCAACTCAACTCCTCGGCCGTCATTCGCGCGAACCAGCAACAAATCGCTGCAGGAGTCAGCTACAACCCTACCGTAGATGGCATCTTTGTCCCAGCACTACCGGCACTCCTTCTCAATGCTGGCGCGTTCGCCAAAGATGTCGAGGTTATGGTCGGGCACAACGCCAATGAAGCACCCGGATTCACGCCACCAAAGACAGGCGCCAACTACAGTTCTGAGGAGATCGCTTTATACCTCTCCGCATCGATTCCGGGCGTCCAGGATGCAGTCGTCGACACGATTGTTGAAGATCTCTACCCTGAGATCTACGATGGTTCCCAACCCTATAAAGACAGTCTTCATCGCGTCATGCTCATCATCTCTGACGCTTATTTCACCTGCAACACCAACTACCTCAACAAAGCCTTCAAAAATCTCACATATGCGTATGAGTTCCAGGTTCCGCCGGCTCTGCATGGCCAAGATGTCCGCTACACCTTTTACGATGGTGGCGGCGACAACCCTTCACAAGGCCTGATTGCGGCCATAGCAGAGGTTCATCAGGCTTACATCGTAAATTTTGCTTCGTCGGGCGATCCGAACGGGCCTGATCTGCCGGTTTTCCCTATGCAAGGCAACAATGCGTCCATGAACGCGTGGAACGCCACTGCTGTGAAGACTGAGAGGGACGACACGGTCAATGAGAGGTGTCGGTGGTGGCAGAAGTCTTTGTTTGCTTAACCATAATCGTTCTGTCCAATGAGGCATGACCCAGGATACTCAGTACAATCGTGTTTTCATCTCGCGATCCCGACAGCCTGCGTCGACCGCGTCACCTTGACGATCAAGCGTCGGACTGATCCTCAGCTTCTTCCACTTCGTCACTAGCGTCACTTAGAGCCCATTCCCCGAGGAAGCCCTCTTCCCTGGCAGGCGCAACTAGATCGACTTTATGATTCTCGATCCATAGCAACACTTTCGCTCGTGATACCACCATCTTTGCTGGCTCGAACTCCTCTGCGTCAGAGTGACCATTGATGACTTTAGTGTCCAAGTTTTCGCCTGAGATCTTCTGTTTCCGTTTCGCTGGCTTGATATCGCAGATTCCCATGTCATTGAGCGCTGCTATGACATCCTCCGCAAGCATTCCAGTCCGGTCGCCGATGTCTTTCACAGTCATCTCCTCTCTTGCGAATCCCGTCTTTCGTTTGGTTGTCTTTTCAAAGATCGATGCTGGTCTTGATCTAGGGACTGACCCATGAAGAAGCGAGCAATCCGCTCTGACCAGAATCGCAGGTAGGCTTTTCGGCCCATTGTGCTTAATGGTTTCTCGGGACCACCAATAATGCCTCCTTCCCATTCCCAGCCGCTCAGTTTGTATGAAACAGCCATCAATAACTGCCCCAGCTGACGGTGCTGGTAAGGCGGGAAGACAAGGATGCACGCCAGATTGTTGTTGTCCCACGACAAGTCCTCTTTGGAGAAGAACCCCAAAACCTGTGTCTTGAACAGCGGCTCATCCACGCCAGAAGAAGCACGCTTGCGGCCTCGACCTCTGCCCTTGCTCCCTTGCGCCGTGTAAGTCAGCACATAGTACCTGAATCCACCAGTGTCGAAGAAGACGCTCTTCTGCTCCAGGAAAAGCTTCGCAAAGAGCGAAAGGTTCTGACAGTAGAGCTTCTCTGCTTCGCCATCGACCTCCCAAACCACATAGCCATCCCACTCGTACACTTTCTCCGCCGAATCGGGCACAGGCATTAGCTCGCCAAACTTCTGCTTCTCCTGATGAAACATAATATGCTGCGCGTAGTTCACTTCATCGGGTGTGTAGCGAAAGCAGAGTGGACATACGTAGAGGCGTTCACAGACGATTCCATCTTGCTTGATCCCATCGCCGCCCAGGGTGGTGAGATTTTGTACGGCAGTATCGGTAGGCTTTGCACGAGAACCCTTGATGATGTTATCCGGATAGGGTGAGAAGTACCATGTCTCGAAGCACAGATTTCCCAGGACGACCTCGCGCACATTACGCATCAAGACTTTCATGGATGCTCGTCGTTTTGGAGTGCCTCCCAACGACGGCCGAGTGCCCAGCGGGCTATTGACAAGCTCGGCCATGGCTGTGACAAGGTTGAGATCATGCCGAATAAGTCTACTCGTCAGCGATGTTCACCTATGATGGTAAGAGCTTCGTCCATTGTGAAGATGCAGTGAAGAATTGCATTCGGTGCACTGGCCCAAGGACGGTCGTGAATGAAAAGGCAGCATCGTCATGCACCCCTCGAACGCCAAGGCTGTGGGCGCCTTCCCCAAAGCCGTGGCCCCTGCATCAAGTTGGAGTGGTCCGAGTTGAGGCCAGATCATTCACTTCACTTCAACAAAAGAGTGCCCTGAAAAGCCGTTGTGTACATCATTCACTTTTCAATCGTGTCTTAATATGCTGGAGTCCTTCCGAGGCAGTCAGGACTGTTTTCCTGTCCAGTAATTTTGATTTCTAGCCGCCATGCTTCATCGTCTTAGAGATTTCGCCCTGCTAGTGGCGGTCCTAGGCTTCACACTCCCTTGCAGCGCCGAGGACAACCTCCACGAGCAGCCAGTTGCACATCTTATAGCCTCTGCAAAGGCGGCGCGCGTCCGAGGAGCGACTAACGAGGCTCTCCAGTACTTCGATGCCGCGATAAAGAAAGACTCGTCTGACTACCTGACTCTCTTTCAACGGGGCGCAACATATTTGTCTGCAGGCAGGCATACACAAGCCAAGTCCGACTTCGACTCCGTACTCCGACTGAAGCCAGGATTCGAAGCAGCGCTTCTACAAAGAGCGAAGATTGAGGCGAGGAACGCAGAATGGGAGGCCGCGAAGAAGGATTATAAGGATGCCGGCGCAAAGGGAGCAGAGGAGCTCAAACAGCTCGAGGAGGCTGAGGGTGCGTCATATATCGCGTTCGAAGCCGAGAAAGTGAAGGACTGGGATTCCTGCGTCAACAATGCCGGCGTGGCTATCATGACTGCGGCTGGTTCGTTGGCATTGCGACAATTACGATCACGATGCAGACTGGAGAAGGGAGAGATCGAGATGGGCATCAGCGACCTACAACACGTGCTGCAGATCCAGCCGTCGCTATTGGAGCCGTACGTCCATATGTCGAGCATGCAGTTGTACAGCCTCGGACAAGTAGATCCTGCTCTGGCCAACGTGAAGAAGTGCTTGCAATCAGATCCGGACTACAAGCCTTGCAAGGCGCTGTTCAAAGATGAGAAGGCTCTCTCAAGGGCTTTGAAACGCGTGGACGACCTGCTGGCGTCCAAAAAGTACAATCAGGCCAGCAAAGAATTGACAGGCAGCACGCCGGACACTGAGCCAGGATTACTTGCCGATATCAAGACTGGCTTCGCCGCTCAACGAGAACAGGGGTACATTCATCCTGCGGCTTCACAGGGTCTGTACACAATTTACCTCGAGAAGACTTGTGAGACTTTCATGGGCATGAACAACCATCGAAAAGCAGCGCCATATTGCAAAGAAATACTGCAACTCGACCCTCACTCACTCCGAGGCCTTCTGCATCAAGCGCAAGCCCATCTCGATGCGGAGAACTACGAGGCAGCCATCAATGCTCTCAACACTGCCAAAGAGCACCATCCATCAGAAGCCAATTCGATCGCCCAGAAGTTGCAGGAAGCTCAACTGGCCCTCAAAAAGTCGAAAAACAAAGACTATTACAAGATCCTTGGCGTCGATCGCAACGCCGACGAACGCCAGATCAAGAAAGCGTATCGATCTGCGACGAAGATTTACCATCCAGACAAGGCACATGCGCAGGGAATCTCGAAAGAAGATGCGGAGAAGAAAATGGCTGCCATCAACGAGGCATATGAGGTGCTAAGTGATCCAGAGCTGAAGCAGAGATTCGACAGCGGTGATGACCCGAATGATCCAATGGCGAGACAGGGAGGAAATCCGTTTGAAGGTGGAATGCCGTTTGGTTTCCCTATGGGCGGCGGCCAACAATTCGTGTTCCAGCAAGGAGGCGGTGGTGGAGGCGGCAAGAAGTTCAAGTTTTCGACTGGAGGCGGCGGTGGCGGCGGAGGAGGCGGCATGCCTTTCAACTTTCCTGGTTTTGGATGAGCGCTACAGACTTCGACGCATGATCAGGGACACATCAGATGGCAGCGGGCATGGACTGGCGTCAGCACATTCTTCAGGTAACATTGGTAGAACGGAATTATACTATCCATCTCTACGTTGTCCCAGCATGGACTGTCGCGTTGTAAGACCAATTCTGACTTGAATGCACTCCTTCAATGCGGTCTCAGGACGGGGCTGGCCCATATCACTGAGTTGCTCGTCCCACCAGGCAGTAGAAGGCAGTGCCTGGGCATGACAATGAAGCATCATTCCACTCGCTAGTGTTGCCGGATATTGGGAAGGAAGAAAAGAGAACGAGAGTCATGAACAAGCCAACTGACCACTTATACCACTTCGACAAAGGAGCTATGCGAGGCAAACCGAGACAATCGCGTCCCTGACTGATTAGGAAGCATTCACTGTACTTGTGGATTCAGAGACATCCGACGGCTCGTCATCTCAAGTCACTCGTGACATGTAACGACTTTGTCCCGGACCGGCGGACAGGGACTTAAATTGGCATTAGCGGCATCGTGCATCTTGAACCCTGACCAGATGCGTCCAGGAGACACAGGGCAAGGAAGTCGCGTACATCTCAGGATCTTGATAGCGCCGGATGAAAAAGGGCTCGTTCCAAGCCGGATGACAAGGAGTAAGTATCAAGACTCAACCGGCGTCTCATGCCCATCTGCCTCATTCTTGGTTGACAGTATCAGAGTCTTCTCTACGTCTAGTTCATCAAGTCCGAGCGCCGCCGAACGATTACTCGTTGAGACCGAGTGACGATGGATCGCTCACGTATTCGCCCGAAACAAAATCTCCCAGGTTGATCAGCAAATCCTTGCCCAGTTGCACTCATCTTTGATGTATACTTCAACACACCTACTCCGAGCCAAGCGAGCTTACACCGAGCGTCTCCGAATCATCGTTGTCGCCTCTAGCGATGGCAAGGGTAGACGGTAGCTGACCGTAGAGCAGGAATATAGATCGGTGCTAGCCGCTGATACTGTTGTCGCGAGCGCCAATGTGATTGCCTCCTCCCACAGTATAGTGTGTGGTATGTCAGATAGCGCTGAGCATACACAGAAGTATTTCCTCCTTCAAGCCAACTTGACATGGCATCGTTGCGTCTGCTACGAGGTATGATGCACGCACTACTCTCAATGCGGCAATTGGGATTTCCATCCCGCACAAATCGAACGTGGGCGGCTTCTTGGAAGCTCAGCTTCGGACGACATCGTGGCGAGGCGGACACGATAGTGTAAGTATACGACCACAAGTATCTGCCCTGATCTCTGCTTCGCAGCATCCTGCGATCTGATCACTCAGTCCAGTATCAGGCAGGACACAACCACATGATGGAGGCCGACTTCTCACAATTTGACCACCTGGTCGATATATTCGGCAACATGCCGTTCATCAAGAGATACATGGCTCTCGTGCTGGCTTTTTCGTTGCCTGCGTCGCAAAGTCAGGAAAGCGTAGTGTCAGATCTGGAAGCGTCTCTACGGCGGCTGACCGCAGCGATACCATGGCTAGCCGGCAAAGTCATCTACGAGGGCCGCGATGACACCCATACTGGTACTCGGAAGATTGTGCGCAACGAGGGGAAGATACCTCTTATTGTGAAGGACTTGAGCTCAGAAGGTGTTCCAAGCATTGAGGACTTGGCTAGAACAGGCTTTCCCCTGTCTATGCTGCAAGCAGAGGTACTGGTACCGCCGATTGCGCTCACGTGGCACAGTGATGGCTACGACAAGCTGGCTCCTGTACTACTCCTGCAAGCCAATTTCGTCCAAGGAGGCATGCTGCTCACGATCGCAGGCAACCACTCGACCATGGACATGACCGGATTGGGCATTGTCATTGAGCACTTGGCCAAAGCCTGCCGAAACGAGGCCCTTACCGACGACGAAGTTCGCCAGGCAAATGCAGATCGAAGAGAAATTGTTGCATTGCTCGAGAAGGACTATCAGCCAGGCAACGAGCTGGACGACTCTCTCATTGTTCCCAACGCGCCTGCGATATCACTTGAGCCGGCAGAGTGGGTATCTTTCTCGCTGAGTGGATCTGGGTCGAGTGCACTTAAGACAGCCGCCGCTGAGCAGAGCGTCGCGCCATACGTCTCGACGGACGATGCCATCTCCGCGCTCTTCTGGCAGCGCACCTGTGTCGCTCGATCAAACATACATCCGGACGCATTCCCAGCAACTTCGCTTCTCGCACGGACAGTATCGGCACGTCCTTACCTTGGGATCGACAGCTACCTTGGACACATGGTCGATTGCGTATACTCTCGGCTCGAAATTACCAAAATGTCCCTCGGAGATCTCGCAGGCAGGCTTCGACTCCTGCTCAACAAGGACAAGATCATTCGCCATCTCCGTGCATATCTTACAGTACTCGATAGAATGGAGGACAAGTCGCTCATTATAAGCGGAGCCCAGCTCAACCTGAACTGGGACTTTGTAGTCAGTAGCTACGGGAACCTGAAAACTAGCAGATTGGACTTCGGAGCCTCGATGGGTGGATACACGTTGGCAGTCCGTGTACCGGGCGGGATGCCGGCAGCTCCTGGCTGTAGTATCATATTACCCGCTGATCGGAACGGTGATATTAGTGTTGCCTTGTGCGGAACCGAGAAGGAGATTGCAGCTCTGAAGGAAGACGATGTGCTGGGCAAGTACGCTGCGTACGTAGGATAGATCTGTCAGGCGCATAGGACGTTGAGCTGTGTAGACCAGCGGCTCTATTGCTATTGTGAAGGCCCTTCTCATCATCACAACGAGAAAGGCCCGATGTACAGATCCCGCCGTGCACAAGAGTGTGAGGCTTGTTATTCTTATAAGCATTTGGCAAAGCATCATCGCCCCATCTGAATCTCATAAATACGTCACCCCTAACTCTGAATGACGGCACCCCCTGCTCCGAGGCCAATCTCCGACTGGATCGGTGCCAAGTGGTGGAGATGATCCCCTGTCAATCCCCAAGTCGCGTTCCCATGGCCAAGTTGATGCAAGAGGACCTTGGATGAGCTTCGCCTCGCTTGCTTCACACTTGCTTGGCCTTCTATCTTAGTGTCCGCCATCTTTACTATCATCACAGAATCAAAGTGCACTCTACTAAATCGAGGGCATTCTGGAATAGCTGACGCGTCCTCCAGTGCCATTTCCGCTTGGCAAATTTGGGACTCCCTACTCACACCGTCTGTCGTTGTGCCCTTCGCGGCTAAGATATTTCCATTCACGACACTACGCGTATCGCCTCCGCCCATATTCGTGGTCATGCAATAACACCTATTGTGTGCAATGCGTGAGTCGCGAATCATCACCTCAGATATTCAGCTCGCTCAACTGACACCTCAATCCTAGATCGCATCAGGACTCGCGCCCATGATTCGGCCTTGAAGCACGGCTTCGTCCCATGGGCAAAAGTCAGCGCTGCGGCGGGCGTGCCACCGCCTAACAATCAGACCGGGGATGAGGAGAGTCATGATCCAAACGGCACTGGACCCGTGGCATCGAAAGCGAAGGTCCCCGTCACACGTCGAATATGGGAGAATACCCGGCGCATCATTTTCCACTCATGCTCAACGTCCTCCTGATATTTGTGCCGGCCGGCATCGCCGTGCACTTCGCTGGTATCAACGACAGTGTGGTCTTCGCCCTCAATGCCGTCGCCGTCATACCGCTGGCCGGTCTTCTGACATTCGCCACGGAGTCTGTTGCTCATAGGATGGGACCTACCCTCGGAGCACTGATCAATGTCTCTTTCGGCAACGCAGTCGAGCTCATCATCTTCATTATTGCGTTAGTCAAGAATGAGATAAGAGTCGTTCAAGCCGCCCTGGTTGGATCAATTCTTGCCAACCTCCTGTTGATCCTGGGCATGGCGTTCGTGGCAGGTGGACTTCAGTACCGGGAGCAAGTATACGACAGTCTCGTCACACAGATGTCGGCAGCGTTGCTCGCGCTAGCAGTACTCAGCTTGCTCATCCCGACTGCATTTCACGCATCTTTTGACGACATTGAGGCTGGCGACGAGGCCGTGCTGAAGCTAAGCCGAGGAACAGCCGTGATTTTGCTGCTTATGTATCTGCTGTACCTGGCTTTCCAACTCAAATCTCATGCCTATTTATACCAAGGCATCCCGCAGGCCGTCATCGACGCAGAGACCCACCCAGGACCTGGCCCAGGGATACTCGCCAGGATGAACTCTAGCAGTACCTCGTCCTCCTCGACAACGTCGCTATCGACTGCATCAGGATCTCAGAGACGAGTCAGAAAAAGGCTCAACATCAAAAAGCTGGGACGACGCAGGAAGGAGGTCGAGATTGAGGAGCCACAGCCAGACGCGGCTGAACCCGAGACGGAGAAGATCTCTGATGCAGCCACTTCCACGACTGCCGACTTCAACGAGAAGGGCAAAGAGCCACTGGCTGCTCCAGTGCGTGCTTCAACAACACCACACCCCACCACGCCTGGCCAGACCCGACCGAGGATGGGACTTAAGCAACGCTCTTTCGCACCTCCCGTCTTCCGTTCCCAATCACAGAACAATACAAATTCGAACAGCTATCCAATTCGTCGCCTGCGTTCAGAGGCCGCCCAGAGCTATCCACCGCTGACCCTTACACACTCGCCAGGCGCCCTGACCCCACGTGCTTCCAATCTCGCAGCAGCAGAGAATGCCAATGGCGGCGACGAGTCCGATGAACCCGAGCTCTCTCAAATCACAGCGATCATCCTTCTGTTGATCTCAACGGCCCTAGTCGCCCTTTGTGCCGAATTTCTGGTTGGTTCCATCCAACACATGGTCGAGTCGACTCCCCTCTCGGAGGCCTTCATAGGCCTGATCATCCTGCCGATCGTCGGCAACGCAGCCGAGCACGTTACTGCGGTCACTGTCGCCGCCAAAAACAAGCTTGACTTGAGTCTCGGGGTGGCCTTAGGGTCGAGTATCCAAATTGCACTATTCATCACACCCCTTGTGGTTATTATTGGCTGGATTATGGACAAACCCATGACTTTGTACTTCAATCTGTTCGAGACGGTGTCGGTGTTCGTCAGTACCTTTGTTGTCAACTTCTTGGTTCTGGATGGACGGAGCAATTACTTGGAGGGCGCCTTGTTGTGTGCTTGCTACATCATCATTGCGGTGGGAGCGTATTTCTTTCCGGACAGCGAAAATCAAAACCCCAGTACCGGAACGGCGACGGGAGCCGCGCGTTAGGAGCCTGGTCAAAATGTTACCTGCGAGGCTTTCATGGTTGTGAAGGAGGAGAAGCCTTGGGATCTGCTGGAACATAGCTGCATCCTAGGAACAGGTCTTGGACGGAACGTGGCAAATCCGAGGCACGAGGCGGCCGCTGTGAGCGATGGCTCCGACTGGTCAGGCGTTTCTGAGGTCGACGGACTACAGATCAACGAGACCTACGAGGTGGGAGCAAAGTTGCGCTGCTGGAGCAACAATATGGCGCATGACGACGGACTGAACGTTACGGGAACGGGCTGTTCTCCGTTACCCTAAGATCGGCGTACAAGGATATGCTTCGCTCCACACGCGCAGCAAACGAGTTTCTCTAGCAATACGAGCTGCTCTTTGGCGAGACACTGGCGTCAATCCGTGTGTATGGCTAGGCATTGTGCTTCGTAGCACCCTGGAACAATCGTCAGCCTACCTCGGAGGCCGCCTGGGCCTCCCCCCTCGATCACCACGTCCAACGTCCTCTACCTTCAAGTCCGCATCGTCGTCGCCCTCCACGTCCACCTCTCCTTCCTTCGCGTCTCCTTTCGCTCGCGCCTCCCCTCACTCGCTCCTTCTCCTCCGAAGCCCGCATGCCTTCCTTCCGGATCCCTCGCGCCTTCCCTCCAGGATCCTGTGCTCTTTCCGATCGAGCCTTGCGAGGCCCTCCCGCCTTCCGCGCGAGTCACGTGCGCCTGCCCTCTCTCTCCCTCTCCCTCGCCCATTTCCTCCCTCGCTCCTTCCCTCCCTCGCTCCTTCCCTCCCTCGCTCCTTCCCTCCCTCGCTTTCGCCATTTGCTAGCTGCTGTCAGTGTGCTCAGAGTTAGTGCTAGGGTTGGGCCATGCTAGGAAGGATCAGGGCATGTGGTTCTGCTAGGTATGCTAGGTTAGTGTGCTCAGGATTAGCCTATGCCGACCGTTATGACAGCTGTCGGTATAGGCTATTTCCCTCATCGTCACTGCCTCACTCTCTTCTGCTGCGACGTTTGTGCTCTACGACGGGTTGCCCAGAACAGGAGTCCTGTGCACGAAATCTTCCCCCTGACCAGAAGACTATTCATTTAAGCTAGACAGGCTGAACGTACCCCACTCCAGCCAACATACGACTCCAGCCAACGTATGCGCCTCTGATCGTGGGCCGGATGCTTCGACGCATACAGCTGTCCAAAGCCGCGGATTTTCGTATTTAGCATCTGCGCCGGCACCCGTTTCGGCGGCTAAGGACATGAACTGCTGAGAATCTGGAGCTCAAGGGAAACCTCAAGCTCGCTACGAAAGGCACGGGGAGAGCCAGTAGGATGAGGCGAAGTGACGGGGCATGTTTCGACGGATGATGGGGATAGGTATTGGATTGACGGATCGTAGACGGGAAGGCATGGACAGGTCGAAGGCTTGGTGAGAATGCGAGAAGGGATGTATGATTCGATTAGAACTTGTATATCATAAAAGCAGAACCCTCCCGAACCGTCTTGCACCGTGCCGTCATTTCTGTGCCAAAACATTCACTGCATCCCGGAAAGCATGTCGATGAACGAATCCAATGCAATGCGCGCGTACCCAATGCAGCCCACAACCCAATCAGTTATATTCATTAGAAGTCGTCCAACGTTGCAGACCGCAAAGTGCAAAGCGCAGCCAGCCAAAGAATGTTCATCATGAAAGAATCAAAACCATGAATAAAAGGGGTATCTCTCGTGAAAACATCGGAAGAGGCCGTCGGAAGAATATCGAGTCGTCGCGTCGCCCCCATCATCTGCCACACCGTCATGCTTCGTAACAATCCTTGTCCTCTTCTATACCAGTAGATCGATTTGTGGCACATTAAGCGTGACACTGATTGAGGTATGATTCCTAGTGCATTTTGTCGTCTCGTGTCGTTGACTCGTCTCGCTCGGCCGCTGCAACAAGGGCGTCCAATCCATTCATACCACCGCTGCCGGCGGAGACTCGATCTCCTGCACCGCCCTGGGAGATGCGTTGGGCATAGGGTGAAGGATCGCGTACTACGGGATCTATGCATGCCTGCGAGGGTTAGCATGAGGAGGATTTGGTGGGCAACTTGAATTGTGACGAACCTGAGATTGGCCTTCAGGCTGCATGATATGATGCTGTGGCTCAATGAAGCCACTGCTGGGCATGATCATCGGATGGACCTCAACAGTAGCAGTGCCGGGTGTCTTGATGCCTTCGCTGCTGCTCGAGTCCTCAGGAGATGTCCTTGCGGCATGAGGCCCGTTCCACTTCTGACGCTGTGAGGGCACAGCACGGCCTGACTGGTAAGCTTCCATGTGGTGAGGCTGTGTCATGTGTGGTGGCGGTGGGCCCATGTGATAGGGTGCAGGGTATTGCTGTTGAGCTTCGACCCGTTGGAGATCATCCAGGGTCGACTGTCCCCAAGAACTGCTCGGTCGAGCTATCTGTCCGTTATCGTCCAGAGGCGGATACTCGGACATCCTTGGAGGACCAAATCCGGATCCCGGATGCACAGGACTCGGAACACGTCGAGGAGGTGAAAGGCCTCGATCACGACGGTTGGTCGAATCGTCGAAGGTCTCTATGCCTGGCAATCGAAAACCTTGACTGGCTGCCGCAGTCGCTTGTTGAGTGTGTGCTGGAAACGGGCCATCAGGAGTCTGCGAGTGCGCCAGCCCGCTGGTGGCGGGTCTTCCGTAGTTGTAGTTCGTGTTCGTCAAGGTGCTCGGGTGCCACGTGCGCCGCCGCGGATCTTCGCCAGGAGGATAATAGTGGCTAGGGCCGCCGGGAAAGTGGCCGGTCGTGGGGCTTCCATATACGCTACTTTGTGATGATGAGCCGTGCGATGGTCCAGGCTGGCCATAGGACTGCTGGAAGGGATTCACACCAGAAGGCACAGATAACCGACGATGAGGATAGTGGTCCAGGCTCGAGGCACGCGAATGCGAGGACTGGGGAGAAGCATAGGATGGCGGGAAGCTGGGCTACCCGGCATCGCAGAGAAGGTCGCAGACGTTGGAGTACTTAGGCCGTTCGGAGAATGAGGTGCGTTGTAATAGCCCTGCGGCGGAGGCGTTTGAGGAGGTTCACCTATTCGTACCCTGCTGGACTCGTTGGCCATTAGTAGTGGTGGCGGCCTCCTTTTAGCCTCGGTTACGGTGCTGTATCCCGATGTCGTCGAGGCTATGCTAGAGTTTGACAGATTTCGAGAATGACCTCTGCTGTGGCCACCCGTACTACCCATTGTGCCGCTGCGCGGACGAGGATTCTGCCGGACACGATCAGTCCGGATCTGTCGTTGAAAGCGTGTGCCGGTGGCGGCTAGGGATTCGGCTGGTATTTCCTCGTTGACATGTACTGTTTGAGCGTGCTGACGAAGATTGTCCAAGCGGGAGAAGCGGCGGCTACAGTGACATTGAAATGGCCGTTCACCCGTATGCTTGCGGATATGGCGGGCCAAGTGCTCTGATCTCGTGAAGCTGAGGCTGCAGGGAGGATAGTCGACGCAAAAGAATCGTTGTCCCTTTCTCTTCCTGGAGTTCTCATCGCCTTCGCCATCTGAGTCCTCATTCTCCTGCTCTTCGTCTAGGTCCATAGCCTCATTGTCGTCGTCATTAGGTGTCGAGTTGCGGGTGTCTGGGGTAGGTGCAACGGTAGGTTTAGGTGTGGTTATGCTCGTGTCGCCGTCGTAAGGCTGCTGATCTCGAGCGGAAGCGCCATGAGCAAAGCGATCGGCCTTTGGAGTGGTCGCATCCGACTCAGCCTCATGTTCGACGAGACTATTGATGTTGAGAGTCGTCATGGCCTGTTTGCAGGCGCTCACAACCTGTTACGTAGATCCGTCCGGTCGATGTGTCGAAGTCGTCTTGATAGAGTCCGATAGGCAGGATTGGAAATAGGTCCAGGACGTCACTCTCAGGAACGACGATAGTGGCGGGTGCCTTAACCCGGGTCACCTGGCAGATGACTGTAATAGTGGCAAGGTGGGGTGCGGCACCAGAATCGTACGTTTGGAGATAAAGATCGAAGGAGATGCGTGTCATTAGTGATGGATGCACCCAACAGTAGCCATCGAGATGCCACGTGTAGATGGTCTCGAAACTTATTCAGTAATATGTGCAAACCGCTGGTCACCTGGAGCGGAGGATCGAATTGTATGAAAGGCTGGATGCGATGGTAGTGATGAGTTCTGGATGAAAGGCAAAGGCACCATCTAAGAAGGTGGCAGGTTTTTGGGGGATCAGCGGCTCGAGTTCAGCGGGCCGGCTTTGGATCAGCCTTTTGCCTTTGCGGGCCCCAGTGAAGTGCGACCGAGTCCACGCACACGCTTAAATGATGTAGGGCCGTACCATGGTTCGGCGGTCGTGGATTTACGCTCGATCTGAGTCAGGAACAGTCTTCCCTGCGCAAGCCGCGGAGAGTGAGACTCTACACGACAGCGTGGCGGAGCAATGTTCGATGGTGAGATGATGAATGACTGCTGGTGTTCAAACACTGATGATGTCGACGTGTCGGCGCCAATGTCTTGCATGCATAAGATTCGACCCAGACTAGGATCTCTAGGGAAGGAGCGGGGCAAATCCCGCTGCACATGTGCCTACCTTTAGAGGCTCGTGCGCCAGGAGGGGTGCACTTCGACAGCTTTCGTCCAAGCCTTGCTGCAGTTGATCACCCGAAGAGTCCTTCTAAGGCATCAGCTCTCATTTGTTCATCATTGGCGAACCAGTGCCCGACAGAGTATATCGTTCTGTAAGCGCGCCCTAGAAGCGGCTCGGTTCCGAGGTACACCTCAGCGTACCTTTCTTGTACCTGGCATCGGTGCCTCTCGCATACGAAGAATCCACAGGTTGGACTTCGGAGGAACACATAACATGGTCTGGTCAAAGAAGAATTCGAAGTATAAATGCGTTCCTTACATTCACCGCTCTTTCGACCACGGAAAGTCTGTCATCCAACGCCTATTGCGAGGTCGTCTAGAACACAGCAGACTTCCTTCGAGCACTTGATCACATGCAGCACTGATTATGCCGGGATGCGCTCTGTCGCACTATATGAAGGCTCATAATTGGCAGCATCGCCTATATGGTTGCACGACGCCTTCAGCATGCGCACCAGCGGGGTGTGCTGGTTCTCTGCTGGGTCTGTTGGAAGGACTGCGAACGCCATGGCCTTCGATCAGACCCTGGGTGGCCCATCGGGGGTAGAGCGACCGATCTTGCATAAGAAGTAGGCGCCTAGGCTGCTTCGAGAGAGCATGGCCAGATGGCGCCCACTCACAGCCGCAGCTTTCGCATTGCCCTTTTGTTGACCTGCCCACCAGATTGTGATCCGGAGGTTGCGATCTAGCGGTCGTGCGTGAACCGTATTCGGCATGCCAATTCATGGCACTCAAAGGAGTCTGCCATGAATCACAATGCGCCGGCAATTCACCACATAGAATCCGAAGCTGGGCAGAGGTCACTGATCAACAGGAGGGACCGTACCTGCAGCCGAAATCCTATTAGTAGCCCTCGTGCCTGCTAAGCTCGATCTCAGGCGGAGCCACCATCGTGCCTGTACCTGTACCTTATTAATTGCGCCACAGTGGCTCCTTTGACCCTCGCCCGCGCCTTACCTAAAAGTTGCCCTGAGCTAAAATTACAAGATGGTTCGCCATACCTGCCTGCGATGCAGACGTTCACTTTAGATCGCGTGGTTAGTCGACATCCAGTTGTGCTGTGAACATGGTACACATCGTGGCAAAGCGCCTTGCCCACAGTCAGCTACACGGCACCTGGCGGTATGTGGCAGCATCTTACGTGGTTGGACGTGAGGACACGCGTCTACGCCTGAACTTCTAGACACCTGCCACAAAAGGCATCTTGGCGCCAAGCGACATTCGACGTCGATCGTGGTTGACTGAATGCAGGTGTGAATGTCCCTAAAGCCCGCAATACCTAGGTAAACATGTCTGACTACACAGGGACACATTCGAAGATCATCGCATAACCCGGCAACAGCGCAATCTGTCTGGCTCCTGGTCACGAAGCTTCATGATCCATCAGCGGTGAACGGTCAGTGGATGAAGGAGGTTCTGCACCAGCAGCGTGCCATCTTATGAGCCGGGAGGCCAGACGCGATGGCCACAGCAGATCAAGAGGGATCTACGTCGTCGTATATCGACATTGATGCCCTCACCGCAGCCAACTTCTCGCCACACGAGCATGCTGCAGCCCTGGTACAACGCACCAACAATGCCTCAGACGCGAATGTGGATCTTAGCACAGCCTTGTCTCGAGTCTTGTTCGATGTACAAGAAATTGACTCTCACATACACACGCTGACGTCACGGTCTGCCATAGACATTTTGGACTACACCAAGACGCAGAATGAGGCTGCTCAAAGGATCCTCACTCGCGTAGAAGACGAGAGACAGCGCTTGAATGCCAGGTTTGCTCGCCTTGAGAAGGAAGTCGCGGAGCGGTACGATAGAGCTGTGGAAGCTAAGATCAGTGCGTCACGAAGTTGGGAGGTTCTTCGACTAGGACGGCTTGTGCAGAGAATCGTCAATGTAGCACGCCAGTTCGAGACGGCTCTGTCAGACTCGGGTCTTGGAAGCTCGAGGGCTGGCAAAGAGGATCATAGGGCGCTTCTGCGGGCATGTACCATACTTCTATCCTTCAAGGAGCTAATAGGCGGACCGGATGGCGTCGACCTCAGCCGCATCAATTTGGTGCGAAGTCTTCGAGGACGAGTGTTCGAAGACGGTGAGGCGCGCCTACTAGACTACGCCAGGCGAACAGTCCGCGAATTCTCCGTCAGCAGCCTCATCGGCCCATCGGCTGCCAGCACCACTTTCAAGGATGCTGAAGACAATCGTTCCCGTTTCACAAGCGCAGCGCATATGCTGTATGTGCTCAGTCCAGCACCGAGAATAGATGGCAAGGCAATGCGAAAAGCGGACTTCGAACCTGAATACCTCCTCCGAGCATTACAGAGCTATCTACAGTCCGCGATAACTTCGAGCTCGGCAGCGATTGGCCGTGCGCTGGCTCAGCTTCCGACTTTAGAGAAGACGACTATCGAGGTCAGCGCACGATGTCAGAACATTGTTGCTTTAGAGGCACTATTGCAGAGTATCCAGGCTCCGGAGCATCCCTTGCTTCAGAAGGAGCTGGAGCAGAAAGAGCAGGCAGCTGAAGATGATGATGAGGACCACCTCAGCTTCGAAGACGGACGAGAAGGAAGCGACAATCTTCTGACGCCACTCCTGACCTCCTTAGACACAGCATCTCTTCCATCGTATTTCTGGCGATCGCTAGCAGCATCTCTCGGGACACGAGTACAGGAAATTCTGAACCGAGGAGGAATCTCGGCGCGGACACTGCGAAGTCAAAGGGATACTGTCAGGTCCGAGATCCGGGAATGCGTCTTGCGAGGATCAAAGATGCCGGCGAGCGTTCTTGGTGGGACGGGTAGCCAAGAGTCCATCGTCGGGAATTGGGAGCGCGAGGCTGCTGTCATGGTGGGTGCTGTCATGGGGCCCTTGGACGGTGATGGACGATACAGTCAGTGAGTCCGGGCTGTTCGAAAGTTGAGAATTGGAATTCGATGGTTCGATGGAGAATGACATCTATCAACACCGCCGCTCCGACCCCTTCATCTTGTGGCATTTTGTACAATTTTCCCCGGGTGACGAGCCCTAAAACCAGCCGCCTCTCTTCTCTTTCGCCTTTGCTATTGCCTTGGCATCTTCCTCTTGTATTGCGGCTATTGTTTGATCTCGTTTCCAATCTACCACTCGCTTCTCCTTGAAGTATTTGATCTAATTGCCTGAAGTTAGCTCTGGGTTCCCGCATCACACTCGAATCAGACGAGCGCGCACTAAAGGGACCTACCCAACTCCGCGCGCAATCCCGCTCATATGCTGTCACCTCCTCGGGACAGCTCTGCCGCGCCTTCTCATCGTCTTTGACTGCATCCAGGATATCGTGCTTGTCTAGGCACTTAAAGAAGATGTCTCGTGACTCGTAGCACACTTCCCGCTTTGTTCTGTCGGGCGCTATGTAGCCGCCGTCGTTTGATCGAGGTGGGCCTTTGGGATTTGCGGAGGAGGTGGTGGATGGGCCGCCGGTGAGCCAGTCGGGAAGACCGTATGCCATTTTACTGAGATTTGAGGAGGGCGCAGAGCGAGGGAAGACGCACAAAACAGAGGATGCGAGTGTATCTACCGGCTGCCTATGGCTTTTGTTGGAGTGTTCCGCGGGCGCTGGTCAGAGTCGTAGTGAGGTAGGTGGTGGTTGTAGGAAATTTAGTTTCACTCGCGGTCGTCTACGCCATCATCGGTTTCTCCAACTCCATGTTCAACCACCTGCATCAGGCAACTTGTTCGAACGGTACCTTACCTTCAACCACGCCACTACATCACAACACGAATCGACATTGTACTCTTCCGCGTCGCGCACCCTCAGTGAGATATTCAGGATCCTAAGTGCCACATAACGATCCACAATCACGGTAGCGAAACCCTACGAGGTCTCCCTTGCTGACTGGCGTCCACCTGCGACTCGAATTGGGCCAGATCAGATCAGATCAGATCAGTAGAAGTCGCCTTCATGCAGCGGAGCTATCGGTAGTACGCGAAGATGCCGCCACGGCGCAGACGGCCGCCGCGCCCTGGCGCTCTAGCAGACCTTCCACCGTTGCGAATCGCAAAAGCAATAGTTCTGATACAGTTGTCATATGTGAGTGCTACAGATCAGGCATCAATGCAGGCCCTGTCGGCCAGGCGGCATGATGACGGACTTCTGAAGGTCGAAGCGTGTAGCTGACACGAATATCTCCAGTACGCTACGGCCCTAATACTCATCCTATTCACGACCCTAACTCTCGGTCAATCTTTCAACATATCCCTCCTCCTTGACTGGCGGCGGATTCGAGGCGATACCACTCTTGGCTGGGTTGTTGGCTTCTGCTTCGTTCTGACTGGCTTCATCACGTATGGATCATGTTCCCGTCCCTTGTCGGCTTCCACGACTAACAACATGGACCTCAACAGCGTTATACCAACTCTCCTTCTGACACGCCAGCTACCTTCATCATTGATCCCTGACTTTTCTTTGACGCTTCACTTCTTCCACCTTCTGACGACATCGTTCTACACCCGAACCATTCCAACCAACCTGTTGTGGTGGACTCTGCAGGCTGCAAGTGTTGGACTGATGGTCCTTTGTGGTATTTGGGCGGTACGGTGGCGTGAAGTGCAGAACCTGAGGGCTTTTGGCGCGAAGGCGAACAAGGCTGTGGCTCGAGCGGACGGCGGTGGTGGCGATGGAGACATCGAGATGCAGGAGAGGGAAGGGTTGATGGGTCAGAGAGCAGACGAGAGTGTATGAGTATCAGACTTCTGGACCGCCCATGGAGTGGGCTGCGATACCATATTGCAAGTGTAGCGTTCAAGCGAAATGATTGATTTGATTGAATCGAGTTCCAGGATTGGAAGACTGATGGCAGCACGCTGGCGCGAGAAGAAGTCACCGAAGCACCTTTGTCCATCAGAAATTCTGCGAAGCGAGGCAAGGGCATCCGCAGCAACATCGCATCAATATCATCTCTTCGAATGTATCCTCGGCAACTGCTCAAGAAGCTCGCCGCATCAACTAGCAGCGACTGCTACTTTGGCATGGCACAGCGTCATATGCATTCTATTATCATCCATGACTTGGAGAAGGGAAAAGGCGCAAGCACAAGTCGAGGACAAGCCAACTACTTATACCTTTCCATTGAGTGGAATCCCGGGGTAAACCGAAACGATCCTGGAGTGACTGGTCAGACGGTCGGCAGTCACTGTTCTTTGCATTACTAATGGCCATTTGCTGCCTGCTGTATTCACTCAAATGTGCCTTCGGCGACGGAGTTGTGAGGACGAGGCTGATGCGATGCAGAAGTAGGAGTGAAGCGCGGCGGCCGTCTTCATAGCCGGAGCCGGTCGACAATCAACGCCACAGGCAAGGAAGCAGCGATGGCTCTCACAAGACCGGGCGACAAATGCAAAACTTCGCTACGCCTGCCCCGTCCCAAATCTGGCGCCCCCAGGATTCCCCTCTGTCAATAGCGGGGCCGCACGTTCATTTTCGTTTGCAGATGATTTGAAGTTCGGGGCAGCAAAAGCGCAGTGTGTAAAGCAAGAAGTTGTTTTTCAAACGCCAGGATGGACGAACAGAAGCTGAATCAGGAAGTTTTACTTTCCTATTCGGGAACACGTTCTCAACTGCGACTGCCTGCAAGCGAAGTTTCTGGACTTGGTATGGTGTTACACGGATTGCACACTCGTCGGACGGAAGCAGGTACCCTGGAGATTTGGAAAGGAACTTCAGCTCTCGTCTCGTCCAGCTCCTGAGACTTCGCACATCCTAATGACCTTGCGCAGCACGTCACGGGGCTGTAGCAGCAAGGGGCACATGAGGCGGAGAAGCAGATCTGTTCCATCTGAATATGTGAGCTATTTGACAGCGTCCACACGTTGAAGGAGTCATTAGATGGGCGAGTTCTCACGTATCAGTCTACGGCCAGGATGGTAGTACTGGTTGCCGAGTACAACAGAACCACGGGGATGTGTCAGACACGTGTAGCTCTGGTCTCAAAGTGACAGAAGAACACCCTCAGAGATTCGAGATTTGCCGAACTGCGCAATAATAACGACCTCGAAAAGGGGTACCCGGAGGCGAGTCACATCTCAGGTCACGGCAACCTTGGAAGAGTGACTCGCCAGTGCTGCAGGCTGCCGATGGCTCTTTGTTCTTCGAGCGGAAGTTAGCAAATGGAAGCAACCGTGGCAGGCGCAGGATCGAGTGTGGACTCGCGACTTCTTCATATTGGTATATCATGCCTACCGAGTGAGCACCTCTCTTCTATCGTCGTTGCGCTTGACTTCACTTCTCTTCACTTCGTTTGTCGATTCTTCGCAGCCACGTGACTCTAGTCACTTTCGAACGTTCAGGGCAGCCGACTCTCTTCTCGCCTCATATTCTTTCGAAACCACTCGCGAATCGTCTTCAGTGTCAATACCCTAGCCGTGCGTCGTCTTCGATCCATACTTTCGGGACTGGAATCATGGTGAGTGGCCATCCGCACGAAACGCCATCCTGCTCACTAGCAATCCAGCTCTTCTCCATGGTCCTGGTCCTTCTGGGCTGCCTTCGCTTGGCAACGGCCGTTGCACTCCCGACGAATGCCTACTACGAAGTCGCAAGAGCTCCCGAGCCGACAGAACCTCCTCCAGCACCGACCGGTCCGATTTGTACGCTTGTCGATGGTGGCCCGAATGGGGGAACATTCTGTAACATCTACACTGGCGATGGGCCCCCACTGACAGATACGAATTGGGTCTCAACTGGTGCGTCGGAATTGAAGCTTACGCGATACATCAGCTAATTCGCGTAGTAACTCCTTCATGGCTGGCTTCTAAGATATCGGCTACGGCAACAAGTCAGCCTGCTCCCACGCCCACATCGCCCGATTGTGGAATGATTGGCGCGTTCGAGATTTCGGTATGTACGGCAATCCGACGGTCGACGCTGCTTACCCCGATGTGTAGTTCGACGACCCACCGGCGGGATCTCCAGAGACCCTACTTACATGGGGCAGATCCTGGACACGAGGCCCACCTCCCGATCAACCATATCTCCCAGTCTCCGGCAATACCCTGGCTCATTCTGCCTCAGGGGCTAACGCTTCTTCTGGTCAGCTTACTCCACACGAAGTTCCCAGCAACGGCTTTGGCGCAGGCACTCGCAATGACCTCCCGGCCTACTGGTTCAATATCACGGCTGCATACGTCCAAAGTGACTTCTCCCGCGCTGCGGAGGGACAGACGTGTACCTTTTATGCCAGCCCATGGAAGCATGACTTTGGCACAAACGACGACGTTGTTCAAGGCGCGTCGAAGAGCTGGACGGAGACGAAATGCACTACGCCACCGTGCCACTGTGAGTCTTCTGTTCCTGAGATAACGCCATCAGTGTCTGTGCTTTCGTCAACAAGCCGCTAACAATGACCCAGTGAACAAGATCGGCGACTTTGGCCCCGAGTTTGAAGGCCTATCCGCCATCAGCTTCTACGCAGTCATCGGAGGAGTGACTGTGGACTTCTACATGGACACATTACAGATGGGGTGGTTCGATAATACCTGCGATGCTGGACGGGCTCGGTCTAGCGGTGGTCCGCCGCCCTAAGATCCGAAAAGTCTGCCGTAGCCTGCTCGGCATGGATGGATGTCTGGGGTGCTCTCTGCTGCTGTACTGCATGTGGTAGCCGGGACGGAGCGAACACATTGCCGGTAGCTTGCTGGTTTGGCATTGCACATTGCATTCATAGGCAGTATTCTTTATCAGGTAGTCTAGCAGAGCTTTTATTGCACGACGTCGTGGTTGCAGAACCGGTAGAGCATCTGTCTGAACAAGCTGAAGCAGGTTGAAGCACTCGCAATCGTGCCTACAGATAGCATACCGGTCCCGAGCAGGTTCGACTGTCAACCGGTCTCCCATAGCTTGGTGTCATCCGGTTCCAACTGACTCCATTGGTCAACCGGTCTCAATCCGAGCTCGTCATCCGGCCACGGCTAAGTCCCACAGTACGGGAGCCCCGTCTATTTATCAAGGCACACAGACAGGGAGACCGCACCCTGCCATGCAGAGACTTTCACTACACTCTAACTACAGCGATGCGTGCTAGAAACTCGTTGCTGGGACGAAAAGGATGTCGACGATGCCATCGAGGCCGGCATGTACCTGTCACTCTGACGGGCTGTCCTGGGCATACATATATTCAATCTCACAAGACGCCTTCACGAATACCGTTGTTTTCACTCATAGCTATCGACCCTGAAGGTACCGCAATGCGCATCCATCAAGTCAAGCTAGGGCAGCTATGGATGTTAGAGTAGCTACGCTTGATTGGCATCCACTCGGCCAACACTACCGCCGCTCATCAGACCATGAGAGTCTCGCTCCTGGAGAATCTGTCTGTTCTGATCATTAATATCAAGGGCGGCTTCCCAGCCCAGCCGTGGCTGCGACACGATGATCGGGATATTCGAGGCGTGTCGGCTATTCTGGTCATGAGATGATATGTTTAAGCCGAGGACACTATTCGAGGCTGCGGACAAGGTGGACCCAAGACCATACGAGCCATGAGACTGGATCTCCGAACACCACGTATGTTTGCTGTAGAATCGCGTCCTCGACAATAGTTCGGATTATGCGCCCTGTCCAATCGTCGGCGCATGCTGCGGACATCGCAGTTTGGTGTGAGCCATACAACTTGTCGTAGTTTGCGACTATGCAGTCGATGACCTTAGCCGCATAATCTTTAAACTCGTCGTGATGTTTGTGCTCTCGGCTCGTCATCGGTGAGGGGACAGGCTTCCGCGCGCCATTTTGATATGTCTTGCACATCTCAAGAACGTCTGCATGCGTGATTGGATTATCCTCTGGACCTTTGGGTCCTAAAGCATATGAGTTCCGAAGCTCGATCGGAGCCATGGCGTAGATGAAGAAGCCTGCGGGAAGTATTGCACTGCTCAGCTGGGTGTGATTCAGATGCAAAGAATGTGTGCCTGACGAGAACGAAAGCCGGCCGCTCTCACTTGGATGGTCGTCGATGTAGCAGAGGTGCGATTCAGATGCAAAGAAGGTATGCCTGACGAGAACAAGCCGCCCGCTCTCACTGGGATGGTCGTCGATGTAGCAGAGGTGCGGAGTAGGACGAAGATGAGTGATTCTGGCCGGGTTGAGGCTTCCCTTTGAGATGAGGCTTTCCTATGAGGTGAGGCATGTTGGCAGGAGTAATGGCTTGTCGTGAGACTTAAGGAAGGTGCGGACACACCACCGCCCCAGTCTCTGAATCACCATGATGCAGTTGCAAGCTCGGCGGCGACTGTGCTAGATCCCGATCGTGGAGAGAAAGAATTATTGCTGTTTCTCGCGGTCTTGGTAGGCATAACCAGATCATTGCAACGAGCAAACGAATTCACTTGAGCCGCACAAAACGCAATATCTCTTCTCTCCCTCTGCAACCTATGACCACGATCTCAACCGACTGCAAGCACACCAGACCTCCCACCCACTGCATCACTCCTGTTCACGAGCCATCCTGCAAGCACCCACCATGGTTGTCAACATCGAACCTCAAGATGTACTCCGCGACGCTGTCACAGAGCAGTTGAAGACCAGTTTCAAAGACCTCTCTGAGTGCTTGAAGTTGCCACCAGACACGAGCCTCAATACAGCGCCAGCCGAAATAATTGAGATCAATCATGCTGTCGCGAATGGCTTAGCCTGCATCAAGAGTCTGGTGCGCGGTGGCAAGATCACAGCCGAAGATCTCAAGAGCGACACAGCGTTGGCCGCAAAAGTGCTCCTAGGTGTTAATAGCACACAGTCGTATATTGCCTCCGAGGTTGATCGTGGAGATACACAAACAGTCGCAAAGGCGCTTGCGCTGGCTATCAAGCTTGTCAGAGGAGTACGCGGCGCCATCCCAGCGGATGTTTTGGGTCAGTGTCCATCCTGACACTCTTAACAATGATTATTTACTGACCTCATCACAGCTAGTTTTCAAACTGCACAGAAGCGAGTTCGTGTTGTGAAGCATGTCAGTAGCTGAGCTTCTGTGGTGCCGCTTATTTTCATCTCAATGGCCTGTCGGAAGACCTATGCTTAAGCTTATATCTCCACAATTATCTCGAGACCTGTGATACTGACACTGCTCTGCTGCCTGATGGCCTGTTCGATGGCCCCCTTGTCGGCCTTCGGAAAGTGTATCATGCAATGGAGTTGAGCAAGCTACGCCGTCGGCAAGTCGATGGCATCCTGCGACTATCCAACAACAAGATTCAGACAGATGTGGCACCATGTTAGGCGCGCAGGGCGCAGTGTTCCGTCATCGATGGACTCGAGTCTGTATTGCAAGCGCAAGAGTGCGTTTATGGCCATGGTATTCATCAGCTGCGGAAGATGGACTGCACCAGAGAACCAGCATTGGGGAGTGGCTCGAGGAAGGCTGGTCCTTTTGCTGTGAGTGGCCAGCCCGATACATGGATCCTTGGACAAAGGGTCACGACAATGTCAATGGGCGGCCAAGCTTGGGGAGAAGTTCCGTGCTCAAAAGATAAACGTCGCACCTGATGTGTTCGTGATACTTGCAGGCCTGGGCGTCCTTGCTGGGAAGGCGCAATTACTACAGAAAACACTGCCGTGGACTTCCGCCGCGCCAATCAAGTTCCCATGAAGACTCGAGTCAAGCTGAGGTGTTGCGGGAACTGTTGCTTGAGGCTTCGAAGACCTGTTGAGCAGGAGAAAGACGGCTTCGGACTTATTCGAGAATCCAGAGTTCGGATTGGAACGTTATAAAACTTTGGACATCCTCTATCAATTTTCCATGCAGTATACATTCCGTACTCAGACGGCGGTCGTAAAGATTCTTCTGCTTTCAACATCGCAGCCAACACAACCCTTGACATCTTCGGCGCGTCACTCAGCGATCTCTTCCACGAAGCATCAGTCTTCCTAGTCCCTTTTCATCGAAGACGACCCGGTTGTCGGCCAGGTTGTCGTTGACTGCGGGGGAACTCGACGCAAGAGTTCGGCGCAAGGCTTCTATATCATTACTGACACGATACTCCAAGAAATGCTCCGGGGAATCTGTGATATTGACTGTGACTGACTGGGCATTGTCAGATTGTTGTAGCGTGTTAGGTACTGCAGGAGGGATATGATGACATAAAAAGCACTGTCCAACCATTTTGGTATCCCCGAGTCAGTGACACCATAAATGCTGGCACTGTACACACCTTCTCCTTCAAGTCATTCTGTTGCCCGATCACATGCTTTGTTGTACTCTAGTGTCGACATTCTAGTATCCTCGGTGGCCAGATCATCATATCCAGTTTGATTGCGAAACGTGTTCACAATGAACAGCGAGCAGACAGCGGCACAGAAATCTCCCACCATGAGTCGGACAGCGAGATTCAGACATTGAGCCACAATCCATTTTGACTTGCAGATGTATTCATTGGCCATGATGTTCCCGAGTCAGTTGAAGAGCTTCTTGAGATCGAAGGCGTCGAAATCTTCGATTGGCCAGCTGGTTTGGCACAATGACAGCGCCGGATTCTTGTGCTCGTTTTCAGGGTCCTGCATGAACCATGGTAAGCCATGTGCACGCTCACAGACGTCGATATGGCGAAGAGAGTGAAACTTGTGTTGAACAGTCTGATTGAGGGGCGGCGTAGCTGGTGCGGTCTCGATCTCTCCTGGCCATTATGGCGATCATCGATGCAGAGCAACCGTAGTAGGGCTTGTGATAATCTTGAGAGACACTCCAATATGCTAGATGCTGTAAGACATGCTCTCAGCGCATCGGCGTCGGTGATGATGGATATCTGCATCAAAGCCCACAGTATCGATTTGTGCAATGAATTGAAGAGCGCAAGGGCGAATTCCAATACTGGGTACCTGGTATGTTGCGAGCTCAGTGCCCTTGCCAAAGTCGGGTTGTTATTGTTATGGGCCAGAGTATTTAAGCTCCTAGCGCATTCATCCAAGTTGTCTATACCATAAACACGGTAAAGCGGGCCATGAATGAGATAGTACTCAACGTAACCGAGGAATCATCGATTAGCTGCTGGCTGACCCGTCACAGAAGAGCACGCATGACGGGGACGAGTGCCGGTGAAGGAGACTAACTAGGACGGAATGAAGATGAGACTGCAATCTGCTCTAGGTTCGGACCTCACAGAGAGCAGTGAGCGAGACAGGCGGGTGGCGCACTGGGATTAAAGCACGCCGAGGCTATGAATGTGAGCGGTCAACGCCACCCAGATATCCACGTTGCCAAAGTGAGGACGACTTGTGAGATTGACACCGTGGACCAGTAAGTGCTTAATGCGTGCATATCAGAATACTCGTCGGCCAACCCGTGGGTCATAGAGTCTAGCAGACGCCAAGCGACCCAGAAAGACCAAGGACCACACGAGGATTCGTCATCCGGTTTCGGGCTCGTTGGTTTACGGTATGGCATCAATGCGGGGTCTGCAACATCGAGTAGATCACGGATCGCCGGCCCTCCAAAACCTGACGCAAGTCCTGTAGGAATGTAGTCTCTGGGAGCATGCCACCCTAGAGCTATCCACTCCTCTGGTGCCGCAATGCCGAATCCGTCGTATACGCCAATGGAAATGTCATCGCCGTGGCGGCCAAGTCGGAAAGTGACGCACATGAAATGCTTGTTCGCAAGGACTACCGCGACCACGATTTTCGTATCGACAGTGATATTGGCGACGAACTGCCCTTCGGTCTGCTCGGCAGAGATAAATAGCATCACTTTGTCAGGGCTCTTCAATTGATTTCGGAAGGCTGTCGTAAGATGGTGTGCGATGAGACCAGAATACAGCTCGCCTACAGCGAATCGAGCAAGCGACTGACGTAGACCGTTGTTGATGGCATTGGGGTGATATCGGCTGATGCACGATATTAATTCCAGCAGCATGGTTTCGTTTAGGTCGTCGAGGCCACGGACTGGGTCTGGGACACTAGCAGAGCGCATATCATTGACCACTGATCGCCAGCTGGGCAAACCCCAAGTGGCGACATCGTGGTGGGCAAAGAACACGGCAGTCATGGTATTGAAAAGCGACAGCCGCTTCGAAGACCCAGCTTTAATCGCTGGGCCGATGACGGCGTCTCCATGAACTGCAGCGGAAGTGACAGCTTTGCCTTCTCCAAGATCGGGCTTTGCTACAGTCTCGAGTTGACCCAATGCCTGAGATAGCAGTGATGTGTCCGTACGCGCAGGTCGGAGTGGCGCCGAAGGTTTGATTCCTGGTCCGGGGCCCTTTTCGTATCGACATACAAGTCCTCGCTGCTGGCACCGAGAGCAGGGCCTTTCACAGTCGCAGATGGATGTCTGAGGATACCTTCCCTCTACACTTCGACATGGAATACTGCGTACCGGTCTTAGGGAGTTCTGCTTGTATTCACATACGCGCCCCAAAGTTCGACACCGAGAGCAGGGCTGTCCGCGGTCGCAGCCCGAGACTTTTACACGTCTTCCTGTCGAGCTTCTTCAATCTATCTCCTGACACGAGGTACACCGGCGGAATTTATTCAAGTCTCTCCGGTCGGTAGTAGTGGCTGGCTCCAGAGACTTCGACAGAGCCTCGGCAGCTGGATGTGGTGACAGCGGTAGAACAGCGGTGGCCTGCACCTTCGTTGGATGAAGGAGAGTTTGTTGCCCAGCAGTAGTTGAGGGGCCTTGGAGCGCGGGAAGTAAACTTGTCGTTGACTTTGAGGGTCCTTCGGCAACTGGAGGTAGTGACGCTTCAGTGGATAAAGGGGTGCTGGTTACTCAACAGTAGAAGCTGACCTCGTTGAATGGCCTTGGAGCACAGAAAGTAAAGTTGTCGTCAACTTTGAGGGTCCTTTGAGGGTAGAAAGCAGTGATGGTGGAGCAGTGCTGGCCTGCACGTTTGCTGGGTGTCCAGCGGTAGAAGTCGACGTCGTTGGTGACAGAGACAACTCAGCAGTAGATGTCAACGTTTGAAGAGCTGTCGAAGTTGCAGATATTGGTGACCATGCAGGACGTTTGGGAGAATCTGGCCTGGCCGGGCGTGTCAGCGTTGAGTTGGTGTGTGGTGGTGTACGTGGCACGAGTATTATGCTTTCTCCTTTGGTGTGCTTTGGACTGTCATTGAGTTGTCCCAGTTTGGTCAATGAAGGCTTCTGCTCGGCGTGTGCAGACGTGGACGTCGGCGTAGGGCTGGCGTTGTTATGCTTGGGTTTGTGCTTGTTGGCATTGTTACCTCGTCGGCGGTTCTTGCCTACTCCGTACTTTGAGGCGTGGCTTGGGTTTTGGGGTTGGAATGGAAGTGTGGATGGAAGTAGTCAACAGAAATGTCGTCTCCATTGATATGCACCGTCTTGTATGGCTGTGATGATGGGCGTTGGTGGTCTGCCGGACTGGTGCGGAGTCTCGATGACATGACAACAGCTTGAGATCGACTATTGAGGTTCGTTGCTTGAAGAGAATGGTGAAGGAATGATGATCGAAAATCTCCTGAAGAGAGGCTCAAGGCGAAGGAGGTTCACAGTCGGGAGACTTCAAGCTTTGTGGCAGTCACGACCGTGTATCTGCCACTGGGAAGGTGCCGGGTGGAGGGCCAGTTCTTTAAGATGGTGAGAGCACCTCGTAGGACCTAACCCACCTTCCTTTAAGCGAGCTTGCTGTTGACAATTGCAATGACGAGCTGTTGAACACTTATCTTGGTAGTGAAGCGAGAAAGTGCACAACATCGTCGGCGCTCGATTTGAGCAGCAGGACCGCATCGACTTGCATCTTCGGCACGAGTCACAAGACTGATGCACCAGTTGATCCTCCCTCTTTCTTCATAAAATTAATGTATCAGCTGCCTCATCGAGCGATTGATATCGTTGGCTGTCATTGCAGGTCCAGATTAAACGCTCCATGGGATGCGCAGAATACCGCAGCTATGCTCGAATCCCTAGGTGTCGTCATAATGCCTGGGACAAACGGACCCATATATCATGTCGAATAGAGGACACGAAGTCTGCTTGTGATAGACTCGGAAGGTGACCCAAGGGGGCCAGCGAGTGTGGACTTACGATACATTGTCGAGGTCTGTTCTCGCAAACATCCGAAACGCCACGCGTTGACCGGAGTCCACGCGAGACCCTGCCGCATAGCTGTTTAAGTCAACCGGCCTGAGGTCCTATGATGCACTTTAACCTGCCGAAACATGGGCCTGAGAACGAGATGTTCCTATCCCGAACGTCTACCTTGCTCCGTAAACTGTGTGTTTGAAGGATGTGAATGCTTTTTGTGCTTGTAATGTCTTGTTCTATCGACAGGGAGAGTGCTGTCTACCCTCTAGCGCCTTGTTCGTCTGCTTTTCGTCTGTTCATCAGACGAAGAGAGTTTGGTCATCAGCCTCGTCATTGTCATCGTACAACATCGATAAGGCAGTAAGAAGGAGAAACGCAGCAGGCAAAGTGCAGCGAAGGATTGGCGCTCCCAAGCTGCACAAGAGCAGACGAGCCGGACTCGGGAATGTGGACCTGACCCTGCATCGTGCAGGCAAGCTGATCCATGATCCATATATCTGCTGCCCGCTCGTCTACTCGTTGCTCGTTTGACGAGTCAGATTGTGGGTCTCAGTTGTCGACGATACGAGAACCCACTGTGAAGCGCTTTGAGGCTTGCTGAACCCAATACAGCAAATGCGATGACGACGCTCGAAATCGGACGGACGGCAGCACTTACTTCCTCACGAGCAATGAATGCCCGCCCATGTCCTCCGGCTTCTCCAAACCCATGCAGTCCAGCACCGTGGGCGCTACATCACCCAACACGCCGTCTGTTTTCTTCAGACTCCATCCTTCAGGTGCATTCGCCATGACGAACGGCACTTTGTTGGTAGTATGGCTTGTCTTCGGATTGCCCTCTTCGTCCAACATTTCCTCGGCGTTGCCGTGGTCGGCTGTGACGAAGAGCACGTACCCTTCCTTCTTGCATGTCTCGTATACGGAGCCAATGGCCTTGTCTGTTGCAGTCACACCCTCGATCGCGGCCTTGTACACGCCTGTGTGGCCTACCATGTCCGGTGGAGCAAAGTTGTTCATCAGGAACTCGTATCTGTTGTCAGATATGCGCTCGGAGAGTTTGTCCGCGACCTTTTGGGCAGACATGGGCGGCTCGAGGTCGTACGTGGCGACTTTAGGGGAAGGAATCAGCTCGCGGTCTTCGTCCTTGAACTGCTTCTCGACGCCGCCATTGAAGAAGAATGTCACGTGCGCATATTTCTCGGTCTCGGCGATGTGGCACTGCTTGACTCCCTGTTTCGAAAGCCACTCAGCAAGGACGTTGCCCATACGCTGAGGCTCGAAGGCGATCTTGAAGGGATAATCGGTCTTGTACTGAGTCATGGTGACGACTTCGATGTTTTTGGGGTAAGGGTAGTCGGAGACAGGGGAGCGGTCGTAGTCACCCAGGAGTTGGGTAATCTCGCGGACGCGGTCGCTGCGGTAGTTGAAGAAGAAGAGAGTGTCATCGTCCTGAACACGGCGCTCTTTGCCGCCAATGATGATGGGCTTGAGGAACTCGTCGGTCTCGCCCTTTTCATATCGCTGCTTGATGGTGGCGAGCGGATCGTCGCTGTCCTCGCCGGTACCTTTGACAAGCCCATCCATGCCGACGGTAACGCGCTCCCATCGCTTATCGCGATCCATGATGTAGTAGCGGCCAACAACGGTAGCAACCTCACCGATACCGATCTCTTTCGTTTTGGCGAGGAGTTGCTCCATGTATTTAGCGGACGACTTGGGGTCGACATCGCGGCCATCACCGAAGAAGTGAATGAACACCTTGGGAACCTTCATCTCCTTGGCTACCTCGAGGAGGGCATATAGGTGTTCGTTCTTGCTGTGCACACCTCCGTCGCTGATCAGACCCAACAGGTGTAGTCTACCGTTGCCGTCGACCGCCCGCTGGAAAGCATTGGTGACTGTCTTGTTCTTGTTCATTTCTCCGTTCTTGACTGTCTGATCTATGCGCACGACGTCTTGCCATACTACTCTGCCCGCACCGATGTTCAAATGGCCGACTTCAGAGTTGCCCATGAGACCTTCGGGCAGACCAACGGCGAGGGAGGACGCTTCGAGCTCGGTATAGCCTTGGGCGGTGTCTGATCCATCTTTGGCGAAACCACTCATTACAGGAGTCTCTGCTGCAGCTATAGCGTCGCCATCTGGAGGGGAGTGCTCCGATGGTACACCCCAGCCGTCGATCACGATGAGCACGGCTTTTTGGTCGATTTTGACCATTTTGGCGGGTTTGGTGTGAGTATGCTGTCTGTCCTGTGGTTTGCAGAGCTCGCGAGCTGTGAATGAGACCAGTACAGCAAAAGCAAGCACCTGCCAATAGTCCTGGGAATTTTTGTTGACAGGCGCGTGGGGGAAGTGAACTGAGCTCCTCCCACATTTGATGGATGTCCCGCTTGGAGGGGCAAGAGCGAACGACGTCAGTGGGAGATAGCATCCCAATATCCGGGCCACAATCTTTCTCATCAGGCACAGGCGATCTTGTGCTGATCAACTGCTGACTTGTCCCATAGCTGTGCTTCTCCCTACCAATAACCATTTGCGTCAGCGCAGAATGCCATTGACTAGAAATGGCTCGAGGCCGTCCATGACTCTCTGCAGGGCATGAAACACGAGATACTCGGAGTCTAGTGCTGGTTTCAGAAATTCTACAAGCCACGCGACGGGGAGGCACAGAAGTACACCTCTATATGGGGCGCCCTGTGGCGACTTGTGCTTCGACATCAAGCTGGCTGTCTGTCAAGGTAGGTGACCTCTTGAGCCGGGAAACGAGGTCCGCATCGAACTCGACTTAGCCAGATCTGTCCTTACGAAGTCTCGGGGCCATCTGATCCCCAGGTGTTAGGGAAGGGGACGAGGCTTCAGGCAGGGCGCCTAGGGGAGGACTGCCTGTCAGACCTGCCTCGCATTTTCCTCAGCACCCAATCTGCTAGCAGAGATCATAGAAGTTCAGATTACTCTATACAGCGGTTTCGACCAGATCGAGCGGATATGCTACTACACGTGACAAAGTTCGGGCAGTATGATGGTCTGTGGGTCGTATGCCTGTGAGGAGATCCACGAATGATGAACAGAACGCTACTCTTGACGACAAGCGCTTGTCTGGGGTTCCTCGCAAGGCAGCGTTGCGACTATCGCTCGCAACTTGCGACAAGTCTACGAATGCCTGTTCTGACTAAAAGCTTTGCTTACTCCCAAGGGATCAAGTACATGTATTTGACTGCTCTCTGTCGAGCCTTCCACAGTCGAACGCGCATCTCTCCATTGGATAGCTGTCGAGATGCCGTTCGAGCAGCCTCTGTCGCTGTATTTGCTACTGGGCTCTGTACCGGGGCTGCTTCTGGTAGTCCTGGCACGCCTTACACGAGAGAAGTACTCACATCTTCCATGGGTCAACTACAATGACGGAGAGTGGTTCGGGAGGCTCAGAGCACGATGGAGGACAGCTACAGATATCCATGGGGCATTGAGTTCGTCCTATGAACAGGTACCAGCTTTCCAATGAGTAATTGCGCGTCTCTGACGTTCGAAGTTCTCTAAAGCGTCAAAGGCCTGTGTGTTAAGCGATCTTGGAACCACAACAATTTTGCTGCCACAAGCTTCCGCAGATTGGGTCATCTCTCAGCCCGAGTCGGATATCATCCCTTCCGCAGTTGAGGAGATTTTACAGCCAGACCATGCCATGCTCGTTCCTGAAGTTATTCATAATCCTCTTCACCACACCACGATTTCGAGTAAGTCATTCTGTGGCTCGATCAGCTGAACCTGCTCACGCGGTCGTACTCTGTCATGGTCTTCCCCAGCTGTTTCTCGAGCCCTGGCCCTCGCCCTTCCAAACACTCCAGAGCCCTCGAGCATCCCAAGGGAGCGATAGAGTCACGATGTCCTCTTACCGCAAAACTGGTCGGGGCTTGCCCTAGAACACCCTCTGTCCCTCTGCGATGCCCAAATGCTACTACCTGGGTGGCAACATGGCACTGACGAAGCATACTAGCCACACTGACGCGAAGCACTCCGAACCTCATTCCTGTGATCTACGATGAGGTCGCTGTCAGTTCAGACGAGGATTGGGGCACCAACGCCAACTGGCACGAGGTCAATGTCTACAACGCTGTCCAACACATCATCGCGCGAGCCTCCAATCGAGTCTTCGTTGGGCAGGAGTTGTGCCGCAACGAAGAGATGTTGAAGGTCGCCCAGAGGTGGTCAGTGCTCTTCCCTATTTCCGGGATGATTCTCAGACAGATTCCGGAGCTCTTGCGGCCATTGGTAGCGCCGTTGATCACTTCACCCAATCACTGGTACGCGCGACGCTTCATCAAATACTTGAAGCCGGAGATTCTGCGACGGCAAAGTGCCACCGCTGCAGATTCGAAAGAGAAGCCAAACGACTTTATGCAGTGGACGATCGATGCTGCCGAGCGCTCTGATCTCGAAGCAGAGAGGTCTCCCAGAATCATCGCTCTGCGGATTTTGGCCACCATATTCGGCACGATACATACGAGCACCTTCATAACCTCCAACATCGTCCTCGATCTAGCGAGTTGCGACCCGGAAAACCTTTCAGAAATCAGACAGGAGATCAGGGACGCTCTGGTCAACAACGACAACAAGTGGGACAAATCTCTCGTGCAACGCCTTGTCAAGCTCGACAGCAGCATGCGAGAATCTGCTCGGCTCCGGACTTTCACTTTGACAAACGTCTTGCGCCGTGTGGTCAATCCCAAGGGGCTTGTGACACCAGATGGAGCCAAGCTGCCATACGGCGCACTCATCGGTCTCCCGACGATGGGCATTCACAACGACGAGGACATCTACAAGGACGCAGCCGTCTATAAGCCTTCCGATTCGTCCAGGAAGGGCAGTCAGTCGAGATCGATGCCTCTGACAGCATTGCACAGAATGAGAAGCCGACAGGCAAGTCCGGCAGCAATAATGCGGGTGGTCGCTCATTTGTGTCTGTGTCGCCGAAGTACCATCCGTTTGGACTGGGTCGCCATGCTTGTCCTGGTCGGTTCTTTGCATCTGCTGAGTTAAGGCTATTGCTGGCGTATTTGGTACTCAACTACGACATTGAGCATCAGCCTGAGCGGGTAGCACCGCAGTACGTGGGGACTGTGCTGTTGCCGCCGTCGAAGGCGACGGTCAGGGTGAGGCGGATTGCGAAGTAAGAGCGATGGAGAGACATAAGAGTTGGCCGCCACTGGAGTTCTCTTGTCTACTATTGCCGTCTAGCACATGTACGTAGGCCATCTCTGTACTTACGATCTGACTTATACTTCCTTGAGCCAGCTCTCACAGAGACCGCTTGATCCTCTTTGTTCCATAAGACTTGGCGCTCATTGCACCTCGGAGCTATTCCGCAGGATGACGAACCGTCTACCATCAGCGTCTGCGCCATCTCGACGACCAGGAAGAGAATGCTGTTGGATTCTGTCGAAGCGCCCTTTCGCTACTTGCTTACAAAGTGTGCCCAGGAATGCCCAGAAGTAGGGGCTGGAGCCTTGACGGTTGCTGTTCCAGTGACGAGGCACCGGTGTGTTGCTCGGACAGTGGACCAACGATTAGGTTTGTACCGTATGTCACGGAGGAAATGAGGTCATACCGATGATGCCCATGCCGACTTAGTAGGGTTCAATACGCGGCGATGCCATAATCAATCGATATAGGGAGGAACCCAAGAATTCGGACACAATGTTTGGGCCATTGTTGCAAGCTTTGGTTCATTAGCAGCTGCATCTCATATACTCTCTAAGGTTCTGGGACGCCCAATAATTGGCTCTAAGGAGAGGGTTTTGAAGAGCACCATCTAGCCCACGGTGTTAGCATTCATACAGACTGACCCTACTACAAGAGATGTCACGAACGCAAATACAAACAACGCCGCCAGCATCGAGCATCGAGCTCCTCAGCATACCGACATCATCCAAGCCCTCCGTCCCATCACCTGCCCTTCTCAAGCAGCCTGTCGTCCCCGACCAACCTCCTTTGCCCATCCCACATGGCGATGACCACGGCTCGTTCACCCCGCAGCCTCTCAAGCGAGGCGCCTCCGGCGCTATCTTCTTCAGCATCATCGGTGTTACGGCAATAAGCTCTATGCTGGCCGGCCTAGTCACCATTGCCCTTCCACACATGGTCACCACGCTCTCCATCCCGCCCTCCCTCCTACTCTGGCCCGCCAGCATCAATGCCCTCACGTGCGGCTGCAGCCTGATCCTCTCTGGGGCGATCGCGACGTGGTGGGACCCCGCTTCATGTATATCCTCGGCACAGCGTTGCAGAGCGTGTTCACCCTCGCGTGTGGACTGGCGAAGACATCTGCGCAGATCATCGTGTTTAGAGGGCTTGCGGGAGTAGCTATTGCGTTTTGTCTGCCCAGCGCGGTCAGCCTAATAAGTGGCTACTTTCCTCAAGGAAGGCGCAGGAACATGGCATTCGCGGCGATGGGAGGTGGTCAGCCCGTGGGGTTTGCGATCGGTTTGGTGGTTGGAGGTGTGTTGGCGGATAGTGTCGTGACGTGGAGAGGAGGGTTCTATGTGGCAGCGGGCATCAATACCGTGGTGTTGGTAGTAACGTTCTGGGGGCTGCCGAGGCTCGAGGAGGATGGGACTGACAGTCACACGATATGGAAGAGGTTGAGGAGCGAGATTGATTGGACTGGGGCTTTACTGTTAAGTTCTGGACTGGCTATGTTGAGCTACGTGTTTGCGGCGCTGACAGGGTCGGTGAGGACCATTGAGCAGCCCGTTACGATTGCGTTATTGTTGTTGGCGGTTGTGCTGATCGTTGGCTTTGTGGGATGGGTGCAGCGGCAGGAGAAGCTGGGACGGCCAGCCATCATTCCGAACTCGATCTGGCGGAATCGGATCTTTACGTCGGTTTGCGTGGACGTCTTCTTGCTGTGGGGAGCGTTCAATGCCATGGAGGCGCTTTTGACGTTCTTCTTTCAAGACGTGCAGCTCTTGTCAGCGACCGCGACAAGCCTGCGCTTTCTGCCCGTGGCGGTTATGGGCATTTTGTTGAACCTTGTTGTGGGCTCATTGATACATCGCGTGCGGGCAGATTGGGCTATAACGTTTAGCTGCCTCATCAGCTGCATCTCGCCTATCTTGACGGCGACGATGAAGCCTACGTCGTCATACTGGGAGTTTGTATTTCCCGCCATCACGCTGAGCGCCATTGGTGTCGACGTGCTATTCACAGCTTCCCAATTGGTGATTACCAGTGCTTTTCCGGACAGGACTCAGGCTTTGGCTGGCGGTGTGTTCAATACGGTCGCTCAAGTGGGCAAAAGCGTCGGGCTAGCAATCAGCGCTGTCATTGCCAACAGCATATCTGAGTCGGTTGAACACAGCGGTAAGCCGCACACGCTGGTCCTTCTGGATGGGTACAGAGGGGCGTGGTGGTTCTGTCTAGCCTCGTGCGCTGCAGTCGTGGTTGTGTCGATTTTCGGGCTCAGGAACATTGGCAAATTAGGCGTCAAACGCGACTGAGGTAGACTACAACCAGATCATTCCTGTGGTCTCACTTCTCGTGGGCGTTGTTGTTCCTTGCTGTGTTAATTTCTCCACGATGTCGAACCTGTTGCTTCGCCATAGTCGCACGGAGTACTTTGCTGGTCATATCTAGCTGCTCGCCCCTCAGAGGCCCAGCCATGTCAATGATAGCTGTAGCGAGCCGTACATCCCGCAAGCCCAGGCCAGGCGGACTGTGTGTCGTGCAGGTAATCATCATCAGACATGTTCCGGGTGCGTGATCTTCGATACTGTCGATAGCGATATGGGGATGGTGTTGCTTCCGATCGGCATCCGCCATAATCTTAGATCTAAGCTGTTCAGCTTGACGATTTGATGAAGCTATTAGAGACAAATGCACAGCATCTCCCTCAGGACTTAGCTGGACCAGCGCACCGCCAGCTGCTTTCCCCGCCTCGCCATTGAGTAAGCTGCTCAACTCAGTCTCAAGCTTATTCAGGTTCGATTTGGGAAGTGCCTTGATTGTGATAGACCGCGTTGTTCCATCGTTGGAAGTCAATGCAGTCAGGAGTGGCTTTGTGGTGTCCAGCGCGGCGCGCACTACCACGGTTTTTGGGCGATCATCGTCGCTCGTAGAAGTGAAATGCCTTGGAGTTGCTACACCCTTCTTGCCATGAAAGCGGAACTGCGATACGAGAGGCCTCCTGGAGATCAATTGCAAGCTCCGCCAGGAAGGTCTTTGCATCAGGGGAAGAGTAGTAGACCGCGTGAGACACCCCGCCCAAGCTATGGCGAGCATTTCTATCCGAGGCGAAGCAGTCATCTCAACTGGTACTACTGCGAGCTGGGCAAAATGACGATACATAGCGCAATTGACAGGACAAGAGCATTGCAGAGTTGTTGCGTTGCGGCGAATGCTTGGCGCGTGTCCAGTACAGAACCCAAAAAGGCATCGGGTAGATATGAAATGCATGATGCTACGGCCTAAGCGCATGAAAGATGCCTCATCAATTCGAGAAACAGTTGCAAGCTCGCGTCCAGTAGAGTAGAGATGTGCCAGTTGCGTTCGCAGGATGAACCGAACTGTGATAGCAATTGGAACGTGAGCAATCCACCAGACCATGCACGAGCATCATTCGAACGCCTCGCCAAGCTCATCTCGCTGGCAAGATAGTGTCTTCCTACTTGGAACCTCCAAACCAACTGCTAATCCCGCTCTTGGCTGTTTTGCTTGTCAGTTGTCGTTGAGGTGAACATGGAGGAACATTACCTTCGGCCGCCTTCTTCTCGACGGTGGCATCAAACTTGTCGACCGCGGCATTGATCTCCTTGCCAGTCTTGTCCTTGTACTCCTTTGCTCTTGCCTCTGCGTCCTTTAGCGCCGATTTGGCATCAGCGCTCGCCCGATCGAATTTGGTCGACGCCTCTTGCGCTAGAGACTCTGCCCGCTTCTCTGCCTCCTTTCCCCGGCCTGGAACCTCGGACTTGATTTTTGCTGAGGCTTTCGATGCATCGGCCTCGGCTTGCTTCTGGGCTAGTTTCGGGTCTCCACCGGCATTATACAAATCTGCGGACGGGCTGATCAGCAAGATGTCGTTGAGCTAAGAGCAACGGGGGACAAAGTCATTGTTCGTCGAGCACGAGACTCATGGCGTGCTCAGGGATTCTGCCGGTTTTGGCAAGCGACGTTGTACTTACAGTAGCCGACACCACCAGCGGCAGCGAGCCCTAGCACCTGAATACCACGGCGAGACATGAGGGGTGACTTGAGTGTGCGGTAGTGATCCTGGAAGGGATTCTGGCGTCCACTGAAGCGTTCAATGATGAGCGAACTGATCTGCAGGTACTGTCAGCGGGTGAGAGGAAGGATGTAAGTCGAAATACGACTCAAGTCATGTGCAAGATCCCGGTAGCTCTTGCCAGCTCCAACGAGCATAGGAAGCGAGCCCCTGATGTCATCGCCTGCGGAAGCTGCCCCCGCAACAAGGCTCGGTCGTGCTAGGTAGCCTTGACATGAGCCCTAACCCTTGATAGTGCCAAGCCCGGAGGGAGCTCCTGCTTGATACGCAGTGCTCGACCTCATGCTTTGACGTTAGTGCGCTTGAACAGTTTCTGAAGCTCTACACGCCTTCCTCTCCACTCCGCAGACATGTCTGTTGCACGGACAGCCTTCGCCCTGGCGAGGCGAGGCCCTCTGCGCGTTCCTATACGCCGAACATTTGCGACCTCCTCTCTGCGCAGTACGTTAGACCACAATTTGGAGCGACCGCTCACGGAGCTCGCTCGCCTGGCAAGAGACTGAAAGTGTACTTGGCTGACATGTGAGATGGCAAACAGAGGCCAGCAAGTACGAATTGAAGCCCAGCGACAATCCGGGCAAGCTTATTCCTTTCGATGGTACGAACTCCTGCTTCCGTGGAGTAAGAGAGTCCAGGCTCGTTGACATTTACACGCAGAGGTCAAGAAAGAGTCAGATCTACTCGGACCCGGGGCTCCCCCTGGTACTATTCCCACCGATCTCGAGCAGGCCACCGGTCTCGAACGTCTCGAAATCCTCGGAAAGATGCAGGGCATAGATATCTTCGATATGAGACCTTTACCGTCTGACCGTGTTGGTATGGAATTTCACGCTGTCATTCGCCTGATGGACGCGCTGACGGAGAGATAGGCACGTTCGAGGATCCTATCGTCGTGAACTCAGCTGGCGAAGAGCTCCAATGTGGTTGCACTGGCTGTCCAGAAGATTCGCACCATGTGCGCTGGGTGGTTGTAGGTGGTCCCCCGGAATATAAGGGATCCATTTGACTGACATATTCAAGGTATCACGCGATCGACCGTACGAGCGATGCGACGAGTGCGGCAGTGTCTACAAGATGAAATACATTGGGCCCCCTGACGACCCACACGACCACCATCACCACCATGGCTACTCGGAGCCTAAGACCATGGCCGATTACGTGAAGGAAGACTACTGGTACAGATAACGCGGGATCTCTCTGCCTGGGTATGAGTCTGAGTTGAAGCGTTCTGTACATACAACATCGATCCCTGTAGCAGAATGAAGGAAGAAGCTCTAGCATTCGAGCATGCCTAGACAACATTTTACAGTTCGGTTCCACTCGCAACGCACGTCTTGACTGGCCAGGCAAGCTGAGGATCGTCGAACAGACGTGTTAGGAAGAAAATGGATGGACTTGACCGTTCAGTGACCGAGCACGAGGAGCTAGCGGAGACATTGACTGGTTACAGCTAATTTATATAGGAGCCGTCATGTCTGGTCTGCAACATCGAAACTCCTTCCAACAGCAAGTCAGAGTCACGACCCTTCCGCTAGCTGCAGCCCCATCTATTGCTACCAAAATCCCTGGACCATAGATCGTATGTGCCATAATTCTCACAGGGTATCTGGACTGCATGTCAATTGTCAACAGGCAAAGCTGAAGGCAGGTAGACCCAGCAACAGGGCAGCAGGGCAGTCAATCTTGGAATGAGCACTCCCAGGGAAGTGCGCCCCTTGGTAGACGATCGAGCCCGAGCGAGCTGACTCCTAGCAACATGAGGGCTCGGGTGTGTCAAAGAGGATCGGCCGAATTGACGTACCAGGATACCGACCAGTCTGGTGGCGCGTTAGGAACTGTACATGTGCTCTGGAAATAGGTTCCGGGACGATCCACGTGTATACGCAATTGATGAACGTGTAAGCTGCCACGTGGAATCGATTCGTTGGCGGTAGCTTGTATAAGTATTGCTCTAGAATCTGCGCAAACTCGATGGCGATGTAGCTCCGTATGCAGACTTGCGACTCTTATTGAAATCTGCTACTGTGCTGCTGCGAGAACGAGGCGAAATCTGAGTATAATCATGATTCCACGAGCCAGAATCGTATGCAAGGCGGCCTTGGCATCAGATATTCGTCAGATTCTTTCTCAACATCGAATCATAAGCTCAGTTTTCCAACGCTCGCAAAAGCAGACGCAACAGGTGGGCCAAGTATTACGAATGTCTGAACGAGGTCCAGTAAGTTGCACAAAAACCAGCAGACCGCAGCAACTCGCAGGGCATTCATTTGCAGTGCGGCCTGCCCGCTCCGCTTGAAGTATGCATGAAGTCATTACTCTGCAGTTTGGTCAGCGAAGTAATTACTTAGCCACTCATTTCTGGAATGCTCAGGTGAGCCAAAATAATACATGTCCAGTCAAATAACTCACGCTGAGCCAGGAGTCTTACTTTTCGTACTCACCTGGAGAGGCACCACTGGTCAACCATGATGTTCTATTCAGACCTGGTCTTGGCGAAGGAGGCATTGATACCTTCACACCGAGAACACTCATCTACGATCTGAAAGGCGGATTTGGATCACTTAGGAAGATCAATGCTTTGTATGAGGCCCAAGATGATGCAGTCGCTAGGCTGTGGGACGGGTCGACTCTCACGCAGCAGCAACAGCCGGTCGAACCGAGCAGATATCAGACCTTGCTCGATAGTGGCATGCCGACCTTTCAACTTCAGCAGCAAGATGTGAGATACTGGTCAGACTTCAATCGGATCTTCTACCACCCAAGGTCGGCGGTCCAATTGAACCAGTATGAGCTAAACTCGGAGCTGATGCCCTTCGAGAATTGGTCCACCGGCGACGACCTCTTCCGTGACCTAGACAAAGAAGTCGATCTACTGGATCGGGACGTTCGCTTGTTCGCTGAAGAATGTGATCAACTTCAGGGCATGCAGCTGTTTACCGGCACAGATGATGCGTGGGGTGGCTTCGCCGCTCGTTATCTCGATGCTCTTCGCGACGAGTATCCGAAATCGAGTCTCTGGGTTTTCGGCATTGAGAACAATGCAAGAGTAGAAAGAAGAACACACGCCATGCGCCAGTCAAATGTGGCACGTTCCGTGGCCGCGTTCGGTCAACAGGCCTCAGCATACATCCCACTGGCGACACTGCCCAAGCATCCCCCTTACATTCGACTCAATGGAAGCGAGTGGCTGACATCGGCACTGCAGTGTGTCGCCATCGAGTCGGCTACACTCCCGACCAGACTTGTGCATGATGCATCCACGAACTTCACCTTACCTGTGCTTGAGAGCATCTTGAATACCAATGGATCGCAGAATATCTTCGAAGTTGGGCTGAGCTATCTTGAGGATGACACTGCCAACATCAACGGTACGAGTAACGGGCATGCGAGCTCTGGTCGCGAGGCGGATTCGACAAACTTCGACCCACTGGACATTAAGTTCCTCTCCATGCAGGAACAATCAAATAGAGGGATCGAGCACGCCTTTTCCCGAGCCGAAGTCCATCGATCACGACACAACTCTTCAGTGGCACCCACACGTTTCCCCGATGATCGGGTGAGACAAAGTGCGGATGAAGAGACCATAGTTGAGAAGTTTAAGACGAGGCTAGAATTTCCTATGCTGGATTCTTTTCCGGACGGCCTATTCCAAACTAGAGACCTACACCCCAAGTCTCTCGGTGTGAAAGCGGCTCTCACAAGTACGACCTCAGTCCGAGGGCATATTTTACAGCTTCGGCGCGCGGCGCAAATGAGTCTCTCAATTGACGAGAGAGAATCGATATACAACGACCTATCAGCACTTGCGAGCAACTACAGTCATGGCTGGGACAGTGGATCCGATTCTGGCGAGGATGACTGAATGCAACGCTTTAGAGTGAAGCGGTCCAAGATGAGGGCATCAATGCCGAAGCATCGCCATCGAGATGCGTGAGTTGATCCCGGCGCTCCGTGTCAGACAGTGTGAGGCCTGCCAACACCCCGGAGCAAACGGAACGTCATGGTAGTCGACTGGACGGGTTGCATGATTCGCCTCAACAAATTCATGTGCCAGTTCGCTTCGCACCTGTAGGTGCACGCGAAAATTCTGCGCGAGCGAGAGCCTTCTCCAGAAGCTTTTTCTGGGGCAAGCCACACAAAACAAGTTAGACTCTGGGTGCCCCGACCGACACACATCAGTGGCGAAACCCGCAGTAAAGGCGCTGGACGCTATTCTCTTCGCAGTGCGGATGTGTCTGGACTGTGTTCAGCAGAACTTTTTCGCGCAGCTCGCGCGGTATTCATGCAACAGGTGCGGCGTGAGGACCGTGCCCTTGCATAACGTGCTGTGCCGAAGCCGCGGGAGGCTCAGCTGCCAGAACCGTGATGGACGGCGATGTGTCTGTAAGCTTTGAGCGTTCGAAAGCATGCGCCCAGCCCGTGCCCACGTTTTCGCAAGTTATCGATTGGCTGCAAGCCTCAGCCGAGCGGTTCGGGTTCAGCAGTTGCGCTTGACTGCTAAGAGACGGCGCATACAGAGATCATGATGATTCTACAGCACGCTTGCGGTGCTGGTCATGGCGTGCTCCAAAGCAAGAAAATCGACCGAGCAAGACACACATCAGGCGAGAACCGTGGAGGTGCCGAGCACCGGTGTACCAAAAAAATTTCTATTCTTACCACAGTCGTGGAGTGAGCACTAACTGGTGTGGGTAGCGGGTCCTCGGGAAACGCTTCTCGTCGAATACGATCTTCAAGGACTCGCTTGGTAGACTTTCACGACGAACCTAGCTTGGCAAAGCGTTGGAAAGCTCTGTCCGGCCCGTGAAGTCATCACTCAATATTCATGGTTGTTGTGGGTGTCAAAGAACCACAATCGCGATCGATTGTGCGACCGGTGCCATCCCCCGTGGCAACCAGAAACAAATCCCGAAAATCACGACGATCTGTTTTGAGTGGGCACGGGCACGCCTGCATCGCCCTGACAGCAAGCGGAAACACCTGCTTTTGCACGTTGGGCGGGGTTGCATCACAAATTCTCCCACAGGATCAGTTGCTCAGTTCGCCCTGACTAACGCCTCGTGTTACTGTGCCTTCTGCATGTCGCCGGGTGGGCCGGCTATGGACAGTCACGAAGTCACCACTCGCCAAAAGCAAAGGTTCTCCCACGCTGCCTGCTGTTTAGTCGGAACAATTCAGCGATGGCTGGAAGCATAAAAACCTGGGAAGTCTGGCCGGCCGCTAAAACCTGTATGTCTCAGCTGGCTCCAGCCGCGATGCCAGGCACAAACCTTCAATTGGCCGCGCCTGGAACAAGCCTCGGCCTAGGAATGCTAGCCTTGCCTATGCTTTACCTGTTTGGGACATCTGAACGCTTGCTGGCGATGGCCATATGACGATAGAGGCCATAACGTCTTTCTCCTCAGGTCATGCGCCACTGATGTCTCTCGTCAAGAGCTGCCAGGATTTCGCCATCTGCGAGTAACATCAGCAATAGTGCCTTGCGCATAGGCTTGGATGCCTGCCATCGCGCTACTATGTGACCTGTCGCCCAGGGCTCACGTCACAGTGCCATTGACGTTGCGCGCAGCAAGCCAGGTGGTGGACTGGGCACAAACCCAGGTCTCAGTCAACCACCATGTACAAGGCGCCTATTTTGACTTGCCTTCGATAGACAGTATTGCCACGATGATCGATGTGCATTCGGGCGAGTAAACTCAGTACCGGCGACAGTTGAGGATACCATGGTAGGACTAGCTCGGAGCAGCAACTCAGCTCTTTGCGCGCGAACTTTGTCAGGTAGCTCTGAAAAGCTCCAATGGTTCCACAATTATACCTCGTTGTCCACCTGCCACTAGCGCTACCCGGCCTTGCCAGGTACCAGGCAGCTTGTTCTCCATCTCACCATGCAACCCAAACGAAGATGGGTATTCCAGCAGGTTCCGGTCGATGACAGCAGAGGCGTGCCACAGGTCACACAGCTACGAATAAAATCCTGCATGGCCCAGCAAACGATGCTCTTTCTTTTCCGCAACCACACAGATCAATCCAATTGTACCGGTTGAGTCCTTCGTTCTGCTAAGAGCTCCTTCGCTAAGGCTCTCTGCTCATACTCTCGCTCCCAATCCCAATCAAGTACTATCGTGTGCAGTTCCAACTCTACAGACAAGATGAAGTCCGGTCTTATTGCTCTGGCTGTTGCCTCCACTGGCTATGCCGCCGCCGTGAAGCGTGATGCGTCCACCTGGGCAGATGTCACAAGTGGTGAGCTCCAGGGACAGAACTAGGCGCGAGCGCTATGCTGACATATGTAGCCACCACAACCAAGTCTGTTGCTCCCACTACAACTCAGGCTACCTGGGGCGATGTCACCACCACAACGACCAAGTCTGTTGCTCCAACGACAACTCAGGCCACCTGGGGCGATGTCACCACCACGACCAAGTCTGTCGCTCCCACTACCACCACCAAGGCCACCTGGGGTGATGTGACGACCACCACAACCAAGTCTGTCGCCCCCACCACGACAACTAAGGGATGGGTCGACTACACCACCACAACCACCAAGCCTGTCGTCGTTACCACGACCACCAAGGGCTGGGTTGATTACACTACGACCACGACCAAAGGCTGGGTCGATTACACTACGACCACGACCAAGGGCTGGTATGTACCATCTTTCCTGTCTTTTGCAGATCGATTTCGCAAACCCCCAAGAAGTCATGTATCACCATAATGTACGGTCAAACTGACCGAAAGTCTTGTATGTAACAGGGTCGACTACACGACCACAACATCTGCAAAGCCCACTACATGGGCGGACTACACCACCTCTGCGAAGCCTACCACAACGCAAGGCTGGTCAGTGGTTCCTCCTCCTGTCAAGCCTACAACCACGCAGGGCTGGTCAGTGGTTCCTCCTCCTGTCAAGCCTACGACCACTCAGGGCTGGTCTGTTGTCCCTCCTCCTGTTAAGCCTACGACCACTCAGGGCTGGTCTGTGGTTCCACCTCCTGTCAAGCCCACTTCAAGCCAAGGCTGGAGTGTGGTTCCTCCTCCTGTTAAGCCTACCACCGCAGGGTGGAGCGCAGCTTCTTGGTTTGTCTCTCCAAAATCTTGTACTGCACACAATGTATCGCCTATGGCGAAAGAGAGACGCTGTCTTGTTGCCGTCAATCACATTCATACCTCTGTTCATCCGGACATCATGCTGACGAACTATCAGGAGTGACGTCCCCGTCAAGCCAACCACTGCCGCACCATCGTGGTCCGTTGTGCCAGCTCCCGCCCCAGCTAAGTCATCGACTTGGGCTGTTGTCCCAGCGCCTGCACCAGCAGCATCGTGGTCCGCCGTCCCGGCCCCTGCACCTGCTGCTTCGTGGTCTGCTGTCCCAGCTCCTGCACCAGCAGCTTCGTGGTCTGCTGTTCCAGCCCCAGCACCACCTGCTACTACGCCAGCACCTCCCCCAGCGCCACCTGCTACTACGCCGGCGCCGGTCAAGCCCTCGACTTACGCCCCGGCACCAGCAGTAAGTCCGATTTTTCCAACATGTGTTCGTTCTAACAGGTATACACAGGTCAGCACTTACGTTGGCGGTGCCTCTTCCAACAAGGCTGCTGGCGCTCTCGTCGGCGGTCTCGTCGCTCTTGTCGCCTTGGCTTAAATGTCTTAAAGAAGGCGCTTACCATCCGCACTCAGCCATTCAACCTCGCATTCAATTCGCCTCATTTTGATCCACGTGCAACCCCGGAAGGTCTCCCGAAGGAAGCGTTGCATCGAAAGTGGATTTTCACCCCCGATACCACATATTAATGCGGGACACGATATCAATGAAGAAGTCTCTGGAGTGGTTAATTCGACATTATACCCCGTCACCACTCCACGAGCGTACGATCCTTACTATAGAGCTTGATGACGACCTACGATAAACAGACGAGGTAAATCGGTATTACGATCATCAGCATCACAGCCTCGGCGGCATAGCGGTACCTACACGGTTCGCGCCCAGCGTGTGCAATTAGTGTTTATATTGTTTGCATAATTGGGAGGAAGGTGTCGGAGGCTCGATAGCAGCCTCACACTGGCGTCCACTGGGGGTGATGATTGAAGGAGGTTGTTCTGCGCTGTGTCGCGAAAGCGAATGTCGGCGAGCAAAAGCGCTCAAGTCAAAGATATCCTCGATGAGTAATTGTATTAATCAAGGAGACCTTTGGGTCTCTGCTGGTACATACTTTATGCTAGCTGAAGTATGATTGACTCTGTCAAGCGTCTTTCTTTGCCTGCTCCTTGCAACCTTCTTCCTTCACGTGTTCTCCCTGTGTTGATAAACACGCGACACTCAAAGGTGTGTGTTATCATGTACGGTGTCTCTAAGTCGCAGGAGCAGGAGCAGAATCAGGCGGCAGGCGCGGTAGGTCAGGCTATAGGCGCTGGGGTGGTCCAGTCTGTCATTGAAGGGAAGCGTTATGGTGATGTTGGGAATGTTGTCAATGCTGATGGAGTCCACCTTTGGTAGGTCGTTCATTATACACAACGGTTCCGTGGATCTTTTGTGACGCAAGAACCAACCATATTGAATCGATATGGAAAAGTTTCCTGAAGGTCATTCACTTTTCCAGGTGACGTCAGACTAAGCCTGCTCCGCTTGCACTGATTCTGAGATGGCCAGTGAATACCGCTTACCGGGTCGAGAGAATGTATATTTCGGTTTGCTGCGGATCTTCACTTCGCCGAAGACGTATAAGTATTTCGCTTTGCCCCTGAGCTGTTCTCCTCCAGATCATCCACGCGACGATGCCACCATCGAGTTGTCATGCCATGATAGAGCCCGCTGCTGTCTGGTGGGACGATCTCCTTCGATGTTCCGTGAAGGTGCATCCGAAGGAGGAAGTTGGCACTGCATCATTGCCACTCAGGCGATCACGTCCCCGTCTGGAGTGTAGCAGTCTAGGTGGCCACACTTTTGCGACGCTCGCCAGTGCCTGATACAAGTGAGCCAACCACGGACGTCATATCAACCGCGACTTCTTAATTCTGTGGACTTCCGCTGGATTTCAGCACATGTGCGGGCTTTGTGCGCTCGATGCGTGGTTTCTGCGTAGTCTTACGAAAGCTTGGCCCGCTGCGGTCTTTGTGCTGAATCCAACACCAGTGGACTGATGATTAGTATCCACGCCCAGCGAATGTTCCACTCCGCTGCTGAAGGCAAAGTTGGCTCTCGAAAGGTATATAGAGGTCAAGTCGTCCCCCGTCTTCGACAAGGACTTTGTTCTCAACCTCACAACACAAGCCATTCACAAGCCATTCTCCAACCAATCACAGCAAAGCAACCAAACCTCACAACTCAAAATCAGCTTTCGGCTTCAGCTCACAACAAACGATCAACGAAATGGGTCCCTGCTCGTGCAATGGTCCTAACAGCTGCGGCTGCGGTGAGGCTTGCAAGTGCAAGGCCTGTGGAGTACGTGTTCAACTTCTCAAGTTGCGATGCATGTGATGCTGACCTCTTGTTGCAGAAGTAACGAGACATGGTGACAACACAACATCAGGCATCACTCCATGGCGAGGCTCGCCATGCAAGTCGGTTCCGGGGGAATGATTATTCCGAACGACATATGATCAGGCCAGACTGCCCAGCGGCAGTCTTGACTCGCGTCAAGGATGAGACATACTCACTCATCAACACCGCCCAACACTTGGACTGCAGATAGTGCGATAGTGGTCGAATACGACATCATATTTGCCAATTTTTTGGTGCTTCACCTTTACTGCAGACTTTATTCAAATGAACCTCTTCAGGCAGAGCGAAGGAATCTGTCCACGCCAAGGTCGTCGTCAAACGGAAGACAGCCGTCGCTGTGTCACCGCCAGGCCACGAGTTCGACCTTCACTTCTAAAGTCTTCTTCACTGTCACCGTCGCTTTCTCCGCCGGGTAGTCCGGTCCTCATGTTACGCGCATGCTTTCTTCCTCGCGTTCATTTCGCTTTTCTGCGGCAGACCTGCGCCTCGTCCTCTCTCAAACACCTACAGAAGATATCATCCCTCTGCCACGAGCAGATTCGACATCCTGCCTTCGACTTGCTAAATATTGACCTCTACGCCGCAGCCATATCGCACCCATCCAATCCACGAAGAGTCCTCACCTCCGTCGAGAACAATGAAGGCTCCCACACTCCTCCCACCAGCCTTCTTCACAGCTTCCATCCTCTTCACACCCGCCACGGCTCTCGCTGTAGCCGACACTCAACCGCCGGCATGCCTCCTCGCCGCTGTCAACGAACAGCCTAGCCCCGCCAACATGGTCGCAATCTGCGGCACCGATGCTCCCAAAGTCCAGGATGCCATTCAGTCGCTATGTGAGGGTAGTGACAAGCAGAGCGCGGCGCAAGGGGCGTTTGTGAGAGCTTGTTCTGAGCTGGACAGACTGCGCCGAGGTATGTTCCGAGTAGCACGACAACAGTCGGTACTGGTACTGCGAGCAGTGCTGGTAGTGTCACGGCTGCGCCGACGAGTGGGACTTCTACTTCAGCCTCCATGGGTCCGACGGCCTCAACTTCGACTTCTGGATCTCGATCTCCGATCATTCCACCTGCGATGAGTGACACGAAGGTGTTAGGTACCGCGGTTGTGGTCGTCCTCGGGGTGTTGTGGGGCGCTATCGTGCTCTGAGAACCTGGTTCAGTGGTTGCGGTTGGCAGGACTCTCCCAGAGGCCACTGCATTTGGAACGTGAAGAGAACTTCGGGAGCACCTCACAATGCATACAGGATGTCTAGGCTAATACTCATGGAAATTTGGTCAGCTGCTGCGACGAGCGAAGGTGCATCATACATGGCAACGTTTTGAAGATGCGCAGACACGATGTCCGCCGAAGTCTGCGATCGATGAGATCTTATGGGTATCTATCTATGGGAAATGTCTGACTGTGATTTCGCTGTTTAGCAGATCACCGCCAGAGGCCGCCTCGACTCAGGCCACCACGACGACTCCTGTCGAGCCCGGCATTTATCCTCATCAACAGTCGCCTGGCACATGCAGCGTCTTTAACGCTCAATCATGTCCTCTCTCCTCGGGCCTGTTCCGATCCACTTGACTGGCTTACCCACCTCTCGCTCGATGTACTCAACGTACTCTTTCGCGTTCTGAGGCAGATCATCCCACTTCCGGGCGCCCGTAGTTCTCGCCTGCCATCCAGGAAATGTCTTGTAGACCATCTCAGCGCTCTCCAGCCCATCCAAGTCAGCTGGGAAATCGGTGATCTCCGCGCCATTGATCCGATAGGCTGTAGCAACACGCACCTCTTCGAAGTCATCAAGGATATCGAGCTTCGTGAGGTTGATATGAGAGTAGTTGTTAATCAGCGTTGAATACTTGACCAGGACCAGGTCTAGCCATCCACATCGCCGCTTCCGGCCCGTAGTGACGCCGAATTCGCGACCTATGCGTTGCATCCGCTCGCCATAGTCTGCATCTTCTGCTTTGATAGCAGCGTCGAGCTCGGTGGGGAATGGACCGGAACCTACACGTGTGGTGTAGGCCTTGACCACGCCGACAATCTTACTATCCTTTGCGTAGAGTGCTTGGCCGGATAGACCAGCGAGACCAGTGAATACGCCACCGAGGCCAGTGTTGGAAGAGGTGACGTATGGGTAGGTACCGTGGTCGATGTCGAGCAAGAGAGCATTGGCGCCTTCAATCAACACTTCCTGGCCCTTCAACGAGGCTCCTTTGTCGCCGACAGCTGAAGACAACAGAGGTGCTTGCTCGATCACGTATTGCTGAAGCTCGGCACGCTTCTCGCGAAGCTTCTCAATTTCCTTGTCCACAGAGTAGCCTGACAGAGCCTCTTCGCCATATGTCGACTTGTAGCCTTCGTAGAGCTCGCGTAGACGAGTCTCCCATCGAGGTGATTGTGACTCGTTGACCAACATCCAGAATGGCACACCCTTTCTAGCAACCTTGTCTGAGTAGCACGGACCGATGCCTTTGCGTGTTGTGCCAATCATGTCTTTTGGCCGATCTCCCGACTTGTGTCGATCCTCCGAGATGCCGTCCACAACGGCGTGGAGGTCGAAGCAGACATGTGCGCGGTCTGAGATGTAGATGCGCTTTCGGACATCTTTCAAGCCCTTGTCCTCTAGGGCCTTTAGTTCGCGGAAGAAGGATGGGACGTGTACGACGCAGCCGGTGCCGATGAGGTTGTACTCACAATCCTTGTTGATCAGTCCGGATGGAAGAATGTGGAAGTCATATGTGGTGCCGTCGACGACAATAGTATGTCCAGCATTATTGCCGCCGGCCGCGCGTGCAACGAGACTCGCTTTGGACGCGAGGATATCAACAAGCTTGCCTTTACCCTCGTCGCCCCATTGAGCGCCTAGGACAAGTGTGACAGGCATGATCTTGTGCTACTGGAAAGTGTAGTGTGGTGTAGAATTATGAACGAATGTCCGAAGACATTGTTAGGAGTCAAAAGGAAGCAGAGTACTCCCTACGACAATTATGATCTTGAATTTGCGCGTCAAGTTTGCGCTGCAATTCCGATCGCCGGCGAAAAAAATGTTTGAGCTCAGCTCACCTGCAGCACCTGTGCAAGGCCGTGAAGTGGGGGCGGGGCACGCCAAGCATTTGTCACTGAGCGAACGTCACCCGGGTTGAGGTACAATACAGTGCCCAGATGGGCTTCAGGCAGTTTTGAGAACCGTCGTTGCGATACGATCGTCCTTGCTTTGTCCCGCAGACCCGCGGCAGTGTGATGCAACGCTTGTCAGTAAAGATACGGAGTCATGTAAGGACCATAATGCAACGACCTGTGCGATGATTTGCGAAATTCTTGGTGTGAGGTAGTTAAGAAGAGCAACCATGTGACAAAGCTTTTTAGTTGGTCATTCTGATGACCATGTATTATGGCTCACACGAGTACGGGTGCTTGGACTTGTAGGGGTATCACAGTTATTGAGTGACGAAAGAGCACAATGCCTGACGTCTATAGCTTCGGCTGCGTGTCCTTCGCGAGTAAAGTCTCTGCAACTTTGCGTCGTTGGATCTTCCCGGTCGCTGTCTTCGGTATCTCTTTGAGGATCCAGACCTGATGTAGATTGTCAGTAATCAGAGTGCGTCGTATGGTCCGTATCATTCAGTGACTCAGTATGATAGGGGAGACTCACTCGCTTCGGCACCTTATGCCCTGCTACCTTCTTCGTAGCAAATTGAACAACATCTGCGCTCGAAACGGCTTCATTCCCAGCCTTCGGCACGACCGCGATACCCACCTCCTCTCCGAACAGCTCGCTCGGCATGCCAAAGCTCACAGCCTCCGCAACTTGCGGCATGCTGGCAATGACATGGTCCAACTCAATTGGACTGATCTTCTCACCACCTCGGTTGATCAACTCCTTGATTCGTCCCGTCAGCACCACATAGCCATCCTCGTCTTTGTACCCCTGATCTCCGGTCCTAAAGAAACCTTCTGCCGTAAAGGCCTCCGCATTCGCCTTTTCATTGTTGATGTAGCCTTTCGTGACGTTCTCGCCTCTGACAGAGACCTCTCCATGCTTGCCTTGTGCGACTTCCTTCCCTTGGGCGTCGAGAATGCGCACCTCGACGCCCTGACCCATACCGACGGTACCAGCTTTCCGCTTGCCGCGATGCGGGAGTGGGTTGGAGCACATCTGGTGGGCAGCCTCTGTCATGGCATAGGCCTCGAGGACTGGGGCGCGGACCATGGCTTCGAGCTCAAGCATGACTTTTGGTGGGAGTGGTGACGAACAGGAGCGCACGAAGCGGAGCTCAGGTAAGGTCGGTGGAGGGTCATTGCGCAGCAGGATGGTGTGGATTGTGGGAACAGCGGTGTACCAGTTGGCCTTGTGGGTGGTGAAGTCCCGCCAAAAGTTCTTGGCAGAGAAACGGGGCGGGATGATGACGGAAGAGCGGGACATGAGTGGTGCGAGGAAGCCAGCGAGAAGGCCGTGAACGTGGAAGAGAGGCATAACGAGGTATGTCCGGTCGGAAGGGGTGAGCTCGTAGGTGTGTTGTACGTTGAGCATGGTGCGGGTCAGATTCTGATGTGAAAGGGGGACGGCTTTGGGACGACCAGTGGTGCCGCTGGTGTGCAGAACGAGAGCAACATCGTTGGGCTCCGGGTGAAGCATCGCCTGAGCGGGCCGTTCGGCCCTGCTCTGCTTCACGTCGAGGATGACTGTTGAGCCATCTAGCCAACACTCTGCCACGCCTGCTCCGAACTTCTTGGCTGCTCTCACGGCCGGAGCGTCCTGGGAAAAGACTCCCTTCGGCACAAGGATGAGCTTTGATGTAAGATCTGAGATGTAGAACTCGAATTCATCCTGCTTATACTGTGGATTCAGAGGGAGGGCGATAGCCCGCTGATTCGTAGTGGCTAGGAAGGAGATGACAAACTCATAGCTGTTCAGCAATGCTATTGAGACGGCATCGCCATGACCTATGCCTAGGTCGGCGAGTTGTTGCTGAAATTTCCGGATGTCGAGGCCTAGTTGGGTGTGAGAAACCGTCAAAGCCTGTGGCTCACGGGGCACAATGATGGCGGTTTCCTCTGACTGGTGTTTGAGAGCACCGGCGAGCGTTGAAGCCATAGCTAGACATATAGGGAAGTGGAAGATGGCGTAATGAAACTTGACAGCAGATAAAAAGAAATTATACTTTTGGTATCAGTGGACATTCGATAGCTGACCTCTTACCGGAGATGTCGTAACCTGCAATGCACTGCACATTGGTCGAGGCTCACTCCCTTGACCCGGCCACAGTATGCTAGAACTGTGCTTCCTCATACCAAGGTCCTGTCGGTACCTTTGCGTTCAGTCATAAAGTTCTAGGGTAAAGAAGACCGGCAGAACGTTCATGTTTGAAGTGCTTCGTGTCAAGTGAGGTCGTGAGCTGAATCCCGATTGGTCGAACTCGACCTCGAATCTGCGGCACCACATGCACCTTCTTTCATTCCTCCATCTTTACTCCTCGCGACATCCCAATCCTCCTCCGACATTCTACGAAACGCTCCAGCATGGCGAATGATGCCAGTGCTCCCGCAAAGAGTGGCTTGTCCTTATATGCCAATCTGCTTGGCTCTAAGAGCTCGACACCCGGCTCATCCATCACAAGCGCACCGGTGAGCTACAAGCAACAGCCAGAGAGTGCTGAAGACAATGAAGCTGCAAAGAAGCAGCAATCCCTTGCTGGTAATGACAATTCTTAGCGTAAGGACCTTTCTTCTGATTGCAGATGTGCTCACGATTTGTCATGCTTTGCTCCTTGAATAGCCGCATTACGATTCCAGCCTGTGAAGAGACCCCAGCAACCATCGTCTGCAGCGGCGGCTGCTGCAAAAGCGAAGGCCAAGGCTATCGCCAATAAGTTGTCCTCAGCACCCCAGATCTCTCTAGCAGATAGCAAGCCGGCTGAACAAGCACCGGAACCGACAGATGTGCAGGCGCCAAGAACCACAATCGACGACTGGGCCAATACCGCAGAAGATGACGATTGGTTTCAAGGCGAGAAGCGGCAACGCGGCGGCCGAAAGAAGAGGAAGAAAAACAAAGAAGCCGTGGTTGTCGAGCGCAATTGGGATGACATCTACGATCCAAGTCGACCGAATCACTATGAAGAATACAAGGGCAGCGAGGAGAAAGTTTTGGAGGTAAGAGAGTGGAAAGACCTACTATACCGTCACCGAATGCGGCGGCGGCAGTCAAGCGAGGACTACAGTGACCGCGAGGAGCGGCCTGTAAATCGTGAGTCAACTGCATGGAAGTCAGCGGCGAGACTATTAACATTGAGCAGGTCAATTCGCTCCGCCCAAAGCGTTCGCACCGCCCTCGAATATCAACGACGACACTGCACACCAACACCGAGACAGTCCGCCACCACCACCACCTGCCGACCTACCTGATGATCCAACGGGAGACCTCGGTCTGCACGACGTGTGCGCATGAGTCAGCAACCGCCTCCGCCACCTCCTCCGCCGCCCGTAGAGTCAGCTCGAATAGGAGAAATTGCTCGCGCTCCGGTACGATACACCCTGCCCGAAGCATCTGCGGACCTTCCGAAGGCTGGACCAGAACCAGAGACACAGCCAGATGCGGAAATTACGGAGACTGAACAAGGTCGCACAAATCGTCCCGGCCAAGCAGGTTTCGCTGAGCGCCTGATGTCCAAGTATGGCTGGAGTAAAGGTCAGGGTCTAGGAGCAAACGGTCAGGGCATCATCAACCCACTGTATGCCAAGGCAGATAAGCGTAAGAAGAAGTCTGACGCGGAAGGTGGTGGTTTCAGAACTCCTGCCGGGACTGGCAAGATTCTTGGTGGCCAACGCGCCAAAGGCGCCGAAGGGGAAGAACACGGCGTATTTGGCGCCATGTCTGAGGTCATCAGACTCGAGCATATGCTCGATGGAATGGACATTGACCAGGAGCTTGGCAGAGAAGAAGGCGGTATCATGCAAGAAATTGGTGAGGAGTGCGGAGAGAAGTATGGTACTGTCGAGCGGGTCTATATTCATCGACGTTCAGCAGAGGAGGGAGGCGCGATGGTGTTTGTGCGCTTTGTCAGCCAGCTGAGTGCGTTGAGAGCTGTCAATGCTCTTGAGGGACGAGTCTTTGGAGGCAATGCCATCAGTGCTCGCTTCTGGGACCGAGAGCGCTTCGAGAAGGACGAGTTCGAATAGTCGACAGACCCAATAGGCGCTGGATGGTCTAAGAAGAGCTCCGGATTGACCGAGTTTCACGTGTCAGGAATGCGCGACATCGGGTCGCAGTGCATCACACCTGTCACTTTGCAGCCCCGGCCAGCATCAAAGGAAGAAGTCGGCCTGCTCCTGCTCGCTTGTTCCCAGGTTCCGGGGAAAGAAGGAGCGTTCAAGGGGTAAGCCACGTGCTCGTTCCCCAGACCTCATACTACTCCTAAACTATTAGCCGACTTCTGATGTCTGCAATGCATCTGTCCACAATGCGGTCCGGGCTGCAGAGTGCGAGAGGACGCCGGGATTGCACGTGCTGTCGTAGATTCGTTCTCCGTGGGTATAGATCAATCGAGACAAGGAGGTGACTGGGCCGAAGCTGAACCTCTCGGAACATTTCTTGGCAGAGCAGAAGAGGTGTATGTGAACGACTGCCGAGATCGTGACAATAACTTAGAAAATACCTCCTAGATGAATTCTATGATGGCTGCTATGGATAAGAGCTTCTTAGGCACTTCAAACGTGATTGCTGTCGTCCTTCGATCTGATTCTGTACAACGTACGTGAATAGGAGTTCCTGGAGGCCTGTGACATTTGGAGGCACAGGCCACCACAGGAGCTGGCTCATGCCACCGTACCGTATAGGCCTGCAACCCAAGAGTCGTCCGACACCCTCTGAGCGCACTTACAGCGGAGTCCTCACCGCGCACTTGAAGGGTAAAATGGTCATCTTGCTCAGATCCCATGCGCCAGCCTGGACATAGACGTCCTCTTCAACGATCTTCCTGACCTCTTCCTCGCTGTTGGCCTTGATGAGCATCACACTTCCTTTGCTACGATCATGTTAGCGGCTTTGCGCAAGTTCGGGTCTTCGAGCCCTCAGGATATCCGAAGACAACTTACTAATCTGGCGAGCACCTTCTTCAGGCTGGCTGCCCAGAAAAGCACCTCCAAACACAACCTGGCCGGACTGGACGCGTGGTGTCAAGTTCTTGAGGTGAGTGGGTCGGGCATCAATGCGTTTCTGTAGTCCTCCGTCGACGTGGTCGGGGACAGTGACGAGGTATTCGTACTTGTAGCTTGACATCCTGGATGTTGTGGTCGAGAAGCAGCGATGGCGTGGGTAGCTTGAAAGCGATGGTGACAGTGTCCTCCCTGATCCCGTGAAAGCAGTGTGGCTTTGGTGACTATATAGCGAAATGGTCCGGTGCTGGTGGTGGTGCTGGTATGTCTTCAGAAGTCTGACGTGGGGCACTCCTCGGCCGAGGGATGCAGACATTGGGGTATTGATTGGGTAGTGTGGGACTGGCTGACTCGACTATACGACGAGGTAAGAACAAAGCCCGAAGGTCTTGCGAGAAACAGCTCTCTGGCTGTCTGACAGGTGTAGAGAACCACTAATCACGAATCATAGACCACTCGTCCCGCTAGCAACCTTGGTCAGACGAGTTTGTACAAGCCTACGCATGGACCCGATATGCGCTACACGATCAATGAAGGGCGGAGGGGCGTGAGAAGATGCACGGGAAGCCGCGGTGACCTCCAAAGCATGTGTGGGGAAGGGAAGGCGCCCGCGGCTTTTGGGCTAGACTAGGTTCTTGTCATCCGGCGTTGTTTCGGCCCTCACCATGTCATCCGGTCTCGCACGAAGACCTATAGCATATGTTGATAACATCTGTGCAAGGCATATCTGAGGTTTGATTACAGAGCCCGGTATTCAACAGTACCAACTTCGGCCCTGCTCGTCGACAGCATGTCCGAGTGGTGACATTCGCCTCACACCCGTCTCATCAATGTCTACTAGAGCAGATACCTAAAGCGCAAGTTCTGCTTATCAGTCAGGTCCATGAGCTCCCAGTCCTCCGGCATTTCCACCTCGCCCGCACGATCACGCTTCTTGTTCTCCCTAACATATAAGAAGTCCAGCGTCACAACCAGCACGATCGCACATGATAGGAAAGCGACAATCGTAATTTTGGCTGGAATGTATGCCGGAGCATCTTTCGCCTGAAATGTTTTAGGTCCAATGATATTCCCGACGCAGAAAGACATGAGCACGATAGCGCTCATCGTGGTTTTTTTCGAATAGCCTGCGTAATTGGCCGTGATCCAGGAGTAAAGCAAAGGCAGAGAGGCCCCAACGGTATTCGTAATATAGTTCCCTGCCAACAACCCAGCCTTGTTGTCAGCCGGGAGCCATGCCATCAAGGCACCTCCGGTCAAGGTCGGTATGATCAGGAAGATGATTGCATATGATCGGGCGTTGAAACGGCCTGCCCAAAGCGTTCCGAAGAGGACTGAACAGAACGCGATTGCCGCGCCTGGGATACCTAGAAGCAGGGTCTCGTATTCATCAAATCCGAAACTTTTGATGATGATCGACTGGAAGGAGGACACAGCTCCGTTCGGCACATTGGTAGATATAACAATCAGTGATATCAACCACGTACGCACGTCCAGGAGTGTCTCCCGAACTTGCTTCGGCTTATACTTCTTATTTTCGATACCGGTGCCATTACTGCGAACGCGGTTGATGATGAAGATCTTCTCGGTATCGGTAAGACGCTTCGCTTGCATGGGATTGTCTGGCAGGAAGAGCACCACGCAAATCCCAACGACGATAGTGACTAGGCCATATAGGAGGAACAGAATCTGCCAGCTTTTGAAGGCAGCATTCGGATGAGAGTTGGCGTAGTGCAGGAAACCAAAGCTGAGAAGTGAGCTTATGGCTGGGCCGATCGATGTTCCCTGGTACCAGATACCTGATCGAACGACCTGCTCAGAGCGAGTGTACCTAAGTCATCATCAACATTCGGCCCAGGAATTCCGAAGCGTTGTTTTGGACATACCACATGCCCGTGATCAGGATCAAGGAGGGCGCGACAGATGATTCCATGACGCCCAATAACACCCTGAGTGCCACCACGGACGCATAGTTGCTGACAGCAGAATTACATGCCACGGTGATACCCCATAGAATCACATTGACTCCCAGCCACTTTGCGACAGGGAAGCGCTGAATAAAGTACGTCTGCAGCGGCTCACATACCAAAAAGGATACGTAGAAGACCATGGCCAAATTTGAGAAGCCGTTCGGTGGCATGTTCGTATCTTCAATCAGACCCATGACCGATGCGAAGTTGACTGCGATAGAATCAGCGTTGGCTTCTGGATAGACTGCTGCAAGGTAAAACTGGCTTACTCAATGTCTTGTCACTGTATCGGCGAAAATAGCGAAGTCAGTACTCTCCCTATGTACGAATGGCCACACCAAACTGCTTGCAGGAACTCGACTGTTTTCGGCTCCCGTCTTACCTGTACTGTAGAAAATAGCAACCAAACATCAAAGGCATGAGCATCCAGTCGACCTAGCAAAGTGACGATCAGTGAGTGTGTACTCAACACTAGCGAGCACGTGATACGTGATGAGGTGACGAGTCCAAAATCCAACTGACCTTGCGCACAAGCTTCTTCTCGTTAATATCTTCGAAGCTCAAAGTCTGGCCGTGGCTTTCCAAGAAATTGAGCGCGGCGTCCACATCGCGGGAGTCTAGCACACGCTTCTCTGAGCCATCGCCAATCGACACCGTACGACTGATCTCGTTGCCATTCGAGAGGCTTGCCTCGATGTCCTTCCCAAGCTTTTCTGCCATGATGCGCTCCCTGGACTTATGCAACGTGATGTGGTGTTATGCTGCGGGACAGTCGGAATTGTAGACACGACCAACAACTCCAACACGATGGACCTGGAGCTTATACAAGTCATATGCAATGTCGTTGAGGTCGCTCGGTCAGTTATCTACATTTTGCTACGCGAATAGGAGAGATAACGATCTCCATGACCCGCGCAGTGACAACAGTAACTCAACCAATCCTCGACAGAGTATTTTACCGCCGGCTTCGATGCCGCATGGTGAACTTAGCCAGTTGCTGGCAAATGGTGAGATGGCAGTGGGCGATAGCCATCTACTGACCTTCCTGTTGCGGAGAGATCGATAGTCCGGTGGAGATCGACAATACAGAGATAGCCCAGTAGCATGGTAATCCTCCTGGAGTCTGCAGACGTTCTGCTGAGTTTATTCCGTATGCTTGGGGTGTGCTGGCGTGGGCAGGGCTTCGCAGATGTCCGCAGAGTCGATGACGGCACAAGTGCTTTCGCGTCGCTATCTTGCAGGCCGCTTCTTGATGATCGACGAGATACGAGCTGTGCAGATCATGTTGGGGAAAACGTGGTTGTGAGGTCGGACAAATCCCGATGGTACCGATATAATGCGTGATGCATCGTGCTAAGCTGTCCAGGATGGCTCACTTCGCATAGACAAGACCATCGTGAACTAACGATCGCTGCAGATCAGACAAATGATAGTTGAAGCCATTGGACGTTGCAAAGAGGTTCCACATGGTGAAGGAGTGGCGGAATATTGTTATTATATGTCCGAAGACATTGAAGACGCCGGATGACGCAACATCTCGGTAACTAAAGTAGGCAGCTCGTGCCATCACAAACTCGAGCGTACCTAGTATGTTCGAAATCTCAAGCGATCGGTCCAGGCAGCATTCGCCAGCCTCGTCTATACTTGCGACACTATGTGCAGTCTATACATCGGACGGCAGGTCAATCCATCTCCGCTCCTTCCAGCTCTGCTGTCCTGCTTCCGTCACGAGCACACCTCTAGCTCCAGCAAGAAAATCATAGCGCCACGGAGCTATCGACTCACCGACGACGTACCGTAAGTACTCCTCCCACTGGGCTTTGAATCCATTGTCGAATATCGTATCGTCAGAATCATCAGCCCTTCCTGCACCCAGCCCTGCCAGTAATCGATTTCAGACTTCACATCAGGATTCCAGACCACTCTTGGCGTATCCTCTGCACTCTGCTTCCACACCTCTCGCAGTCCGGCCACAGCGCTGCCTTTCGTACCATCGATCTGCAGTGTCAGCAAATCATCTCTACGTACTCTCACAGCCCAGCTGCTATTGAAGTGCGCGATCGCACCATTGTCTAGCTCGAATGAGGCATATGCGCTGTCGTCAGCTGTGACATTGTATTGTTTTCCAGCTTCGTCCGTCCGCTGCTTAACATGCACCGCACCTATGCAATTCAAGGAAGCGATCCGACCAAAGAGCCCTTCAATTAGGTATTGCCAATGGCAAAGCATGTCAGAAATGATTCCTCCGCCTTCTTCTGCTCGGTAGTTCCAGCTTGGTCTCTGTGGTGCTTGTTTGCTCGGGTCAACAGTATCGGGACTTAGCCCGGAAAAGACCCAATACCCAAATTCACCTCGGACGGACAGGATGTCACCAAAGAATCCGCTGTCGATCAGCCGACGTAACTTGAGCAAGCCAGGTAAGTAGAGCTTATCTTGGACCACGCCGGCCTTGATACCCTGTGATACAGCAAGCCGATGCAACTCAAGCGCTTCCTGCGAAGTTGAGGCAAGCGGCTTTTCGCAGTAGACGTTGGCGCCAACTTCCATGGCAGCTGTGACTGCCTCAAAACGATGTGCTGTCGTCTGCGCATCAAAATAGATAGTATGCTTGCTTTCAGCGACCATACTTCGAAGGACATTGGGGAGATCAGCAATAGTCGCATAGTCGTCCACATTATGAGCCCGGGCGAGCATCTCTATCTTCTCAAGAGAGCGTCCGACCAGTATCGGCTTGGGCATGATGGTGCGGCCGCTGGGCAACTTGACACCGCCTTGCTCTCGGATCGCAAGGATAGATCTGATCAAGTGTTGGTTCGTACCCATCCGGCCCGTCACGCCGTTCATGACCAGGGGGACTACAATCAGCGACTTCTCGGCCATGCTGCGTCTATTTCTGAGTCGAGACTGTTCGGATGATCTGATAATCTGTAGACCGTCGACAATCGCAGCACCCGCTCGAATGAGTACATACTTAGGTAGAAGAAGGGGCAGTGACACGTCTGCAGATGGGCAGCGACCCACCCTTCGGCTTTCACCCCGCGCTGAGCAGCCGAACCCCACGTGGAAATTGTCAGAGGCATGTTACCTGTAGCATAAAGGCCGTGTAATGTAGACAGCCGCACACGGCTGAGGAGAAAAGAGACGTGCGATGGCGGCGAGCGAACGATCTGGTTAGACACGAAATCCTTGGCTAGACGGACTCTTGCATGTCAACCGGTCTGTGCATAACATGATAAAACCTACTCGACGCGTGCATCCTTTAGATCTTCTCACGTTCGCATCGCCTTTCATACAGGCGACTGAGGACTCGATGCCATGCCTTGCCCTGTCATGACCTAAAAGTCTGTCTTGTGCTCTGTCCGCTGCCTCAGTGGCCTTGTTGCCTGGTCGGACGGCATATGAAGACTTGGTGCCTTGTCTTACCTTTCACGGACCAAAGAATTGCCTTACGCTGTCTTAATTGCCTTAGCGGTCTTGTTTCCTGGTGGAGGGCACAGATTGCTGTTTCTGGATTGCATACCCTGTCCTTCCTCCCTATCACACGTTGTACCGTCTCCAGCCCACCATTATAGTCTGTGCTTTGCATGAGCCTGGTCTCGGCTCTGACTTCCCGAAAGATGTCCCTCGATGCTGCCCGCGAACAAGTCTATCGAACAAAGAGGCACTTGGTTCCTCGACACTCGGTCCATCGACGGAGGTCAGCTGGCACTTGCCACAACGCTCAAACAAAAGAAACGACCCTGGCCCAGACCGTAGCCATAAAGAAAACAATACTGACCCAAAAAAGTGGACAACTTGACCACGAAGACAAAGACCCGAGGATACCTAGGACTACATCTTTCGTGTGAGATACTGGCCTCTTTTTCTCTCTGACCCTCCTTTTCTCCCCGCGGGCGCCCTCGAGCACCGAGGACGACTGAGTCTCGACCTTACCTGATTCGCTAAAGACCAGCTCGCTCTGACATGTACGGGTATGTACGCAGGCTCTGACAGGGCACGCTGCCGCTGTAGCATACTGGATTTCGCCAGAGCAGACTTACGGAGTATCACACTTCCGCCGCGTTGTGGCGCATGGGAGCCCTATTGCTGGAACATGTCATCACATCCGAACCTCAGAGTTTGTGCCTGCAGCAGCGTCGATCGCTCCCTGGAATACCTGACATCGTTAAGACGAGCACAAACCGGCTGTGGCTGTGATTTCATCATAAAACCACAGTAGTTGCGGTCACGACATCCGATGGTGGATTCCGTGCCGGTGTGTAAACTGCTGGTAAAGTGCTTGGTCGCAGTCGAAAAATCGCAACCGTTCAAACTTGCAAGAATCCCTGCGGTTTTGCAGGGGTCTCTCGCGTCGAGAGTGGAGCCCGACCGTTGGGGGGTCGATTCAGCTGTGGCTATCACGCCCCGGAATATCATACCGGCTCAGTCGTGATTGCTTCGAATTCGACATGCATTACAGAGCCAGTCGCGACGGGGCGGTCGTGCTTGCTCTTTTGACAACGATCATATGATCGGATGCATAATGGATGATATACACTAGCCACAGAGGCCACAGCAATCCGAAGCGAGGCGGGGCGCCACTTGTGTTCAAACTTTGGGATGGCGCGAGCTGACGAGCCACAGGCTTCTCACTCGTTGCGGGTTAGCTCCGCCATCCAAAACCCTGGCACGACGTCCACCCTCGATCCTTGCTTTGGTCATCCCTGTCGCAGTCCAAGAACACAGACATATGACGTGAGAGCGGGCTTCTTTTCACAATGGAGAGATGCAATCGTCCGAAACAATGTAGCAGGTATCGATGGCACAATTGAGAGCACGACTGCACAAAGAATGCCGAGATGACTTGCTCAGGCGCTGGATCGCCTGGAAAGCCATGTGAAGCAACGACCACAAAGCGACACGAGGCCCGAACGGAAACGAAAAGCCTTCATGTTCGGCATGGTGCCAGGATTGCCCTAGCCCTTCTCCGCACGTCAGAGCATGGACAATTCGATCTTCTACTGTATGTTCGATATCGAAGTTGTCCATACCTGGTGCCTCTTAACCTCAACCGTCCAGCCGCGTTTCAATTGGACCTTAGCTCTATCCGCATGTGCCACTCCTGCCTTGAGGAGAGCACGCATTGATCTCACGATTGACGTTAGCAGACAGCAGGAAAACAGGTTCCAGCCTCATGTGTGGCTGCAAGCTGTCTCAATTGAGGAGCTCCCCCTGTACGCGAAGCTTTCAAAATGGTGGTCGTCGTGCATGACGTAGAGTGTAGGGTACAATACTTCACCACACGTGTCCTGCCTTGCGCGTCCAGAAGTCCTTCTCTACACAAATTTCCCAAAGTAACTCATAACTGCTAATTGTTATACTTACGATCTGCTTGGAACGAGCGTTCCTATGTACCAATAGTAAACGAATGCCAAAAAGTACAAAAAGTACTACAAGTTCGAACGGACAGCCATCTTACGGTAGGCATTTATAACAATCTCACTTAGCAACATTGGCTAACTCAGTATAGCATACTACGTGAGTACCCGTATACTGGAACAGCGACGTGAAGCTGCGTATCGGCGCTGGCATACATGAAGCCCACAGCTTGTGTCTCTTGGTACTGACCAAATATGCTCGCAGAGTTTCCCGCCCACGCCAAATCGCACATCACAGGCTTCCAGTCCGGAAACGGTCCGTTCGTACCACTCTAAACCAAGCACTACGCGCAAGATGGCTCCAACCCAAGCTGCTGGTCGTGGTTCAGAACCCGAGACACCGACAAAGACTGGAAAATCTGCCGAATCCTCATCAACTAAAAAGCTCAGCAGCGCTTCTGGCCGAAAGCTCCCAAGCTGGGTGCTAAGACACCCAAGAAGGAGGACACTCCTTCAACGAAGCCGGTCGAGGACAAGGCCGATGACGCCAAGGAACAGATCAGTCTCAAGGACAATGACGCCAGCGAGAAAGTTCAGCAGGCTGGCGATACCAGCGTTGCCGACACAAGCGAGCTTTCCGAGGCTGATCCCCAGCCTATCGCGGACTCCGATGATGAGGAGACCGTGCCAGGCTCGAAGGAGGCTGCAAAGGACGAAGGTATGAACTGAGCCCCATTGACGTCATTCACGATATCGAACTGCTCACCTTTCTTACTTAGGTACCGATGACGACGATGGCCTCACTCCCGGCGATACCGAAGATGCCGCCGAAGAGGCAGGCGACGAGGCCTCGAACAAGGGCAGCAGTGCTCTTGGCGGTCTAAAGAGTGCTGCAGGTGGCCTTGGCAAGGGCGTTTCTGGCCTCGTTGGCAAGGGCAAAGACGCTGCAGGCGGCGCTGCGGACAAGGCCAGCAAAGGCGATGTGACCGGCGCTGCGACAGGCGCGAAGGACGACATCCAAGAAGGAGCCGAAGATGCAGCGGAAGATGTCCAGGACGGCGCAGAAAAGACTCAAGGTGATGTCACAGAGAGCGCGGCGGACGGCGCTGAGGACCGCGATACCTACGATGTCCCACAGGTCAGTGACCGCCTCTTCGGCGGCAAGGGCTCAGGCGAAGGCGCGACCGACAAAGCATCTGGTGCGCTAGAAGGCGCCAAGGATACCGTTGAAGACACAGCCGAAGGTGCCAAAGAGACTGCAGAGGACGCCGCCGAGGATCCTCAAGCCACGGCAGAAGACGCAGCTCAAGGCGCCAAAGATACTGCAGAGGACGCAGTTGACGGTGCCAAGGACACTGCCGAAGATGCTGCTGATGGCGTCAAGGAAACCGCAGAGGACGCCGCCGAAGGCGCAGATGCGGAGGGCGTCAAGGACACTGCAGAAGACGCCGTTGATGGCGCCAAAGATACTGCCGAAGATGCTGCTGGCCAAGTCGCGGATCTGTCTATGCTCAAGGGTCTCAAGGTCGACAAAGGTGGAGACATCCTCGACTCTGACGGAAGTGAGTTGCCCAAATCGACAAGCCTCATCTTCCAAAATGCTAATGTGCCCACAGATGCCATCGGCAAATTAGCAGAAGGCGATCCCGAAGACCTCGAGGGCTACGAAGTCGGCGATGACGGAGGTGAGTCATCGAATCTGGTTGACTTGGACATGCCGCTAATGCCAAGCAGAAATCCTCGACGAAGACGGAGATGTCATCGGCCGCGTTGACCTCACCGACAAAGCACAAGAGCTCGCTGGCCAAGCTAAAGACACCGCCGAGGACGCCGCCGAGGATGCTCAGGACACCGCAGAAGATGCTGTGGACGAGGCCAAGGAAGGCGTCGAGACATACCTCCCAGATCTTGACGTCCTGAAGGGTCTCGAAGTCCAGGAGAACGGCGAAATCCTCGACAAAGAAGGCAATGTCCTGGGCAAGATCACCGAGGGTGACCCGGCTGATCTTGTCGGCATGACCCTCAATGAGAACGGCGAAGTTCTTGATGAGGATGGAGATGCCATCGGTCGTGCCGAGACTCTGCCTCAAGAAGTCAAGAAAGAGGCCGAAGGCGAGCTCCCTGGTCTTGACGCCCTCGAAGGCCTCAAGGTCGGAGAAGGTGGTGAGATTAAGGATGCTGATGGCAACCTTCTGGGCAAGATCACGGAAGGGGACCCTGCGGACCTTCAGGGCCTCGAAGTCACCAAAGACGGAGAGGTTCTCGACGAGGATGGCGATGTCATCGGCCGTGCTGAGATCGTGCCCGAAGCAGCAGATGCTCTTGGTGAAGCTGGCGAAGGTGTCCAGCCCGAAGCCCTCAAGGAAGCCCTGGCTAAGGTCGAGGACATCGAAGAACAGCTCAAGCCCAACCTCATGATCGTCGAAGGTCGCAAGCTCAACAAGAAGGGCAACATCTTGGACGATGAAGGCGAGGTTCTTGCCAAGCTCGTCGAAGGTGATGCCAAAGAGTGCGCAGGCAAGGTGCCTAATGAGAACGGCGAGATCCTGGATGATGATGGAAACGTCATCGGCAAAGTCGAGGTCGTTGAGGGCGAGGCCGCTGACGAGGCCATGAAGGAGCTCAACCCCGAGCTCGTCGGCCAGCTTGAGGAGGCGCAGCAAGCTGTTGAGGAAGCAGAGAAGGAGGCTGAGGGCGCTGCCGACGAAGCCAAGGATGCCGCCGAAGAAGCCAAGGAGGCAGCAGACGAAGCTAAGCCAGATTTCTCGCAACTTGAGGGCCTCAAGGTCAACAAGAAGGGCGAAGTCGTCAACGAAGATGGCGACCCAATTGCCAAGCTCTCCGAGGGGTACGACCTTGAGCAAGTTCGAGGAAAGAAGATCAATGAAAATGGCGAGATCCTCGATGCTGAGGGCAACGTCATTGGCAAGGTCGAATTCCTGCAGTCCGCCATTGACGACGGTGTTGTCAAGATGGAGGAAGTTGCCGACGAGGCATCCAAGCAGGATACCACGATTCTTGAGGGCCTCAAGGTCAACAAGAAGGGTTTCGTCCTCGATGAGGAAGGTGAGCAAATCGCTAAACTCGTTGAAGGAGAGCTCGAGGATTGTGCTGGCAAGAAATTGAATGACAAGGGCGAAGTCCTCGACAAGGAGGGCAATGTCATCGGCAAAGTTGAGTTGATCCCACAAGAAGGTGAAGAAGAGGGCGAGCCAGAGGAGGAAGATGATGATCGCCCGCCAGTCTCGATCCTCGAAGGCCTCAAGGTGAACAAGACCGGCAAGATTGTCGACTCTGAGTAAGTGACCCAGCCCTCAGCTTGGTTCTTTTTGTGTACTAATACCACGTTCAGCGGCAATATCGTCGGAGAACTCGTTGAAGGTGACGCCAAGAAGCTCTGGAAGTCTGGCAGTACTTGCGATGCGGAAGGCAAGTTCTGGGACAACAAAGGCAATGTCATCGGTCGCGCCGAGACCGTTGCTCGGGAGGACAAGGAAGACGAGGCTCAGTTCGCTGGCCTCGAGGGACTTGTCGTCGTCGCAGATGGCTGGGTCGAGGATGAGAACGGCAACAGAGTTGGCAAGGTCGTTGAGGGTGATCCAAAGAAACTCGTCGGCCGTTCCGTTGATGAAGATGGTATGTTTCAACTGCAACGATTGCGCCTTGTCGCCCAAGCTAACTCTTGTTCACAGGCGACATACTCGACAAGCGCGGCAACGCCGTGGGCCATGCCGAGCGGTACGAAGAGCCCGACGCCGAGCCCGAGGAGGAGGCTGCCCCCATTGATCTCTCTGAGATGAAGGGCCTCAAGCTGAACAAGCATGGCAATGTCATCGGCCCTGATGGTGTACCCATTGGTCGCCTGGTCGAAGGCAATGCCAAAGAGCTTGCTGGCCGCCGCGTCGATGGCGAAGGCAAGATTTGGGACGATACTGGTAAGGTCGTCGGTCGCGTGGAGCTGATTCCTCCTCAGGACCGCGAAGCGAAGCCCGAAGGCATCTTCGGTGGCCTTGAAGGCCTTCACGTGGTGAAAGACGGCTGGGTCGAGGACGGAGAAGGCAACAGAGTCGGCAAAGTTGTCGACGGCGACCCGAAGAAGCTCGTCGGTCAGAAGGTCGACGAAGGTATGTTGCCTCTCGTGTACTCGCAGAGCAGTGGATCTAACAAGCTGCAGACGGCGACATCATCGACAAGAACGGCGATGTCAAGGGTCACGCCGAACCTTGGGAGGAAGAGGAAGAAGCCCCTGAGGACCTGTCTTCACTTGAGGGTAAGACAGTCAATAAGCAAGGCAAAGTTGTCGACGAGCACGGAACAATCTTCGGTGAAGTCATCGAGGGTGACGTCAAACGTCTTGTGGGCTGCAAAGTTGACGGAAAGGGCCAGATCTGGTCCAATGATGGAAAAGTCATTGGCAAGGCTGGTGTCATTGCTGGCGGCGAGAAGAGTGCCGATGGCCCGTTCTCCGGATTCGAGGTTACATCTGTGCAGAAAGATGGCACTGTTGTGAACGGCTCTGGTGATATCATCGGTCGCATCACTGAGGGTGAAGTTACTAAGCTCGTTGGCCGCAAGGTCGACGATGATGGAGGTACGCATATTCGCCATGGCTGTGTTTTGTGGTCAAGTACTAACCAATCAATGCAGACATCAGCGACAAGAATGGCAACGTGATTGGCCACGCCGAGCGTTGGGAGCCTGAAGAGAAGGAGCGCGAAGTGTCTCCTATGTCGGGTCTCAAGGTCAATAAGGAAGGTGAAGTCCGCGATACGAATGGCGACGTTATCGGACGTCTCACCGAAGGTCAACTCACCTCTTGCGTCGGCAAGACCATCGATGACAATGGACATGTCGTGGACCAGGATGGCAACAAGCTCGGTGAGGTTACCTTGCTCGAGAACATCCCCGAAGAGGAGGAACAAGGCATGACCGAGGAAGAGGAAGAGGAAGAGATTGCCAAGAAGATTGGCAACATCATCAACCAAACCCTCGAGAAGATGGAGCCCATCTGCAAGGATATCACGGACCTGGTCGAAAAGGCCGATCGCACGCCCAAGGAGGAGCTCGACGAAGAGAAGCTCGTCAACGATGTCAAGCCTAAAATTGAGGAAGGTAGTCGCATTCTGGGTGAATGCAACGGCGCCATTCGCGGTCTGGATCCCGATGGACACATCGCAGCACAGGCCAAGGCCAAGGCTGCATCCGGCGAAGCCTCACCGGCACAGCACCGCGTGGCTGAGGGTCTCAAGGAACTCACATCCACAGTGGTCAAGACCATTGACAACGCCAAGAAGCGCATTTCAGACATGCCGCATGCAAAGAAGAAGCTGAATCCCCTTTGGGGTTTGCTCACTGAGCCCCTGTTCCAGATCATCGCTGCCGTTGGTCTACTGCTCAGCGGTGTTTTGGGTCTGGTGGGGAAGCTACTTAATGCCCTTGGCCTGGGTGGCTTGGTCAATGGTATCCTCGGAGGCCTGGGCGTCGACAAGCTGCTTGGTGGCCTTGGCCTCGGATCCATAGGAGAGTCGCTCGGTTTGGGCGGCGGCAAGAAGAAGTAGAGGACATCAACAGGTGGATCACGGATGTGCATCCAGGCATAACGAGTTCATTTGCTGGTCTCGATGAATTGGCGTTGACTATCCGGATGTGTGGAGTGTATGTTGGTTTCCTGTGTATCGGGCATTTGTGCATGACTTGGACATTGAGATAGGCAATTTGTACGATAGCTCTTTCCTAAACAAAACTCGGTTTTCAAACCATCTTTGGTCGCGAACAGCAAGAATCTTGCAAACTGCTTGTTTATGTACGGACTGTCTGTGCCTGATTCGGACATAACCGTGGCCGCCGTTTCCCCGAATGTCGAGGATCTTGCCCTCGTTGTTTAGAATCTTGCAAACTTGCTTGCCCATATACTGTACAGGCTGTATGTGCTGACAGTATGCATGGACGGTAATCCCCGGCCCACCCGCACATAGAGCGGGTTCTTCCTCGGTCAGCCAGATCGAATTTACCGTCTTCAGTGCCTTAAGGCTAGCTATTCAGGAGGAGTGGCTGATTTGTAACCACAAGTGAATACCCTTTAAGTCGAGGATCAGATCTCATCGTAGCGAGTCGAATTCTCGCAGTCGAAAATTTAGCGAGTTCACTCGTTGGATGTGCGGGTGGTATGGTGTACCTACGATCGTTACATTCTATCAACCACCAAACCCACAACGACGAGAACATCGCACTGTCAGAGATTGACATCTCGAGACCGGTTGATGAGCAAGGTGACGAGGCGTCACTTTCAGCCTTCCTTGCAGTAGCCTGCGACTGCCGTGGACGATTGCTCCTTTTGAACGTGCTTCTTACCACTGTAACGGAGCCCTTTCACAAGAAGCAGGTCGCTTCTCCGTTCTTGATTGCACTTGTGAGGCTGTTTATGTGACAGCGAACCTAGGTACGGCTCGTGGATCTATGGCGTCATACTACTACCACCTGCTTACTTCGGACACGGGGATCCGGATTGTCCCTGTAAAATCTGCAAGAACAGCCTTCTAGAACATTTACTGCACAGGTCACCCTTGGTCGTGCACAGCTCATGGTTGGTATGTCATATATACGGCCCTCCGAAGACCGTTAAGGTTCAATCTCACGCATTCATTGGAACCAAACCGAAGTCGAGGAATTCCAGAACTCTCAAAAGGACTTCCTAGAAGGGCGAATGAACTCAGGCTAAAATGTACGCCAGCGATCTTTGTGGCTAATATGGGATCAAAGCGGTGCACAGCGAATCATGCACCGGTCGTCTTCTGAGTGAAGCTGGGGCCGCCACCACTCAGGCTTACTCGCTAACCCGAAAGCGTTCGAAAGAGGTTCGGTCAAGTCGCCCGTGACCAGCGCATATAGAGTATCACGGCCGGCTTCGACGATCACGTCCTCCGTACGAGCTTCTCCCCGCTACACCGTGATTATTGCCGGCAAGCCACACAGCTTCATCTCGATCTCAGGCTAAATGAAAACGAGTCGGTGTTCGATGCGCGACTCAACGCATGCAGTCCCGATGTAACATCAGCTCAGGCACGTGAAGTCGCGGCTTACGCTCAGGTCACTCTGGGGTCTGGACGACAGCTCTCGGCAAGCGGCGTGCTTCAACTGGTATACCGTGGCAAGGCTTATTTACACAAGGCGGAAAGCTTGTCCTGATCATACCCAGCTTATCTAGGTCTGGAGCATGGCGCCCCATACTCCAGACTGCATGCGGCGCGTATTACCACCGGCCAGCACGGCTAAATTGATGGGACGACAGGTCCAATGGTTCTTCACATCCTCCACCACATCAAATCCCATATAATACCCACCGGTCTTCGCTTCGCGAGTATATCCTTCCGTTCCATTTTACAGCGGCTTCGCCAACAAACTTGAGATCAGCAAAAGACCTTCGCAACCATGGTCTCTGGTGGCGCTGACTTCGGTCAGGCTGCATTATCGCAGAAGCGTGCACAATTCGCTGGCCCTTCAGGCATCAAGGGTTTGATTGGATCTTCCCATGTATTCGCTATTGCGGTCTTCGCTTCCTTGGGAGGCTTTGTCTATGGCTGTAAGCACGATCGAGGACGACCTATCGTTGCAAGAGTATGCCACTGACCGCTTCCAGACAACCAAGGCATGTTTGGCCAGATTCTTAGCATGACGTCCTTCTCCAACACTGTCCACCCTGAATCAATTTCAAACACGACCCTCAGAGGCTTTCTCACAGCTATCCTGGAGCTGGGTGCATGGGTCGGCGTGCTGGTCAACGGTATTATGGCCGACGCCTCGGGCGCAGGCTTGCGGTTGTTGTTGGCGCTGTCGTTTTCATCGTTGGTGTCATCGTGCAAGCTTGTGCGAAGAATGTCGACTACATTCTTGGGGGAAGATTCGTGACAGGTCTTGGTGTCGGTACAGTATCGTATGTATGGCCCGGCGAGACATCGATCCCTCGGCACAGCATCTTCCCAATACACGTTTACACTAACAAATACTATAGCATGTTGGTACCGCTATACAATGCTGAGCTTTCGCCTCCAGAGCTGCGAGGCTCATTGGTCTCTCTTCAACAGCTGGCCATTTGTTTCGGCATCATGATCTCGTACTGGATCGGGTATGGAACAAACTTCATCGGAGGCACGGGAGAAGGCCAATCAAACGCAGCATGGCTCGTTCCTGTCTGCATCCAGCTTCTTCCTGCTCTGGTCCTCGGTGTTGGTATAATGTTTCTTCCTGAGTCACCCAGATGGCTTGCTAAAAAAGGGCGCGACGAAGAAAGCCTCCAAGTTATTGCGAATTTGCGCCGGAAATCTCCACAAGATGAAGGTGTTCAGCTCGAGTATCTTGAGATCAAGGCTCAACATATGTTTGAGCGGGAGACATCGATTGCGAAGTTCCCACATCTCCAGGGCGGCGGCCTCATGAACAACATCAAGCTTGGATTCAACGAATACGCAGCTCTTTTGAAAAACAAGTCGCTGTTCAAGCGTGTCACTATCGCTGTTTTCATCATGGTCTTCCAACAATGTAAGCAGCCCCGTCCCTCCATGTCCTCCGCATCAAACTAATCATGTTCAGGGTCCGGCATCAACGCCATCCTTTACTATGCCTCGTTCATCTTCAAGGATCTCGGTCTCACTGGCTCAACGACCTCTCTGCTCGCTGGTGGCGTTGGAGGAGTTCTTCTCTTCCTCGCCACTATTCCAGCTGTACTCTACATTGATCAGTGGGGACGTAAGCCACTTCTCATCACCGGGGCGATTGGCATGGGTGTCTCTCATATCATCGTTGCTGGTCTACAAGGAAAATACCAATCTTCCTGGGACACTCACAAGGCTGCTGGCTGGGTCGCCGTCGTGTTCGTCTGGATCTACGAGGTCAATTTCGGATATTCGTGGGGTCCAGGGGCTTGGGTCTTGATCAGCGAGATCTTCCCACTGGGCGCACGAGCGAAGGGTATTTCCATCGGTGGCTCATCGAACTGGCTCAACAACTTTGCCATCGGCCAGGCAACCCCCGACATGGTCGCGGCTATGACCTACGGCACCTTCATCTTCTTTGGAGCTATCTGCTTCCTTGCTGCTGCCTTCGTCTACTTCGTTGTTCCCGAGACCAAGAACTTGACCTTGGAAGAGATGGATGAGATCTTCGGTGACACAGCTGGCACTGCCGTTGAAGATCGCGACAGACTCAACAAGATCTATGTGGAACTCGGCTTGTTCAGTGCTCATGAGGTTGAAACTAGAGCTTCCGTGAGCGCTGGCGTCAAGAGGCCTTCGTTCCTGGAACACCACGAACAAGGGCCCGATGCTGAGAAGGCAAGTCCTTGAGATGCCGGAACTTGTTCTCTCATGGCTGTTGAGGAGATGGTGAAAGGAGGCCGCGTTGCAGCTTGAACAGCTTTAAGGTGCATGACTTCAACATCTATATCCAAATGCTACCCAATTGCACCTGCAGCCTCTGTTCTGTGCCGCACATATCGGTAGCCTAATACCCGGGTATGTGTAAGATGCTTCTTCCCACTGTAGCTGAACGGTCTTGCACACAGTAAGCCAACTCACAGTTCCTGATCGCCTTTGCGATCGGCCGCCTAGTAGCTGCGCGTTGTGGGCGTTGGCTCATGGTTGTGTGGCGTCAGGCTACAAATTGGGGCTGCCTTGCGGCTACCGAAAATCCCCATAGAAGCGTGTGGCTTAGCCAACAAGGCAGCAGAGAAGCTTTTGCTCAAGCAATCAAATCTACAGGCTTGGGCCGCTTGACAAAGATTGGCTTTGGGAGGATCGAAGGAATCGAGATGTCCGACCGCTTGATCAACGGATTGTTGCGGGACGTGTCAGGCTTGCTCCTCTGCTGATTCCTAGTGGAGTTGCGCTCTGTCGGTGGCCTGGAGCTAGCGATGCCATTGCGGCTGTGCTCACAATCTGGAACCCATTGAGACGAACGAGTTGGTTAAGAGAAGGCCGATGGCACAGATTGTTGCCATGATTCTCATCTTTCACTCGTCCGGCCTGCTTTGCATTCAACACGATCAGTTTCAGGCATGCGGCTATCAGTCCTGCTATTGAGCTTTATCGGAGTAGCTGTTGCTAGGGACGGGTTCATCAAGCTTGATCTACATACTAATTCGAGGACGCGTCTGCGGAAGCGCCAGACGAACACAGAAGACCTCGATCAGCAGCTGGTGGGTGACCCGAGCAGAACGGTAAGTCAAAGTTCGTCGAAAGGACTGCCATTCATCGCTATCCGAACTTACTGTCTGACAATCGACCAGTTCTACTGGCTTAACATCACGGTTGGCACGCCGCCCCAGGCTATAGCTCTCGACATCGACACAGGCAGCTCAGACTTAGTCGTCATCAGCAGTAGTGTGAAGGCATGCTCCGATGCTGGCATGTGTCGTGGGGGGGCCTTTGATTCTGCGAAAAGCTCGACGTATCAATTGATCCTGCAGAATGGTAGCGACGTCGCCTACGGCGATGGCACAGAGTTCATTGGCGATCTGTTCACAGACGTGATGTCCGTTGGTGGTATCGACATCAAGAAGGGCGCTCTCTTCGCAGGCTTGACCAACGGATTGATTAATGGGTCAATCACAAATGATGGAATTGGAACCATAGGAATCGGCTACCGTGCTCTGTCTGGGATCACTCCTCTGACCGAGCAGGCTAACGGAACTCTTCCGCCAACTGTTGTTTCTGCCATGGTTGAGTCTGGCGACATAGCTCGAGAAGCATATTCCCTGATACTAGGCTCACAGGAGGCCAATTCGGGCAACGTAATATTCGGTGGGATTGACGGCAGCGCCTACTCAGGAGACCTAGTCGCTCTGCCTGTGCAGCCTTCTCCCAATGAATATGCCAATTATACCGCATTGCAGGCCGCTTTGACTGGCATAAGCGTTACGGATCTCGACGGCACGAGGCTTCTGACCGATGAGGACTTTGGCGTCGCTGCTCTTCTCGACAGTGGCACCACCGTCACAGTTCTACCAGCCTCTGTGGCAGTCGCTCTGAACAGGGGCTTCGGAGTGGTAGAGGGCGTCCTTCCTTGCTCACGAGCACAAGCCAATGCCACCATAACCTACCATTTTGGAGGGCCAGAAGGTCCCTCCGTCAAAGTCCCTCTCAGCAGCCTGATGGACCCGCTTTCTTCCGACGCCTCTAGCCAAAACACGTTCTCCAACGGCGAGAACGCCTGTAACTTCAACGTCGAGGCAGAGCACGGTAGCAACGGCGTCGTCCTAGGCGACAGCTTCATGCGCTCTGGTTATTTTGTGTATGACCTCGAGAACAACCAGGTTGCCATAGCACAAGCAGCGGCGTCGCCGGCGAGTGGTGGCAGCATCACACCGATCCCATCGGGTACCGAGATCCCAGGTTGCTCCAGCACAAACACATTCATGCTGCCGGCCAGCAATCTTGCCAGTGTTCCTGTGCCGTCGGATGCTAGCGCGAGTACGGAATCTGTCTCGGGAAGCCTGCTGCCGGCAACGGCAACGTTTGATCTGGGTGCTGTGACGACCCAGACTGTGAACCAGACGCCAAGTGGAGCGACTGCATCGAGTAGTAGTAGCAGCACAGGGGCGGCAACGAAGCAAACGGCGGTGGCCAAACAAGCGGCTCTGGGTCTGGCGGCGGTTGCAGTGGTTGGTAGCGTTATTTATATGTGAGGAGATTGAAGAGATGTGTCGGAATGACATCGAGAGGAACGATATAGTCGACCGTTTCGCTCAAAATTTTACACTTCGTGTATGCGTTGTATTGTCTGTGTGTTGTACCGCTACGGTCGCCATTATGTTGGGAAGCAAGCATCGACCAGCGCCTTCGCGTTATCGCAGTACCATCGTGGTCCATCACCAAAACAGACCGCTCGACTCGCAAGACTGTTAGCTAACATCCGGATGCTCTCCAGCTCTTTTACCTGCTGTGACTGTGGCGGATGGACCAGAGTGCTCGTCAAGGCTTGCTGAAGATTAGCAAAGCGTTCGCGTCCCACACATACTCGGATATACTGCTCAATTTCGAGGGCGGTCCAGTGGTCGTTCAGATCCACGCCACGGGCGATGAGGCCATGGATGACTTGGCCCTCGACGAGCTGACGGGCCGCCTCGTCGGTACCGGCTTTGGTAAGACGAGCCGTCGGAGACTGGCCAGCGGTGTGTGGCGGTGATCTCGGAGGTGTGTCTTGACTCATGTAGCCAAGCTTCCGGAACTCGAGGCGGGCATCGAGCAGCGCTTCGAGGTAAGCAAGGTCTTGGAGAGGCTTGGAATGGCCAAGTGCACGCTGCCAAAGGCCGCGTGATACGTCTGCTCGTTCTCCGGCGCCGTTAGGATCTGACTCCGTATCTTGCTCTGAGGGAAATCGGTAGCCTCTCTCAGATGCGATGGTCTTCTTCAGAAGGCGGTGGCCGTGTTCAAGGCAAGCCCACATGATGCGTCCGGCGACTCTGTACTCTCCCTTTCCGACATACGGCATGATGTCGGATGGTGGGGCAAAGATCTTGTTGGATCGGTCGGGATCTGTCGCCAGTACGACATAGTCTAGACGAGGACTGAATCGACCGGACTGCTCCCTAGTGAGGTCGACCACTCCATGCTCGGACGCTGGTGTCGATATTGGTCCGCTTTCTCCAGATGTGGAGCTTGACGATGTGCAAAGGCTGCGAGAGGCGTTGCTGTCATTGTCGCGGGATGTCCCTGAACCTGCAGTGTCTGCTTCAACAGGGGTCTGTCGGCTAGGCTGCAGTCCGAGCTCTTCGCGAGCTCTGGCAATGGCACCATTAAGTCCCGCTTGAGTGCCATCCTCGTGAGCTTGGACAATCTCCTTGAGCAACTCTTCCAGTCGATCATGACGCTTCTGTAGCTCTGTGGCCTTTGCTGCTTGTCGCTGCCTGAAGCTGCGCTGGGATGACTTGGCGCGGTCACGGCGTTGCTGTGAGCAAGTCAGCCGGAGGAGTGCGGAGGAGCAAAGGTGCCACCCAGCAGGAGTTGCCGACTCACACGTAGTATTAGATCAGCGTCTTCCATCGCGCATTCACTCGTCAAACAATATACCGGAAAGAGATGGTCTGTCCTCCCGCTCGCTCGATACTCTCATGAGCAGAGAGTGTCCTGCTCTCGTGATGTTACGTGATATCATGTGGGAAACTGTGAGTTTCTTGGATGCTGGGCGTGATGCATAATCAGACCGGAGCAATAGAATTGCCGATAACGTAACAACACCTTGACATCCTCGCAGAGTCCGTGTTGCCAGCGAAATCAACATCGACCATCACGCATCATGAACAAGCGACAATGCAGATACACTTTAGCGTTGGCGCTCGTTGGACGTAATGCGATCAGATATAAGGAGGTCCGGCCGACGTGGAAGCTGTCTTCATGTTGCCCATACACAAAAGATCCATTACTTCTTACCTGAGCAAACCCAGAGACATTTCAAGCATGACGGCAGCAGCAAATAGCTCGAGCTCCCGAAAGAGGAGCGTACTCATTACAGGATGCTCAGACGGCGGTCTCGGAGCCGCTCTGGCGCTCGAGCTACACCGGAGGGGACTTCACGTCTATGCCACAGCACGCAATCCAAATAAGATGTCCCAGGTGAAGGCACAAGGAATTGAGACTTTGACACTGGACGTCCTGTCGCCCGAGTCGATCTCTGCTGTGTCCCACAAGATCACGCAGCTTGATATTTTGGTCAACAATGCTGGCGGGATGTATGCGATGCCGATCTCGGATCTGTCTATCAGCAAGGCTAAAGAGTTGTTCAACTTGAACGTTTGGTCGATGATCGAAGTCACACAGGCATTCTTACCACAATTGAGGGCTTCGAAAGGCCTTGTTGTGAACAACACCTCAACAGCAGCCTTCTTCACACTGGCGTACCAATCGACCTACAATGCATCGAAAGCCGCCGCCATCATGTTCACGGACTGTCTGCGGATCGAGCTGGCGGCGTTCGGAATCAAGGTTGTGGATCTCAAGACCTCGAGCACGACGTCTCAAGGCTATCCCAACCAGGCCTTAGCTGGAGACGTGAGCCTGCCGGCTGGATCATGGTATGAGTGTGCTAGGGACGAGGTCCAAAAAACGATGCGTGGCGAGAGATACCCCGTGCAGGTGACTGCAGAGACGTGGGCTGCACAAGTCTCAAACGATCTGCTGAAGAATGACAATCCACCGTCCAGCATCTGGAGAGGGACGAATGCGTGGGCAGCCTGGTTTACAACCAGACGACCATTTGCACTGCCAGAGTCGATGATCAGAAAGATGTGCGGCGTAAATATGGTTGAGCGGTTGGTTGCAGCCTCTGCTGAGTCCAAGTGAGCTGAAGGTTGGGTGCGAATGCAAGAGAAGCGTTCGACAGCTTGCATCAGAGGAGCCAAGACTGTCGACAGCAGAGGAGCTGTGCAGGTACAGTCGCAGTAGTATCGACTGAGGTGTTTTCAAAGTACCCGAGACGGCGCTTTCTCGAGACATGAGCTCACAATTTTCGTCATGCCAGAAGCGGAGAGGAGCGAGTATTGTACTGTGGCGCGACGTTGGACCAAGAAGGTGCGACTGTTCCTGCAGGCTAAACCAAGAAGGCGCAGGTCTTATCTGAACACGCGACGCCGGATACTCACAGCCGACGCAATGCATGATGATGCAGGATGTCGCACAGTACCTGAATATAAGAGCTGTCGAGTTGCTGTCCGCCGCCTTGTACGCCTCAGCAGCGGCAAAAGACTAATGTGTAGACCTTGCAAATATAGAGTCTGAAGAAAACCTGGAAGTGCCTTGTATAGGTGTTTGGGTTTGTTGAGAAGAAGCACACGCACACACCCGCAAAATCCAGCTTTCTTCGACCCCCGGCTAGTAAGGAGTGTCGTCTAATTGGCGGTGACAATTTTGTGGTTCCAGGCGGTCCCTGGCTCGAGCTGCACTCCAACGTCTCCAACCACTCCACCCGCCGGCATTTTGGCTGCGCAACCTGATCGCCATGTTTTGCTAGCTCACGCAATTTTTTGGTATCGTCTCCCGCCGCCGGTGCATGACATTCGAAGTGGCGATCACTGGCGGTAAAGGGGCCTACTACTCGCAACGCTTTCAACAGTGAAGCTGTCGCTGTCGCTCTTTCGTCTCCGCTCTTTTAGGACAACCATTTCTTTGTCGTGTTGCCGTCCCTCGCGACCCCAAAACGAAGTCACTCGTGCCTTTACGAAACGCCGGTTGACCGCCAGACCGCCATTTTCCTTCTGGGCAAAGAGCGATCACAACCATTAGCTGGGGTTTCGAGAACGACAAGCACAGGTCTTACAGGCTCATGGACGACTAGAACGCCCATTGCGTCCCTATTTCCCTGCGGGCCTCCTCCTTCCTCTCCTGTTCCCTCGGCAGCCCGCCGTTCAACATGCGTGGCAGCACCTACTTCCTCAGCGATTCCGTTCACTCGGCAACAGCGACAGCTGGCTGAACCGCAATGTTACGTCTACATTATTGACGTTGTCGCGAATAGCTTGTCAGCATCCTATACATTCGATCGTGGCAATTGCCCTATTCGCCAGCACATCGTACGTTGGCTTGCTGCAAGAGTCACTGTTCGACACGGGACTGCCTTCACTTTCGAAGAATGGGCGGCTCGACACAAAGGCCCTTCTGAAGGGCAGTCGCTCCCTCGAGCTATCACAGAATACAGACTGGAAATGGCTCTCACATGACAACGAGCCAGTGCCCGCAGTCGCAGATGATATCGACCACTTAGCACTAACGACATTCATCTTTCCCGACTCGTCCTCCGCACAATTGGCACCGAACGCTGCTTCAGTCGCTTTTCCATCCAACATTACCGCTGTGAACGTACCGAGCACCTCCAATGTACTTTCGCAATTCTCTCAAGACAGCACCCTGGCATTTTACTTTCCATACAAGAACATTGTCGAATTTCTACGAGCCGTACAGGAGCTGCCTGCCACCAGACCTGCCGACGCTGCTGCTGCCGACAAGCGGTGGGTCATGAAAGCGGCACGCATCAATGGTAATGGTCATGCTTCCTACATCCTCTGGCTGCAAGAGGGATGGTCATCTTTCGTGGACCTGCTCAAGCATGCCGAGACTCTCGATATCGTCATCATGGCTCTTGGGTATTTGTCGATGCATCTCACCTTCATCTCACTTTTCGTGTCCATGAAGCGTTTGGGGTCCAATGCCTGGCTAGCAGTTTCCGTCCTGTTCTCCAGTCTCTTTGCTTTCCTGTTCGGCTTGGCTGTGACCACGAAGCTCGGAGTTCCAATCAACATGGTCTTACTGTCCGAAGGGTTGCCATTTCTGGTAGTCACAGTCGGATTTGAGAAGTCCATCATACTCACCAAAGCTGTCCTATCTGCCTCATATGATGTGCGTAAAAAGCCGTCAGACAAGCCGGCACCCAATGGCAATGCCATCGCACCCGCATCAGCCGCCCATGCGCCACCATCGATCCAAGATGCCATCCAATTAGCAGTGAAGGAAACTGGATTCGAGATCGTACGCGACTATATGATCGAGATCGCGATTCTGATTGCTGGTGCCGCGACCGGTGTGCAGGGTGGTTTGCGACAGTTCTGCTTTCTCGCTGCCTGGATCTTGTTCTTCGACTGCGTCCTACTCTTTACGTTCTACACAACGATACTGTGCATCAAGCTTGAAATCAATCGCATCAAGAGGCATGTGGCACTTCGCAAAGCTTTGGAAGAGGACGGCATCAATCGACATGTAGCGAGAATGTTGCCAACAACAATGACTGGCCTGGTGGACAGAGTGACAAGGGGTCGGTGTTCAACATCTTTGGACAGAAAGTCAAGCCAAACAGCGTCCCGAAGTTCAAGATCTGGATGGTTACTGGGTTCGTGGTTATCAACCTTGTCAACCTCTGTACCATTCCTTTCAGACCTACGACCAATCTGAAGACTCCAGCAGCTGCGATATCGTCTGTGCTTACCCCAGCGCCGATTGATCCTTTTAAGGTTGCCGAGAATGGCCTGGACAGCATCTATGTGAGTGCAAAGAGCAATCATGTGGAAACCTATGTGACTGTGCTACCTCCAATTAAGTACGAGTTGGAGCCAATTAATCCATCAACTGGTGGCGTGGATGAATTTGGATTCTTTGATCACGAATACACCGACCAATTCTTCAATGTCGTTGGTGGTAGAGTTATTGAAAGTCTTCTGAAAAGTCTCGAAGACCCAGCTCTCAGCAAATGGGTCTTGATCGCCCTGACCCTGAGCGTTATTCTGAATGGGTATTTGTTCAACGCTGCAAGATGGAGCTTGAAAGAGCCACAGACTCCAGCTGTCTCCCCAGCAGTCCCTGTTATCTCAGCACCGACGTCTCCTGTGGCTCGCCGCAGCAAGATGATCAACACTGAGGCTGCTTCAGATCGATCGCGAGAGGAGTGTGAAGCTCTTCTCAAAGAAAAGAAGGCAGCTCATCTTAACGACGAAGAACTCATCGATCTCTCGTTGCGAGGCAAAATACCAGGCTACGCAATCGAAAAGACTTTGGAGGATCCAAGCCTCATGACCCGACTGGAGTCGTTCACCCGCGCTGTTAAGGTGCGTCGAGCAGTGGTCTCGCGTACTCCAGCCACTAGGGACATTACATCGCTGCTTGAGTCGTCCAAGACTCCTTACAAGCACTTCAACTACGAGCTTGTGCACGGCGCTTGCTGTGAGAACGTCATCGGGTATCTGCCACTTCCGTTGGGAGTTGCCGGTCCGCTTCTGATTGACGGAGAGAACTTCTTCATTCCAATGGCCACGACAGAAGGCGTTCTGGTCGCTAGCACAAGTCGTGGCTGCAAAGCCATCAACGCGGGCGGTGGAGCCGTGACTGTGGTCACTGGAGACGGCATGACTCGAGGCCCTTGTGTTGGCTTCCCTACCCTTGCCCGCGCTGGACAAGCTAAAGTATGGCTGGACTCTGAAGATGGCCGGAAGACCATGACAGACGCTTTCAACTCAACGTCCCGATTCGCTCGACTTCAATCAATGAAGACAGCTCTGGCTGGGACCTACCTCTACATTCGGTTCAAGACAACGACTGGCGATGCCATGGGTATGAATATGATCTCGAAGGGCTGTGAGAAGGCTCTAGAGGTTATGTCAACCGTCGGTGGCTTCGACGACATGGCCACCATCTCACTTTCTGGCAACTTCTGCACCGACAAGAAACCGGCGGCTGTCAACTGGATAGATGGCCGTGGAAAGGCAGTGGTCGCGGAAGCCATAATCCCTGGCGATGTGGTCCGGAACGTACTGAAGAGCAATGTGGACGCTCTCGTAGAGCTGAACACTTCCAAAAATCTTATTGGCAGCGCCATGGCTGGAAGCATTGGTGGGTTCAATGCTCATGCATCGAACATCGTGACAGCGGTGTTCCTGGCTACGGGACAAGATCCGGCCCAAAACGTGGAGAGCAGTAATTGCATCACGATCATGAAAAAGTAAGTGCAAGTATAATGCTGGTGTGGACAGTGCTAACTAGCCACAGCAACAATGGAAATTTACAAATCAGCGTCTCGATGCCTTCGATAGAAGTTGGCACAATCGGTGGAGGTACAATCCTCGAAGCACAGTCATCTATGCTCGAAATGCTCGGTGTCCGGGGCGCACACCCTACGAACCCGGGCGACAACTCGCGAAAGCTGGCCAAGATTGTGGCAGCTGCAGTATTGGCCGGCGAACTCAGTCTCTGCAGCGCTCTTGCGGCAGGACATTTGGTGAGAGCGCATATGGCTCATAACCGGAGTGCTGCACCTACAAGGGCAGCGACGCCGGTCAGCGCTGCCGTTGAGCCATTTGTACGCGCGCAAAATGGTCCAGCGGTACCTACTGGCTTGAGGATGACTAACGGAGCGCGGTAGAGATATTTGAGAAGACTCAGAGAACGTCTGATCGGCTGTATACCAGAATACCCTTGAGGGATACCTGTACATAATCAAGAGAGCAGGAAAGATGAGCGCATTTGGGAGCAATCTCTGGCGTTCGAAAGGGCAAGAGCACCTGGGGCGGGGCCAAATTAGAATGAATTTCAGGACGCAGCCGTCCATAGTCAACACTTGCTGCTCGCTTTGAGCCACTTTCAACAGTTACCGCACACCATCGCTCTGATTTTCCACGACCTTCGCCTTCGCATTCATTGTTTGGTAGCCTTGTCATTTGAGCCGTGCTGACGTGCTCTTCCTACCTGCTCGCTCCTGCAGGGACAGGGGTCAGAGTTTCGGAAGGCAAACGAGTGGTTGACTTGCATCAACCCTATTCCTTAGCGCCCGTGTCTTAGGCGCCGACTGGCGGGGTGACATCTGATGGCCTGGAAGTTCAGGGGAATTCAGAAACGCGACTTTAGTTTTGACAGCATTTCTCGAACATTCAATTCACAACGGTCGCGACCTGACTTTGCAAGCCTGGCTGCGAAGACTTAGACTGCTGCGACTAGATTGGTGTAAGGTGCTTCTTGTTTGCAGGTCGACCAGCACGTGCGACCGAAGGGCGACGTTACCTTCTTCCACTTACCGCTAATTTCATTCTCATTTCCTCCTGCGATCCGCCTGGACCAGACCTTGCACTCACATTCACTTTGCAACTACGATCGAAACGTTTAACGAACTCTGTACGATACTTTGTCGCAAGCCGACACATTCTGTACCTAAGCATTCAGTGATCCAGACTGCTACGATTGCGTTCCGCCCGTCTGTGCGCCTCGCTCCGGACTGCCGACCGCCTTTCCTGACAGCATCTGCTTCACCATACCCTAATATTGTCCCACGAATCTGCAACACATCTAGGCCGCCCTGATCAAGATCCCACGGCCCCCTCAATGGTATTACGATGATGAACGGTCAATACCCACCGCCTCCTTCACGGGGGCAGGATGGCATCTCACCCATATCAGCTGGCAGCGAATGGTCAGGTGTCAACAACTACGGCTCAGCGGGTACTCGCAGTGAGTCTCCATACACGGCCTACGACGATACCAATCCCATCAGCCCTATGTCTGATGGCCATCAACCTCGAATGAACAATGGTTTCGGCCCCCCTCCTCCGGAGCCGCAGCAAAGGCGCCCTTCAGAAAATGGCTCGCGAACCTCTTCTCGCGCTCCTTCTCTTGCACCCTCGCGCTCTAGTGATGGCACGATCTCGGATGTGCAAAGCAGAAAATATCGGAGGATGGAAGCGGAGCTAGCCCAGCATTACACCATCCTACGCACATATCTAAGAGGAGGCAATGCACATCCACCACGCGCCAACAAGGCACGCGACAAGCTCCTTCGATTGTCGCCCATACAATTCCACGAGCTCAGCACTGATGTCTACGACGAGCTGCAAAGGCGTCAAGCCTTGGGGCCCAAAACGGACGGCCGCCTCCACGTGATCGAGTGCCACCATTTCTGCAACCACGTCCAGATTTTCATGAGAAGCGCAACCAGGCTCGTCAGAAACTTTCCTCCTTACAGACGCCTCGCTTCAAGGATCTATCGACCGATGTCTTCTGCGAGTTGGAGAGGAGGTTTCCGCAGTTCGCAAGACCAGACACTCGCCCGCCATCAAGAGGAGGTCCACGAGGACCAAACGGTTTCCCAGCACGCAAACACTCTGCGAATCCGTCCATGAGTAGCCAAGCATCCGGCATGGGTCCACGATATGGCTCAGGCGATGACTACGGACGACCCATGCAGCGCCAATTCCAGCAGAGCACGTTCACGCCCAACAAGAGCACTATGGTCGAAGACGAAGACGAATTAGTTGGCGTGAATCCGGGTTATGAGCGTTCCAGTGACGCATTCGGCTTGGAGAGTGCGCTGACAAGTCCACGCAGCAATCGCGATACCTCTGCCACGTCCCAAAGCATTGGGAGCAAGACCGGGCATTACCAGATCGCAAGTCTTGAGGCCGAAATAAGCGACTTGAAGGAGCAACTGGCACTGAAGGATGAACAGCTGGGCCAAGCTCAGGATTCGAGCAGCGCTGAGCAACGGGAGCATCAGGAGGATTTGGAAAGGCGTCTGAGTAAAGCAGATGAGCTGAACAAGTCCATGAAGAGTGAGCTAGACCGCGTGCAACAGACTCAAGCTACGATCGAAAGGACACTTCGGAACGAGATTGAGGATCTGAAACGAGCTCAGAACGAGAAGTCCGCTGGGCCAGAAGTGCAACGTGAGAACGATGAATTGAAGCGACAGCTCCAGCAGCAGCATGATATAATTGAAGACGTCCGGAAACAAGCCACGATTTACCTTGATGAAATGCGCAGCATGGCCGAACATGGTGGAGGTGATTTCGCAGCCGAAGAGCGCCTTCAAGCAGACGTCGCCCGCCTACAAAGTGAAGCCGACGACTGGAAGGCGAAGTACATTCGGGCGCGCACATTGATGCGCGGAATGCGAGCCAGCTCCATGGGACAGACATTTGCTAATACCAATGTCCAGCAACATGCACGTGACGGTAGTTTGTATGAGAATAACGGGCTGGTCAAGGATATCCACATCACCAGCTTCCAGATCGCCATCGATGAGCTGCTCAGAGTGGCACGGAACGACTGTATGGCTGTCTTGGATCAGATGAAGACAGTTGTGCTAGCAGTCCGCAGCATAACCACCGATATCGAAGCCGCAACGCCATCTTTGAAGGATGAGGACGCAACCAAGAAGCGGGCTAAGCTCAAGAGCAAAGTCTCAGCAACAGCCAATAACCTGATTACGGCCTCCAAAAACTATGCGCAAGCACAAGGCTTGTCTCCAGTCAGTCTTCTGGATGCTGCAGCGTCTCATCTGACTGCTTCGATTGTCGACCTCGTCCGCAATGTCAAGATCCGCCCAACGACACCGGGAGACGCAGATGACGAAGCAAACGAGACTATGGAGCCTGTGCAGACCAACGGATATTTCAACGTTGCCGAGACTCTGCGGCGCCGGAGCGAGGTGGACAGCATCTACAGTGCTATTAGCACTCCAACTGATGCCAACGGCTTCAGGTCCGCGTCCCGGAAGAGCCATAGTCGATCAAATTCTGGCTATGTGAACGGCCATGGAAGAGCTACGTCGAAGACCGGACTTGGGATCAAGAATGATACAGGTCTTGGACCAGAAGATGCAGCTCTTGAGGACTTGAAGGTGAGTGGATGGTCGGTATTCATTCAGTCAAATACTGATTTGCACACAGATCTATGTCGAAGACCAGTCTGATCAGCTTGTCGAGTCTATTCAATCTCTGATTGAATCCGTTCGCCGCGAAGACTCAGCCATGAACATACAGGACAACATCGATAAAATCGCAGAGACTGTAGAAGCGGTGCTTCTTGCGACGGATAGGGGCTCTCAGGAGCCAGCTTCATACCGTTCCGAATGGCAGACACAGACCGCCGACATTCAGGAAAGGCTGCAGGAATGCAGAACAAAGTTGATGCAAGCTGGTGACGAGACTCAAGAGTACAACGGGGGATCGCCGTCAAAGTCCTTCACGCAAAAGCTGCCTCCACTCGCCTTCCAGGTGGCGCGCGAGACACGGGAGCTGGTGCGGCGGATACAGGCCATCAAGACACAAGGCGCGGCAGTCGAGGATGACTTCAGTTGATGGATGCTGTCTGAGACGACTGTTTCCAGTATGGCCAGTGAGCGGTCATCAGGGCTGGATAGTGGCAGCTATCAGATAGCCAACACATATTGATAATGATAGTAATAAGTCGATCTGAATCACTACAGACGCCTCCTGAGGCGCGCCTGACTCGCCCAAAGCTATGGCTCTTGGCGGACGAGCTTTGCTTGCCAGGGTTCGTGATTGAGCGTTTCATCGACTCTTCATCAAAGCCTTTGGTCGTCATCATCTTTCCAGTTTCTGCGTGGATCTACTGTATTATACCTCTGTCCTGTACCATATTCTCGGGTTGTCTTGACTTGGTTCTTGATCACAGGCCTTACTTCAGACACCTCAAACCACCCCTGAAGCATTTCACACGAGCTTGCTAGATATTTCATCACCCCAATAATCATCTGTGAGTGACCCAGACTCGGACGGCGGCCATTTACCATCAAGGGTGCTTTCCTGCCTTGAGCTGCGTCCCTTGGGTGCATCTGAGACCATATGCGCGTCAACTGAAGCTGATCTCAGTGACCCGATTTGCTGAGCAGTGAATTTCTAGGTCACGTGGTTTGCCAAGGCCGAATAGACGCGATTCACTGCCCCGCGATCCCGTCACTCTTTCCAGAAAAACATGGCTGCTCGACTGGAACCCCTCTCACGCTCGACCTTCAAATCCCTACGCTCCTCCCCACTATCGACTTCTTTTCTTCATACCAACCGAAACATTCCTTCGACCACTTTCTCAGCCAGACCTTTCTCATCCACACCGAACAAGATGGTCGTCAACGCCTGGTTCGACGTCGAGTACACCGACGCTCAGACTGACAAGCAGGTCAGCTCTGGTGCTGCGCAACGTAAGTTTCGTCAACGACCGCGTTTGATGGCAGCCCCTCGACGCGATTGTCTATTGTTCAACATGCTGACAGAGTCACAGCTCACCGTGGCCGCATCAACTTCAAACTCTACGACGATGTAGTCCCCAAGACTGTCGAGAACTTCCGTGCTCTCTGCACTGGCGAGAAGGGCTTCGGCTACAAGGGCTCCAAGTTCCACCGCATCATCCCTCAGTTCATGCTTCAAGGTGGCGACTTCACCCGTGGTAATGTGAGTGTGGCATCGAGAAAGATGAGGGAGAATATATCGCTGACATCTTTTTCCAGGGCACTGGTGGCAAGTCGATCTACGGCGAGAAGTTTGCGGATGAGAACTTCAAGAAGCAGCACACTCGTCCCGGTCTCCTCTCGATGGCCAACGCTGGTCCCAACACGTAAGCCACAGATCACGCACCCTCTCTCGATGCCGGTCAGCTAAAATATGTCTGCAGCAACGGCTCTCAGTTCTTCATCACCACTGTCGTCACCTCCTGGCTCGATGGCAAGCACGTCGTTTTCGGCGAAGTCGCTGACGACGAAGGCATGAAGATCGTCAAGGCGCTCGAGGCCACTGGCTCGGGCAATGGCCAGGTCAAGCTGAACTTCAAGCCTACCATCGTCGATGCTGGTGCCGACGGCAAATAGACGTGTCAAGTCAACACAACCCAATCATCGTTGCAGAAATGCATGGTGAACGATGACGACAAGAATACAGCGGCAGTACTCATGGCCGTTTACACCACACCCCACTTCTACTAGAGCATCGAGTTACTGCCACAGAAAGTAGACGGCGAGTCACTCTCTGAGCAGGAACGAAATGATAATCAAGCATTACCGTTTGGACTTCAGGATGCATTGTCTGGGACCGAGCTCATTGACTTCTACCTGACTTGCATCTTGAGGTCCACGAAAAGTTGAACTACCCTGCTCACAGTTCTGACATTTGCCCTGCTACTTACGACGTGTGTAAATCACCTGCATCGACGTGACCGTCTCAATCCTCTAAGAAGCAATGCAGGGAAGACCACCAACTATTCATATCTGCCCCTCCATCAAGACCCCTACCATATTTATTTTCCTGCTGGGTGCTGACACCTCTATTGCGCCACCCCTCCCCCGCTCTCCTCGTCTCTCCAAAAATGATATCCGGGTGGCGCACTGCAGTCAACGCCTGCTGCCACCAAAGGTGGGGCAGAGCTGAGGTCGGCTGTTTCCTCTTTTGACAAGTCGCTGTGATACGCTCTTGCCTTGATGCCCACACACGCACCAGGCCGTTGTTGCTTGGAAAGTAAGAAGTACCTGGGAGGCCAGCTACGACTGGGCTATCCAGGAGCTCGTGCTACGACTGTATTTGTGACTGCTTGAACTCACTGGTCTCTATGTCCTCTCGCTCCAGAATTCCAAGAGGCAACAGACGAGTTGTTATAGAGATTGCCATGCTGATAGCAGCGGTGATCGCGAGCACAGGACGCATTCGTGGGCACGACTCTTCGATACGCTAGGCTCGCCCCATTAGGTAGCAGTAAGTGCTATCGAGATATGGCAACACCTTAGTCGAGGTAAGGCAGAATCAGTGAGGGAAAGAAGACAGAAGAGATCGGGTCCAAGCTAAGTATTAATACAATTCTGACAAAGCGCCGACCGCAGTAAACCGGAGCAACCACTTCACTGACGCATTCAGGAGGAATTCAAGTTGCATTTGCACAATGCACCTTGATCTGAGTATGTGTGTCCCGGTTCGATGGAACGAACAGTGCATGACTCCCACCTCAGTCAGTGAAGTGATCATCTCGGTTTGCCCCGGGTCTTTACTTTGTGCTAATGATATAAGTAGTCGCCTTGTCCCCAACTTGATCCATTCGTTCCCGGATCGGTATCGTCATCAAGGCCAGAGAACATGCCATGCCATGTTAGCATACGCTGCTACCAGGTGGGGCGGACTCCTATGATAGGACAGGTGGGAAATTCGAGAAGTAGTTAGACTTGCGGCGGTAGCGGCGGTTCGGCGCTCGATTTGTGCACATTCTTGAATTGAAAGGCGGCAGACGAAGGTGAGGAGAGCGTGTACCTCCGAACCTTCGCTCCGGCTGTGATAACGAACTTTCTGGGGACTCGAATGGAAGATCGCACCTGCTGGCATTAGAGATGTAAGGACCTCAGAGATGTGCGCCACACAGGCTATCAGCGTCCGTTATTATCCACCTTGAAGCATTTGGTCAGCCGCTCAAAGACTTGAATCAATATTCATCGTGGTTATCACTGTCCTCCAAATTTCTATATCGAACCTCATGGCACAAGCTTCTCTCTCAGCTCGCGCTCAAGTAACAGATCGACCAACTCCCTCGACTCCATCAAAATGCCCAGCTCCTGCGAGGTGCCCCAGGACGCCGCATCCATATTGCACGAACCTAGCAGAAGCTTGTCACCATCGACGATCGTAATCTTGGCATGTAATCTGATCGGCGTGGTCTCTTTGTTGCGATCGAGAAGTGTCGACGATTTGCCATGCGAGGCAGCCTCCACACTACGTGCATTGCGTGTTCCTGGTCCAGGTCGAGTGGGCGACGGGTCGTCGAAGTAATGTATGGTCAGCTTGCCCAGCTTCTGGCTCGATTCGGTATGCCATGCTGAAGTGCTTTTAAGCAGCGAGGCGTGGTAGTTCCGGCGGTGACGAGTTGCTCCAGCGTCATGAGAGATGTGTTGGTCCAGATCGTGACGTCGAGTTTGCGAGGCGGTGAGAGTGCATTGCGCAATAGGGCGAGGACGCTGGGAGCGGTGACATTCGGAGTGGTTAGAAAGATGCTGTGCTGGGCCGTGGACAGGAGGTGCGACGTTGTGGTGAGGAGAGGTGTTGGTGGATGACTAGGCGGACGCGACGGAAGACAAGGCAGCTGATGAAGCAAGGTAGACGGACGAAGATGTGGTGGGAGGAGCGAAGGCGTGTGCGGGCTCGGCAGAATGGTCGTTTGAACTGACGATTCGAGTGCTGAAGTTCGGCCATTCAGTGTTGAAGCACCACCAGACCCTTCATCGAGAGGCAGTGGCTTGAGTGATGCGCCGTTCTCCCAGAACCAGGCATGAAACTTGAGCAGGTGCGCAACAGCAGGACCTTGTATACGAACGGCGGCCTCGAGCCAACGCTCCCACGAAACATTGCACGATGGCAGGATTGCGAGTTTCCGGTCAATAACCACGTACTTGCTGTGCATGATCCCAAACGGCCAGTCGAACTTTCGAGTTACACGAAGCACAAGCCCTGGGATCCTGGACGAGCGCGGCAGTCCCAGCTTCCGCCACTTCGATGGTTTGTAATTCTGTCCCTTCTTGGATGTCGGCAGCAGCATGTTCCGCGCCAAGGAATACGTTGAGAAGCAAATGTGCACCGATATCTTGGTCTGCGCGGCGACTGCTTTCGCTGAGAGCTCCAAAAGAGCATTGTGTAGCGCGTCGCGTGTCGCAGATGCGGCCCAGAAGCATGTGACGATGATCACCTCTTGTGTGGCTGACAGGATTTGCGGGATGATGAGAGAGGTGTATATGTGGTAGCCGGTACCGGTCGTGAGTTCCAAGGGCGTGCTTTGGGCACGTTGATTGTGGGACACATGGTTGACAAATGTCGACGAGAAACGGCTTGGTATCGATGTGGCAGCTTCCAGGTCCCTGTCAACAAGCTGTCGTGTACTTGAGCTTTCTGTGGACATGGTGTACAGTATCCTGAGGAGCCAGGCGGCTAAGGTAAGGACGTCACTCATTCATCTTTCCTTCAACGCGCTTCCTCAGCGCAGCCTGATCCCCAAGCTTTGACGGTCTGTAATATGCCGCCAAGTTTTCGAGAGAATGCGAGCTAAGAGAAAGTCGATAGTAGTATGTCCTATATGCCAGATGGCTGGGTTCTGGAGGACGTCCCCGAAGAAAGTCGACAGCTAGTCTCCACACTCAACCACGTCATTGGTCGACAATAATAACTAGGTACGTCTCGTTGTAAGGCAACCACTCTGCCTTGAGGCGTCAGGAGGCGGTCACGACATCCAGATGCTTGAAATTGCATATCGCTTCCCTCCGAGTAGTGTAACACACGATGAATACTAGGCCATTCGCGTGCAGCGATCTGCAGGAGTCCGGCTGAAGGTGCTGCGCTAAGGTCTCGTGCGGGGAGGCTTAGCGAAAGCTGGGGATCGTAATGAGACGCGACCATGATCCGACAACACATTTCAAGCGCACTTCTGCGTCCAGCATGTTGGCATGAAGGCCACTGCGAGTTGGCGGAGAGGACTTCTGAGCCTTGTGCGATGGAAAGTGTCTTTCGAGCGGCACCGAGTCCTACGAGCATGCGCACTCATTTGCGGAGTAGTTCCTGCCACAACAAGTACCTCGGATTGCCTGCCGTATTGCGGAAGCACAAGGAGCGACTAGGGTCACAAGATAATTGGACAGATGCTACGGCTGTGCCGCAGATCGTGCCTGCTCGTCTTACTGGTCTTCGCAAGAGCGAGTGGCAAGACCGCCGGCTTTGGTCACAGTAATGCCATGAAGTGCACTGCACCTCGTTTCGTCGCCTTGGCAACCAAGTCCGCCGCACAGTCTTTGGACCCGGAACCCAAGAAGTCGCGTCCAATTCTTCGCCAAAAAAGCAAAAAGTAAGCCGACTCTGATCCTAGCGTCCAGGGAGTCGAACTCAACGGCGAAGACGAGATCCTGACCATCGAATTCACCGATTCCACCCCGACCTGCCAGGGCCACTTTTCTCTGTTAGGGAATTTATGTGACCGCATATTAGCGGCCTCCCCTTCACGGCAGTCAGGATCACACTAAACCAGTCAACGACTGATCACCTCCGCAGAGGATCACAAGTCGAATCGTGAGAAGTGCTGCTGTGTGATTGTGGACCAAATTTCCGACCAAAAATATATAACCCTTTGTTTGCGAGCAAGTTTCGGGGTTGGCGGAGTGAGGGGAGCGAGGCTTCGAGGGTACTGTATCAGGTGAGTCTGTCCTTCTCACTCATGCTTTGTTCTATCCGGAGCTCTTTTGTTACAATGGCGGCGACGGAGCCCGACATGCCCTTTCCACCATCCACATGCAATGTTGAAGGCCATCCTGGCGCCATCGTCGGACGATATTCCAGCGAGCTCCAGACGAACAGCATCAAGCTCATCGCGATTCGCAGAACATGTCCCAAACACTCATAGGCGGCTTGTATCCTTCCGTACCAATTGGCTTGTATTGCAAGTCGAGACTAACCCTCAGTCAGCAAAGCAGTGGATCATGGACTGAGAACGTACCCAAAGGCCGCTGGCCCACCCATCTTCAGTCCTTTGTCGGTCGTCCACATAGGCGGGGACCTCAACGCCACAACACTGACCCTCAAGCCGAACTTGTAATCTGAAACGCCCAGTGGTGCCCCATTTGCCATGTCGAGGAAACAGATGAGGTCCGGACAGACAGCCAAGACTTTATCCTCTTCTCCCTTTTGCTTCAGAATTGCGCAAAGGTTCTCATTCTCAAATTCGACCAATAGCGAAGGCGAGCTTGAGACGTCATCTTCAGACGATTGTTGCGAATCTTGCGACGAAGAGGCGAGTAAGACAGTGCCCCTCGTGAAACCCTTTGCCACGTGTCTTGTGACAGAGCTGATCTTCCCACGAAAGAGGAGCACTCCATTCTGCTCCTGCAGAAGTGTTGTCACAGGATCGATCTTCCGACTGCGGGCTAGAGCAATAGAGCGACCGATACTCCATGCTATAGAATTGTTAATTGCCCATGTCCGATGCTGCAAAGCACATGTAGGGGGAGTATATGGGTGACGTACCTAAAGAGTAGCTGTTTTGTGGTAGACCACGAGCTTCATGGCCGTAAAGAGGATTGACACAGATACCCGACAAGGACCCTAGCTCTGTGCACGCATCTCGCATGAGCTGCTCGGTCTGGAAATTGTCCTGTACATTGGTGAAAACCTGTACAAGCGTCAGTTAGTCTAGACCTGCGAATGAGAGGAGTGGGAAGAGTGCACCTGCTGGCTGCCTGCGCCGTCTGCTGCGCTAGCCGGCACGATCGGGGTATCTTCGAGACACCGTACAGTCTGCCACAGATAAGGGTAGCTCGCGCCACACAATCTGTGTCTAAAGTGCTCTTGCTGAAGTGATGCGCTGCTAGTAAAGCTTCGAACGCGTTCATTCCTCCAATCTCGTTGGGAATTATGGCATCGAACGAAGTGATGTCCGTTGCTTTCAGGACGGCGCACACGGCATCAGTGATCCTGTCACAGGTGGTCAGCAGAATTGAGATGATGACGTTTTCGCCGACTTACTCGTCCGTACCAGGAATTCGCTCGAGATAGACAGTCGGAGAGCCCTAATGATCAGATGAGCCACGGATGATGAGGAGATCTTGTATAGCACCAACCATGAAGCCAGCAATCAGTACGGTGGCGTCGTCAGTTATGCTGTCCTGTCTCCTGATAGTGATATCCTCGCCCCTTGCCAGTGCGCTGAGACATGCAATGTAGCTGGGATACGCATCTCCGCAGCTTCCGACTCCTAGGACACCTGTACCATCCTGCAGAAACTGCAGATCTGTCTTGGATAGATACCACAGATCTCCTTCAATCCTTGGTCGATACCCTTCGACATCCAGCTGGTGAGCGAGTTCGTAAGATGTTGCTTTCGAGTCGCAACTATTGGTGTAATTGTCGAGCTTCTTGGCCCAATTGTCGTGTAGTGACATCTCAAATGTTTCGGGTTCCTCCTGACTCTCAAGGAGATCCGCAACGACGCGAACAATCAGTCGTGTAGATCCGTCAGTCACGTAAGAGATTGGGATAAGCTCAACTTCAACAACTTCCAGAGTGGCCTTGCTTCCTCCTGCACGGATGCAGCGCTCCATCGCAAGAGCTTCAGCTTCCTCAATCTGCACTTCCATGGAGGCATCATTAGTCCGAGGTACGACGACGGTGTCGACTGTGCCACTGATCTTCCCGATCTGCACTAGTCAGTATCTCGTAGACAAGGAACAGTGAGGAATATCTACCGCTGCTCCCACGGCATTAGCCACTTCGAGATGCTTCGGACGGATCAGCTCTCCAACTCCCGCCAGATTGTCGCCAATTATGATATTTCCACCACCAACGAGAATGACTCTTGCTTTCTCCGGTCTTGTTTTGACAAGGTCAATCGCCACTTCTACAGCTCGTTTCATCTCTGCGCGCCCAGCAGCCTTGACGTTTGATGATACAAGTGTCTCTGTGAGGGTATTAGACCAGACTAGGTCCGTTGCCTGCATGACTCGTCAACATATCTTCATAGGACCCTGAAGTGAGAGCCACTGACTGTAATGGTCTGGCCACCGAAGCAGATCCCCTCTTCTGCTAAACGTGATCCAACCGAGTCTGGTCCGATTTGGACCTGCCCATGTGCTGTCCTAACGATGGACCCGCCGCCTAGTGGTATGCTGTACACGTCAGGTATGCTGAAATTGGTTCTGACGCCAGCTATCTTGACGAAGGTAGCCGACTGCCTAGGGAAGCCAGTCTTCAGCAATGCACATATATCGGTTGTAGTACTGTCAGGTGTCAGTGACCCGTCACCTACGTAGTAGAGATCCAGCTTACCCTCCCACATCGACCACAAGGACGTCTTTGTCGTCCTCCGCGTCCCGTGACAATGATCCTGCCAACAACGCCGCTCCCCTTGCACTATTGGTAGGTCCTGATGAGAAGCAACGTACTGGATGCGATGCCGCTTCCGATGCTTTGCTCAACGTGCCATCATTGACGGTGATGTACAAGCTGCAGTTGCCTAATTTCCGAACGGCATGTTGGAAACCTGCAATGACATGACGTGCGAAGCGACGTAGGCTTGCATTGAGAATACTGGCATTCTCACGCTCCAGGAAACCTAGTCTGCCGATGCTGTGTGAGCAAGATATGTCATAGCCTGGTCCAAGTTCTGATGCGAGGACAGACGCGGCTTCCAATTCTTGGTCAGGGTTTGATGGCGAATAGATGCCAATAACGACGATGCTCTTGATTGACTTGGATCTGATCGCAGCCGCCTGAGCTTGTAGCTGGTCATGTTTCAGTGTCGAGACATGCCTGCCGTCGACTGCATGCGGTAAGTACGAAAGTGGCCCTTTCATGGCAAGCAGAGGTGAACGCCTTACCTTGATAGCCACCGTCCACGTAGCCATGGTGTCCTTCAACTAAAGCACGAAGACCAGCTGGAAAATCCACTAAAACCTGAAGGTCAGCGGTGCTGCTTGATGAAAGATCAAACAATGCGCACCGAATGGCGGGGACCGCCGCGAGTAAGGTCCGCACAGTCGGATCACTCCGACTCGATCAAGCTTGTTCCGATTCCGCTCGAGTACTGCGTTGACGAATTGCTATTTCCCCATGATGAGTATAGCCCAACACTGGCAAGAGCCTCGAGCACGATCTGATTCGCACTTACCGTCGTACCAATCTTGACGGATGTAATCTGAGCAGGCGCGACATCGGCTTGTCTCACAACCTCCTCAATGGCTAGCTCTATGCCACCTTGTATATCAGATGTTGTTGGAGTTTTGTGCCAGGCTAGAACCTGCTCATTTTGAAGTATGACGGCCTTGCGAACAGTCAGCGTGAGCGGTCTGCATCATGACACTACTCACATCTGTGTTCGTTCCGCCAACATCGATGCCGATCACGCACGAAGGGTTTCGAGATGGCATCTCGAGGCCGTCAACACGACGATAACAGGACGTCGGTACGGGTGATGCTGGGTCGTAATCATGACATACGTCCGAAGTGGCTCGACGTTGTTTCACGCGTCAAGCCAGAATTTATTCGAGTCCAGAGCCAGGCTCCAGCTCCGGCATGCTCTCCATGTGGACATTACACCAAAACATCGAACAGAGGAGGTACGCAATGCTTGTCACCGGGGTCCTGTTCCGGCATCCATTCTGTGCATCAGGGGCATATAAGCGGGCCGTGCAGACTGGAGCGACAGAAACGTCTGTCCATTGATAACAGAACGATTCGCCGCCAACAGAATCCAGGAAAGATGGCATCACATAAGGTCATACCAAGCAGCAATGGTGTCCACGGACGGAGCGAGCATCAGCATCGCGGTGCGGTCCCAGTGGAGGGCGAACACAGTGATTCTAGATGTTTGAGTCGATCGATCTAACCGCACAAAGACGCGCAGGTTGGCTAGCTGCGAGATTAGGACGTCTATTGTTGTGGCGGCTGATCGCAACAGATCTTGGCATCGGCTAGATAGGAGTTCTGCGCGCGCATTCTGGGACGATACCGGGACCGACGAACTTTCAACGCGTTACGCAAAGTTATTTGGACTTTGCTGATTGAGTTTGCCCACGTGGAAGTCTGTCGGCTAGATAGAAGATGTGGGCCATGTGGAAGTCTGTCGGCTAGATAGTAGATGTGGTTCATGCTGGGAGCACGCCAGTGGTCATCTCAAATAGTCTCATGTCTATCAGGTTGATGTGGTGGTGGATCCTTGTCATGGCGGCGAGGCTCGACCACGACATTCATCAAATCGTCTTCGTGGTCGAGACGACAATCTGTGCTCGCTATTGTCCGCGCCCCGGTCCTCATGCTCTTCGAGATGAGTTCATAAAGGCAGGGTCATACCTCCCTATCATCAGACATTTGCGAAATCTCTACTTGCGCACATCACACACAGCATGGACGATCATATCACCGCTAGGCAAGAGGAGCATCACCCTACGAAGTTGGCGTTCACTTCTGTCGCTGCACCAGCCCCAGATGCAGGTGGCGCGTCATCTTTAGTCCCTTGCGACCTGGACGACGACGCTGGGCATGCGAATGGACCACCTGCGACCAAGAAAGAAGTATTTTCATACTATACCTACTACGCCGGCAACAACGGCATAGGGTCCTTCCAATAGTCAGTGGTCCACCAAACACCTCGAACGCTTTACTGACGATCTCACCCTCAGCTCGAATCTTCTCTTCCAGAATTTGATCTACCAGGCGGGCTTCAACCCCAATGTTCTGCCATTGGGCAGCTCTAACTGCGATGTCGATCCAAGCGCCCCATGCCACGTCTTCTGGAATGGTGGCACAAAGCCGTATACGTCCGTCGTCTTGATAGCTTCGGGTCTGACTTTCTTGTCTCAAGCCTTGGTCTTCATTGGAGTCGGCAGTCTGGCAGATTATGGCAACTGGAACCCATGGGTCGTTCGAGGTTTCTCGGTGTTGTGCTGGGCCTTTGAGTTCGGCTTTCTCGGCGTCAGAAGAGCTGATCAATGGCGAACGGCGATGGCTCTGTACATCTTAAGTGGTGAGTCTCCATAACGTGTGAAAATGTTCTCCGGGCAGATCTGACTGAACGACCCCAGCAATCACCTTCTGGGCTTCGTATGTCTTCTTCAACGCCATTTTTCCCAAGTTGTCCCACGACCTCCCCGAAGTCCGTACTGCCCATGAAGAACGGCAAAATGGTGCCATCAGCGAAGATGAGTATCAACACAGATGCTCCATGGCACGTTCCAAGGTTATGAATATGTCCTACGGTTTTAACAACGTCGGCTTCACAGCTTGTGGTGCCCTGTCGTTAGCCGCACTTGCAGGCATCGGCGCAAACGACTCGACGGCCAAGAACAATTGGGGCTATTCTGTGTCAGTGGCGGTGTGCACAGGATTCTGGATCGTCCTCGCTATTCCCTGGTTCCTGTGGGAGAAGAAACGCCCTGGACCACCGTTGCCTGCCGGAGACAACTACCTGACTTTTGGCTTCAAGCAGACGTGGTTTGCGGCCAAGCAGGTCTGGACTTTGAAACAGACTTTCTTCTACCTTATTGCATTCTTCTTGCTGGCGGATGGCATCGGAACCACAATAACTCTGGTGGCGATTGCACAGACCCAAGTCGTCAATTTTTCTGCCACGCAGAACACCTATCTCATCATGGTGCAAGGCGCGTCGTGTGTCTTTGGCGTTTTCGGAGCTTACTATCTCCAACGACTGTTGGATCTCCGGACAAAGACCATGTTGCAGGCTACGAACATCGGTTGTGTTCTTGTGGCGCTCTGGGGCATGATCGGTATCTGGACGAGTAAGGTTGGCTACCACAATCTCTGGGAGTTCTGGCTGTTCAATGCGCAGTACGGCTTTACCATGGGCGCCCAGTTTTCGTACGGGCAGGCCTTCATGGCTGAACTTGTCCTCGTGGCCGAGAGTACATGTTCTTCAGCTTGCTCGGCATCGTGTCGAAGGGCTCTGCGTGGATCGGCCCAATTGTCGCAAGTGCGATCGTCGACGCCAATGGTAACGAGTGGACCCCGTTTCCGTTCGTTGCTGCACTGATCTTATTGCCGACTATCGGCATTTTCTTCATTAGCGAGACGAAGAGTCGGAGAGAATGCGCCGAATATCTCAGAAAGGAGGCAACAGGCCTGCGGAAGTTGGAAAATAGTGACGCCCTCGATAAGGCAGCCTAAAATCCCGGCTGTATGGCGGTCGCGCCTAGGGCGCGACATTCGCAGCTATTGTAATCGTACAGAATATCCGACGTTCCAGAGCCGCCTCTACGCGAGGATGAAGCTATGGCAATACATGATCAGTGTTGCAATGCATGAGTGTGGGCAAGACACGTACACTTGAATACCCATTTCTCTTTGGAGCTCTCTCCAATCGACTTTCCGACTAGATCGATGCTGTCGATCCCAGAGCTCTTGCAACAGTTCCAGCCCTCTGTTGGCATGCTAGAAAATCCAATCGTCAGGCATGGCAGAAGGTGCTTCCAATCTCGTACTTACGTAGATGCTGATCCGCGCATCGGGGCTTAGCTTCCGACGTATGAGAGCCTCTGCTTCGTTATCATTAAACGTGGCAACTCCAGCCATGAACAACCCCCAAAGGAGGCCCATCTCCAACCCATAGCCTTCCGGCGTCTTTCTGGCGATGTCTAAGATGCACTCAACTGCTGCGGACACTGGGAGTCCTCGAGGCTGAGAAGGGACCGGATTGATGATGTGATGGAGATAGATGGTGCATGCATACTTGCAGCATCGGACACTGGAGAAGGACTCTTCTTCCAGTGTTTCTTGCTCGTCTAGTGGTCTTGGTCGCGGTTGACTTCGCCAATCGTTGTTCTGATCGCGCAGCTCGGGAGCTTGCAAGGACCACCACCGCTCCAGCTCTCGTTCGATAGATGCAGCTTTCTCGTAGATCAATTGGGAGTTTTGTCGTCCAAAGGCGGTCATCGACTTGGCCGAGAGGTTGGAGAGACTCGCCATGTGAACCATCAATTCGTGGAAAGCGTCCACCATTACTGCCCCGTCATCGTAGTCTGGCCACTTCAATGTGGCATGATCAGGCGCACCGTTCGCATGCAAACCAACATTGAGCCAGTAATTTCCTTGAATCAGTGGACCTCTGCCAGACGATAAAGATCCAGATATATCTAGCAATGAGAAGAACCGGGAGAGGAAGTCGGATGTTCGTGGACCGCCACGATACATAATGAGGTCCCGAGCACCTCGCAAGTGCTGCAACCATAGACCTGACTCCGAGTGGGTTATCTGTTGGCGTATGAGTCGGTGAGTTTGACCACATAGGAAATATGCTTACCTCATATACGCATAGTAAAAGGCATGCCCCGAGTGTTGAGGTCAAGGTCAGCTGGCCGGCATCTGACAAGGCCCGGTTCAGTTCCTGCAGTGCCATTGAATAATGCTTGACTGCGGGTAGCAAATGCCGCGAGTCTCCTCTCGCCATATGTCCCGCGGCCAGTGCAATTATTGAATGAAGCAGAGCTGGCGAGGAAGTAGCAAGAGGAACCAGTTCCTTGCGAAATGGGTTACTCTGCCCGTCATTAACGTAGGCAAGAAATCTTGAACAGAAATGAATGAAGTGCTTGATGTAGAGATGAGAAGCTCGCTCCGCCATCGGGAACTCGAAAAACGGCGGCACGATGAGTTCATGCGACGCGCCCATGGCTATCCTGTCGGCTGACTCAACTCTGTCGAAATGTGGTCGACGAGCAAGAAGTTGGACTTCGGTCGGCGACTCGGCCCACGTGCATCCCAACTCTAGCCTCTGACATCTTCGACAGACTGGCTTCGACTCATCACACCGAAGGTGAATCTTCTTGCACGCTAAACAGCCTGTCGTGAATAGTCAGTTTGTGTCGGGCTTCTGTGATGCGATATTGGACATGTGGAGCTGACCGTTCTTCGACCTGGCAACAGGCCGCCTGATGCCCACCCCAGGCGCCATTCATTGAACAACTCGTTGCTCTCGCATATCTGGTATACTGCATGTACAGCAGGCGACGAGAAATCGTACAAGCTAGCACATGCACGCCATTGGTAGACTATAAATCAAGACGCAGAGGTGGTTCAATGCGCTGCGTGTGTCACCAGGCCGTTACATACTAAGTACTGCCACATGCACGTGTCATGTTACGACATGGACTGCTAGTGGTAGCTTGACGCTGATCAGGAATAAAATGCGAGAAGAAGGGTTGAGTGGCGTCTGATTCGCCGTAGAGAGAGCAGAGCTTTTGTTTGTTGCGAAGATAAGGATAGTTCAAGCTTCAAAGTTTATATTTTATCGAACAAACGCTACTCAAGTATTGGGACGTATACCCATGTCATCCGGTCCTGTAACGGAACCACGAATTCGGATTTCGCTCTTGCCACGTGCGATTCACCAATGTACTTTCCTGGATGAGCCATCCATCGTGCCTGCCACTACCAACATGTACCTTCGCGGTCGTGCCTGGCCGACTTGATCCTACCTTCCCGTGGCGAGATCTGCCGTGTCTGCTCCGGGTCGCGGCTTCCACCAGCTCTGTCCGTCGTGCCTGCCGTACTTTGCTGGCCATACTGCGTGGCGTACTGCTTACACACTATTCATTAATGCAGGTGGCCCGGTCGCGGTTATTATTAGTGCGTTGTTGCCGCACGTGGAACGGTTGATGCGATCAAGACCGGTTGACACTTGACGTAGCCTAGTCTGAAAGCGGATGACGTGACTTTCAAAGACTTTGCCAAACACCGGCCGACCCTTGTCCTTCTCCAGCGCTTTTCATGAAGTCTTTCAGATAGGCTGTGCGTGGGAGAGACTGTGGTTCCCGGAAGGATAGAACTTTCGATGTCCATAATGTCGACTTCATAAGAAATATAACATTTAGTCAATATTGTTGTTGACGTTTCATAGGATCTTCCGAGATCCCAACAAGTCTTAGCGCACTTTCTAGCATGTTCGTCACTCTTGATGATTGCTCTGATGAGCAGTGGTTCTCGTCAATCCCAGTCAATGCTTCAGGTCGCATCACTAGCCCCTGAGTGCCTGCTGAACTTCACAGAATCGTCCGTCCACGCGTCTCGATCCGCAGAAACAGCATTGCCATAAATGCTAACGATATGAGCGCTCCACCGACATATATTGGTATCCTCGGATCAGTGGCAGCCGCATATATGCCAATCAGCGGCGCACAGAGTCCAGCAACACGATTCAGGCAGCTGGCGATTCCCGATCCAGTACCTCTGCTAGTCGTAGGGAATGTCTCAGGCGTGTACGAGTACAAAACGCCGTACATGATGGTCTGGAAGAAGCTGACAACGCAGGAACATGCGAGCTGCCATGGGGCTGCGGTGGAGACAGTGAAGAGGAAAAGAAAAACGCCAGTGAAGAAGGTGGCTATAGCCATCGGTTTTCTGCGGCCAAGGCGCGTGTCGACAGCCCAGCAAGCCACGGGGCTGCCAAGCCAGCCGACGACGGAGGCGATGGCGTAGTCGCGGTAGAGGATAGATCCAGGTTTGGGTGATCGATCTTGACCCGAGCTGGCGAGATACTGAGGCAGGAACGCGTTGAAGAGCGGGTAGCCCAGACCGATGGCTGTCCAGATGATCCACAGCAGTAAGGTGTTCATAGCCAGTCTCCTGTTGCTGAAGAGCGATTTAATATTCTGTGTCGGGAACCTCCCGAATGTGTCATTAATGAGCTTCATGATAGCACATTGCTCCTTTTCCACCGCGGCGACCTCTGCGTCGACAGTGCCTCCGATTTCTTCTAGCAACTCCGAGGTCAACCAGGTCTTTTTACCATTGAGGCGTGCGACGGCGTAGATGATAGCGACAGCTTCGTCTTGTCTCCCTTTCGAGAGAAGAAACTTGGGTGACTCGGAGAGCCTGAAGAGCAGAAAGCGACAAATTTGGCAGAGAAGAGTGATTCCACCCAACGTAAAGCTCAAATAGCGCCAACCATGATTCTGAAAGGCCCACGCGAGAAGCGCTGCTGTGAGCTGGCCTGCAGGCCACCACGCAGACAGCAGCGTAAGTTTGTTGCCACTCGACTGGGGCAGGAACTCGAGAAGCAGCGCCCCGTCGACAGGCAGGCTCCCACCGATACCAGATCCCAGTAGCGCGATCAGTACACACGCTTGAAGAAAGGTCGTTGTCGCTCCAAGTCCCATAGCGCAGAGACCGGCAATGAGAAGACACGAAGTGCTGAAAGGAATTCTGCGTCCGATCACATCCGATAGAAATCCCCAACCGAAGGCACCTTTTATCAGACCGACATTGAGCGCGAGAGTAGCGAAACGCACGGTGGGCTCGCTGATGTTGTACTGCTTCGCCAGGGAGGGAGCATCAGTGCTACGCCCGAGAGCCAGATATTATCTGCAAACCAGCCGAAGCCGGAACCACAGAAGAGCAACCATTGGTATCTGCCCATCCCGATGTCTTGTAGTGCCTTGTTGATGAGGATGCATTTCCGGTCATGCACGCTGCTTAGTCCGCTGGCAGCAGCTTCTGCATCTACCTCCTCTTTCAAGTGTGCGCGAGCAGGAGTCAGAGGGTTCAACTCGATATCGGCCATGTCTGAGGTGTCGAAGCTGGAGATAGAGCCGTGACTGGGCGTGTTTTTGCGCAGAGTGCCCATTATTATCGAGTTGCCCACATCGGGGTATGCTTCGCGCTCCAAGTCGACCGATTGAGAGCGAGAAGCGGAGTTGCGACGATGGTCCGCGGGAGCGACAGCGCGTTGACATCGTTCTGCTTCCTCCAATGGTACGTACACCTGCTGGCGGAGGGCCTCAGCGTCGAGAGCTTTAAAGGGATCGAAGAACCACATATTTGGTGGTCTCTGGGCTGACAGAAGCACTTCAATATGATGGCTTCGAGACTGACGTGGGAGACAGGATTGAAGAGTGGCTGGCGTGGGAAACAGAACTGAAGTCATACGCTGTGGGTCGGTTGTGAAGTGTTGTATCGCACAAGGCAAAGTCGCGGACTGTGATTCTGTATCCAGTAAATGTAGATTCTGAGTGCGGCAAGATATGAGCAGGACTTGAGGAAGCGGATATATGAGAAAAGGAAAAAGGACTTTCTGTAGTACCTTACCGAGTACCTTCCTCGCAAAAGTCTGACTTCTTGCCGAAGTATGCGGCGGCTTCGACCTGTTGACCGGAAAGGTACTCGCTGTGACGGACCATCTGGAAGGAGAAGGCACTGTGAAGGCGTCTGGGAAAGCGACGTAGTGGCAGTGAGTATACGCATCAATTTTGTTGACAGGTGTTGGGTTGGGTCGCAGCTTGGGTGTGTCACATCCGACGATGGAATCCGGCGCAAGAGCTGGCGCACGAGGACGCGACGGCTTCGTCACGGCTTATACTTCATGACTCCCAGCTCCTGTGGGGCTCAAGTCATTCGATAAGTTCCATAGTAGACAGAAGCTCATTGTCGCTGTCGCCTGGAGGACTTTGTTCACTGCCTGAATCCTGCGGTGGGTGCTTAAAACTTTAGATTTGCACCTCAACTTCGAGCTGAGGTCATGCCGAGCTAGCTCCTGAACCTGGACAGTGCGATGAAGCAGTCAATCAACCCGAGGGAAAGGACACTTGTCAGCGATAGCCTTTGATTAATTAAGTGCGCACGATCGCTTATATTTTCCGCTGGCCGTTGCTGCTTCCCAATCGCTGACCTTTATGCATTCAATCCAAACAATTGAGTGAGAGTCGCACTTGCCTGATCTACCGACGCCTCATTGTACCGCAGCGGCCAGCCGCTCTATCGAGGTGCTTGTCCAGGCCGACAATTATTTTTCCTCGGCATCGACAAAGACTTCTGCCTCGCTTGTCTCTGTATCAGTCCTAACGACAGGTGGTCTAGGCTGCATCGCTTGATGTGACATGTTCAGATTTGACATTTTGTTCGTCGTGTTGTGTACGTCATCGTCGAAATCAAGCAAGTTGCCTTGCTTCGGCGCATTCTGTACAGGAGCCTGTATTGCCGTTGACTGATGCACAGGTATCTGCTTCGGATTCGAAGTTGGGTGCAGCACATTGTTGTGGCTGACTGCTTCTTGATTCTGTGCCTGCGCAACCGGCTTTGGCTCTGGAGGTACAGTGCTTGATGGCCGCGAGTCTAGATCGATCAAGTTGTCTGTCGCTTTGTGGACTGCGGCCGCTTGCGCCGGCGGCGCTCCCGAACCGGATGTCGTAGAGTTTGGCGCTTTCACGGTGCCTTTCTGCGCTCCAGACCCAGGCAGGATAGGTGCGATGGCCAGGATTTGATCTATAGCTTTCTTCGGATCTTTGGTGTCGCTGTATGTCTGTCAGTATCTCTCACACACGCGGACTCGGAGACCTACATCTCGGCATTTATGATCCACTCGAGATCATCTTCGCCCTCTTCCGAGCCGCCGGCTCCGGAATTGACTGGTCGAAACAGCTTGGGCATCCAGTGCTCGCCCTTCTCCTCTCGTGCATGCGCCTCTTGCCGCTGTCGGTCCTCGATCTTAGCTTTCTCGTCTGTCGCTTTGACGTGGTCCTTAACATGTACAGCCTTTACTGTCGGGAGCCATAGCCGCTGCGACTCTCGCTCGCCCTGCTCTTCGATCGGACGCGTCAAAGGTGGCGTATGCTTCGCGTGTGTTGCATCGAAGAGCGGTTTCTTCTGTCCTGTCGTCAGATCTTTTATGGTCATCTCACTCGTCCACAGTCCTGAGAGCTCGTAAAGATTTTCGCCGGTCTTGTCGTTGCGAATGATGCCTCCGATGGCATTATATGTGCCGGACACCCAGCCTCGTGTCTTGAATTCTATGTCCGCCGAAAGTCCTGTCGTCGGACACTTGACGAAAGAGTGGTCGCCGAGCTCGTATTTCATCTTGCCGAAAAGGATGCCTCTGGCGTACATGTTGGGCTGCGTGATAACGCTAGCTAGGTCAGCAACCTTTCCCCCATCAATTTGTTTCCTGACGTACTACTTCTCGTTCCCACGGTTTGTGAATCTCAAGTACGAAATTCCCTCCATCATGCTCGCTGCGGAGTTGCCCAAGAATTTGCTTCGAGGCCTGAGCGTGCCATCCACACGGATGTGATGCTCTGGAGCCATAAAAAAGTAGGACGATTTCGGAGGATGATGTGAGGTCTGTTCGGAGATGTAGTAGCCTTTGGTCCCATCTTTATAGTCCCACCAGCATGTGTACGTCTCGCCAAGGATAGGATTAAGAGGTTTCTTGACACCACTAGTACGCTGTCAGAACTGATCCGTTCCACTTGGATGCGCACCTACGGAGGTTTGATGTGCCAGCCGCTGAGGTAGAATTTGATCACGGAGACGAATCTCTGTACCGGGTCGTCAACGTCGGGCATCGGTAGAAGTGTTTCCGGGTGTGCCATAAAGCTAGATCCTGTTAGTCTTCCAACACCAGACAGCGGAGGAGTTGCACTTTGTGATTCTCTCCAACATAGACCGCTCTTCGAGGATGAACGTGGGTAAGGTGATTCGAGAAAGATCCGCCCCTGGTCTTAGTTGTGAAATGATGTGTGAAAGTACTGGAGATCACTGTAAGTTCGGGGCACATCAGCCCATGAACGGCAGGCGTACCATTGTTCTGGTCAGGTTCGACCACCGTTTCCTCCTGCTCGTTGTCTCGCGCCTCGTCGGTGGAGGACCTGTTACCTGACAATATAAGCACGGCTCCAGTTGATGTTCAAGCAATCTTACTCTTGAGGGACTCGCTCCGTGGCCTCAGGGCCGAGCCTATATGGTGCCTCATCCTGAGCTCTTGAAATGTGCTCCAGTACGACTTTGCAGCCTAGACGCGTGGTGGCTACTGGTGTGCAAGCGTTTGTCCAGGGGAGTGCTACGTCAGGCAACGAGGTAAAGTTGGAGACGCTCGTTGCGGTACCTTGCGGAACGTCTGGTCGAGCGATGTTTCGGTGTCGCAGAAGGAGGTGGTACAATGGAACAGACAGCCGACGAGACAGTCACGCTGTTTGACGCTCGAGTGACAGGTGTGCTGCTGTTGCGAGAAAAGGTGAAGTTCGCAGGAACAGGAAGTGGAGTGAGACAAGTCGGTATGCCTTGGACAACAAACTCTCTGCGGATATGTACTGCAGTCTGCGGCGGGGTGGGCTCAGCGTGGCATCTAAATTCGTTCTTCATGCACAGAAGTGATCCAAGAAACGCCTCAGGATATCGGAGGTGCAGCACAAGGCGTTGGCATGGTCGTGACTGGCCTCAGACCGGCGCGGCCTGGGCAAATTTCTCGTTCTCGTTCCTCATTCATCTTCCACCTTTCCATGCTCAGGCGGGGTGTCAAAACTGACGTCATTTTTCTCAGGCGAGGACTCGGACTGCTGACCATGATGATGAGTTGAGACACCACCAGACCTGCTGATGCACCACACGTGGGTACAAGGGCATCTCAAGTCTAAAGTGTCATCGTTGTGTCTAGTGCTTCCGTGTCTATCGTTGGGAAAGGTCGTCAAAGATAAGACCTCGCGGGAGTGCCGCTGGAGCTGCGCCTATATGGCCATTTCTTGGCCCACAACGCCTTTGCTTCTATCCAAGCGATGCCAATGATCTACAAGTCTAAGTCGTGAAAGACCACAAGTCTAAATGTCGATTCCTGAACGCCTCGCTCGTGCCGGAAGGTGTGACAGAAAGATGTGCTCCAAATGTCGTTGGTATGCCCACCGACTGCGACAGCAGCATCAGACTGTCGTCCAGGTAGGTCTGTCATCGTTGGTGATGCGTCTCAAGAACTGAGGTGAAGGCTTATGGAGCATGATGTGGAAGTGCTCTACATCATGTCAGCGATCCTCCGCGAAAATAGTCATGCTGAACAGTGCCAGCATCGCCATCGTCGACCTGAGCTCTCCGGGCGCGACTGTGTGAGTAGACTTACCAAGCGCATGAATACTCTTCAAACTCTTCCAGTTCTTGAACCACACCAAGCTCTCCCGTTCCACGCCATCCTCCGAACAGAAGGTCTCCATTACGAATCGTTCGATGAAAGCTCTCATGCGTGGTGTCAGATCATCAGTAATAGGATCATCCTCCAGCGCGAACTTCGTCCATACCACCAAATGCACGATCTCCGGATCAATACCATACGGCCAGTCATTATAAAGCACCTTCCAATCCGTGGCCTCTTCGAATGGTTTCTTCCCTAACGGCATAACATCCTCCCATTGCAACCGGTGAGTCTTCACATGGTCCATCACAGTTCTATGCTCCTTCTTCAACGACCACATGTACTTGAGATAGGCTCTCAATTGGCTCGGCATCCGCTGAAATTTGTCAATCCGATTCGACGCAACAATCTCCCTCACTTCGTCCCAAGTCTGGATGTGGAAATCGGTATCCCGGGTTGAGAGCGCAAGGCGAGCTTTGAGGGCAATGTTTTGGAGATAAGGCGGACAGTCGAGGGTGTATTCTTCGGCGGTGAGGTTGGTGTTCCAGTAGAGATTTGCAAGCGGTGGGACTTCATGTTTGGCGGTGGTGGCAGTACTTATCGGCAAGTACTCGTCGCCTGAGGTTCCGTGGACTGAATGAGGCATTGCACGAAGTGATGCCGTAGATAGAGTAAATCTACTGCTACGACACACCACGCGTTGAGAGTCGCAGAGACGCCGCAGGATTAGATTGCTCAGATGCGTACATTTCGATATGAGCATAATTTAGCAGTAAATAAGAGTGAATCTGAAATCAGCAGACAAACGAAAAGAAGGATCCGAGTTCACTTGCATTCAAGTCGAGCACGGGTGGCTGATCTGACGAAGCCAACCATCGGGCTTGGCGTCAATACAACCTTGGAAGTTCAGAGAGGCCTACTACGATGTCTCGGACGTGAAGATATACTTCTAACACACAGAAGACGAAGTGGGACGTATTAGGTAACTTGAGTAGCGATTTTGTGTGGATTGCGTACAACAGCACAAGACTTCAATGTGCATGTGGATGTGCCCAAAAAGCTCAGAGCCTGTCTTTGTGCCTAGAGCCCGCCCAGATGCAGACCAATCCATGGATGCTAGTGCACGATCCGTCCATATGTATGAACAGCGTCTCGCACGCGGTCGCCTCAAATGGTACAAGGTAAAGTTCATACATAGCCCTCAAAAGCAAAAGCTCTTCCTCATTGCTTGCGCCTCTCCGAAGTCAACCCAGGTTGTGGAACAGGTGCTCGAGACTACCTGCTTTCCCTCCCCAGAAGTATGGGCCGTGACACTAGGTTCTTCGTTAGCCTGGATCGAGATGCGAGTGGGGAGCTAAGGACCGCGGTGGATGGCAGCATGGAACAGGAGTAAGAGACAAAAGTATCAGGGCGGACTCTGAGACCTTCATGCTCGATATCGCTCCCGGTCCAATATTGGGAAGAATACTTACAAGACGAATGTGATCCACTACGCCACGGAGGCCTCTCGGCGAAACCATAGCAGTCGCAGGACAGAGAGCGCAGGCAGCCCCGATGATTCCAGGGAGCAATTTCGTAGTATCGTGCATAGCCTGGGAATTGGCAGTCAGCGCGACCGCGGCGGTCGTCGAATCAGGCTCAATCTTCAACTTGGCCAACGTGATTCTCATGCCCTTCGTGAACTTTTTATCGTTGTGATGATTTGCGATTCGCTGAGAGTGCTCGGTAGGATTCTCTGCGTCGAATGCCTGCCGCAATCGCGCCACGTGGTAGTTCTGTGCCAGCTGGACGAGCTTGGTGTTGAGCGACTTGGTTGTCCACAAGAGACCCAACATTTCTGCGGCCAGTATCATCACATGATTATCATCTTCAAGCCAGTCGACGGCCATCGCATGTCGTGTGGCGCCGAGGGTCGGGTCGTTGGGGCGGCCTCTGCTTTCGGAAATCATGTTATCTATTACCTATTTGACTGTTTGATTGTATCCTCGACTTTCATCCGTACGTCATATGCTCATGCTGATCGTCCAAAATGGCTGGTCCTTTTTAATGAGTGTGTGCGCAGTCAACCCATCCCCCAGGCGATTCCTGCACAATGATACCATTCCGGCTCATACCACCATAACAGATACAGAGTCCTCCCAGCGATCAACGACCAAGTCGTTGCGGGGTCAACGTGTCTCTCGTTGGTTCGCGAGAACACGTTCTCGGAAGGGCAGATTGGAGGTGTCAACGTGTCTCTCGTTGTGAGCTCATTCCGAGTCGGTCTCGTCGTCGTCTTCGTCGCTGGGTTTAGCTGCACGTTTCTTGGCTGCGGCTTTCGACCTGTTCCTCTTCGCGGCCTCTCTCTCCTTGCGGGCAGACTGCATGGCGGCTTGCACCTCCGGCTTTGCCATCATCTCCTTTGACAATGTACCCGCGTCGCTGGCGTTCAGCCACGCACGACCTTGCTTGAGCTTCTCGCCAAAGGTGCTCTTCTTCTTGCGCGCTCTTTGCTTGCTGGCAGACTGCATGGCGGCTTGAACCTCCGGCTTTGCCATCATCTCCTTCGACAAGGTACCGTCGTTGCTGGCGTTCAGCCACGCACGACCTTGCTTGAGCTTTTCGTTTTGGCTCAGGGCGCTCTCCACGGCCGCTTGCGCGCGCTTCAAGCCCTTCTGGACAGCAGGATCATCCTATGATTCTGCATCCAAGTCTCCCGCCTCGGCTTTCTTCAACAGCAATGTGTCGTTCTTCCTGCTGACTGATTGGTTCTCGCGAGTCTTCCTAGCCGACTCCGACTCCTTGTTGTTGTGCCAGTAAGCCCTCTTTTTCGCAAGTTGAACCGGCGTGCTTTGGAATGCCCGTATACGCTTCCTCACCTCCTCCCTCAGATAGTAGGCCTTCAAGGTGGCCTTACCTTTGACTGAGTGGATATATCTGCGAGAATTCTCCAGCTTCGTCTTCCACAGATAGATCTTTGCCTGAAGTGCGGGATCTGATTCGTCCAGCTCGCCTCTCTTGTATGCGTTCAGAGCTTCTCGGGAAGCTGCCAGCCGGTTCGTGAGACAGAGGTGTGGTACATCAGCCTGAACGAGTATCTCGTTGAGTGGCAGATCGATGCCGCGCACCGGATCTCTGAGTGGACTGTGTGAGTTGACTCCGGAGTAATCGAGCAGGCGTGGGTCCTCCCACGGGAAAGCATGCAGCATGTAATGCGAGAAGTCCTCTGCTCCAGACCACTTCACACCCATGTACAGAGACCACAGCTTGAACGTAAACATTGCTTCTTGCGAGAGTGTAAAGCATCGCAGTGGAGCGTTCCTCTTAGCCATCGGAGCAGCAATCGCCATCAGTAGACCGATGTGGGTCAATTCCCAACCTTTCTCCAGCAATGGCTTTGTATGCTGAGACATGCTGCCGCCACGAACATAGTCTTGCATCCGACGCAGGGCGCCACTATCTTGATTCGCAGCCGACCCAACATTGATGAAGTCAGTCTCTCCCTCCTTTTCAAAGCATGCCACATACACGACGAAGTGTGCCTTCAAAAATTCTTCTCCTATAGCCAGAAGACTAGGCAGCTCTGTGATGTACTCGAAGGAAGGGAAAACTTCTCCTCTGAGGACTGGGACGATCGAAGGATGGACCATCAAGTCGTGAGCGTCCAGCCAGTACTGTAGGCCATAGTGTTGCAGAATTTCTTTCGTCTTCGGCCGACACTGGGCATCAGTCGTCAACAGCAGATCGAATTCAGCTCCTAGGAAGTCGACTAGATCTTGGTCGTCTTGAACCTTGCTCAGAGACTCCATGGCAGTTGCGGAACGACCAAGTCGTTCTCAACGGCACTCCCGTTAAACGAGTCACACGATTGACCTATGCAGAAGTCAGTACAGAAGCAGCACGTTCCCTCCCATCATTTGACTTACCTTGAATGATGGCCAGTGTTGCCAATACAAGAGTGTTGGAGTACTCAGCAGGTGGGAGGTATCGACGAGTGATGTGTAGGGGAGAGAGAGGTTCTGGAACCGTGGATGTCCCTAAGTAGATCGAGGCTATGAGGAAGGTGCGACGGGAAGCTCTTTTACCTATGTAGAAGGTACGCGTGAGGCGCAAGACGCGCAAGGTGCAAGAGCTTCCCGCCGCACCTTCCCCACAACTTGAAGACAACCATGCCAACATGTCGATTCCGACATGCATGATCCGACAATTTGCGCGCTGTCATCAGCTCCCAGTACTCGCCTGCGACTTGAACGCCTTGCCCTGACCACGCTTGGAGCCAAGCCATCGCCCCGGGTGCCAATACACAAAGACGTATACCGCAATAATGATTGGCGCAAACTCCAGACAGCCAAAGATGACTTCATGGGTCGACAAGAACTCCAACAAGCCCTCTGCTGTTTCTGCCAGCCGAATACACGTCCGCAAGTACACCGCCAACGTGGCAACGAATACGGCTGCAGCGAAAATCTTCAGCGCGGTGTTGAGCTGTTTCCGAGCTTTGGTCAGGAACCAAACGAATAGCACAATGAAAAGGCCGAATGTGAACACCTGGAATGCCAGACCGGCAAGCAGAATGTGGTTGGGTGTGTTCGGATCCTTGCCGTTTGAATAGGCGCTTCCTACGAGCGCAGCGCCTGCGATCTGGATTATGGTTGCGATGACGTCGCAGATTATGAAGATCCAGAGGATGACTTTGGGCGGCAGAGGCGAGTACTGCCGTCCGACATGATTGATCATGACGGAGATCAGAGTGTAGATGGCTGCGGAATAGAAGACTGGAGCCACAACGATGCAGAAGTACTGGCCAACGAAGTATGCGACCGAGTATGGATTGATTCTGGACGCAAGAATGCGGAAGATATAGCCCGCAACTTCCATGGCAGTGCCGATCAGCACGGTGCAGAAGTACCATGTTCGATAGCGCAGCAGCAGCCACAGGTGCAGGAGCAGCGCAATGAAGAAGAGAACAACACCTAGCACACCCAGTGCAAAGGAGGGCGTGTACCTGTCAAGGCTGTGTTAGCATGCGGAGATAGGTTCGATGAGGAGGTATCGCAGCGTACCCGAAGATAATGATGCATGCAGAGTCATCGCTGTCTGGCCGAGGGAAGTTTGGGTCGATGTAACCCGTCACTCGTCCACAGGAGTCTGCCATCTTAGTTCGTGGCACTGTGTCGGTGGAGGCTTGATAGGTACAGGACGCTGGCGGCTGCTTCCAATGCTTCAGAATTGGGTGGGTTCGAGAAGGCACGACTCTGTTCGGCAGGAATGTTGGACGTCAGAAGAGTTGCTCCTGCCATCAGGCGGGACCCGCATCCTTATAGCAGTTGCTCCTGGACTGGACAACAACATTGCTGTGATCAAGCCTTTCATTCACGTTCCACCAACGATCACGGCGACAATGCCAAGCAGCAGTATGGAAAATGCTGTCGTCAGAGGCTGTCAAAACCATCTGATGGAGAATCGACGTCGTACTCAGCACGAAATGATTGGTCACGCTATGAGAAACCTTGCGGCCCAAATTTCTGGTCGCGAAAATACGAATTCTGAGCTTCTTTGGGCAGTTCAAATGAATAGACGTCTTCTGCAATTCATGCACCAGGGGACGCGAGAATTTTACGTGGCTCTTCTTCTCTCGTCAGGAAGCACTTCGGATGACCAGAAGGTTGAGGCCGAAGCACTTCGCGAAAAGCGCCATCAAGAGTCGATTGCTGGTGCATGCAGCGCGGCATGATCCGATGAGCCGACCGCAGCTTTCGAGGTGACGGGTATCGAGTAAGATCTGCGCTGTGCGCCCGCGCTCACGCGAAGCATCACCAAGCTTAAAGCCATCCCCCAATACATTATGGCGGGACCCGGTGAAGCAGCTGCGAGACTCGCAGGCGACTACAAAGCCCGGAAAGAGGCGTTCGTGTCCAATCTTTCCGGAAGCTCCATCACCGAGATCAACATTGTCACCTCTGTCGTCCCAGCTGCCATCCTCCTATGGACCGCGTTGCAACGGAGTCAATCATTCTTCACGCCCTACAGTCCTCTAGCGTTCGCCGTTGACTTCCTGCTCAATGTATGTGCTGTCCTCTTTGCATTCACGATCTACAGCTCAGCACCACTTGCGTTGAGTGTGTTCTTGGTGGCACCTGCCGTTCTGCTTCTCACCCTACAATCACCAAAGGAAGCTGCGCCCAATGGGACAGCTAAGAAAGGCAAGTCCGAAGGGGCGGACACGCAGAGCTTCAAGTCGAAGCTAGTACCCCGGCCATTCCTGACGCACTACCGCGGCACGATGATGATTATGACGGTCGTTGCGATCCTCGCTGTGGACTTTCCCATCTTTCCACGACGCTTTGCCAAGGTCGAGACTTGGGGTACTTCATTGATGGACATTGGCGTTGGCTCATTTGTGTTCGCCGCGGGAGTTGTCTCAGCTCGAGAGCTGTATAAGTCGAGCGACGCTGCGAAGCCATCTCTTGCAATGCGGCTCGTCCAGTCCTTGCGCCATTCAGTACCTCTCCTGCTACTGGGCATCATTCGATTGATTTCGGTCAAAGGCGTCGACTATGCAGAACACGTCACCGAATATGGCGTGCACTGGAACTTCTTCTTCACCCTTGGCTGCCTCCCGCCCTTTGTCGTCTTGGCCGATGCTGTCGCGTTCCTGCACTCAAAATTTCCGCCAGCGACTTACGCTCTCGTCGCCTTCGCAATATCAGCTGTCTACGAGTTGCTTCTCAACGAGACACGCCTCCTAGCCTTCATACTCACAGCACCACGCGTCGACTTGCTGTCTCAGAATCGCGAAGGCATCTTTTCATTCATCGGCTATCTCGCTATCTATCTGAACGGGCGAAGCACAGGCGCGGACATCCTGCCGTATCGCATACCACCCAAGGCACGGGAAATGCTCAAACGAGGTGCTCCGCAAGTCTGTGTCGAGCGCTCCCATATATTCTTCAGCTTAGCTTTCCTGACCGGCATCAACATCGTAGTATACCTGCTGGCCACGAGCTACTATGGATTCAATATCCGCCCCTCCAGGCGACTGGCGAACCTGCCGTATGTGTACTGGATAGGGGCTTTCAACACATTCCAGATCGGTGTATTCGCCTTCATTGAGTCGCTCGGTCCGGCATTCTCATACCGTGAAGGGCCAGAAGATCGACAAAGTCTGAAGAAGGCAACGAGTAAAGTACTCGCAGTCTTCAACTCGAACGGGTTGGTCGTGTTCCTTGTCGCAAATCTGCTGACAGGCGTGGTTAATTTGAGCGTCAACACGCTGGACATGGGCAGTCTGCCTGCTATGGCTGTGCTGATCACGTATGCGGCTGCTGTGACTGGGGTGGCAATGACGATGGATCATACTGGGATCAAGATCAGACTTTGAGGCTGGGGTCGAGCCCAGATGTAATAACAAGCTGGAGGCTGCCAGGGCGACTAAGCAATGATCGGGAGGTGTATGGGCAGTAGTACAGACCCGGATCTACATGCTCCGGGCCAGTTGCCCGCGCACAACTCTTGACAACAATCGGCAAGCCAAGAACAGCAGATTGGTGTTTCGCAAGACCAGTTGACACTGGCTTGAGTCAAATTGTACGAATCGACATCTGCTCAAAAACTGCCACAGGGAGGCCGCTGCATCAGAAATCTGGACACCTTGACTGAAATCTGCAATCATTCTGTCTCTCACATGAGCGTCACATGAGCATCACTGCCTAAAATTTAGACGCCAAATTTTTCATGCCAGGGAGGACTCCGTGTCGAAGATCCCGGTAGTAACAAATCCGCAACTTAGCGAGCCTCTTCGTTTCCTGCTCCAAAGCCCGCCCGACAATCGTTCTGAACGCGCCCAATGTCTCGATATGGCACAGTCGGCAATGTTGCCGCTTCGTTCGGCGGCGCAGTGCCCAGCATGTCCTCGAAGGACATCTCTTCTTCTTCCGTCGTCTCCTCGACGATGCGACCGTTGTTTCCGCTCTCACTGACCTGAACTCGCGCTTCGATTCCACTGCCGCCCTTGCTGCTGCTCCCGAACATCCCGCAGCAGAAGCCTCCCACTCTCGATCGGCTCCCACTTGAGCCCTTTGATTCGACGGTCGTGCTTGATTGCGCCGCCGAGGCGGGCTTTGGCTTCTTCAGTGTTGCGCGTTGGTCGGCGTAGTTGGAGCGCGGAAAAGGGGTACCTGGACGCTGAACAGCCTGTCGTGAAGGCGGAACCAGCACCACTCCGTCATAGTGTCCCGTTCCAGAGCCCGCCTTAGGAGATTCCTTCTGACGATGTCGACGCAAAGTCCTCCCGATGCTACCAAAGACGCTCGAGAGTCTGTTACCAGTGGAGACCTTGCTGTTAGCCGTGGACGACGACTTTGGGCGGTACACGTCCATCATGTACACGGTCGGCAGTGCTGTGATTCTGTCTTCCTCTGGCGTGTCCTCGACGTTTTGTTGCTCTTGGACGCCTTGACTGGCGGACGACGATGACGAGAGGTCTTCCGTCCGGCTATCTTCAACAACAGTCAACTGTGAGTCTCGATCGTGGCCGTTGCGGAACCCAATCAGTCCCTGGATGCTCTCGACTCGTGGCGCTCGGAAGCTGAAGAGGTCAGACCAGCGCTTGCGACTCTCCGTGGCACTTGTCATTGGTCGTGAGATGACTGGACTCAAAAGAGGTGTTGACGAGGGACTCCCTGGCGCAAAACTCGAGGAATTGGTCGAAAATTGCTGCTTGGAAGCTTCGGGAACTGGTTCACTTCACGGCACCTATGTGAATACTCAGAGGTGACAAACGCACACCTCTGCCAAGGCTATTGTGTGTGGAAATAGGTATGGGAGGTCCTCTTTGTCCCTGGCAACGGATTTCTGGCTTGCTGGCAAACCATCTTGAAGCATCAGGGTGGCCTCTGTGTGTGTTTGTGTTCACTCTTTGTTTCGAAAGCTGCAAAGAAGCAAGCATGCAGTTGAGCAGCGCTATGGCTAGGAGAAAACGTTCAGCATCTGTACTCAGAAGGAGAATCATTCTCCTGTCGATCACCAACCGTGAGATTCCCAGCGACGAAGAAAGACGCTACCTAGCTCACGAGAAGAATGAGTTGATAGCCTAGGTTTTGCACCCATAGAGAACACAGGTTGAAGAGGCATAAGGAGGAAGTCTATTACACCACTGTGGCAGCCCTGCCTCGTCCGCTGGTCTTCCTCTTCAGTCCAACGTGAGAGCGTCCTCCCACAAGCATCCAATGCCCAGCCACGAATCAATACGGCACTCTCTTCACCTTCTGCCTCATCGCCTCTGGTAATTCCTCCTCAGTGACGAGTCCCATCTGCAGCGCATCGCCCCAGAAGAACATCGCACGGTCCTGTGCGTACGCTAGGTAGTCGAACTCTTCTTCTTCCTCCCCCATTGTCCCTGCTTCGGCGGCTTTGGCGTTGACGTCAGGCTCGGCTTCGCTGTCAGTAACAACTTCGCCGTCGGAGATGGCTGCTGGAGTCTTGTCGCCGTAAATGTTCTTGCTGGCTGTCCATGGATCAGAGGGGGCTGTCGCGCTGCCGTTGCTCTCTGTGAGAGCTTCAGATGGCACTTCGACGGTACCTTCGGCAGCAGCTTTGTCCTCAGCGTTTGGATCAGCAATGACTTTGCGCTGTCCGCCAGGATGCGCCGCACTGCGGCTGCCTCGGCGTCCACTTAATCCACTCTTTACACCCTCAACAACCCGTCCCAGCACTTCTTTTGCTTTGGTGCCAGCGCGATGTTTTCTGCTCGCCTTGTCTAGCTCTGGTACCTTGGCTTGCACAATTCCCCAGGCGACCCAGTGGGCCGAGTTTGCCATCCTCCACAGTCGTGTCTCGTATAGTAGCTGTTTGATGTCATCTTCCAGCTTCTTCTCCCGAGCACTCTCTTCAGCGTCATAGTCATTCCCTTGAGCAGGAGACTCGCTGCCAGGAGGCGCACGAGCGTCAAGCATGAAGTCGGGAATGTTAGTTCTTTCTCTTCCTTGTAGGACGTTTGGCGTAGATGAGGCATTGGAATTAAACTGCGGGCGATGCATGATGTAACTGCGAATGAAGCGTCGTTGCTCTTCTTCTGTAGGGTATGCTTGTGTATGGCATGCCCACGGAACTTCAGGATGGTGATAGTTGTAGCACCACTCTGAGAAGTGGTTGGCGAATTCTAATCCGGCGGTATTCTGGCCGGCGTACTCGAAGTCAATGACGACGAGTTGCTTGTGGTGGTTCGATGGCTGTAGCAGGGGGGACTCGCCGCTGGGCTTCAGACGCATAAGGTTGCCATATTGTGTGTCATTGTGAGCAAAGACGAGTTTCTTGCGAAGTCCAGAGTTGCCGCCTACTTCTTTGACAAGACGGGCGCGATACTTATCGTACGTACGCCGGAACACGGGCCATTCAGTACCGCAAACCAGACCATATCGTGTGTATTTGGCTTGCGGCGGTTCCTGGTCAGGTTTCGAAGGTTGGAGGGAGAGGTTGACTTGGCGATCGAGGTATGCAATGACCTTCTCGCAGCGGTCCAGGTATTTGTCGAAAAGGATGAAAATAGACGGGCCTGCATCGATCTCTGAATTCAGGAGCTCTATACCGTCGTGAAGTTCCCGCATTCGTTTCGCAATCTGCTTTGATGTCTCTGGAACTCGCAAATCTTCGGCTTCCAACGTGACAGAATGCAGATATTCCTCAAAGCGGCCGTTCGAGAATGTCCCTAGCAAGCGCGGGCCAATCTTCTTCTGAGCAAGGCGGCGAAGGATGGACAATTCGACTGCACGATCTATAAGGTGATCGCTCTGTGGACCGTATATGCGCAGAAGTAGGAATTTTGGCTTTGGTCCTTTGGCGATGCCGCCCTCGCCATCGATTTCGGCGGGCTTTGGAGGCTTGACGACGTAGACAGCATTTGTGAGCGCTCCTGACAGGCGCGCAACCTCAATACCGGCTGCGTTCTCCATGGGAACGCGTCGCCAGCCTTTCAGCTTGAGAGTGTGAGTGAGTCGCAAGATATCTTCTTTGAAAGTGACCCAGCATTCCTCGGTTTCTTTGCCTCTGACCGACGTGGTTTCCGCCTGCTCTTCCCCACCACTGTACGCAAGCGTTCTTGAATTGTCGAGGTAAGCCTCTACGCCAGGTACCAGGACTTCGTCGCCAAAGAATTCGGTATCGGAAGACAGGTTGACCACAGAGTTTCGTTTGAACTTGCTAGCTATCGAATTTTTCCGTGATGGAGGAGCAAGACCTGGCGACCTTGGCGCGACCATTGGTGAGCGGGAACTGCCTTTGGGAGTCGTCGACTTCATGTAACCGGACATGATCCGTTCGAGCTTCTCCAGATCCATCGCCGGTTCGTGATCATGCTGTGATCTTTCTGTGCTGGGCGCCTCGGTATGACCGAAGTCCTTCGAATGATGATGCAGCGCCTTGTGCCTGCGGGCTCTGGACTTCTCCTTGTGCAGCCAGTCGGCCACTTCAGCTAGGACCCTTCGCGGATCATTGGATTGAGAATCAAAGTACGATTCGGAGCCGCTCTGGTTCTGCTCACTCAAGCTGATGGTGGATGCTTGTCGGACGAGTGAAGAGGTTGAAGAGTTAGTGGGTAGCATGTTGGGTCTGCCCGTCATCTTCTTGCCAGAAATACTTGCTCGGTGTAGTTTCTGGGGAAGTTTCTCATCTTGGTATGCTGCGGGTGGTATCTCCTCTGGTTCTTCTTGGAGTTGAACACCTAAGCAAGGAAACTTGATTCAGTACAAAGTAAACTCTGGTGAGGAACGGTGCAAAGTCACGCGACACGTTCTACTTGTCACACAGGAACGTGCCCCGGCTGTGTCTAGATCCCATTGCTCTAGGCATCCACATTTGGCCGGCCGTCCTTTACAGGGCCAAGGCGCGTGATTGTGTAGCACAGCATCGTACTTGCCGCCGCGTAGCTTCGCATAAGGACGGATAGCACTCACTCTTCGTTGACTCGTTAGGAGCAATATTGGGCGACCTCCCTAAAAGGTGCGATGGTGTCAGCGACATAGTCGCTGTTCTTGGCTATCAGGCAAACTCCAACGGGCGATCCCAGCGGATTCTCGAAAGGCGGTGGCTGGCCTCGCGATGCTAGCTTGCTGCGGCGGAGGTCTCGTATCCTGTAGTGTGTAGTATAGGATCTGATATAACAGTACAATATAGTCAGAAGGTACGAAGCTCGTGTGCGACAGTCGAAGTGTCAGGTAAAGATAGCTGAAGGAGTTCTGATAGTGAAAACCTGCTTGGCTGGTGTTGTTTGGAAGGTGGGCTGGCAATCCTTGCACGTGGTCTGGCCGCGCTTTCCTAACGTCTCGAATACGAGCTCCAGTCGTCATTTCGTCCAACAGTATCATGAACTTGAATGGAAGTACTTTCGAATGGGCTTTTACGGGTATGGTTTCTTAAAGTTCAAAAGCGTGTTGATCTCACTGATCCAATACTGTAGTATGGTGAAGATCCAGTCCGACTCGCGGCAGTCGGTTATCAAGACCTGCCTATATGTATTCCCTTGCGCCTGTCTGGGTCCTGATCCTCCCAAACTTCCTTCTTATTCCCAATTGTTCGTCAAATGCGTGTCCGTGGCTATGCATGAAACAGTCGTCACTGGTAGAACAAAATATGTTGATACACAGCAGTTTGAGCACCGTGCCCATTGCGCACTTTCCCAACGCTGTCTCCTCAAGTCCTGTCATCGATCCATGCTTTTCTGACTTGGCCGGTCATATATCGTCTTGATCTCTCGCTCACCACTCCTCCGCCGACTGCTGGTGCCGCTCGCAGGCTCTGCTTGCGTCGGCGATTCTACCAAATCCGAGAGCCCGATTGCACCTTGCTCCAGATCGTAGTTATGCATCAGGCCTTCGCTTTCCCCTTGCCGCCGTACTTGTATCCCCTGCAGGCTGAAGTTTGAGGTCACGCTGCTGCTCCTCCTGTGACCGTACGGGTCTATACTGCGCCGACCTTGCATGCTGCGCCTGGTTATGATGTTAGAGATTCCATCAGTAGGGGCAGCGTCTTGCACCGTTGTCTTGCCATTGAGCGCAAGCGATCCATCTGGATCCCTTCGTGATAGGTTGAGGATGTACACGCCAGTGAAGATGACCAGAAAGCCACACAGCAGCGATAGCGTGTTGACCGCATCCGTTGTATTGAAGCCCTTGAACAGGATGAATGATGCGCATAGCGTAGCAGTCGTAAATGTGACATAGTACAGCGGATTGACGATCTGTGTCGGGAACTGGCTCAATGCCTTGTTGAAGTAATTCATCTGCGTTGTGATGCATACCGCTGTTACGACCGCAAACACATAGGTTGAAGGATGCGTAAGCTGATTATTGCCGGCAAAGGTCAACTTCAGCGCGATACCGAAGCCCTTGATCGCCATGACTGACACCGAGCCGACGGTCGAGCAGATCGAGATGTATATGAGGGGGTTCTTCTTGCCGTACAACGGGCCATATCGGTATATCATGACGAGGGAGAAGGCTATCGCAGCGACGCAGTAAAGCATGAAAGCTGTGAGTCTGATCAGCACGTGCGTGACTTCGCCATAGCATGGTTTTTCTTACCTGGATTGATCGCATACTGGAGGATCTCGTCTACTGTGTTGATTTCTGGATCTGGCGGCGCATGCAGGACAATAATAACCGCCCCTATCAAGCACATGGCACACCCAAGCTTGCCCAATATGCCCAGCTCTTCGTTCAGGAAGTATGCTCCCAAAACCGCCCCGATCAGTACACTCAGTGCGCCGAGAGGAGTGACCAGTATAGCCGGCGCAAAGGCATATGCTGCAAAGTTGAAGAACTCGCCAAAACCTAGCAAGCCCATTCCGAACCACCAAAGTGGCGTCCTGAAGTACTGAAAGCCATCTCCTTCAAATCCGTGCTTGTCGGCCGCATCATTCAGGCCTTTCTTGGTTATGACGAAGCTGCTGCCAATGGCTAGCGACGAGACTATTGCAAGCGCCAGCCCTACCCATTTGTCTTCCATCGCGGCTCCCCGCAGATGGCGCGCCGCGCCGTATCTATTTCTTTAGTGTGCGTGTGTCGATTCAGCTGAAGGCTCCAGGCTTTGGGCAGCCGTTGCCGTTCTCGGAGGGACAATGAGTCCCTTGTCCGCGGCCAGTAGGTCGACGACACCGGCGAGGTAGGGACTGACCGAGTCGCGAAGTGAGGTACAAGGCTATCGGGCGCTATGAATTGATTTCGGGTTTGGAACGAGCGACGGGATGAGCGACGGGTCTGATGGAGTGGTACTGGAGCCAAGCCGCGGTGGCTTCGCTGAGGCGCAAGCAACCAGATAGAGCCGATTGTCACGTTGTGCACAAAGAGTGGGATGCGAGTTATTCGCAGATCGATGGAGGTACTACTTGTCAAGCGTGTAGGCGTGTTCGTCCGCAAGAAGCTATGAGGGAAGGACACCGTTCAAATATCGAGGCGTTCAAAGGGGGCAATGCAGACAAAAACTTTACATAGTAGGTCGTGATACGTGGTGCTCGGGGTGGTGTCTTGAGTGGATTGCTTGGACCCCTCGATTCACAGGTCCAAGACTCCTTGTTCCTGCAGTACCAAATAATGCCAGAATGCTGTCAATTCTATCGTACTCTACCCAAGCTTCGCCGACTACCGCCTTATGACCTTCATTGGTGCTGCCAGTGCCATAGCAGCCCTCGATTCTCACGCGCAGCACTTCGCGATTACCCCAGTAGGAGCATATTCTCGATTTGGAGCCGCGCCAGCCACAGCAGGGTGAGCGCTTGCGCCTCGGCCCCACCGGTGCTCGATTTGTGAAACAGAGGTATCAGATTTAGCCGTACTATGCGATGCTGCGGTATTGGGCCGTCTTCGCAAAGATGGCATTCACGTACATACACAGTGCGACATCTTTCTGCTTCCTGCTCAGGTCTGTGTCAGCACTGTGCCCTGCATGTTGTATCTGAACTTCATACGTGGTGGAGTGGATGTCAATGCAAGCAATCAGCCTCCGTTCAGCAAGGGCAGGTACTGTCGATAAACTCCTCATCAGGCGAGAGCGACGACGCATTATGGACTACTAATCTTGTGTGCTCGAATGGTCAGAAGCCAGTGTCTATAGCAGGAATTGGATCGGAATCGTTTTCTTGTCTATCAGCGCTTTTCCGCCGTGTTCTTCTATTCCATCTAACGCGAGCAGCTGGTCTATGGGGTATCAACATTCAGCAATGTATGCCCGTTGGCACGGAGCTCATTTCCATCCCTCTCTTTTCCCCATGACCCTTCCCGTGCGCAGCCATCTTCCGAGTGATCGACGGGACCAGCGCTGCCACTGTCCAAGACTCCAGCAGCCGCTGCTCTGCTCAAATGATTAGATGAAGGATGCGCTATATCGACCCCATTAAATGCCGGAAGATGAAACTTTTGCCGCCGAGATAAACAATGAACGCCGTAGTCCAGCCCTCAACATGGAGGGCATCACAGCAGACGCCCTTCGGGCCAGAATAGAAGCTGCCCCTACGCCTGGTCTGCTGAAAAAGTGAAAGAATGCAAATACAGAAAATCCCCGACTTTCGCAAAAGGCGCGTCTTTTCGTTCGTGTGAGAGATGATGGCCGCCTCGTCGCGCCCTGAATGTGAAAAGCGGGATTTCGACTCAATTCCAACCGTTCAGTCGTCATGGTCATCCAGGACATTTTGTACATTGTCGAATTGCGGCCATTTTGGTCGTTCAGCTCATGGTGTGGTCAATCGAGAGCCCGGCTCCGACATTACCCATACCCTGAGAGGACCCCGCAGTGGCAGACGCTGATATCCCTCCTGGCTGCAGATCTGGATTGCATGGTGGAGAGTGCTGTTTGTGGTATTTGAGTCCGTTGAGGTTTTTGTACCTCTTTTGGCAGACGTCACACTTGTATGGCTTCTCCTTCTCCATGCCCTGTGTACCAGGATACGGTGCCTGCGTGTCAGGATTGACTATCGAGAAGGTACCGTCTCCGTTCTCATGCAGACGTTGATTGTTGTGGCCATGCTATTCTTGTTAGTTCGCGTGACAAAAAGCATCAGGCAAGGGCAACGTACGGATTTGTGATACTTGAGACCATTCTGATTCTTGTAAGCTTTCTCGCAGCCAATGACTGGACACCTGAAAGGCTTGGATTCCTCGTTGGGGCCAATATTCGTCGTTGTGTCTGGCAGACCAGCTGCGACCTGTGCCTGTCTAATAGTACGAGCAATATCGCTGTTGGCGCCGTATTGTCCGCTACCAAGGCGGTTATGAGTATTGCTTGAACCATTCGAAATCTGGTTCGGTCGGCCCTGTTGGAAGAGTCGCTTTGCCGGTTCATCAATGCAAAGCTCGAGCATGTCGTTATTCATGCCGTAACCGAAATTAGTGGCAAAGGCGTCAGATCCGTATAGCTGGTTCTGGAACGACAGATCGTCCATCTGAGCCATCATGCTCTCGTCTAGCTCGCCTGGTGTACCTGGGGCTGATGAGTCAGGTGTCTGCCTGTATGGGTTCTGCAGGTCCTGGAATTGCTGCATGGGATTCGCCGACAAAGGCGCGTTATTAAAGGCTGGCCCTCGGCTTGTGGCAATGGGAGTGGAAGGCGCAGATTGACGATACTGCTGGTGGCCTTGCATCATTGTAGTGTTCAGCTGTGGGATTTGAGCCGGCTGCATGGTGGCCATCGGGTTTCGAGGTGAGGTTGTTGCTGAGCCGTGGGTGAACATATTCGATGGTGGGGTGCTGTCGTTGCCGTCATCCATGTCCATGTCCATATCATCAACTGAGTTAATGTCAGGTAGTGGCTGCAGTGTATTTGGAAAGCCTCTTTGCTGGTTCATCTGGTGCGGCTGCTGCATAACAGGCGTGTTGAGGCTCGAATTCTGAATGTTCCGTTGCTGAGCCTCTTGCTGGATCTGACTAGCGGCATTGGCTGCGAGTGCTGCTCGGGTGTCTGGTACCACTGGCTGTGAAGCCTGCATAGCCACGGGATCCTTCTGAGCGTGCGCTTCTTCATAGTGTTGTAGAAGTTCGTGCAGGGTTGGCAGCGTCAGCCCACAACACGAGAAATCTTTCATGAAGTTGGCTTCAATTTTGGGGAGGTAGGATGAAGAGTGGTACGAAGGAGATTGGAACGCGAAAGGCGATGTGCCTGCCATCATCATTCTAAACCAGAGGATTAGCATAGTGACTGATGTGGCGTGGTGGCAGACTTACTCGTCTCTAACCCAGCTGTTGACTGAGACACCTCCCCAACTCATGCCCGTCCCTAGACTCTGCGCTAGGCTCTCTCGTCGCATCTTATCACTCGATCGGCCTTTTACAGATATTGGGCGGGCACCCGCTTCGGTTCTTTGGCTGTCCATGATCTGCTCGGGTTGGAAATGTGGTGTGGGTCTTGCGTGGTCAATGCTCATGCCCTCCAAGCTGCTTAAATCGCCGTTGGGCTCTCGTCTCAATGCCGACGTCAAGGAAGAGGGTTGATTGCCGCGTGGCGATGTGGATGTTTGACGTAGACTGACCGGTGCAGCAGCGCCGGCCATCGAGGTCTCGGGTGTCGCAAATGTTGGGTACGTATCGTTGTCAAAATCTGGCTCGAGAATGGCAGGCTCGACTGCAAAGGGCGACTTGCGCGGTCTGCTCAGCCAGGAAAAAGAGGTGTCCTTCCTAAAGACCAATGGAGCTGACAGCGGTGTGATAGGCGTGGAATCTCGGGAGAGGCCCTGCGACAAGTCACTCGGAGACGGCGAGTGGCGAAGCGACGGAGGGCTTTCTGCGTAATCCAACATAAGAATGCAAATATGTGTATTGATGAGTGTTGTATATTGTGGAAAGGACTCGGTCCTGAGTCCTTGACAAGAAGTCACAAAGTAGTGAGTCGAGTGCAACGGGTGGGGGCACCAGACAGGCGGTCGGGCAACCTTGAACGACTGGCGTGACGTGATAGGCAGCTAATGACGGGGCTAGCTGCGTCCTGCGTGCTGTAGCCGGTACGGACGCGGATATGAGAGCTGGAAATGAGTTCAGGTTGCTCTGGTTTGAGGCATGTAGCGACAGTGATGTGTCGAGCACACAGGTGGGAATGGACAGCTACTAGACTATGTCCTCTTCACGCGACGGATGCTGGGGATCGAACAGTCATGCTGGTGCATTATTTAATTGCGCCCACATCTCGGGACTTCTCACTAACGAGTTCTGACTAGCGATCATCAGAGTTACCCTACGCTCAAGTGCGAGAAAGGCTCGAGGAAGGCTAAACAAGGATGTGCCGGGCTTGATGCCGCACTTCACCACCTGCGGTGACTACTCATCATCATGATTTCTCAGGGCGTCCTGGCCTACCACTTCGCGCCTCTCAGCCGCTACCAGCGCTGGCCCGAGGACATGTTCATACACATTATGATTATTATATTAATGCAAGTGGGTGTAACCCGACCCGGAAAAGGCCAGGTTTGCTCAGGCAAAGCGCCACTGTTCCAGCTTGTTGAACCAGCGGCAGCGTCCACAGAGTTTCTGATGGCTCCCTCGGTCCAAGCCAACCTGGAAAGCATGAATTCCACGGTGATCTCAGAGAGTGCATTGGCCGACAATGCCCGAACCACTTTTACAATAATGTATTAATGGACCATGAATTGAGCCAGCTCACAAGCGACAACCTCTAATTAACGACTCTAGAAGTGCTTCTCGTTGCCTCAGCGTGCTCATTGCAGTACAATTTGAAAGCTTTTGATATGCTCGCCGTTCTGTAGCAGCTCAGGGCTGAGGTGCTGGTCTGCCAGAGTAAACCTTCTCAGAATGCAGCAAATGGAGGCGAGAGAACTCGCCGGCCGGTGACTCGGACTTGGCGACTCAGAGGCATTTGCGATCAACTGTGTAGCGAGGTGGAAACTACCACCGAGTTATTTCCAGCGCTTGAAGTCGTACTCGATGAACCTTTCAACGGTATGCACAACCGCGACCACGTAATTCATCTCTCCACAGCTTACGATGTATTCATGAACGATCGACAGGCACCCCCGTGTTCTCAATGTGAGATCGACTCCCAGTCCCGCCAAACGCCGTGTCAGACGTCCTCAACGTCGCGATTTGTTCGGCCTTAGGTACCTGCATCGTTGTGTCGTCTGACTGCACTTGTCGCTCACGCCTCAAGACTCGTCGTCGCACGTTGTGACAACCTAGTCCTCAAGTCCACTCAAGCCCTAAATACCAACCTGGGTCTTTTCATGAGCATGGATGTTCGCTTCCAACGTAAGATGTCGCACGCACTTCATGCCCGTGGAGCTAGTATCCGTCTTGCAGCTACAACTTTCTCATTTGGGCCCTGGCAGTACGAGGACTCCTCGGTTCTTCCCAGCTCACCACAGTCGCGATTGCAGTGATATCGTTCACTTTAGTGGAACGTGCAATCTATTCACCGATGATTCCCCCAGCTGCAGTATAGGCCAAAAGTCTCATGTAGTGTCCCCGAGACAGGCCGAGCATCACCAGCATTGCATGATCATCCAGGGGGCGGAATGGTCAACGTCCCGCTGACTCGTCAGAGGGCGGCCTGGGCATCCGTCACTCTCCAACCCCAGCGAACTCAAAAGGATATGGTTTCTCTATTCAGCAATTCACCGCCGAGCCTCATCCGACCATCTTTCTGCAGACATCGTCAATCTTACAATCCCTATGAAGACGCAAGACAGCTGTCTGAGTTGCTGAAGCCTGGCAGACGCTCTGAGCTCAGGCCCTACGCTAAAGCAGCCACATCACAAGCGCGCAGATCAAACAAGTCTACTCATGACTTGAGCTGATAAATCCTGCGTATAGACCGGCTCGCAACTGCCAGATTAAGTAACTGAGCCAAGCTGCCCACCTTCCGTTGACAACATGATTGGGTAAGGCGGCAAACATCAAGCGAAGCACCTGGCACGAACGTTCGGAGGTTGTGGGATACATCGAACACATTTGCCATTCAAGACCACTCGAGCCATTGCAATCGTTTGTACTTTGTCAATTACCAAAGAGCATCTGTAGTCTTCTTTCCCTTTCGGACTGAAGTGGCTAAGCTCGTGGGACATGGACCCATGCGAGACATCTTACGTGGCCGCTGCCGAATCGAGGTCACATTTGTCTCAACTGGCGCCGACTGCCATGAGCAGTCTGCGGCCACCTGGTGACATTGTGGTTGTCGAAGCAATGATTTCGAGATGTCGCGTTTGTTCGTGGGTAGCATATACTTGCAACGCACATGGCCACCTCACCTGGGTCGCCCTTCGAGAATGTGGAATTAGAGCAAGAGTCTTCCCAGTCATTGGTGTGAGCTGGTGAAGCCTGAATCCCATTACGGGACTGGCACTCTGTACCTAACGACGACCTTCTGTGTTTGCTACATGTGATGAACATGAACACGAGGAGAGGCAATGCCCAGCCAGCGGGCCGTGATTCAGGCGTTTTTCACTGAAAAGTGGGGCGCCATGTGGCATTGAGCGTCGTGACCCTTGCCGCCAAGGCAAAGATCTCACTTCAAAATTTTGCAGCATGGCTATCGTATGGGTGTACCGAAACGAGCACGCCAATTTCTCTATACGCCTGCTGAATAGTTCAGAGGCCCCCCCAGTCGTTCGATCCCATCTCTCGGACTCGGATGAACGCTAAGCCTGTCAATCTTGGAATTCATCGGCCCGGTTCCGGTGGCGAGCAGAACCTCAATTTCGGTACCTCCGGCGGCGAACGAGCTCATCTGTAAGACAGATCCGCTAACAGATCGACCAATCTTTTCGAGCGTCTTGACTGTCCCTGGACCTCGGCTTGACCCAGTCTCGTCAAATCTAGCAACACATGGCGGAATCCAACGCGGCGGCCGGTGCAGCTGCTACCAATGGCAGCTCACACGAGCCACATGTGAGAGAGCTCGAATCAGATAACACGGTGTCTCCGGTCAAACGCAAAGCGGATGATAGGGATGACGACGCCAACGGCGACAATAAGCGTCGGAAGGGTACGGCTCCTATCAAGGCGGAATTTCTCATCAACGACCACCGCCAAGACCACACAGCAGATGTGCCCTTACAGGAGCCTGCCGATGATGATGCGGCTGAAGAATTCCATCACAAAGATCGCCAGCCTGCCAGCAACAATTCAAAGCAGAAGCGTCGGGAGAAGAATCAAGGTCAGAACAAAGCCCGCAAATTCGGTAGCTCTCGTGATGAGGTTTCCTTGTGTGCCTCACGAAACCGCACGAACGAGTTTTCGCCAAAAGACTGCCGTTTCGGCGACAAGTGTAAGTTCGAGCACAACCTGAGAAACTATCTCGCACGCAAGAGAGACGATCTCGACACCTTTGGGAAGTTGTGCCCAGTCTTCGAGGTCAAGGGCAAATGTCCAGTCGGGTGGAAATGTCTATTTGTTGGATCTCACTCCAAGGAGGTTGAGCGCGAAGACGGACGAAAAGAGCTCGTGTTATTGAGTGAAGACGCTGCCGACGTAAATGACGGCGGAGATGAGGACAATGAGAGCGGCGTGGCCAATGCTCTGAGCGCACCGCAACGCATTGCCCTGACCAAGAAGAACTTTCCAACGCCCCGATCCGACAAGTACCTGCAGTACATGTCGTCCCTGTCAGACGAGGCACGAACTGGCGATAGCCGCCCCAAGACCACGCTCCGAAATTCGTCTTCTCCAGAGCCCGAGGGCCAGCACGATGATGCCGACAAGAAGGACAATGCCGCGAAATATGTCGAGCCTGCTCTCCGACCTTCTGAAAAGCGACGTCTCTACTTTGGCCCTGAGACACCTGTTCTTGCACCCCTTACAACTCAGGGCAACCTCCCATTTCGCCGTCTGTGTACCTCTCTCGGCGCCACCTTCACCTACTCCGAGATGGCTATGTCTATGCCTCTCCTGCAGGGCCAAAAGTCGGAATGGGCTCTCCTGAAGGCCCACGAGTCTGAAATCCGCCCACCCACCTTTACTGCCGCCGGACAACCTAACATCGTCTTCAACTACGACCAGTCCCGCGATCTGCACTTCGGCGCACAAATTGCCGCCAACAAGCCGTGGCTCGCTTGCAAGGCTACAGAGATCCTCACCACTCTCCTTCCTCGTGGACTGCGCTGCGTTGATCTCAACGTCGGCTGCCCAATCGATCTCGTGTACCGCGAAGGCGCCGGATCCGCACTCATGGACTCCTCCCGCAAGCTCGAAACGATGCTGCGCGGCATGAACTACGTCTCCGGCGAAACACCTATCACCGTAAAGATCCGCACGGGCACGAAAGACAAAACACCCACTGCCCACCGCCTCGTCGAGCGCCTCGTGCTTGGCAGTAACGCCTCGCAGCACCAAGCAGCTACGGACCCTTGCGGTGTCGCGGCGATCACGCTGCATGGTCGCTCGCGCCAACAGCGCTACACGCGCAGCGCCGACTGGGAATACATCTCGAGCACCGCTACACTCATCAAATCTCTGAATGCTCAACGCGAGCGCGATCTCGACACCATCCGCGCCGCCGACGCCAGAGATCAAGCTAATAGCGCGTCCTCCGACTCGGAGCCCGGCAAGGTCTTCTTCATCGGAAATGGCGACATCTACTCCCCAACCCACTACAACGATCACCTCGAGCACGCCAAAGTCGACGCCTGTATGCTCGCCCGCGGCGCCCTGATCAAGCCATGGCTCTTCGAAGAAATCACCTCCAACTCCGGAACCGACATCGACAAGTCCTCGACCGAACGCCTGCGCTACATCGAGCAATTCTGCCGGTACGGCCTCGAAGCTTGGGGATCCGATGAGATCGGCGTTGGTCAGACTCGGCGGTTCCTGCTAGAGTGGTTGAGTTTTGCTTGCCGCTACGTGCCTGTGGGTTTGTTAGAGGTGCTGCCGCCGAATATTCAAGACCGACCGCCGCGGTACAAGGGCAGAGATGAGCTGGAGACATTGTTGTCTAGCGACAACTTTCGGGACTGGATCAAGATCTCGGAGATGTTCTTGGGCAAGGCGAATGAGGGGTTCAGGTGGGAGCCGAAGCATAAGAGTAATGCTTATGATTCACAAATGCAGGGGTGAGGGAAGCAGGGCATGGTGACTACTGCTGAAGGTGTTTTGCTGGTCAGGGAAGGGCAGATCATGCACGGAACGACGGCCTAGATGACGATTTGCTGCATTCCTTGATGGTCAACAACACTCGACCACTCGAGGTCTCGAACGCCGCTACCTAGCTTCCGGTTACTTAAGCCAGTCCAGTCGTTTCATCGACACCTGCTATGACAGCGGCCTGGTGACACGCTTCTTGGTGGTGCATGGGACCGTGACCATGCTGGTGCTGCGAGACAGGGCTATAGCACGAATGGCACCACAAGGTCATGAACACATACATTTGACGCTGTACATGCCGGAGACATGCATGGCAAAACAGATCCACAAAAGCTTTGCAAATATCGGAAATCACGAAGACATGACCAACAACCATCAGCTTGTCATTCGCCGGTACCAATCAGATAGGCCGTTCGTTCCGTTGTCTTCTCTTGACGTAGTATTAATAAGTGAGTCATGGGCCTCGTCCCACCTAGTAGCAGCGAGTACTAACGAGGCATGGCAATTCTGCGTCCATACCTTCTTGACGAGGAAGCATCCAAGTCGAGCTCAATGAAGATAAGGAAAGAAGAAAGAAGTCGAGGCCAAAGAAGGTACTTATAGCTCTTCCAACAGAAGGCGCAACCGGCGCAAACCGAGACCACCACATGACTGGCAAGATAGCCTTGGAAAGGCGGCATTCACTGTTCACGGCACGATGCAGGGCACTGCTGGATGCCGTCGTTCACTGATCAACTGAAAGAGCCATATTTTTTGCTTTTTACCTAGAGAACTGGTGGTGGTGCCTTGTTTCAGTGGTTCGAAGGCCTGCGAAGAGGACGCGTTGCTGATCTGACATGCAGTACTCCTTGGTTCGACGGGCATAACTTTGACGCTGATTTGATATTGAATCCTGTCCTACCTTGCTGCCCAAGCTAAAAGATGCTGTTGCTTTCTAAATTCCTGGAATAACGCCTATTGATGTGCGAAAAGTCGGCTGGTAGCTATGCGCTCCCTGTAACACGACCAATCTCGGGAACCTGGGCTCCCTTTCTATCACTTCGCCAGATCCAAAAGAAAGACTAGACTCCTTGAGCCTCAGCAAAATGCTGAAGGCTTCTCGAAGAGAAAGGATCTTCCTAGTTCCCCTTCTTGTCACCAGGGTTGGTCTGATTGTACTTTGCGGCGAGCTCATCGTATTCTCTCCGGAGACCCTCGCTCTGTTTCTTGATGCCCTCAATCTCCTTGTCTTTCTTCTCCACTTCACGCTTCAGCTGCGCGATAGCATCAGCACGGTAGTCCGGGTCAAGCTTCTTAGCGTCCTTGTTCTTGGTGGGATCGGCAGCTGGGTCGCCCTCGTACATGCGGTTCTTCTCTTCGAGGCGCAGGACGTCGAGGACCATCATGTAGGTGCGGTTGAGGATGAGGGAGAGGAAGAGGGTGAAGCCGGTCAGGTACATATTGCGCTGAGAGTAGAATTTGCGAGCTTGGACTTCCATGCGCTCGGAGCCGATGGCGGCGGCGCGACTGTTGAGAGACAGCGTTAGCTGCTGTTTTGAGGTGGTGGTAGGTGGGGCACGTGAGCAGAGGGAGAGGGATGTATGGTGCTTACCCTGCACCACTGCTGTCCTTCATGAGCGCAGACATCTCGACTTGGACGCGGTAGACGCGGTTGACTGAGTCAACGAAGAGGATGAGGATGAAGATGAAGGTGATCTTCATGCCATATTGTAGCTTCGCTATGAGGGGTGATTCGGAGATGAAATTGTACATCTTGCGCTTCATTTTGAAGGGCATGGGGATGATGAGACCCATGAAGATAGCCATCTCCGCCATCAGGAGGGCAAACACCTGGTCAATTGATCAGCACGGGCAGATCTGTCAACGAAAGGCCAGCTTACCAGGCTGTAGTAGAGAGTCATGATTGCGGGGAGTGCCGTGTGTTGGTCTCTCAGTACTGGCCGCGACGACGAGGGCAAGGCTTAGGGGATATGTTGGGGTAGGCTAGCGATCTGGAGACGCGTGCTGAGGATCAACGAGGAATGGTTTGAATGGAAGGAAAGACCTAGACAGGAAGGGAGTGACCAGGTATTTCAATTCTGTGTGATGGATTGAAATGTGCTAACTTATACGTCATCGGGCTTAACCTGTAGTGACAAGGGTGACGCAGCCCTGCCCAGATCGCGACTTTGCAAGCTAGACCAACCTTCACTTGACACCTAAGTATATATCATGCACGTATTCATTGAATACCGATAGTCCAGGACAGGGCGGGCTCTGAGGGCCGGAATTATTTCGCAGATCGAGCTGTGAAGTTTGGGAGGAGCCTCACTTCAGCCTTTAAGTCGCAGCACCATTCTATCAACAATTTGCTCATCAGGGGGTCGCGTAGCAAATTCCACTACATAGATGAGCCATCTGCACCTTTAAATGTGTCAAGTGCTTCGTGAGTATAGCACGTTTTGTACTGTAGCTTTTGGAGTATCTAATGAGCTCACGTCTTTCTCAATTATAGCCGTCACGATGGGTGTCAATCTTGGTATTCAAGCCTTGAGTCGGAACCAGTCTGAGGAGGCCTCCATGGCGGTACCTGCCGCGTGCCGCAAACGCCTTACGATGTACTCTCTGCCACCGGAGCATATCCTCGTGCACCTGACACGATGCATTGAAGCACTCCCGGTGCCGTTTCCAATGCCGCGAACTGCAGCTCAGCGATGCTACCACTCGAATTCGCCCTGAGCTTTGTGAAATAGGTATCTGCTTGTGTATCAGTGACAGCGTTAGCACAGGATTCGAGTCATACTCACTCATTGCCATCGACTCTAAGCACAACATCCTTGAGTGTACACTTCCACTTATTCTTGACGCGCTGAACCTTATCGTAGGTCGACAGCATGACGTTCCGTCGGCCAATCGGAGCCTCTTCTTCGTCCTCGTCTAGACCATCAAGCTCATCAGGATCGTCCAGATCGGAGTTGATAGCATCAACATCTTCTTCCTCGTCGTCATCGTTGCTGGCATCCGCTTGAGCACGAGTCACTGACGATGAAGGTCTGGCCGACTGATCCATTGCCCGACGTGCCCCGGAAGGAAGCTGGTCATGATCACTCAGAGGTACCAGCAACCCGCCCCCCTCGAGCTGTTGTTGCATGATCATGACTTGATCTCGGATTGGAGTCTTTTCTGCTCGACTCCGAGCATACAGCGCCTTGCGCCGCGCATACTCGGTCTGCCAAGTGTCGAGGTCGTCCCCAGCGCCATCAGTCTGATCAGGCTTGATGTACGTGCCGTCTTCGGTCTTAATGTATGAGCCAGCGTGCTGAGGCATTGACTGGTTAGGCAAAGTACCATTGAGTCTGGCGACTTGTTGACTGGCTTGTTCACCAAAGCGACCTTGGAGCAGCTGTGCAGCACGTTGCTGTGCCTCCATTGGCCGTCCCTGAGGAATCGGCATTTGTTGGAACTGCTGGGTTGGTGGGCTGCTCTGTTGTGGGGGATAGGTTGGGTGCTCCGACTTGAAGTGCTCTGATTTGATCGGAGGTAGAGTGTTGAGAGAGTGTTGTGTTTGAGCCTGGGGTCTCGAAACGTTGCCGTTACTTGAAGCCGCTGGCGGAGGTGATGACTGCCGCTTGATGTTGGGCTTCTCCTCCTTGACCGATGGAGGATCCCATGGCAGAGCCACAGTACCCAATGCCGAAAGCTTGGTCTGCCATTCCTATAAGATTCGAGTCAGCAACGTGTTTCCACGCTTAGGATTTGCATCGCATGGTCACCAAATAGATCAGTCGACCACATCGAACAGTTGCGCGCGCTGTGGCTGTAAGCAATTCAAGGCGTGGGGTTGGTCGCTCCGGGCTGACTGTGGCTTGGGCGTGGGGCCAATTCTAGGCAGCCAGTTTTGGTATAAGAGCATGACTCAAGCCCGCACATGCCCTTCATCCTAAGAACTCCCGATCCCCGCTCCGGCCAGCAATTGCCTGTGCGCTCCCCTCCGACAACGCCAACTTCTGCTGCCTTATCGCTGCCGACCACGACGATGAACTTGGGTTCCATATGATATATTTTGATATTTTTTCAGGTTCTTTTCGACCAGCCGCTTATGGAGTTGGTCGTCGGCCGTCGTGTCGACCTCCGCGAGGGACGAGATTCGGTCCAGATGTGCAAGTAATGCGCAGGTGGCGGGCACTTACTGATCTCAACACTTCGAGAGCTGCTGCATCGACACCTCCCTCCTCGAAATCGATGCGCGATAGTTCTATGGTGTCTTTGATGATCTTTACGTACACCTCGCCCTACGATAGTCTGGTCAGTATGCCTGTGGACAGAACAGCTGTCGGCTGCTGTCGTGCAATTCAAGATAAGTTGAGAGAAAGAGCGGCTTCTTACAACTGTGGCCTTGGCCATTGTGACCCGCGACCTGATGGACGCTTCGTAGATCCGTCGCAACGACTGCAGCTGGGTGCACGCGCGCAGGTGTGAGGTCTCGTTGACGGCAGTATGAACTGCTGATCGCCGTTGTTCCCTCTCAATTTCGCTCAGTACGACCTGGAATTGAGGGATTCGAATCGACGGGTAAGACTCCCAGTATCTTCTCAGGCCTCTTCGCCGTCACAAGTTTCAGCGCGACCAATGAATTGGGCGTAATCGACGATTGTCTCGTTCATCAGTGTGGTGTTGGTTGCTGAGATCTGAGGAGGGACCTGACAAATGAACCCCAGGCGGGATGCCTAGGCTACGCTAGCCTATTCTGGGACTAGCCGCCTCAGCCTGGAGGACTACAGTGACGTTCCTGTGCCTTAACGCGCCGTGTTGCTTCACATCTATAAACATGTTGTGCTCTCCAGTGCTCACATTGGCTTCACTAATGCTACATTCATTCTGTTGTCCTGCAGAGAGCTTTGTGTACTTTACATTCCTTCCATCAGGTGAAAGACTCGCACTGCTGGCAGATTGAAAGGGCGCTTGTCGACATCTTCTCAATGGCCGGCAAGAAGGCTTTGATCGTTGTTGATATGCAGAATGATTTCTGCCCACCTGTGAGTCTGAGACATGTACCCACGAAGCTCCTGCTGAATCTGTGCAGCACGGCTCACTTGCAGTCTCGGGTGGAAGGGACCTCGTGTCTCTTGTCAACGAATTGCTCAATTCAAGCTATTTCGACACCAAGGTGACGACTCAAGACTGGCATCCCGCTAACCATGTCTCCTTCGCCAGTAATCACCCACCTCCCAACAACAAGCCCTTTGAATCATTCATTGACGTGCGTAACCTTGTTGGCAACAAGCCTGAGGAGACAATGAAGCAGAACCTGTGGCCAGTCCATTGTCAAGCTGACAGTGACGGAGCGAGGCTGGTCGATGGCCTCGAGGTCGATAAAGTCGACATCTCCATAAGAAAGGGTATGGATCACCGGGTTGAGATGTACTCGGCGTTCGCGGATTCGTTCGGTAACCTGGCGGCTGGCGAAGGAGGTGTGACCGAGGATTTAGCCCACAGCCTGAAGAGTCGAGGCGTAACAGATGTCTTTGTGGTTGGCCTAGCCGGAGATTATTGTGTGAAGTACACAGCAATCGACGCGGTAAAGGCAGGATTTGCGGCTACCCTCCTCGAAGATGTCCAGCGCTGTGTGAATCCTTCGACCTGGGAAGACGTGAAGAAGGAGCTCCAAACTGCAAAGGTTCAACTGGGCAGCATGGCCGACCTTCCAATTTGAGATCGCAAGTCTTCACTCGGAGTCCACGGACGCGCCTGCCTGCGCTATGTGAGCGACGGCAGGAGCTCCCTGCCCATGCCTGCAGGCTGGGAGCTTCTACCAGAAGACTCGACACCACTTACCGTTCTATGACAATGCAAGCACACGCTATAGCTGCAGCGATCAGTCATCCGGGGTCCCCAAAAAGAAGTACGGGTCCTTAGCAAATGTACGGGCGATCACCGCGATTTACCAGCTGTCCAGGACGTCCCACACGTATGGAAGCAAGCACTTCAATTGCACCCAAAGGGCAGCCACAACCATTCGAATCATGCCCTTCATCGCAGCAGGTCATTGTAAAAGACCAGGCAGCACATTGCCACAGGCAATCACTTGGAAAGTCTCGGCATCAACGTCTGTCACTGTGTGCAAGGTCACTGGGGTGATCAACGCCAGGCATTGCATAGACTGCCCACAAAAGATTTCAAGAACCTGCTGTTTTGAACTTTCTCTTCTGAGAATGTTTGTGCATCTTCCTCTACTGCATATCCTCCTGCTCAACCTCAATCACACCGCATAGTGTATTCAGCTGGCCGCAAGTATGCAGTCGACCAGCGGCGGAGGCCGCCTCATCCTGGCTACCCAAAAGATGGTGGAGGGTAAGTTTTCGGGCTTCACGACGACCCTCAGAAGCTGACTCTTCGACAGATGCTGCAAGAAACAATATCATCGAACCGCTCATACGCAACACGTTCCTCCAAGGTCCTGCTGGATCGATTGCATTGCCAGTCGATCGCAGTCTCGATCCTGGTGGTCGTCACTTTGATCCTGATAGAGGTTCCATCCTCGAACAGTTCGACAAGGAGATCTTGCGCATAATACTAGGGCACGTCGACGCGGTGTGGCTTTTCCAGCTCGAGAAAGCAATCCCAAAGATGTGTCGTTACCTGACCGGCGCCGAGTCAAACCTGGATTGGTACAACGCTATCCCTGCGCCACTGCTCCTCGAACCTGGGGCTACCAGTCAGAATCGCAAAATAGTCTCCAAGTCCGCCGCTTTACTGCATCTATGGGTGAGCAGACACTGCCCGATGGTCACTTGGTCAACATTGGTGCCACGGAGATGCGACAAATGATCATGTCTCGAGAGACTTCCTCGCTCATCATGTTGGGTGGCTACGACCGAGCTCCTAACAAATACATGCTTCCGAGACTGGACAACATCAGCATGCTCGCCGAAGAGAACAACAAAATCATGACGCGCTACGTAGCTCATCCGCGTGGCGATGATCTGCAATACCCTCTCATCAGACTCGACAAAGCCACGTTCCGCACACGGGTCTTGGCCGTAGGAGGTCCCTACGATGAAAATCTATCATATCGTCGCGAGTTGCTCGGAAACATGCTGTCCAGTGGTCGGTGCTGTCTCTGTCTCGAAGCCATGGGTCCCAACTTTGGTGGGGAGGCCTTCAAGCTTCAATTTTGCACCAAGTGCTGGGATTCCCTCACCGTGCATATGAGCGTCTACGAAAAGCACCATGTGACCGGTGACGACATCCTCACAACTGTTCAGGACGCCTTACCGGTCAATAAGCTTCTTCCAAATGGTCAAATCTGGCTGCCGTATGCTGACGAGATCTGTCGAGCCACGTATCAGATCGACTTTGGAACGGCACTCGCGAAGCAGCCTACCTCCACCACATTGCCCGATACAAGAACAAGGAAGACCGTCTATCGACTGCACAGAGAAAGTTACGAATCAAGATCTTGGAGGCCGCCCGAAACATCTGGACAAATCCAGCACATCCAGGTCGAGAACTCGTGGCGGGACCCAGCAAGGCTCAAATTGAGTATATGAACCAATCGTTCCTGCCAGCCAGCAAGCTTGGCGAAGTACTATTCTGTCCACTGGCGCTTGCCCATAGTCGGAATGAGCTCACAACGAGAGACACGTTGACAGCCTCACTCTTACCTCCAGACGGCCCTTCCGAAAACGTGTTTTGACGATCCAACGAGACACACGTTGCCCTCACTCTTGCTTCTCCAACACGGCAGTGGTCGATGGGAGACACGTTCGCACTGAGTCCAGTCCGCAACGACTTGGTCGTTGAGCCCGGGCGACCCTTGGTGGAGGATTGACATTATGCTGTTACGATACGACACGCCAACAATCTTACTGTGGGACTGTGGCATGGCCAAAGAGTCGCTATGTCATCCAGTCTTGTCAGAGTTTAGAATGCTCCTCATAAAGTACGGTCTTCATTACCTTGGCAATTTGTTAGTTCAGTCACCACACGTCGTACACAAGCAGTCTTACATCAAGTATTTTGAGATACTCTCCAGCCACAGCCCATCGGCTGCTCATATCTCTCAAGATCTCTCTCAAGATATTGTAGGCGCTGAAATCCTGCTCCAAACCCAACTCATATGCTTGCCACTGGAATATCGAGGTTGCGGAATAGATACAATCAGCGATCAGAGGACTTACTGCCCCTGGCTTCTTCTCGAGGAGTTCGCGAATGAGTTTGCTGAGCTCCAACACCTTCACCGCTACGTCTCGCATACCCGGGATCGCAATGTTCTGCATCTCAGTCTCCTCGACGCTGGAATTGCCCCTGTTCGTTTGTGTGCATGACTGTGACTCTATCAGCATATCGAACAATGTGTGACCGCGTCGAGGGGCACCCACAAAAGGATCACAAACGTGTATGAGGGTTGAAAAACACAGAGCCATTGCCGTTGTATAACGTTCTGGGTCTTGAACTGTTTCGAGCGGCAGCACGTTCGAGAGAGCTGTCGTCACACGATGGATCTGGATCGCCTCCGAAAACCGTAGCGAAGGCTCAGAGTAGTGATCATGCAGGTTCCTGAGGGCACGACCCATCAGGTGTGTCGCTTGGCAGGCCCGAGCAAAAGCCCCTGCCTTCACGGATGTCGTTGAGGACACATACAAAGGCTCGCTGCCTGTCATTTCTCCGTTGTCCCAGCAATGATCATCCGCCGGGAGTACAGTGTGCGGCGGAGGATCTTCGGTGACTATTCGTGCACCTTCGCTCCCGAGGCAGGCATAACGGTCGAAAAGTAAGGCGGCCCACCAACAGCGTCTGATTTCTTCTAACTCAGCCCAAGCACCGCTTCTCCGTAACAGTTGAGGGGCATTCTGCCGGTCGTGTATCTGCCAATCTTGTCAGCCTTGTCTCGTGGATAGAATGTATGATTCGAGGCAAGATTGTGACGAGACAGCACTTCTTTCTTTGTCAGCTCGAGACGTATCCTCGGGCATCGTCCAAAGTGACGCTGATCCCCGGGCACAGGTATGGCCACGGAACCCGAACTTACACCCATTAAAGTACCAAGCCTAGCGCAGTGCGCACTAGACAGATAAGCCGCAGGTTGTATGGCATGACCTATCTCGTACGCAGTGATGAGGAGCATTGATTGCATTAAAGGCAAAGTGATCAGACCATTGAATTCGACTGTACTAGCATAGCGTTTGGACAGCCAATAGAGCGGCGACTGAGCATCTTCAGGCGATTCGTGGTCGCCTCGCGTGATGAGCTTCATGCAAAGAAGTAGGAGAGCTAGATCAGCGGTAAGATCGAGGTTGGGTTGCTCTAGCATGATACTCAGCCGCTTTTTCGAGACAATAGGCAGCCAGAGATGGATGTTCTCGAAGTAGCGTTCAACAACGTCTCGCATGTCGATTATGGATCCGAGTGTGTTGTGAATCTTTTGTGGTATCTCGACGGCTGGCTTGGTCATGTCCATCCGGCTTTCCTATCGACGCGGATCAGCACCTTTACACGCCATAGCCTGTCTCTGGCCATATTCTATAGCCCCTCCTGACCAATGTGCAACGCCATGACTTACTCGAAATACCTCTGAGTCCAGCAGAAGCATAGTAGGAAAGCCCGAGGCGATAGGCGGCGGAGGATTGACATTATGCTGATATGACACACCAGCAATCGTGCTCGTCCTTCCCCATGGCGTGTTCTTGGCCTCCAATCTACTCTCTAGCTCTGCGACCTTTTGCCTTAGTAGCGCAAAGTCATCCGCGTTTGGTGTAGGCGTGCTGTCTGAATAGTCACAAGGCCTGCTCATCCGCAGACATAATGCACAGGATGGCAATTGCTTATCGCATTTCCGTTTCTGTCGCCGGCATGCTATGCATGCTTGTGAGGCGCGAAGACCAGACAAATCCTCCTGCGCTCGAGCTGAAACGGAAGTCTGGGTCGAAGTAGGTGGGATGCCATATACGCCTGGGGCATCCAGCATTTCCAGAGTCCTTGTATTCTCCATGCTGGTGCCGTAAAATGAGTTGGATAGTAGCTTGGGTCTCTGGCAAGTCCGTCCTTTTCACAGCGGCCTTCCTACCGGCGGATAAGCACAAGTAAGAAGGCGGCAGCGGCCCGCCCTTGTGAGATCAAGAGAAGGCAGAGGCAAGAAATCAGTGTGAGAACTCACACGGCTTACGTAACTCTCTTGCAGGATCACTTGGCTGACGATGTTTCAACGATGCAAAGCCAGGTACTTTAGCACATCTATCTATACAATCTCACTGCGTGTACTTCTTCTGTAGCGCCTTCGCGATCGTCGTCAGCTGAATGTTGCTTGTTCCTTCGTAGATTGCGCCAATTTTGCTATCCCGGAACATCTTCTCAGCAATACCGTCTCGCACAAAACCCATACCTCCCATCCATTCCACGGCCAATCCACTGACTCGTCCAGCAACCTGACTGGCATAGAGCTTGGCCATGGCAGCGTCGGTGACGAAGTCCTCACCCGCTTCCTTCTTGCGGGCAGCATTGTAGACCAATGCTCGCGCAGCGGCTATCTCGGTGTATGCCTGAGCAAGCTGGTGCTGCATACCCTGGAATTCGCCGATCAGTTGGCCAAACTGCTTCCGGTCGTTCCAGACATATTTCGCGGCGTTCTCCCAGGCACCAAGGGCAAGACCGGTCATCTGAGCTGCGATACCGATGCGACCTTCATTAAGGAGACCGATGGCGTATTTGTAGCCTTCGCCTTCTTTCCCGAGCAGGTTGCCAGCCGGGATCTCGACATCGTCGAAAGTTACAACGCATGTACTCGAGGCTCTGATGCCTAGTTTCTTCTCCTTCTTCGCGATGCCGAAGCCTTTCATGCTCTTGTCAACCACGAAGGCAGTGATGCCCTTGTAGCCCTTCTCCGGGTTGAGATTTGCGAACACGATGAAGAACTCTGCTTCCATCGAGTTGGTGATCCACATCTTGGAGCCGTTGATCTTGTAGCCATCTGCAGTCTTCTCAGCCTTTGTCTTGAGCGCGAAAGCGTCTGAGCCCGAAGCAGGTTCTGATAGACAGAAAGAGCCCACGGTGTTGGTGGCCAGCTTCGGCAACCACTTCTTCTTCGATTCCTCGGTTCCATACTTTAGTATAGCTGTGACTACGAGAGTGTTGTGTACGTCGCAAAGCACCGAGACCGAGGGGTCGACTCTTGCAAGCTCCTCGATTCCTACGATCGCTGATGTGAAGTTCATTCCTGAGCCGCCGTACTCTTCCGGGATCTCGAAGCCCATCAGGCCTTGCTCAAAGAGCTGCTCGACTATAGCAGGGTCCATCTTCTCTGCTTCATCCATTTCTCGGACCTTAGGTGCAATCTGTTCGTTGGCAAATCTCGATACAGACTCAGCCAGCATGATTTCTGTTTCCGAGAAATGCGTTATGGGAGTCGGGCTGAGGGAGGCATAGTCGACCTCTGCGACGTCGGAATACTGCTCTGCTGCTGACGCATACCTTCTTTGTGCTGTCGTAGCTATTGAGCGCGCTGCGGGCGCTCTCGAGGTGGCAAAGACTACGCGTGTGAGAGTACGAGGGGCAGCACACGCGGTGCACAGGGATGCGGCGCGAGACCGTAGGGTTCGTGAAATAGATGCCATGGCGGATCTTGTGCAGGATAGAAGTCTGGAGAGGTCGAATCCAGTCGATATATATCAATGACTACAGCCCAGAATTTGCCTTCCGTTCGCACGATAACTCTCTCGATGACAAGAAGTCGATCGTCCAGCTGCGCGAAGGAAGATCTTGGAGTAACCTCGGTCCTCGTTCCTGCCCCGGTTCTTGCCGCGGATTGCCGCTCCTTCGCCTCGCAAATTCCAGACCGACCTGGCACGTGTTGACAGATCACATTCTACAACACAGTAATGTGGAAGGGAGACTCGTGAGCACTGCGATGCGACCAAGATCCATGAGCTCTCTGGAAGTAATGAGATGTAAATCAACTTTTGCTGCCAAATCGTGCAAGGAGACGGATGAGCTAGACAACTATCTGCCCTTGATGTATGTTCTTGCCGCAAGGACACTTCCGGAGCTACAACAGCATAAACGCATCCACACCAACCCCAGCGCGAGCTCGTTACTCCTGCGTATACGTTGTAGGCGCTCTTCGCAGCGGACGGCCTTCTAAACCAGATTCGAATCCGGACATCGTCGTAAAGTAAGCAGAATCGCACAACATATCGAGCTTTCGCCAACCTATGCCCGCGATGACCTCGTACCATTGCAATTTCCGTGCAGGACTGCTCGCGTGGCATGTCGTCAACGACTGGCACGAGCGCCAGCACAGTCCATGATCCGCCCGGTGGCCAGGTTCATTTATGTCATGACTTCGTGTCACCAGTGTCTGGTCACCAATACCTGGTCACCAATACCTGGTCGCCAATATCTGGTCACCAATACCTGGTCACCAATACCTGGTCACCAATACCTGGTCACCAAAACCTGGTCACCAATACCTGGTCACCAATACCTGATCACCAAAACCTGGTCACTGTCTCTTGTGTCTCTGTCCTATATGCCTTCAGGGATTTCGTGGCCTTTGCGCGTCTCATGCAGGCTAGCCTGAGAGACTTCCGTTGTCCACCACGGAGACAAGAAGCCTGGAAAGGACTCTGACTTGGCTCAGAACGGTCTCGAAATCGATCACGGTGTAGCAGTTTCTCTTCCGTTGCGCATGCTCTCTCCGACCACAGAATGTGGCAATGACAAATGCCTGCACATGCAAGTGGCATGTCTGTCGGGCAGTGACTTGGTGCTCCTGACTTCGATACTGGAAGTTGTTGCGGCGGACGACTGGAGTCGCTGCCCGGAGTTGGCGTTCAGAGCGCCGTCCAGCTTAGGTTTGTCCGAAACGTAGCTTTGGCCCGATGAACGACTCAGGTGAACTTGTTCCGAATCGTGATCTCGTATTTCGGACTTCTGACACCTCAGCCAGGTTATCAAGCCTCTAGGTTGATGCCTCTCCCGAATCGCGCGTAAAGCTCGGCCTTCAGCTTGTCCATTTCTTCCTTCACAACTCCCACCTCATCCTCGAGCTTCTCTATCTCCGAGTCGGCATCTGAGGTTGCTTCTTGAAGCATAGTCTGTGCCTCTGATAGTGGGACTGAGTAGAAGGTAGAGCCAACCTTGTATCTGCTCATAAGTTAGATTGCCGCTCGTTTGACGTTCGGGCGATCAGCGCACCTGACTGGCTCTTCCTCGTCCAACACCAGTTCCAACTCCTGAGTGACTTCTTCGAGATCTTCTTTATCTTTCTGTATGGACTACGTAAGCTGATGAACTTTGCAGGGAGATCTTATGCCATTTTGGACTTATAAAGCCTGTCAGGTGTTCCCAAGGGAAGCAATTGGGAGGTGACATACCTTCTTCACGGCCAACTGCTCGTCAAGATTTCTTATCCGGTTATGTAGGGATGAGAAGCGGTTGATTTTGTCTTGATCCTCGCGTGTCACTTCTGCGTCAGTGGATGACGCTTCATCCTCCTTTGACAGCTATTTCAGCGCAGTCAGTCAAGAGTCGAACATTTCGGATTGTTGAAGAATACAGCCCTCGGAACAGGGCTCCGAAGTTTCCGGGCGACGACATTGATCTGGGCAAACAAGCATGGGCATGCATAGCTCGCCTTATAGGGTCGTGGGACGGAATAGTCAAGGAAAGAGCTTACCACACGACGGGACAGAAGCGAGCTCATGTTGGCTAGCTGCACGCTTGGGATCGCTCCTTACCCTCCTCGAAAGAGAGGACCTGACTATCCCAGTGCGTGGAACAGGCTGGCAAGAGCGAATGTGGGGGATGCGGCTATTCTTGATGAGATGTACTCTGGAGTCTTCGTTCGAATGTAAGCCTAGCTAGTGGTCTGAAGTGTCGGACAGCACTTCATATTGTGAAAGGCCATCGTGAAGGCGACGAGGCAACCATTTTTTCAAGGTTGTCTTTACGGGCGACCGCAGCCTTCTGCCGCAGTCGTCACGCAAGCATCGGATCACCTCTCAACCACCCATCTACCCATCTTGTAACATACCAATCATTCTTTCCAGCGTTTCCTTTCCATATTTTCGACTGCGCCATTTGACTCCGCACCATGAGGACTGTAACAACATTAACTTCGATACCCTTCCTCTTTGCATCATTGACGTCCGCGTCTCTGGGCAACGTGAACTGCGGGCACATCAGGATCGACAAGAGGACGTACGACCTGAGCAAACTTGATGCGCCACACACCGTGTGGGTGCTAGACAAGGACAGTCCTCCTGCAATATACAACACAACATGGAGCGTGAACATTTGCTCGGCCTTGAAAGTGGACAGCGACCACAAGGACGAGCAGTGTAAACCGGGCACCAACAGTAAGAGCACACTTTTCCAGGGCGGCCTTCATGCGAAGCTCGCCGTACTTCACGGCACAAAGCATACTGACAAGTACATGTACAGTCTGCGGCGTCAAGCGATCGTGGAACCCGAATGACGATGCGGAGAAGAAGCACGTCGAGATCGAGAACGTGATCTCACTAGCCGGTCAGTGGGCGGATTCGACACATTCTTGGGATCACGAGTGGTCTACACTAGAGACCACCGACGATCATCCTGGTGGACTTGAGTTTAAGGTGAATGGTGGCACATACGCTAAGCGAAAGCAACGAGCCTTTATCGATTTCCAGTGCGCGCGGCCACTCGACGACAAGGGAAAATCAGGGCAAAAGCGCGATGAAAACGACGAATCTGACCAAAGCCCGCCCGAGCACAGTGAGGGAGACCTACAATTTGTCAGTTACGAGAGGGAAATGGACAAGAAGACGGAGTACGACACATTGAGACTGCGTTGGAAGACACCATCTGCCTGTGCGGACTATGCGGATTCTCACGGCAGTGGCAGCAGCGGCTGGGGCTTTTTCACCTGGCTGGTCTTGATGTAAGTGCCCGGGCGCCCTCTGTCTGATCGTTGGCTGACATCGTTCGTCTAGTTTGTTTTTGGGCACCGCCGCGTATCTCATCTTTGGCAGCTGGCTAAACTACAACAGGTACGGCGCAAGAGGCTGGGATCTGTTACCACATGGCGACACCATTCGTGATGTTCCTTTCCTGGTCAAGGACTGGGGCAAGAAAGTCATAGACACTGTGTCAGGTCCTGGAACCAGAGGCGGATATAGTGCTGTATAGTAGTGGCATGCGTTGCTTGTCTAACGTGGTCAATTGCATTCGTTGAGAGTTCTCAGCTGCGCCATCTCTCTTGCGAGTCCTGGCCCTTGCCATTGAAGTAGATCAGATGCCGTAGGGACTGTAGGGACTGTACGACACTTCGCCCATTGCCCGAAAAATTCTTGGCATCAGCAAAAAGGCCCGGCCTGCGGAAAGCCGTGGACATATCTAACGCAGCTCGTATCACAGCTGAACACGTTATAAGGGATGTATTGCCGCAGCTGTCGCATGCTGGGCAGGTTCTCCCGACGACACATAAAATGCAATAACGCATACAATGCTCGAAGACATTGTCCTGCAGCAAAGACAGCTATCTGGTGAAGGACTCAGCCCACGACACAGCTCCCGAGGTCCTCTTTTACAATGCACGTACAGGTCACCAGCAGAAGCTCTGAGCCGCCGACGAACAGCCTCGCGGCACCGAATGACGACGCTCCTCGGCTCATTCACAATGAACAGCTTTTTTGTGGCGGAAAGCAAGCTTCTGGGAGCACCTCGAGATCGTGGATGTCAGCTACCCAGAAGGACCTGATCTATGCCACATGCTAGCTGTGATCCACTCAAGGCAATCGCGAACCAATTGCGATTATTGACTTGCACAAAGCTTACCATCCGATATCGACTTACACCCAAATCGATCGAGCAAGACCTCTTTCGTCGCCGTGAGCTACAAGCTTCTGTCTGGAGAGCCGATGAGAGGGGTACTTCGTCCTCCGAAACCTTGTGGAGTGCCAAACCTATTACTAAGGTAGGGTACAAATGTGTGAATACCTGGGGTTACTGACTAGATCACTGGACAGCAGGATCAGGTCGGATGGCCACGGGTGACAGCATGCCTTCCCATAACAGGAACGGCCGCAACGATGCAATGGTGCTTTGGAATCCTACCCCGCACAACCGGTATCTCACACTTTCGATGTTCTAAGATGCTCGCAAGGCAGCTTTATCCTGGTTGAATGCTGCGAAGCGTGGGAGGATGCTTGACATACCCAAAACGAGTGCTTATCTGCGATTCAAGCATAGATAAGGCCTGAAGTTTCTGGGTTAAGCTTCTAACCAACGGCCGCTAATGCCAGTAGGTTACATCAATATACATCATGGCGACGCAGGCACAGGACCTCTCCGCGAACAGTACGACAGGTTTGCCACGCGGGATAGACGAGCTGGCCGAGCTCCGAAAGTACAATGCTATCCGAGTACAAGAGCTCGAGCTCCCGCTCGGCCCACCGTTGTGGGACTCGTGCCAAACCTCGCCTTGACAGACATAAACCGCCATGAAGATGTTTAGCCGTTGCGTTGCAGGCATTGCATTGCTTGTCTGCCTCCTACTTACCGTCGTCGACGCGGGCCGTCAGAGTGATGTGTCTCGACGCAGAGGCTTCACTAAGCAGTTTGTCGAGCGAGCTGTTCCGGAACGCAGGACGACCAATTCGAGCGAAGCTCGGTTCTACAATAATGACACTGCTCGCAAGTCCTTCCGCCTGTGAGATCGCCATTCACTGACCGATGATAGCCTACTTTGTGGAAAGCATGCCTGACGTTCCAGATGAGCTCTTGACTGAGATGTATGCCGGGTTGATACCTATTGACATGAGCAATGCATCTCGAGCTCTCTATTTCGTCTTCCAGCCTACCATCGGCGAACCTGTGGACGAGGTGGGCTCTGGCCTTGATATTCATTGAAGCTCTGACTGACGGTGACTAGGTCACGATCTGGTTGAACGGTGGGCCAGGTAAGTAATTGCCCCAGGAATGGTGTGGCGGACTTCTGATATGTTCTAGGTTGTTCATCGCTAGAAGGGTTTCTCCAGGAGACTGGCTACATACAATGGACCTGGGGACAATACTCGCCCGTTGCCAACCCGTACTCTTTCGTTAATCTTACGAACGTGCTATGGGTCGAACAGCCTGTGGGAACGGGCTTCTCAAAAGGCGATGTGACTGCGACCAGCGAAGAGGACATTGCTGCAGACTTTGTCGACTTCTTCCAAAACTTCCAGAGTGAGTGACTCTATGCCTGTATCTCTGGCCGGCCAAGAAGGGCTCCGGCTACAAATCCACCCCTGTCCTAGAGCATATCCTTTCCCAAAACATGGCTAAGAACGTTTGTAGCACTATTCGGTATCAAGAACTTCAAGATATACGTTACAGGAGAGTCCTACGCCGGCCGATATGTGCCATACATTGCGAATGCCATGTTAGACAAACAGAACGAGACGTACTTCAACGTCAGTGGCATTCTTGTATACGACCCCTGTATTGGAAGCTACACGTACACCAACAACGCTTTCATCAACAAATTCGTCCACGACAACAACAATGTGCTCGGTTTCAACGACTCGTTCATTTCCACGCTAGATGAGAAGCACGAGTCTTGTGGATATGCGGAGTTCATTGAGGACTACCTCGTTTTCCCTCCGAATGGCACTCAGCCCGAGAAGTATTTCAACACTACTGCAGACCCAGATTGTGATACATGGGTGAGCATGCCGCGAGCATCAAGCATGTCGCTCTACTGACCACTGTTACAGGACCTCGTTTACTATACCGCCTTTGCGACGAACCCAGTACGTGTTTCTGGGCACCTGCTTCGCAAAGCATCAGTCTCCTGGCACAGCTCCTTCTCCAACGCACGTTCATTCTAACAGATGCGATAGTGTTTCAACGTATACGAGATCGGACTTCAGTGCCCGCTGCTGAGCGATCCCTTGGGCTATCCAACTGACTTGCAATATTCCTATCCTGGACTTCCAGTCTAGTAAGTGGCTCTTTCCCTGAGACCCTCAAGTTGGGGCTCGTTCATGCCCTTAGCCATGACCGGAACACATGTGCCGAAGGAAATTGATGCACAATCCCCCCACTCCCTATCCTGCTACGAGACTGACTAGAGCCGCAGCTTCAACCGTACGGATGTCAAGGAAGCCATGCATGCGCCCATGGATGTCGACTGGTCCGAATGCGCCGGTCCAGTCTTCCTTGGCGAAGGTAAGCATTCCACTCAGCTCGTCAAGCAAGCAGTATGGCTGACCCGAGTAGGCGGCCCCGAGGACGAAGGCGACCTATCACCCGATCCCATTCAACGTGTCCTCCCCCGAGTCATCGAAGCCACGAACCGAGTGCTAGTTGCCAATGGGGCTCTCGACATGGACATCCTCACAAACGGCACTCTTTCCTCGATTCAGAACATGACATGGAATGGTCAACTGGGCTTCTCGGCAGCGCCCAGCAAGTACATCAACATCACCCTTCCGGACCTCGTCTACGGCAGTCTTTTCCTGGACCAGTATGGGGCGTCTTACGATGAACCGCAAGGTATAATGGGCGTCCAGCACTACGAGAGGGGGCTGATGTTCGCTGAGACGTATCTGAGTGGCCATATGGAACCTCAGTTTCAGCCTCGCGTCACTTACAGGCATTTGCAGTGGGTGCTTGGTAGGATCGATGAGCTGTGAGCCCTGGGCTGGCTTTGACATTACTGAATGAGCTCGGCGCCAAATATGGCATGCGATAGATCGCTACATAATTCTGAAGATAATCCTAGTCGACAATCAATCAACTCGAGAGCTGCATGCACTCGATCCATGCTGATCCTGGGTATATGCAGGACGGCTATCTGCCCTCTACCGAGTCTGCCATTACGCATTGGTTCGTCCTTAAGCGTGCTCTCCTCCTGATTCAGCTCTCACCTCAATCTGAGATGCATCTGGCTCATGAAGTACAGATTGTCACTCGAGTCGATGAACGTAGTCACTGGCGGCTGAAGTGAGTTATTCACTCGAAATCAGCCCAGCAAGATGAGTATATATAGCAGCCAGCATGTTCTTCGCAACTTAGGCTTCTCACCTCGTCAATTCTTCCTCTCACGCCAGCCCTGGCCTAGTGGATTGCAAGTTCGTCCTCATATCTCAGTCCCAGGAGTCATTTCATTTCTCCCGGCACACCGCCGCCAGCCCATCTGACCACTCGGCCCATAGTCTCGTCCTGTCCACGATGGAGGACAAAGCTACCATGAATCTCAAGCAAGCATCCGCTGAATCCGTCTCATATGTCTCTTCGGCCGATGTATTCGCCTTCAAAGTCCGGCAGGCAACTCAGACAGCCTCCAACAGACCCTCGGAGAGCCCATGTCTGACTTCGATGCCGGCGGAAATCATCCTCAACATCACCTCACATTTGCATTTTCCTGACAGAAGAGCGCTGTTAAACACCTGTCGAACCCTCCGCCACAACAAACAAGCTTGGAAGGCTGCATACCTGAATCAGGAGTGCGAATGGGCCGCGGCGCTGAAGGAGGTAGTGGAGGGCCACGGCCCGCTGAGACGGTTCATCAGCCGGGAGGACCTCATCGAAGACCTTGCGGAAGACAACCTCAAAGCACTCGGCTATACGGACGCAGACGTCAGAGCTCTCGCCAGTGACCGTGCGTTCTGTTGTTTTGGGTGCAATCGCCTACTCAGCGCAGATAACTTTGCCACAAATGGACGATTCCGGGACATGAACAGACCGGTTCCTTACATGGACCTGGACGAAATCTTCAATGCGACTCACCCCAACTCTGGCAGTCGCAGATGCATGGACTGCCTTGGTCAGGAGGGTTTGCCAAATCCCGATGAGCCATGGCTTATTCACGTGGCTCACCAAGCCACTCTCATGCACAAAGGCTTGATGGATAGAGGATATTGCCGCCGATGTCGTCAGGTCTTCGAAGAGCCATATGGTGACATAGACCGACGTCGTCGCCGAGAGCTCACATGTGAGGAATGCTGGGATGCGGACCCAGAGCAAATGGCTTGGGCTGCACGAAGAGTCGACTGGGAGAATTGATGGCGCCGCTGAAGGGGTATCTTAGCTGGATGGAGCAACAAGACAATGAGTGCACGAGCGACGAGTGGGGGACAGACTTCGACCCCGAACCGCGCCATCTCGAACGTCAGTTGCTATCACTTGGACTTGAGGCGCTGCCCGAATGGACAAAAGGCATTGAGGTGGACACGCGAACCAGAGCAAGAGGACAGAGTGCACAATGAGTGGACGCTGAATGGCACAATGCTAAGCAGCTGAAAAACAGTATGTCCCCCAAAATCAAGCCAAATAACGCCGTCGCTATGCATCGCTAGTCTGTGCCGAACATGTACACGAAAAGAGAACTCGCTTCGCTATGCAGAATGCTGCAGATGAATCCACCTATCGGCCGAAGAAGCCCTTACTGGAAGCGGCAGGTTGGGATTGTGCTGAAGGCAATGACTTCCTGGCAGTTGCCATTGCGAGCGGAATCAAAGTTGATAAAGTTGCCGCAAGCCTGAGCGATACGGCGGTTGCCATTGTTGGCAATGCAGTTCAATGCACCGGAGCGCTCGCCGTTGCAACGAAGAGGGGACCAGTTGCTGGAGATGGAGGCTTCCTTGCTGACGATCATGATGTCACCGACAGGTGGGTTGTTGTTGCCGCTGGTCTTCACAGTGAAGATGTTTTCAGTCGAAGTGGATGTGACAAACCCCTCATCGGACAGGATGAACTGCTCGCCGTCGTCACGGAAGCCGGCGGGGCCGCCGATGTCCTTGATGAATTTGCCAATTCCGGAGTGGGGCGCGACGTTGCCTGTGGGGTTTCGAGAGCCTTTGCCTTGAGGAAGCTAATAATGCTGTTAGCGCAGGAACTGCTGCTCATGATCACTGCCAGATACTTACAAGCTCAGTTTGCCATCCTTGCAAAGGGGCAGCGCAGGTGTGGGGCTGGTAGTGGCAGTCGTTGTGGTGGTAGTCTTGATGGTGGTGGTGGTTGTAGTGGTTGAAGTCGTCTTGGGCTTCTTTGTCGTGGTTGTGGTTTGCTTCCAGTGGCTGCGGTGACTTGAGCGGCTTCGGCTGCGACTGTCACAGCAGCAGCATCAGCTTGAGCGACAGGAGCGGCGAAAACTCCGACGGTAGCGGCAGAAAGAACGAGGATGCTAGAGAGAAGCATTTTGATTGTTGGGTTGGTTGTGGGATTGGCTATTTTGGGAAGACTGGAAAGATTATTGTTTGAAAGTGTCAGGACTTGATTGCTCTGAGAGAGTGTTGCAAGGAAATGCTAAAAGCAGAAGGAAATGCTGAAAAGGAAATGCTTTGGAGATGTTGCTGTGTTGTTGTGGTTGTTTGTATGAAGATCTCCTCAACGATGAGAGGAATCGGGAGTTACATATCGTTCGAAGCATGTCCTCCTGTTCCTGGCACTTTGGTTAATGGTCTAAATGCAGGTACGAATTGAAGCCATGGTTCACTGCCTTTCCCTTTTCAGTTGTGCTGCAGCGAGTATGCTCTTAGTCGAGCGTACAAGATGAAGCCAAGGAGCACCGCCATCTGTTCAGCTTCACGTCGTTGATCGGGTGTAACGAGGTCCTACCAAGCAATCCACTTCTGTGAATCGTATTCGAGGAAGAGCCTACATTCTTGCTGCTGTCCGCGGAAGTGTTCGAGACGCGGTGATGCGCTATTCCGTTCCAGGGGAGACTCGGCTGCATGGAATGAGCATGCAGTGTCCAAGCATGGCCATAAACGGTAGCCAATGCAGAGATGTTGTGATCCAAAACAAGTATAGTGAGCTGAAGAGGGCTCCATGACAAAAGAACATATGGCCATATGGACACATTCTCCAGCTAGTCCTGATAGCCGAAGGATAGTAGGGCTGGCTGAAGTCGTCTGGGGTTGACAACGTGACCTGCTGGTCGGAGAGTAGAAAGCGCCAACGAGCTGAGTGCCAAGGACCTCCGTGCCAGCGGGCTTGGCCCTAATGCAGGCGTGAGCTATGCCCTTTCGGAAGGTACGCAACCGAGCAGTCCAGTAAGAGGTTCTCAGTGCTCGTGTTCGCTAACATTCAATGCCATTGAGTGTTATGATGGTTGGCTGTGTCCAATAACAAAGCGATGATCTTTCTCCGCGGCCGACTCTCTGGAAGCCCCCGGCTGCACCGTCTTCTTGGGTTTTCCAGAACATTTCTTGTTTCTCTCCACAATTCCACAGTGTTACGCTTAGATCGTACTATTCGAGGGAGGAGCAGCCGGCCGTGGCAGAGTAGCGTCATGGGGGATACCTCTTTATGGTAAGATGTCGCTTACTTTATGTTCACCACCAATTGTGCCTGGAAATGGTTTGTATGCAGCATTCGGCACTAAGCACAGCAGCTTCCAGATACATGACACACAACAGCCTGCATATGCGCTAGACAAGACGGGACTACCAAAGGTCTTGCCGAATGTCAAATATCTTCAAGGCATCCAAGCATGTCGACAAGAAGATGCAAGAACAAGTTAGGAAGTACTCTATCAGAGCTCGAACCAGGTGGTAAACCAGCGATCGTGTAGCTGACGACTAACAATAGAATAGTGCAGGACGTTGACTGGCGCCTTTCTCTTGCGTGCACCTTGGAAAGGCATTCATGCTTCGTCTGTAGAGGACAGCAATGAGGCCCATATACATTGACGTGCACGTCCAACCATAACCACACCACTCTCAACCTGAATAGAGACACGCTTCACGTACCAGGGTAATCCATCATGTCATCCTGCACAATGATTCCCGAATCCCGTCTACACAGCAGCATGACTCACTTCCCAACCTTCATCGACACCCCACCACAATGTGCGGCCGACTCGCTACGCCTCATTCTCACAAAGTCACGGTCCACTGGACCACGACGATCTCTGTTCTCGTCATTTGAAACGGAGGTCGACTCAATAAGCCTGTTGAGTACCAAGACCAGCCGGGCGAGCAGTCCTAGGACGAGTGGGAGTGGTAGTCCAGCGCGCCGAGGACGTCTCGGTTGTGAGAGGAATGGTTAGGAAAACAGCCCGAGAGAGAGGGACGAAAGGCTTCATATGCCGCGTCAATTTCGCAGTGGCACGAGGCCACAGCAGCGACTGCTGCACCAGGCGCTGGCGTCGATCCCATGTTCTTGATGATGGGTAAGATAGCGGTCCACATTAACACTAGTACTGTCGAGCTCCGTCGTCATTCTGAACCTGGCCCCTGACTCTCGATGCCAAGCATTTCCCGTTGTGGTGATCGAGCGTGCAGACGGAGGTTACTGTTACCCGCAGGTAGGGTAGCTTCCTAAAGTAGTTTAGCCTTCTCTCATTACATAACAATTCAAGATTCATCATAACAACTCCTCATTCTTTACCTATAACTTCTATACTTTACCCCTTATTAATATAACTATTTAATAAGTTCTAACTATCTTTTCTAGACTCTATAAGATTAATTTACTCCTTCTATACTCTTACACACTTTTATAGAAGCTCTAGAAGTAACTCTAAAAAAAGATTAAAGTAAGTTTTAGATATAAGATTAACTTTTATAGCTACTACTTATTAAAGTATATAAATACTTATAAAGCTTTTATAAAAGAAAGATTTATTAATACTATCTTTTTTTACTTTTATCTAGAAGTCATTAGATAAGGACTTATAAAGATTCACTAATTATAATAAAGACTAGAGAATTTTTACTTATTTAGTAAATTTCTTAAATACTCTTAATATATTATAATAACTTCTAAGTAGTAATAAGAAGTAGAGATTATAGTATACTATAAAGATAACTAAGATTAATAAAAGTATTAATATTAAGTTATTAAATAATATTAATCTATTTATAAAGATTTATAAATATTAAATTATTAGTTATATTAATCTAGAGTAT